>NC_069704.1:12528527-13153527 GCF_023699985.2 Odocoileus virginianus
GTTGGACTACAAAGAAAGCTGAGAGCTGAAGAATTGATGCTTTTGAACTGTGGTGTTGGAGAAGACTCTTGAGAGTCCCTTATACTGCAAGGAGATCCAACCAGTCCATCCTAAAGGAAATCAGTCCTGGGTGTTCATTGGAAGGACTGATGCTGAAGCTGAAACTCCAACACTTTGGCCACCTGACATGAAAAACTGATTCATTGGAAAAGACCCTGATGCTGGGAAAGATTGAAGGCGGGAGAAGGGGACGACAGGGATGAAACGGTTGGATGGCATCACCAACTTGATGGACATGAGTTTGAGTTTGCTCTGGGTGTTCGTGATGGACAGGGAAGCCTGGCATGCTGCAGTCCATGGGGTTGCAGAGAGTCGGACATGACTGAGCAACTGAACTGAACTGAACTGAAGGGATTGAGTAGGTCTTTTTTCATTTCCTTAAAGTTGAATGATAAAGATAAATATAACACATTTTTAGTTTTTAAAACAATTATTATAACTCTTTGGAAGCTATTCAGCCAATAGAAAAAAGTCTAAAGTAGAAAGAGAACGTCTTTCTAAATTTTCCATTCTCCTTTATGTTTGGTGCTCTGTATCCATCTGAAATATCATCAGATCTAAGTGTGGGATGCTAAGCCATTCCCTTAGTGTCTCTGAGACTCAATTTCTTCTTGTGCAAAATGGGACGGGGTGATGTCAGCTCAGCCTCCTCTCAGGGGAAGATGAGTGTATTAAAGCAGGTGTATTAATGCAGGTGTTTCCACAACGGGTCGTCTGCAAGGTTTTAGTAAGACTTCACTGGAAGTCGTGTCACATGCTCCCCTCCCTGGAATCTGCCAGGACACCCATCAGGTGGGAAAGCCTGCCAACCCTCTTCCTCCCCAGAGTCTCCCCATTCATGAGCAAGCAGCTTCCCTCAGTGAGTCAGGACAATAAAGCCTGGCTCCCTTGAGCTTATCAGATAACATTAGAAAAATGGAAAAAGCCACCAGATATGATTCAGCCACAAGAAAAATTCTCATAAAACCATTTCTGAATCATGTTCACATCATTCCTGATAAATCAGACCAGGTGGAACCCAGCGAGTGGGCGGGGACCACTGGGAGCCACTTCATTATGGCTCTAGGTCTGCCTCGCTGTCTTCCCAGAGACACAGGTTCTGTGAGGCCGACGGGCTGTTTGGAAGCTGTCATGTCATCAGTGCCTCCCAGTCATCCTACAGCTTTAGAGTGAAGTCAGAAAGAACATGCACACATCATTTAACTTGGAGCCAATGGAGACCCACTCACATGATTACCTCGTAATGATAATCTAAGAACCTAGCTTGATTAAAAGAGCTGAAGGTTCTGTGCCATCGAGAACATGGAAGGGTTGAAACTACCCACATTAACAAGCCACAAGAAAGACAGGCAGTAGATTTAACATACTAAAAATGCACCTGTCTCATGATCAAAGGATATTTTTCTCTATTCCTGGGACAAACAAATGTTTAAGTCAACTAAGAGTCAAATAATAATTAACATCCATAGTTTCTTCTACAACTTAACTTGATCCTGAATGGTTGAGGGAGAGAAATTTACATTTATTAAAAACATATTATTGAAGATACACCAGCTACTCTGGATTGGTTCCTGCACAGAAACCACTAATCATAGGTATCATTAGCCCCTTTCTGCAGTTTGCAAAACCAAGGCTTCAGGAGGTAGAGTAACTTGATCAAGTTCTGAACGCCTCAGTTCTACAGGATTCTTTCCCTACAACCTAGCCCTTTGACTAGGATTACTAGTGGATTACTCATCTGTGGATTATTCTATGGCTTTAGAGAACATAACAGTTTGCAAATTAAGTCGAGCTGTCACTGAAAACTGCCAACTTCCTTCCTACACTCTATTCTCGTTTCTGTACTCTAAGGCCCCTACATGGTGGGCCGTCTTACACCCTGTTAACCAAGGGCAAATATTTCTGGTACCCAGGAGTGAGACAGTCAAGAGAGGAGTACCTCTCCACCACTGGAGAACACCCCAGATCCACAACTGGAGTAGCTCAACTATATCGCTTTAGTATTACTATCAGATAATATCAAGCCCAAAAAACCTCTCAGTAACTGCACCACCACTCAAAATCTTTACTTTGACCCTATTCAGCTGCCCACTTCAAGGGGGTGTTGGACAGAAGTCTGATCAGGAAAGAGGGAAAAGAACAAAATTAGCCAAGTGAAACCTGCTGGAGACTTCATCCTATTTAGACAACCCGTCATGAAAGTTTATTTGAGTGAAATATACAACCCCAGAGGATTACACATTCCATGAAATACGATCCGCCCCCAGTTCTGCTGATACTCAAAATTATGGTATTACAGGAGAAAAAAGTTTGGAACATAAACAAATATCAATCTAAATCCAACCTGGGAAACGCACTTGCTAAATCCTCCCTTGGTAAAAGCCACAGAAGTATTTCAACCACTGCGGCCTTATCCTTCTCCAGAGATTCTGGCAAAAAGAAAAGTCTCCAAATTTAAATAAAGAAAAGAAATCTCCAAGTTTGATTTTCACCTGTAATGGCAAATAGATGAGTACATTTAAAGATAGTACAATATTCCTTTACCCACCCCAGCACACTGAATAAATCAGTAAATAAATCAATAAGCAGACTGAATAAATAAATTCTTGATCAGAAAAGCTGATCGAAAGACACCAAGGAGTAAATAGAACTCCAGGAAGGGTGGAAGAAGCCTGGGCACCTTTAGCTAATTGAAGCAAAGCTCCCTAGTCTGCAACCTAAGGACAAACCGGTCAGCTTTAACCAGCATATGATGGAGGGAAACCTTCATTAACACTAGTAAACAAAAATACAAAGTGGTATGGCAAGGAAAGTTGAGACCTTGACTGTTTTTCTCTCTCACAATATTAGCTTACAGCTTAGCAACAGCGAGGGTGGAGGAGGAAATTCCTATGTTCGCACCCACTCCTCTCAAATGCCTTTTTTTTTTTTTTAAAGAGAAATCTATTGTTGGGGCAAGGGAGACTCAGATGTTTTTCTTCTCATGTGTAATAATGGATTCAATTGCCTTGAAGTCAGTGGACCTCTGGGTAGGAAATGCCAAGCAGACAAACAGGAACAGAGTAATGCACCAGCCAGATGATGTGTCCTAGACCTACATTCTAGAGTACCTTAGGGCACCCTTGTATAGAAAAATATCTAATTTAGCAAAACTATCAATTTAATTTTTTAAAGTTTTCTTGTGCTCAGTTGTGTCCGACTCTTTGCTACCCCATGGGCTGCAGCCCGCCAGGACCATCTGTCCATAGAGATTTCCTAGGGAAGAACACCGGAGTGAGTTGCCATTTCCTTCTCCAGAGGATCTTCTCGACCCAGGGATCTTGAACCTGCATCTCTTGCATCTCCTGCATTGGCAGGAGGCTTCTTTACCACTAGTGCCCCCTGGGAAGCCCCCAAATTTTAAGCATTATTAGAAAAAATAAGAGTATTGCAATTCAAGATTAAAATAACCTAAACTTGAATTTTTTAATTGCAAGAACCACCACAATAGCATTATCTACATGGACAATGTTATCTATCAGACCTACATTACCAAGAGATGGAACCTAGCCTCCCCTTCTAACAGGTCCAGAGCTAGAGAAAGCCAACTTCCTCACCAGTTAGATGAAGGTTATCTACTAACGGTCATTCCTTTCCTCATTCTATATCCTTCTGAGGATAAGAAAGCCAGGCCACATTCACTTTTATTATCAGTTATCTGATAAAAACAGTTTATTCTTACTCAATAATCTGAGAATCTCTAAAATCAATTACCATGCAAACTATCATAATCTTAATGGGAAGTGAAGAGGAAAGACAGAATAGGAACCACAAATACTTGCAAAATTGTGGCAAATGCAGATACCACTATTTAGTTATATTAAGAGAACAAGAATAATATATTTTAAAAAACTGACTGGCATTACTGGGTAATATGTATGTTAGTTTTGAATGCTAACCACATGTCAGGCTCTCTGTTAAACTCTTTTTCAATGTTTTCCCATTTAATCCTCTCAACATTCTATGGGGAAAGTACTATTATCCCTGTTTTATAAGAAACAGAAGCTTAGAGATTCAATAATTCACCCAAAGCGACATGGATACTAGGGACAAAGCCAGGATCGGGGCTCAGGCTATCTACCTCTGGAATCCATACTATAGCATATACTCCCTCTAAGCCATCTGTTGTGCAAATCCACATCCACTTATGACACATCCTGGTCGGATGCCTCATGTTATGTGACTTTTGCTCTGTGATTTCCTTTTTCCTGTAACTGTACTTCAGTACTTGCTAGAGAAGTGAACCGAAAGTAGGGACTAAGGAATTCTTTTGATCTCTAGAGGACTTCACAGATAGACAATGCCTCTCCCAGGTGTCCATCAACAGATGATGGATAAACAAAATGTGGTATAGACATATTCTGGGCTATAATTCACCGATATTAAAAAGGATGGAAATGCTAATCCCTGCTACTACATGGGGGAACCTTGAGGACGTTGTTGTTCAGTTGCTAAGTTGTGCCCAACTCTTTGCAACCCCAGGGACTGCAGCACGCCGAGATTCCCTGTCCTTCACTATCTCCCAGAGTTTGCTCAAACTCATGTCCATTAAGGACATTATGCTAAGTGAAACTGCCAGTCACAAAGGAGAAATACTGTGTTATTTCACTTAGATGGGTTACCTAGAGCAGTCAATCTAACAGGGACAGAAAGTCGACAGTGGTTGCCAGAAGCTGGAAGGTAGAGGGGAAAGGGAAGTTGGTGTTTAATGGGTAAAACCTTTTAGTTTTACAAGATGAAAAAGTTCTGTGGATGGATGGGTAAAGATGGCATCACAACAATGTGAATATACTTACTGCCACTGAAAATGGTCAAAATGATCAAATTTTTTTTTTATCTTTTTACTTTAGTATTTTTATTTTTTTAAGGTTTAAAGAAATTTATTTACTTGCTTGTGCTGGGTCTTAGTTGCAGCATGTGAGGTCTTAGTTGCAGCATGCGAACTCCTAGTTGTGGCATTTGGGACCTAGCTCCCTGACCAGGTTTCAAAGCAGGCCCCCTGCCCTGGGAGCATGGAGTCTTAGCCACCGGATCACCAGGGAAATCCTAAGATGGCCAATTTTATGTTCTGTGTATTTTACTACCATGAAAATGAAAACCAAGCAAAACAAGAGGAAGAGTTAGGCGTGTCCATCACAGAAACGCCCCCAGCACACTTCTCAGGCCCGGCAGGCAGAAGGGACCCACTGTCTTTGAGTGTCAGGGAGCTGGGAGCTGGCCCTCGGCCTGGAAGTCCCCTGCTGGGGTGCCAGTGAAGCCCACTGACAGGGAGGAGCCATCCAGGGCTGCCCCCAGCGTTTCCACAGCCTCGCAGCCCCGGTCATTCTTGGAACATGACCCTCCGACAGCCAGGGAAGCGTGAGGAAACAGCAACTCTAGGAACAAGTGTCTCTGAGACCTCGACAGGTACCTCTCCCTGTTTCAGGGACTGTGCAGACCCAGACATTCGGTGCCCTGGATATGCCGGAAGACAAGTCCAGGCATCCATCATTTCCCTCCTCATGGAGCCAGGGTGGGAAAAATAAAGCGGGGAGACATCATTTTCACCTTGGCAATGTGACAAGCCAGGACTGAACTGCAAAGAAAACAATACTGAAAAATTTGACGACTCGGGATTCCTTGGATGACAGAGGGGTGGTAATTATGGAGCTGCCCTCATCCCAGGGCCAAAGAGAAACGTAGACAGTAGGAAAGCACAGCTCCGCTGAAGTCCTCCTCTTCAAACCTGTCCTGTGGCCGCCGATGAGGGCACCGTGAACCACAGGTCCATCCCAGAGTGTTCAAGGAAATGCTTGGACCCTCAGACCACTTGGAGCCTCAAACCCTCCCTGAGTCAACTCACTGGGTGTTTCGGTCCCACTGTCTTCAAGACCAACGTTCTCCTTTGGCTTTCAAAAGATAGATTTTCATCATCTTTCTGTTGGTGGTGGTGGTGACATTTATCTTCTATTTCTGCCACATGGATTTATTTTTTGACTATTTTTTTTCAAGTTAAAGTTAATACAAATGAAACAAAATTTCTCTGTGGATGCCTGATTCACTGTGGTAAAATACACAAACATAAAATTTGCCATTTTAACCATTTTTAAGTGTACAGTCAGAGACTAAGTATGCTCACATTGTTAAGCTACCATCACCACCATCCATCCAGAGAACACTTTTCAATTTTGCAAAAATGAAATTGTACCCATTTAACACTAACTCTCCATTCCTCCCCCCTCCAGCTTCCAGCTCCTGGCAACCACCACTCTAGTCATATTTCTAAGATCTTAATAAATAGCTTCTCCTTTTACTTTCTCTCCACCTTCCTTCCCCTTAGGCAGGCAGGCTGCCAGGAGGATGCTTTGCTTTGGGGATCTGGTGTCAAGGAGTCAAGGTTCTTCCTGGCTTTTGTAAAAAAAGCTGTAACAAACTCAGCATATTAAAAACAGAGACATCACATGGCCAACTAAGGTCCATCTAGTCAAAGCTATGGTTTTTCCAATAGTCATGTATGGATGTGAGAGTTAGACCATAAAGAAGGCTGAGTGCCAAAGAATTGATGCTTTTGAAATGTGGTGTTGGAGAAGACTCTTGGGAGTCCCTTGGACTGCAAGGAGATCAAACCAGTCAATCCTAAAGGAGATCAACCCTGAATATTCACTAGAAGAATGGATGCTGAAGCTGAAGCTCCAATATTTTGGCCACTTGGTGCAAAGAGCTAACTCACTGGAAAAGACCCTGATGCTGGCAAAGATTGAGGGCAGGAGGAGAAGGGAGCGACAGAGGCTGAGATGGTTGGATGGCATCACCGACTCAATGGACATCAGTTTGAGCAGACTCTGGGGGACAGTGAAGGACAGGGAAGCCTGGCATACTGCAGTTCACGAGGTTGCAAAGAGTTAGATGGGAATTAGTGACTGAACAATAACAACAAGCTACTGACAATATTAAATATTCATTATCATAATCTCAGAGTAGCTGCTCTTATGGAAGATTCAACTCACTAAAGAAATATGAAAATTTGAGCTTTTTAAAGTTATACTCTTTGGAAAGAAGCTTCATTCCAATTTGTGGATGAAAATGGGTCCACGTTAAAGGCTCAAGGTTTTCTTCAATTGTACATGAATTATTCCTTCCTCTGTTCTTACAAACTCTGCCCTTGGTTTGGAGCTATTCTTCATAAAGTGCCAGTAATTGTTACTTTGAATGGGTCCAAGGATTTGCAGTAGTCAATTCTGTGATGATTTTTACCAGCAGTTTCCAGACCAATTTTTGAAAGGCATAAACTGTAGCCGCAAGAATTTGGTGGATCTTGCAAAAGATGGCATACATTATCGAACCCAAGAGGGCCCTGGAGGCATTCATGAGATGTGACAACACACTTAGAGGGTGTGTGCTGGAGTCAGGAGGGGCACCTCAGGGGACAAGGGCCTCTAAGGCTTCCTTCCTCTCATTTATATACCTTTAAGACTGATCTTAAAGACAAGTTTGTTTCTAAGACTGATTTCCTGGTTATTTCCCCAAAACAATTACTAAGAATCAATTACCAGGTGTCAAATCTCCCCTTTTTGTGACATAAGTGATAATCCTCTACAGTAAACTGATCTGTTCTCTCATTTCCAGTATTCCCTATAATTCCACATTTTCCAATTTAAAGCCCTCTGGAGCAGATCAGGTGGTCTGCTGGAAAAAACACAGGCTTCCCAATACTGGGAAGATGCATTCCCCTCTGGCTGGAAGCCCAGCTTCATCTGCCCTGGCCTCTGGGTCCAAATGCTGGAGCTGGACATTCTGTGTAGCCCACGAGTCATTCCCCAAGGCCCTCCCCCTTTTCATTTGCAAAGGATCACGAGAGTCATGAAAGGAAAGTACACAGAAGTTGCAAAGACGTTTTCTTCTCCTTGGAATGCCTTGGTGATAACTCCAGTTTGGTTCCAAAAGTTGTAGAGAACAACCTACCTCATGGATTATGTTTATTAAAAAGGACAGGAGAATGAGTGTTATAATACCAACAGTGAAAGAAAACTGGAAAACACACCCAAACCCATAAAGAACTCTGTTTTCCAATTCCAGAGCTCAAAAAAAAAAAAAGCAAGTTTAATCAGCATAAAACAAGAAAATAGGTAGAGGTGTTCA
Source organism: Odocoileus virginianus (assembly GCF_023699985.2). Classification (NCBI taxonomy): domain Eukaryota; kingdom Metazoa; phylum Chordata; class Mammalia; order Artiodactyla; family Cervidae; genus Odocoileus; species Odocoileus virginianus. The sequence continues at coordinate 12,536,745 of NC_069704.1, forward strand.
TACCCACTCTGAAGGAGATGAATGATAGGGATTCATTATGGGATAGAATTTCAATTCAAAACTTATTTCCCCCTTGTTACCCATTGGACATGCTAATTTCACTTCCCCAGTCATGGTTCAGGTTGATTCTCAGCTGACAAACAGAGAACAGAGAGAAAAGAAGGGAGGGAGGCAGAGGGGACAGAGGGGAGAGAGTTCCAGATGTTCTGGACCAACAATCTAGAGAGGGAGAGAGAGATAGAAAGGGGAGGGGAGGGGAAAGTTTGTCAGTGGAGGTGCTGGAATTACAGGAGCTGAGTGAGAATATGAGAAATGAGTCGCTTCAGCCGTGTCTAAGTCTTTTCGACCCTATGGACTGCAGCCCGCCAGGCTCCTTTGCCCAAGAGATTCTCCAGGCAAGAACACTGGAGTGGGTTGCTATTGCCATCCTTCAGGAGATCCCCCCAGCCAAGGGACAGAACCCAGGAAAGGGGGAGGTGAGTAAATCTCAGTAGGCTGGGAGGCAAGGTGATGGGCAAGGGGCTTTGCCTCCCGCCCCCAATCCTGCTGCTTATTCCCTTTCCTCCCCTAGCCTCCAGGTGTCACAGCAGAACAAACACGGCAAGCCTGAGGGCTGTGAGCTGGCTGGAACAGAGGCCTGAGCAGGCTTAGGGAGTAAAACTAAGAAGCAAACCGCACTGCTGCCAGGCAGGACTGGGGAGTCGGGGTGTGACCCCAGTACGGCATACTCAGCATCTGCTCAGAAACATTTCCACTGCATCCTGGGTACCACTGCCAGACACTGTCAAAACCCTAATGGAAATCTATCATGCTGCAATTGCAGCAGGAAATTTACTCTTTGCAAATGCCAGTGAAGAGAGTCACATCTGCAAAGCAAAATGCAATCAGTAACATCTAAGTTAGGCTTGCTAGAGAGCTCCACCGTGCTTCTGAGGCTATGGAAACATACCTACAGGATGTGAATTCCAGATCTGGACAACTAGATCTGAGTTTCTCAGCATCAGCACTATGGACGGGTGGGGCAGGATAATTCTTCAGTTGAGAGGGGAGGCGGAGCATCCTGTGCATTTTAGGATGTTTAGCTGCATCTTGCTAGATTCTAGTTGCACCCATTCCCCCTCCAGAGAGACCAAGCCCTCAAGTCAGCCTCCGGATTGCCGTCCTGAGGCTTGGCTACTTTTCACAATGGTATCCGCCAGACCTACCTCCTCCAGGTCCAGGGTAGCAGAGTGTCATCCCCTGTAATGTGCACACAAATCCTCGGGGTTTTTGTTACAAATGCATATATCAACTGGCAGGTCTGGGATGGAGCTGCTGCTGCTAAGTCACTTCAGTCGTGTCTGACTCTGTGCGACCCCATAGACGGCAGCCCACCAGGCTCCTCCGTTCATGGGATTTTCCAGGCAAGAGTACTGGAGTGGGGTGCCATTGCCTTCTCCAGGGATGGAGCTAAGGATACTCTAGTTTCAACACAGACCCTGGATGATGCTGATGCCTCAGGTCCTCAAACCACACTGAAGCCCCAACGCCCTTTAGCACCGGTTTAGTAACAGGAGGAGGGAGCAGCATAGGAAAACTGGCTGACATCCCATAACTTGGCTGGTTACCGGGTAACCTCTCAGTGCCTCAGCACCCTCACTTGAAAATCCAGGGTGATTGCAAGCATTAAGTAACAGGGTGGAGACAAAGCAACTGGTTTGGCATCTGGCACTTGGAAAATGTTAATTCCCTCCCCCTTTCTCTGAGCTCCTCCCAGCACCTAGAAACCTCAAGATCAAGGCATCCCCAGGGATTACAGGGAATCCCCTAGAAGAAAAAACTCAGTTCAATTCTGAGTGGTGGTTGGCGAGGGAGGGATTTCTTCCCTTTTCTTTCTTCCAGCTTACACACTCTCTGTTGGTTACACCATAACATCTGTCACCCTACGGAGGCTGTGAATTGTTGAATTGTTTTCATAATGAAGCATACGATGAAAAGAATATTTAAAAACAATGTACACATTGTGATTTCATGCAAAAGCAATCTCTCCCACTCTCTGGGCCCATCTCCGAGCTGCATTTAACACTGCTTTAAACTCTTCTCAAAAGGAAAAATTGATCTTAAACAGGGATGCACTTTGGATCAGATCAAAATTTCCAAAACCATTTGTGCATATTCCTTCCCAAATGAATGAAGTCTATTCATCTGGAATTGTGTCCAGGGAGAATCCTTGCTATCCTTTGCAAGGATAAAATGTTCTGATGCAAAAATACTACTCTGCCAGGCTAAATATAGCCTTTTGAGTTCACAGAGCACATGGCACATGGACCTTGATTTTAACACACATACAGAGAGAGCTTTTGAATTCAGAGTTGTGCAGATTTTTCTAGAATATTAACTAAGATGAATTCCTTTGGGAAAATCATTCCCTCAACCACCCCCCTGCCCCCCACACATATGAAAAGGTCTCAACAATGGTGTCTTTCTCTCTTTGTAGGCTGTATCAAAAAAAAAAAGTATGTGAGGCATCACTCCAAAGTTTCTGCATTATTCCACTATGCAAATGACATCATGTGAATAGAAGCCGAGAGAGTCAGCTGCCCTGATAGTTAACTGCCTACAGGAAAGTGTGGTTTGGCCTTCCTCACGCTTACACCCAGGTGCAGGGCTCAGTCAGCCCTGCATAGCTCTGCATTCGAGCCCGGTCAGGCTGGGTGGGAAGAAAGGCAAGCAGGCGTCCTTCCCTCTCTCCTATCTGGGGGTTGGGGCTTCCCCCAGAGTCTGCAGGGCTGGTCTCTGCTAAAGAAAACCCCAGCTTCTGTCCTGGACCCGCAGGATCAGCACACACACCTTGGGGAAATCACAGGGATGGACAGACGGTCACCTAAAGAACTCCTCTCTCTTCACAGAACTTGGAATGGTATGGGTAACCGGGTCCACACACATGCCCTCCTTCTAACCAAGAAAAATAAAAAACCCTGGAAGGCCTGGCAAAATTCTCTAAACCTCAGTAACCCAGGGCATTCTAAGACCTGCGGGGTAACGTTCAACCCAGTCCCCTTTGACAACCCAGGAAAAACTGCTCTAGCATCTCTGTTTATCCTTGCTCAGCGCAGTAATCATCCTTTCCAAGGCTTCCTCACTAAATCATATATAAAGCTCATGAAAAAGACATCTGAGCAGAGAGCTTAATAGTTCCGGGCTGGCACTGGTATACGCTGATTTGATTGCTCACCAACCCTACCTAGGAGATATAGAGTTTGGGGCACTCAACAGAATAGAATGCTCACCTAGAATCCTGTTGATGGAGTCCCAGAATTGCCATCATCACCTGCTCTTGGCATCACCAGTGGAACCGGTTTAAAAGGCAGCATCCAGACTCCTCCCACAGGGATGAGGTTGACAGTCTGATCACATAGACACTGTCTGCCCCTTCCGTGGTCACCTGGCTGAAGAATTACACGTCCAGATATATTGCTCAAGTGAACAGGCAAATTCCCTAGGCAACTGGGTCTTCATGTGGGGCTGAGGCCCCTAGACTGAGGACAGACACTGGAGAGTCACTGGCCTGAGGTGACGAGTCCCCACCTCCAGAGACGTTTTGAGGGGGAACTTCCCTCCAGCAGACAGTGACTAAAAAGAAAGCTTCACTGGGGCATTGTAAACTGGGTTAGGTGCTACAATGTTCTGCTTTTTTAACCATGTTTTTTGTGAATCCCCAACTGCTTTTTTCTAACTGATTCACTTCCTTAAATACGTACAGGATTATTCCAGTCCAGACCCCCAACGCTGGCTGGCACCCTGAATTTGGTGGAAAGGTCTGGACCAAGGGTGAAGGTTACCTTTTATTTATTTTACAATTTTTATTGGAGTCTAGTTGACTTACAATATTGTGTTAGTTTGAAGTGTACAGCAAAGTTAATCAGCTATACATACACATACATCACTCTTTTTTAGTCATTCTTTTCCCATATAGGTGATTATAGAGTGCTGAATAGAATTCCCTGTACTATACAGTAGGTTCTCACTGGTTATCTATTTTGTTTATATTAGTGTGTATGTGTCAATCCCAATTTTCCAATTCATTCCTCCCTACCCTTTCCCTCCTGGTAACAAGATTGTTCGCTACTTCTGTGACTCTATTCTGTTTTGTAAATAAGTTCATCTGTACTTTTTTTTTTTAAGATTCCACATATTAGCAGTATATTTGTCTTTCTCTGCCTGCGTTACTTCACTCGGTATGACAAAATCTAGGTTCATCTATGTTGTAGTAGATGGCATCATTTCATTCTTTTTTATGACTGAGTAGCATTCCATTTGAATGCAGAGTTCCAAAGAATAGCAAGGAGAGATAAGAAAGCCTTCCTCAGCAATCAGTGCAAAGAAATAGAGGAAAACAACAGAATGGGAAAGACTAGAAATCTCTTCAAGAAAATTAGATACACCAAGGGAACATTTCATGCAAAGATGGGCTCAATAAAGGACAGAAATGGTATGGACCTGACAGAAGCAGAAGATATTAAGAAGAGGTGGCAAGAATACACAGAAGAACTGTACAAAAAGGATCTTCACAACCTAGTTAATCACAATGGTGTGATCATTCACCTAGAGCCAGACATCCTGGAATGTGAAGTCAAATGTGACTTAGGAAGCATCACTATGAACAAAGCTAGTGGAGGTGATGAAATACCAGTTGAGCTATTTCAAATCCTAAAAGATGATTCTGTGAAAGTGCTGCACTCAATATGTCAGCAAATTTGGAAAACTCAGTTTTCATTCCAATTCCAAAGAAAGGCAATGCCAAAGAATGCTCAAACTACCACACAATTGCACTCATCTCACATGCTAGTAAAGTAATGCTCAAAATTCTCCAAGCCAGGCTTCAGCAATATGTGAACCATGAACTTCCAGATGTTCAAGCTGGTTTTAGAAAAGGCAGAGGAACCAGAGATCAAAGTGCCAACATCTGCTGGATCATCGAAAAAACAAAAGAGTTCCAGAAAAACATCTATTTCTGCTTTACTGACTATGCCAAAGCCTTTGACTGTGTGGATCACAATAAACTGTGGAAAATTCTTAAAGAGATGGGAATACCAGACCACCTGAACTACCTCTTGAGAATCCTGTATGCAGGTCAGGAAGCAACAGTTAGAACTGGACATGGAACAACAGACTGGTTCCAAATAGGAAAAGGGGTACATCAAGGCTGTATACTGTCACCCTGCTTATTTAACTTATATGCAGAGTACATCATGAGAAACGCTGGGCTGGAAGAAGCACAAACTGCAATCAAGATTGCCGGGAGAAATATCAATAACCTCAGATATGCAGATGACACCACCATCATGGCAGAAAGTAAAGAAGAACTAAAGAGCCTCTTGATGAAAGTGAAAGAGAGTAAAAAGTTAGCTTAAAGCTCAACATTCAGAAAACTAAAATCATGGCATCTGGTCCCATCACTTCATGACAAATAGATGGGGAAACAGTGGCTGACTTTATTTTTTGAGGCTCCAAAATCACTGCAGATGGTGACAGCAGCCATGAAATTAAAAGATGCTTACTCCTTGGAAGGAAAGTTATGACCAACCTAGTCAGCATATTAAAAAGCAGAGACATTACTTTTTCAACAAAGGTCCATCTAAAAAAGGCTATGGTTTTTCTGGTAGTCACGTACGGATGTGAGAGTTGGACTATAAAGAAAGCTGAGCACTGAAGAATTGATGCTTTGAACTGTGGTGTTGGAGAAGACTCTTGAGAGTCCCTTGGACTGCAAGGAGATCCAACCAGTCCATCCTAAAGGAGATCAGTCCTGGGTGTTCACTGGAAGGGCTGATGTTGAAGCTGAAACTCCAATACTTTGGCCACCTGATGCGAAGAACTCACTCATTTGAAAAGACCCTGATGCTGGGAAAGATTGAGGGCAGGAGGAAAAGGGGACGACAGAGGATGAGATGGTTGGGTGGCAGCACCGATTCAATGGACATGAATTTGGGTAGGCTCTGGGACTTGGTGATGGACAGGGAGGCCTGGTGTGCTGCAGTTCATGGGGTCGCCAAGAGTTGGACACAACTGAGCGACTGAACTGAACCAAGTATTCCATTTTGCATACATAACACATCCTTATCCATTCATCTGTCAATGGATATTTTGGTTGCTTCCATGTCCTGGATATTCAACACTGCTGCTATGAATATTGGGGTGCATGGATGTTTTGGAATAATGATTTTCTCCAGAAATATACCTAGAAGTGGGATTGCTAGATTATATGACAGCTCTATTTTTAGTTTTTAAGGAATCTCCATGCTGTTCTCCATAGTGGCTGTACCAATTTACATTCCCACCAACAATACAGGAAGGTTCCCTTTTCTCCACATCCTCTCTAGCATTTACTGTTTGTAGATTTTTTGATGATGGTCATTTTGACTCGTGTGAAGTGATATCTCATTGTAGTTTTGATCTGCATTTCTCTAATAATTAGTGATGTTGAGCATCTCTTCATGTGCTTTTTTGACCATCTGCATTTTTTTTTTTTTTTTTGAGAATTATCTATTTAGATCTGCCCATTTTTTGATTGGGGCTTCAAAGGTGGTGCTAGTAGTAAAGAACCCGCCTGCCAATGCATGAGGTGTAAGCGATGCAGGTTCGATCCCTGGGTTGGGAAGATTTCCTGGAGGAGGAAATGGCAACCCACTCCAGTATTTTTGCCCGGAGAACCCCACAGACAGAAGAGCCTGGTGGACTACAGTCCATGGGGCTGCAAAGAGTCAGGCACAACTGAGCAACTTAGCACACAGCACATATACACATTTTTTTATTGGGTTGTTTGTTTTTTTGTTATTGAGCCGCATGAGCTATTTGTATACTTTGCAGATGAATTATTTGTCAGTTCCTTCATCTGCAAATACTTTCTCCCATTCTGTGGGTTGTCTTCTCATTTTGTTTATGGTTTCCTTTGCCCTGGGAGGTTACCTTTTATGTGGGTTTGTTTCAAAGAAAGATTTGTAGCACTTAAGAATAAACTCAAAATTATGTCTCTGGTGTGTCTGCCTCATCCAGGTGCTAGATAACCATCTATCCAAACAGCCAACTCTATTGCTGATCCATGAGAAGTTCAATGGTAAGACAAAAAGGACTGAATTTACCAGGCTTCCCAGGCACTTCTGAAAACCTTTTTTATTTTACCCCTCATGGCAAATCTTTACTTAATACATTCATCCACATTCCTCCTTATGACAGAGTAAGCTTATTAGATCTGATAAAAAAGTCTTGCAGGAGTTGGTAAAAGGGGATCTCAGTGACCTGCATCCCACTGCCAGTCACCGGTTAAGCTGAAAACCTAGGATTCTGGTCCTAAAAATTTGGGTCCATTTTCCGATTGAGAAACAACTTCTGGTCTACTCAAAGTATCACAAGGGAGCAAGCAGAGATGACTGGAAGAAGTCTCAATACAACAGCGCAAGTGCTTTGTGGGGATGCGAAGGAGAGGGATGTCAGTGAGATTCTCCAAGTCAAAAGGAGGGGCTGTGGGTGGCATGGAGGTTGGGCCTGGAGAACCTCCAGGCCCAAACATTCTTTATCTGATCAGTGTAAAGGATGAACAATTGATCTGCTACACAATTGCTGGAAGTTTTAAAGTTAACTTTAAAAACTGTTTACTTATTTGTATCTGCCACAAAAATGAAAGAAGACTCTGGTTAATTTAAGAAGACAGCCAACTTGAGGAGGAATACATGTGCAAGGTGCTTCCATTTCTATCTCATTTAACACAAGTTTTGAAGCAGGTAGGTTTTGGTACCCTCATATTTTACAGATGAGGGAACTAAGACTGTTCCTGTGATATGCTCTAGACCTCACAGAGAATTTGGCCAACACACTAATGAATCCCTGGCAACTCAGTGGTAAAGAATCCTCTGGCAATGCAAGAAACGAAGGTTCAATCTCTGGGTGGGGAGATCCGCTGCAGAAGGAAATGGCAACCCACTCCAGTATTCTTGCCTGAAAAATCCCACGGATAGAGAGGAGCCTGGGGGGCTACAGTCCATGGGGTTGCAAGAGTCGGATGTGACTTAGCGATTATAGCACCACCACCCAATGAATGTGAGCCCTGCCGTGACTCTGGATAACTGGGGTGGTATAGTATCTGCACATTTGGCTCCGCTCACCCCGTCTGCTCCAGTCAAACATCAAACCAACCACGAAACCCCTAAAAGGGGGGTCTCAAAGGACAGTGACACCCCCACCAAATTCTACGGCTTTGTCCCCTTCCCTGGCATTCACACCATGACCCCCTCAACTCAGATATGGATCCTCCAAGGCAAAGAAACCACCTAAGGGAAGCTCCATCATTTCATCCCCACCCCATCCTCTGCCTGAATAAGGGAAGCCTCATCATTCTACCTCCAAAGGGTACTTTTCAAATTGCAAGGACCTTGGGGTCTTTCTGAGATTCCAACCAAGAAGGGAACAAATGCCACTTACATGTCCTTTGATCCTACTCAAACGTGCCCCCCCACCCCCACACACATCCTGGTAACACTCATTGCTCTTAGGTTTGAAAGATAAGTTCCAAACAGAAAGAGGTCAATGGGCCCAAGGATGCTCTCAGTCCCTCTGCCTATGATGTCTGTCCTCTAAAAGAACCTCTGGCTGAACCCTGGAAAAAGCACATCCTGCTTTACTGTAGGAAGAGGCAAGATCTTGATTAAGTCATTTTTCTGGTGCTCAACTTTCATACACTGGGGCAAAGAACAGGAATTACATTTGCATTGGGATTTCTGTTTTTTCAAAAGCCAGCCTCTAGAGCCTGTCCTGGACTAGGTTTGGCAATTATACTTCCGCCCTCCTATAAATTATAACTCATATCTATGCTAACAACACATTAAGACTACAAAATCTTGAACAGTCAAAAGGAGGACAACAGTATATACACCAAGGTAAACTCATTAAGGCAGAAAGTGGCCAAAGTGGGGTAGTCATTTAATTCACCTTACAAACATCTTCATCAACAACAGTGGAAAAAAGTTTTAAGATTTGGTTTTAAACTTTAGTTACTGTATAGATCACAGCATTTCTTTTTTTTTGAGAATGGAAATCAGACTTTTATTTTTTTTTCTCTTTGAAGCTCAAAATCCTTTCCCACTTCTTTTTTTTATTATTATTATTTTATTTTTTATTAGTTGGAAGCTAATTACTTTACAATATTGTAGTGGTTTTTGTCATACATTGATATGAATCAGCCATGGATATACATGTACTCCCCATCCCGATCCCCCCTCCCACCTCCCTCTCCACCCAACCCCTCTGGGCCTTCCCAGTGCACCAGGCCCGAGCACTTGTCTCATGCATCCAACCTGGGCTGGTGATCTGTTTCACCCTAGATAATATACATGTTTCGATGCTGTTCTCTTGAAACATCCCACCCTCGCCTTCTCCCACAGAGTCCAAAATTCTGTTCTGTACATCTGTGTCTCTTTTTCTGTTTTGCATACAGGGTTATCATTACCATCTTTCTAAATTCCATATATATGTGTTAGTATACTGTAATGGTCTTTATCTTTCTGGCTTATTTCACTCTGTATAATGGGCTCCAGTTTCATCCATCTCATTAGAACTGATTCAAATGAATTCTTTTTAATGGCTGAGTAATATTCCATGGTGTACATGTACCACAGCTTCCTTATCCATTCGTCTGCTGATGGGCATCTAGGTTGCTTCCATGTCCTGGCTATTATAAACAGTAGAGCACACCATTTCTTAAGTATTCTTATTAATCAAGTCCTATTTAAATCACATAAACATACTCTATAACTTTCTTTTTGAGCAAAATATAGGTTTGCCCCAATATCTGAAAGTAGACCATTCCTATGAAACTTTTGGTAAGCTGAAATGGCATAAAGAGAATCCCTGACTTCATGTTATAGCAGGCATTTCACTTTTATGAAAGACCCATGTTATAATTTGATAATAGCTTTTTTCATAAAAATGAAAATCTTTGGATTTCTTTCAGTGCGTGAGATTCAGATCTTGGGTAAAAGCTAAGTGGAAATAATTCCAACTTTCAGAAAGTGGGAGAAACATGTAGTTGTTTTTCCTGTTAGAAAAGAGATGCTTTCCACTTTCTATGATACATTTCTGGAAAATGTGTTTGAAGGACATATGTCCAAAACTCAGCAACAGTCATAAACTCTTAGGAGGTGATTCTCTAACAAAGATATTTCTGTCTCTCCCTATCCTTCTCCATCTGTTTCCCATGACGGTTCAAGGAGACACTGCATCTGTCAGGCTCAAGCCACCCAAAGTGCTCCTGGATGAGGCTGGTGCTACTGCAGGGTCCCGAAGCTTAAGCTCTTTTAGCATCACAGAAAATCTGCCTCTAGTTGTCAACTTTACACAGTACCTCCCCAACCCCCCCCCCCCAAAAAAGCAATCTTCTAGCAAAACTTACTAAAATTGTTGAAACTGATAAGGGTATTCATCAATTCCTTGAAATTTCCAATAGCTTTCACAGGCTGTCTGACCAATAATCTAAACAAATGGTGCCTCCCACTCAAGATCCAATGGACAGCCATTCCAGAGCTAATTCATGAGAGATCATACCGGAGTTGATAAATGGATAAAATTAAAAACTAGAACTGGTTTTCAGAAGTCAATTTTCAACATGCTCCTGTTTTCATCATTAAAATCCCTCAACACAACTCCCATCCAAGTTCAATTTCATCTTTATCTGAAACATTCCTCACTATCTAGATAAGTAGAGACTTGTGATGACAACCTTGATAGAAATCTAGGACATGGGTGCTTCAAGAGTCCACCAAATCTATAGAGACAGTAGACTCTAGACAATAATTATAATAATTAATTAGAAAGTCTGGGGTATTAGCATTTTTACAAAAATAACATTTAATAGTGTAATTTCTATGTTAAGATATTGAAAGGTTTAGAAATAAAACAACCAGTGGATCACTTCCCCCTCACTTGATAGCTAAATTAAGACAATCTGTTCCATTTTATTAGCCAGAGATCCTGAGGCTAGTGAGTCAGAAGGAGCCACTTATGAAAGTGAAATAAATTCTGACAACACTACCCTAAACTCTGCAGGCAGGAAGCCGTTTCAACTGCCATGCCAGAACTATGAGATAATGGGTATTTCAAAATGTTTGTCCCATCTCAAAGCCCAGTCTCACACTAGCATCTTGGCATCCCAGAAAGAAGTTGAAAATGAACTCCACTGCCAGAGAAACATCTCAACACTTAATTGCCCAGTCTGTTAGTAAGGAATCTAGAGACTCAAGTCCTATTACTTTCGTTTCTCCTGGCTCATGACTAATTTTACTGGTGCAGCTCAAAATAACTGCTGGGCCCTCAAGATCCATGGTGTGCCCACTCAAAGGAGAAGATGCCCTTTAAGCAAAGAACCTATGTCAAAACTGGGGAGGGGCGGTTGGCAGCAGACAGTCATTAAAGTGCTTTAAGGCAGTTTCAATTCTTGTAAGACTTTATGTTTGAAGAAGCAGTGGCCTCCTTACTAAATATGCCTCATTTACTAAATATGCCTCACTTACTAAATATGCCTCATTTCTAGACCTGTTACTCTTGAAATTTTATTGATCAAATCTGATGAGGCTGCCAGAAGTTTAATCAAATTGGGAACACTTCCAGGAAGAAAAATGTGATGCTTAAATGAACTCTCCTCAGTTAGAGCAAATCAAGGAAACAAATCCCTCGAGATTACACCAGTGAGTGGTGGGTTTGTACTAATTCAGCCACCAGGTGCCAGCAACCGGGAGTTAAGATGGAAAGGCGCTCCCTAGGAGTTGTAAGCTGACTCGTGTATACCATACAGATGTGTGTATCTGTGAGTGCGCGCAGTCTTTTCGAAGGTACATACTTTTGCCCGGGAAGCGGGGGTGGGGGGCGGTCCGCAAGTTTGCCCAAATTAACGGCGCTGCACTTAAAACTGCTCCAGGAAAGGGTACAGATTTCCCAATGTCTCACCACAAAGCCTATCAGAACCAAACTATTATTGCCCCACGAGGAAACTGGCTTTACTGGGTCTGGAGAAATAATCCACCATCGCTCCAAACGAGTCACTTCGCTCCCAGATGCTCCACTTTTGCGGACTGGGGAGAGATTCCCTAAGGCTGCTCATCTGGCACCCGAGCAGGGGAAGCTCAGAAACCCCCTTGCGAGCTCCGCTCCCGCTGGTCCACCCGCCGCCTGCTTCCCCACCACCCGCAGCCGCCGCTTCGCCTTCCACCCTCATCCACCACCAGCGCCGACGCTCCCCGCCCGCCCCGCCTCCCGCCGCGGGCTCTCCCGGACTTCCATTCAGTCCCAAGTTCTCCGCTACGTTTCTCTAGAATTTCTCAGGGCCGCCAGTATCTCCTAGCTCCTATCCCGGGAGGCGCGCCTTCTCTTCTCCACCGCGATAACAGAACACTGTCCAGCGCTCGCCACCACGACCCGCCCCTACGACTCCCCCACAGTGTCCCCACGAGGGGGGCAAAGACATAGTCTCCAGCTTTATCCGGCATAAAACACCAGATCCTAATGGCTGGGCTCCCTGCCTCAGACCAAACTTCCAGGCTCAGCTCGGACTCGGATCCCCCTCCTTCCGCGCGCCGACGGCTGCTCCCTCCTCCGGCAGCGTCTTCCCAGACCGCGTGCCCCCAAAGCTCTGGCTGGTTGGAGTCCCGGCCGTTTTCGGCCTCCTTCTCGCTACAAAACTCCTGACTTCCGAAAACGCCCCCAGCGCTGCCATCTAAGGAGTCAGGACCCGCACCTTCCTCTCGAGCTGGAACCAGCGGCTCCATCCACCGCTGCTCCCAGGTTTGGAGAGGCGGCTAGGGCCCTTTCATTTTTCTCTGTCTTTTCTGTACAGCCCGGCTCTGCTTGTGTTTGGCGGAGGGAGTGGGAGGAGGGATTCCTAACCTTAATTTTTTTTAAAACATATATAAGTGAATAAGTATTGAATAAAGCAGCCAAACGCTGGCCCTCCCCCAAACCTAGGAATTCAAAGCCACATGGTCACAGCCCGTTCCAGGCAGGCCCCCTCTGCGCACACGCTCCACTAGGCAAGGACCATAAAAACCCTTTAAAGTCCGCGGTGCAGCCAGGGGCCTCCCAGATCACCAGTCCCTCCCGAGCCACCCTATCCCAGAGCCAGAGGCCCCAACACCAGACGGGGGCCCCGGGGACTAGGTGTCTGAGGCCGCCGTGCCCCAGCTTGGACACCCACCTTTGGGCGCCGGATCCCAGGGGCGCTGTCCTCGGGCTGCGCTCTGGCGCGGCCCCTGCCTCCTCCTCAGGACGTCCGGGAGATTCCGCGGAAAGGCGTTCGGCTGCCCCTGACTGGGGCGAGCGCATCTGCCGAGAGCCGCGGCCGCCGGGCGCGCTGGAGTGCGCGGAGCGCCGCCCGCCGCCTCCCGGAGCCCGCCCCGTCCCCGCCCCCTTCTCCGTGCCCTGGACCTCGGCCCGCCCCTCCGCTTCCACACCCCCTCCCCAACCACCCACACCTTCTGTCTGTGGTTTTGGCGGAATCGTTACACAAACTGAGAAACCAAGAAACGAGGGGATGGATAGATTGGAGGGACGGAGGGACGGAGGCATGGGGCAAGTGAGGCCGAGTATATCCTAACCCGGGAGACGGCTGTGTCAGGGTACGTGGACCTGTGTTCGCGCAGGGGTGGGCGTGTCGGCGTGTGTGCATGTGGACGTATGTGCTGGTGTATACATACATGCATATGTGTGTATATGGGTGTGTGTGTGTCCTTACAACGCCGAAACTGCTGAGTTCCATACGAGGGGTCGAGTTCCCCGAGACTATGTCTGGTAAGGAAGCCAGCTGGGAGCGGTTGGGAGGCGCATCTTTGTGATGCTGCTGGCGGCTCCGTGTGTTTTGGGCTTCTCCCTGATGTGGTCCAGAGACTGAGATGCGGACCGGTCACTGCCTGCCAGAGCCTTCACGCTGCCCTCCTGTCGTGGCAGCTGGTGGCCTGTTGCCAGAGCGCGTGTGTTAACAAAGCCAGCGGTGGGGAAGGAGGCAGCTGATACACCGCGTGGGGCTCGAGCCGATCCGGAGAGAGGCCAGCCATCCCCCACTCCCGAACTGTCTGAAATTTCAGCATGTCATACCCTCCCCCACTATGAATATTTAAATAATGTTAATGACCCTTTGAAAGTGGACTGTCTAGAAATCCCCAGAGGACTCAGAAACACCTCACACACACACAGCAGTATTTTTAAAAGCAAGGCGTTCTCCACATGGGGAAATGTAATATGAACATAATATATAATCAGATTTCTTGAATTCAGCTTTCTACTAGGCATGGTCAAGTTTTTCATTTTCCCAGTGATTTTCTCTCTCCAGCTCTGCAGGTCAGAGACCCTTACTCTCCTAGCTTTCATCCTCTGTTGGCCTGCTTTTTTTCTGAACCGCTGGTCAAAATACTGGGGTCCTCTTTTGAGAGTCAGTTCTGCCTGCTAGGGTCCTTGATTTCCTATGGGGTTTCCCTGCCACTCAGATGCTGCCTGCAATGCAGGAGACCCAGGTTCTATCCTTGGGTCAGGAAGATCCCCTGGAGAAGGAAATGGCAACCCACTCCAGTATGCTTGCCTGGGAAATCCCATGCATAGAGGAGCTGGTGGTCCACAGTCCATGGAGCTACAAAGAGTCAGACACAACTGAGCAACTAACACTTTCTTTGATTTCCTATACAAGAAATGATAAAATGGGGACCTGTCCAGAAAGTCTGTCCAGCTAAAGGCACATTAAAAAATAGCACCCAACCAGAAAGGTTTACCATTTGGAGGTTTATTCACACCTTCCCTAAAGGGGAGGTGGGGGATGGGGGTAAAGACTACAATGCAGACCTCAGCTGTTCTCCTCAGGGTTCCTGAAAGTCTATAGGCTTCTTTTTGTTGGCATTTAAGAATTGTTTCACCAAAAAGGCATGTTTGTCTCTTTGACTATTGAATTTCAATAGAATTTACTGACCAGTGGCCGAGATTACAAAGCTTCAGCCTCAATAAATCCCTTTCCTTCCTTCCTTTTTTTTTCTTTTTTCCTTTCTTTCTTCTTTCCTTTCTTTCTCTTTCTTTACTTCTTTCTTTCAGCTCTTCACATCACTGACTTGAGTTAAATATTTGGGTGCCCTACATCATGATCTATTTTTTATTTTTTTAATCTCTTTTTAACATTTTTTATATGTATTTTTTAAGTCGTTATTGAATTTGTTACAATAGTCCTTGTGTTTTATGTTTTGGCTTGAATTTGTAACCCCTGCATGGAAGGCTAAGTCTTAATCACTGGACAACCAGGGAAGTCTCTTAACATTTTAATATCAGGTGAAAACTCACATTGAAATGAACATGTTTGGGGACAGTTATTTATTTATATGGACCATAGATTCTTCAAGGAAAGATTCTAACAATACAGAGGCGAGATTTTTATAAACAGTATTAGGGGCAAGTGCATCATCACTCTTCCTATATTCTTAAATTTGAATGTATCATTTACAAATCAAATTTGTTTCATAATTAGAAATGGTGCAGCAGTTTATGGGCTTCCCTGATAGCTCAGTTGGTTAAGAGTCCGCCTTGCAATGCAGGAGACCCCAGTTTGATTCCTGGGTTGGGAAGATCCACTGGAGAAGGGAAAGGCTACCCAACTCCAGTATTCTGGCCTAGAGAATTCCATGGACTGTATAGTTCATGGGGTCACAGAGTCAGACACAGCAATTTACACCAGCTTTATTCTGAATTCTTTCCTAAAGCAATGTCAGTGTTGATATTATTGTAATATTATGTGTAAATATGAATTAATGTTAATTTTCTGTTAATATTAATTTTAAACTTCTGGCATATCCTACAGAAGCCTACGGGGAATATTAATTTAGGAGAAATACATATTCAATAGATATTAATTTACAAGAACATTTCCTTTTCTTTCATCTTATAAGATATTAAAGAGGAAGCCATGATTAAATTACCCTCTTTTAAAATATAAAGGCATGGTACATACCAGGACTCAAAAATATTTGTTTAATTTGTTCTATGAAATCAATACAAAAGTATGACCATCTGCCTATGAAAGTAAAAACTGTTTTAAATTAAGATTTTTTCCCCCTAGGTTGGTAGTTCTCAATCAAGGGTAATTTGACACCCCAACCCCCACACCCACCCCTGGACAGTTTTGGCAATGTCTGAAGACATTTTTTGATTGTCATAAGGGGTGTGGGGTGCTACTGATAGAGTCCAGGGATGTTGCTAAATATCCTGAAAGGTACTGACTGCACTGTCACCCAACAACAAAAGGGTTACTGCATCCAAAACATCAAGAGTGCCAAGGCTGAGCTATCTTGCCCTGGACGCAAAGCCAGGACTAAGGGGACTTATCTGGTGGTGCAGCGGGTAGGAATCTGCCTGCCAGTGCAGGGGACACAGACTCGATCCCTGGGCAGGGAAGATTCCACATTCCACAGAGCAGCTAAGCCTGGGCGCCACAACTACTGAAGCCCACCCGCCTAGCCTGTGCGCCACAACTCCTGAAGCCCACCCGCCTAGCCTGGGCGCCACAACTACTGAAGCACACCCGCCTAGCCTGGGCGCCACAACTACTTAAGTCCATCCGCCTAGCCTGGGCGCCACAACTACTGAAGTCCATCCGCCTAGCTTGTGCACCACAACTACTGAAGTCCATCCGCCTAGCCTGGGCGCCACAACTACTGAAGCCCATCCGCCTTAGCCTGGGCGCCACAACTACTGAAGTCCACCCGCCTAGCCTGGGCGCCACAACTACTGAAGTCCACCCGCCTAGCCTGGGCGCCACAACTACTGAAGTCCACCCGCCTAGCCTGGGCGCCACAACTACTGAAGCCCACCCGCCTAGCCTGGGCGCCACAACTACTGAAGCCCACCCGCCTAGCCTGGGCGCCACAACTACTGAAGCCCATCCGCCTAGCCTGGGCGCCACAACTACTGAAGCCCATCCGCCTAGCCTCTGCACCACAACTACTGAAGCCCATCCGCCTAGCCTCTGCGCCACAACTACTGAAGCCCAACCGCCTAGCTTGTGCGCAACAACTACTGAAGCCCATCCGCCTAGCCTGGGCGCCACAACTACTGAAGCCCATCCGCCTAGCCTCGGCACCACAACTACTGAAGCCCATCCGCCTAGCCTCTGCACCACAACTACTGAAGCCCATCCGCCTAGCCTCTGCACCACAACTACTGAAGCCCACCCGCCTAGCCTGGGCGCCACAACTACTGAAGCCCATCCGCCTAGCCTGGGCGCCACAACTACTGAAGCCCATCCGCCTAGCCTCTGCACCACAACTACTGAAGCCCATCCGCCTAGCCTCTGCACCACAACTACTGAAGCCCACCCGCCTAGCCTGTGCACCACAACTACTGAAGCCCACCCGCCTAGCCTCTGCACCACAACTACTGAAGCCCACCCGCCTAGCCTGGGCGCCACAACTACTGAAGCCCATCCGCCTTAGCCTGTGCGCCACAACTCCTGAAGCCCATCCGCCTAGCCTGTGCACAACAACTACTGAAGCCCACCGGCCTAGCCTGGGCGCCACAAGAGAAGCCGCCACAGTGAGAAGCCCGTGCACCGCAACTAGAGAGTAGCCCCCACTCACTGCAACTAGAGAAAGTCCCCTTGCAGCAATGAAGACCCCGTGTAACCAGAAATAAATACATGAATAAAATGTTTTTTAAAAAGCCAGGACTAAGGACCACAGATTTTAGGACCATGTCTGTGTTTATTAAAAAGGCAAACTCCTGGGCTCCACCTTTACCTACTAAGTCAGAATCTCTGGGGGCAGGACCAGGGAAACTGTGTTAACAGCTCCTAGGGATTCTTTTTTTTTTTTTTTTTTCCTTTTCTAGGGATTCTTTTTTTTTCTTCTTCTAGGGATTCTTAAGAACTGGAAAGTGAGAAACACTGGAGATAAGAAAGTGAAGTGGAGTGAAGTTGCTCAGTTGTGTCCGACTCTTTGTGACCCCATGGACTGTTAGCCTACCAGGCTCCTCAGTCCATGGAATTTTCCAGGCAAGAGTACTGGAGTGGGTTGCCATTTCCCCAATGCATGCTTATGGGCTCATCACATCATATGTGTCTTAACATGATGATAGTTATTAGAGCTGAGAATGTTTTATGAAATATATAGGCTCTTCGATCCATGTAAGAAGCACTTAGGAAGCAAAGGGCTATTGATTCTGTGAAAAAAAACAGACATAGCTGGGATATGAAAATATTAAACGCTCCCTACATCATGAGGATGCAAAACCGCCTATGGAACTGTTGCTTGGCGAGAGAGGAGGTCAGGACATTTTTTCCCTATGACCTAAGTGTACATTTTTGCTTATGTACCATGCCATATCACCTGCCCATTTTAAATGGCACTCCTGAGCAAGAGTGGCCTCCAGGGAACCCCAGAAATAGAATGTACTTAGTAGAGAAACACCAAAAGTAAAGTTTGGGTGTCTGGCAAGGGAGTAAGTCTAGACAAAGATTGACAGAGCCTCTTCTTTCTCCCCAAGCTTAGAGAAGAGTAGAAGCTGGGGGGGAAAAAAAAAAAAAGACCCATGAGTGGCTCAGAGAGCTGAGCTAAAAACCCAAAGAAGGGGCCAAGACTGCTCAATCATAAAAAAGAATTTGCCATTTCCTACTTCCAGCAAGGAGAAAGACATCAATAAGCATCAGTTGGGTATAATCCTCAAGCACAAAATGTATCTCATAGAAAACAAAGGCTTGCTAGAAAAAAAGAGTAAGAATAAGATGGAAAAGCAAACAAAATTGACACCAAAAAGGTTGGCCCCTATCAAACCAAAAGCCCTAGATCTGTGGGACTTTCCCACCAAGTACCAGGTAAAGTCATTGGAATGTTAGGAACAATCCCAATCCCAGAGGCATCCCTATGAGACCAGATGTACCACTGTAAATCTAAGACAAGAAACAAACAGGGAAATATTAGCAACATACATAACAATGTTAACATGCAATCTAATATGCAAAGAGTTCTTACAAATCAATATGAAAATTGAAGAAAATTACCAACTCTCTAATGGAAAAAAACAAACCAGTCATTTATAGACAAATAAGTGTAACTGGCCGTTAAACTTAGGAAAAGATGCCCAAACTCTTCCTCATTTAAAAAAAATGCAAGTGAAAATACTAGAATAATATATTTTGCCTCTGATATCAGAAAATACATTAAATACAAATATTATCTATTATTGGTGAGAAACTGATGAAAATTAACTGTACATTGTTGATGGAAATATAAACTAATATTAATAGATTGATAAATTGGTTAGACAATTTGGTGATAGCTCTTAAAATTAAAAAAGTGTTTATATATTGAACTTGCAATTCACTCTTGGAATTCAGACACTTATAAAATCTGTGAGTCAGGAGACTGAAGTGGTAGGGAGGAGTCAGTGAATGAGAAATTTCTGATCACAGAAAGGGCCAAAATAAAGAAATTACTTAATATAAACTTTTAAAGTTTCTTGCTGTGTAATGTTATAAGTACTTCAGATATCCCCTCAACCTCTAATAACAGCATTTATTTGGAGAGCCAAAGGCAAGGGGTTTATATATGACTTGGTGCAGATTGGATATCAGGCTAAAAGGATGTGAGATTAAGAATTCAGACAAAAGAGGGCTTCCTTGGTGGCTCAGTGGTAAAGAATCCACCTGCCAATGCAGGAGACATGGGTCTGATCCCTGGTCTGGGAAGATCCCACATGCTTTGGGGCAACTAACCCCAAGTGCCATAACTACTAAACCCACATGCGGCAACTCCTGATGATCGCACACCCTAGAGCCCGTGCTCCGCAGCACAAGAAGCCCCCGCAATGAGAAACTGGCACACTACAATTAGAGTAGCCCCCTCCTGCCACAACTAGAGAAAACCCAGTACAGCAATGAGGACCCAGCACAGCCAGAAATAAATAAATAAGGTTGTTTTAAAAAGGAAGAAGAATTCAGACAAAAGAGGAAATCAGAACAAGAAGTGACCAGTAAAACCAACTCCATCCCACTCGAGTTAACTGCCTGAGTGAAAAATCCATAAAAACAGTGGGGGTAGGCACTGGACCACCTCTAACATTTCGTGGGTAATGTCCAAGTAACTTTAGTTTAAATATAGAAGGAATAATTTTCCCTTGCAGGCTGTGGGACTTGCCAGCCAACAAACTCCTAGGATGCACTCCTTTGGCTTATTTTCTAATTCTGATAGTGGTAAAACTAGATGACTAGGATGTTTGTTTCATTAAGGGAATTTCCCACTTAAGATATTTCTTCACTGATTTCTAACTCTTATAAAACAGCAAAAATGTCTTCCCTAGGTAATGTAAGAAATGATGTCATCCTTGCCTTTTCCATAGAAGAGATATTCCATCCATATAATGTTTGAACCATCAGCTTTATGAATGAATGCACAACATATAAGACAGGCTATGGACTGTTTGTTTTGACTTGTAGCTGTTTTACCAAATGGAAAACACTCTCCTCAAAACCATCTCTTCTCTAGGGTCACGTCCGTTTGCTGAGTGATGGTCAGCTCTTTAGACTTTGCGTCCTCTGAGGACTTTCCTGGTGGTCCAGTGGCTAAGACTCTGTCCTCCCAGCGCAGGGCACCTGGGTTCAGTCCCTGGTTGGGGAACAAGATCCCACATGCTGCAATGAAGATCTGGTGCAGCCAAATAAATAAAAAAGAAAGAAAAGGAAAAAGGAAAGACGTTGCATATCAGCGTTTCCCAAGCTAGCCCATGTTGAGTGTAGCTGAAAAATGGGGGGGAGAAAATAAAAAAACCAAAAAACTTGAATTAATTTCCCTACAAGATCTGGAGTTCAGGAATCTCTGTTTAAGTTTCTCACGTGATTCTATGACACAGCCTGGTCTGGGACCCACTTGGGGTGGACACAGTTATCCGTGGGCAGGGGGAGGAGAGAGCACGTGAACCCAGGGACGAGGATGGCCGTCACACAAGAACACTTGGCTCCTGGACCATGTTTACTCGCGATCTTGGCCTGGTTTGTGGCGGCCTGCCTTTCCTTCATTTCCTCTCCAGGGTCTCTGGCTTCCTGTGCCGGAGGAAGTTCCTTCCCAGCCTGTTCCACATTTATTTCCTTCCCCTGCATCCTCACACTTGGCCTCTCCTCTGCCAAACCCTCTAACACAAGGAAATGGTGACCTGATGACATTCACCCCAATGCTTGCGACTCCTTTTCTTCCCAACCACTTTTACAAACATTCCAGAGAAACATTCCAGAACCCAAGCAACTTCTGCCCATCTAACTGCTTTCATTTTGTCCCACGTGGTGTAGCTGGACTTGTGCCTTCTCTACGTTGACAAAGTGGCAACCGTGCACCCAGTTTCTGGCCGGTTTCTGCCCCTGATAACAAACATTTATTTAAATGGTATCATTATAAAGTGTAGGTCTCTAGTATTCCAAAGGAAAAGCATCAGTGAAATGCAGCAACGTGGGAGGTACCTGGCTGAAAGGATGGAGGAAAAAATGCTATTTGTGGAGAGGAAAGGCAGGGTGGGAAAGGCAGAGAGAATGCTGGGGAAAGGGTCCCTCTCTGAGGGAGGTAGGAAGGCACAGATGGCTTTCAGGGAACCGCTGTGGGGCCCACATCTTCAGAGCCCTCAAAGCTTTGTGTTAATGACAAGAATGCACTCATGTATTGCTACGGTAATTGACAACAAAGCCCAGAGGCTTAAATTCTTTGTTTCTTGACTGAGAACTTTATCTCATTTAACAACTGAAGCATTTAAAAAAATCTAGTAAACACTTGGGAGTTCATGCCCTAATGGAGACAGAGCATAAAACAAGGTACTTTTTAAGCATGGCACTACAAACACAAAATCTGCCAAATATACTTGGAATGTACCGGAAGGTACAGAGTGTGTTCACAGACGAGACAATGGGAGCAGCACGCCCAGCGCGGAGGCCGGTTTCTGCTGAGTAAATCCCGGTGAGTTTGCTTCTCATTAGCGATCTGTTTTGTTTTATTTATTCCCTTTTTTGAACTGCTCTGCATGGTTTGTTGGATCTTAGTTCCCTGACCATGATGAACCTGGGTCAGCAGTGAAAGCACACAGTCCTAACCACTGGACCCCCCAGGGATTTCCCAGAGACCTGTGTTTTCAATACAAAACTACCTTTCTTTCTGGCAGTGCTTAATTCCTTTTCAATTGAGGTAGAATGATTTTTTAGTTTTTTAAAAAATGAGACTGTAACATTTTCCCAGTCATGCTCAAGTGTTTTCCTCAGAACTTTTAAGTACAGGCTGTTAATTTATGCAAAAGAACCATAAGGTTTTTCAGTCTTATTAGGGGGAAAAATACTAAACTTGACATTTTAAATTTTAATAATTCTGATTATCACAGAGGGGTGGTCTGTGCAGTAAGTAGTCTCTCACTTATTTGTCAAGTGTCTTAATATTGAGAACAACCCAATGAGAAAATAGACTTTGCCGTCTACACTTTTGAACATATTAAACTACTCATCCTGGTGTGAAGGTACGTTCACCAAAGACGATGGGGGAACACTATGAAGGCAGTTTAAGTTCATCTACACAGAGTGAGTTAATTACTTACCTAAATAACCATGAAGATTATGAAATATTAAGACCATTTAGATATGGAGAATAATAATAGCTTCTACAGAATATTAAAAGCCTTCATTGGGAGGGGACCAGGATCCATGTAAAATCACTTTAGAAACCATAATAGCTTCCGATCAAGTCAACTAAAGCATAAAATCCCAGGTAATCCATGAAGCGCCTCCAGCTCCTCAAGTAAGGGCCTTTGCCTTCTGCTTCCTCTTCTCCCTCTTGTACTTTCTCTCTCCTTTAGAAAAAAATTTTTTATTGGGGTATAGTTGGTTTGCAATGTTGTGTTAGCTACTGTTGTAATAGCAAAGTGAATCAGTCATACATATACATATATCCACGCTCTTCCAGACTCCATTTCGATATAGGTCATACAGAGCAGCGGATAGAGTTCCCTGTGCTATACAGTAGGATATTATTAGTTATCTTTTATATATGAAAGTGAAAGTGTTAGTCACTGAGTCGTGTCCAACTCTTTGCAACCCCGTGGACTGTAGCCCACCAGGCTCCTCTGTCCATGAGACTTCCCAGGCAAGGATACTGGAGTGGGTTGTCATTCCCTCTCCAGGGTACCTTCCTGAACCCAGATGTTGAACCCATGTCTCCCACATTGCAGGCATTCTTTACCCATTGAGCCACCAGGGAAACCCATCTTTTATATATAGTAGTGTATATATGTCAATTCCAATCTCCGTCCTTTATCTTCTTTTCTCCTCCCTCGCCTCCTTCCCTCCCTCCCTCCCTCCTTCCTTCCTTTCCTTCCCTCCTTCCCTCTCTACCTTTCTTCCTCCCTTCCTTGTTCCTTTTCTTTTTAGACCACAGCCTAGTTGATTTTAGGAGCAGGCCCTGCAAACTCAAATACCTTTCAAAGCCAGACAGATAACATAAATGAGTAAAGCTACCAGGTATCAGAAACAGTTTGTGACTCCTGTGAAGGACTGCTAAGTAATTTATAGACTGGCTGAGATAAGATAGGCCAGCATGGGGAGAGAACAGTGTGTTTAGATAGATGGCTGCCACTGCTTCTGTGTTATATCAGGCATTTTCTTAACTTGCTTGAAATGGATGAGGGCATAACAAAATGTCAGAGACAGAGAATTAGAGCTAGGAGGAACATTACGTCACCCCAGCCATGCACCTCATTTTACAGTGTAGCAAAGTGTCAGTGAGTCCAGGGTGTCTGGAGCCCAAGACCAAGGCTTGAACCCTGGTCTGTCATTTGTTAGCTGTGTGACCTTGGGAAAGTTGCGCAGCCTCTCCATCCTTCTGAATCCCCACCTTTAAAAGGCAGATCATGAGAACCTTTACCTACAAACGTCACATCTACAACATGACCGTTGTGAGTGTAAAATGAGACTATCCATGTAAAGCTGTAAGCCCAGGGCCAGCTACAAGATTAGTTGTTATCAGTGAAGGCAACTGAATCCTGGGAGGGGGGTGGGACTCACACAGAGCCTTTGGGCAAAACTGGGTCAAGGTCAGGACTCAAGCCCAGGCCTGCTCTCTCCTAGGTCAGGGCTAATTTCTTTGCTGTAAGTTTGCTTTCTTTGGTATTTTTATTATTTCTAAAGAAAACAGCACACAACAACAATTACCTGGCATGGTATGAGGAAGTTCTGGTTAATTGTTTTTAAGGCCAGAGTCATATCTATGGCCTATCTCTGGCGACCTTGGCCATGAGGCCAGACTAGTGCAAACGCAGTGGTTACCATCAGTCTAGGCAGTCCAGGAACCCAGGATAGCTGTGGTGTCAGCGTGTTTACCCATCCACCATCTCAATCACAATATCCTAAAAATATTTCCCTCTCAGCCTTTTGTCCTAGAGTTTTGAGTTCTGTTAAAGCTTCCAGCCTGTTCTCAATATTCTGGAACATTCTGCAGATACAGGATGCTGCCATGTTCCTGAACATCAGAGAGGGGAAGTGAAGGCTTTAGGCTGATACTCTTGTGTGCTGTGGTTTGTGACCACTCTATCCAGAGGGCTTGGTTCCCACAAGATGGGGGCACCATCTCATCCCAGGGCAGGGCCCTGCCGGGGAGAAATGAGCCCCCACTGCCTGGCCCCTGCTCCCCTCTCCTTCCAACCTTGGCTATACCTTTTGCTTTCATTTTCTCTGGGTCGAGATCACTCAGTCAGCCCTGGATCCACCAGTTCTTTCACCCCTCTGCTCTTTACCTAGAAAATCCTTCTCACCAGGCAAGGTCTATCCAACTCCTTCCCTCAAGCCTGCCCCCAAGGCTGCTGTTTCCGGGGCTCCATCCCCAATCTCTTTCCCCCACCCTTATTATCCTGACCCTCCCTTTGACAGAGACGCTATCTGGGGCAGCCGAGAGTCTTACCTGGGTCTCAGTATCTTCTTGAAATCGCCATCAGACACACAGGCTCCAGCCCAACTCCTTCCTAGCAAGCCCCCTGCACTCATCTGCCCTGTATTTCCTGACTCAGGGGTCCCACAGTCCCCAGGTCACTGGCCGTCTTCCTCACTGTGGTCCCCTCTTACTCTCCCCACTGCCTCTTCACAGGTCATTCCTTCCTCCGTCCCTACCTGGCCCATTCAGTGGCCTCTCAGCAGATCTCTCTGAACTTCGCCTCTCCCCATTCCTGCCCACCTTTCACAGCATACCTGAATTAGCTTCCTAGACAACCTCTTGCCCAAACAGAAACTGCTTATCATTCAGTCACTCAGCAGATATTTATTAAGACTTTCCCATTTGTGAGGCCCCATTGTAGGTGTGGGGGATGCGCAGCGAACCAAGTCAAGTGCTTTCTCAATGATCCTCACACCACTGGGCCTGGAGGTGGAATGGGTGCTCTCCCTGTTCTTCACTGCTTCTTCCAGACTCCTGTCCTCCTTTCTCAATAAAATCCCCTTTCCCCATTACCTGAAGACTTTAGCATCTGTCACTCTCTCCAACAATACTCCAGCCAGGGACCTCCCTGGTGGTCCAGTGTTAAGAATCCACGTTGCAATGCAAGGGACTTGGGTTCCACCCCTCGTGGGGGAACTGAGATCCACATGCCGAGATAAGCCCATGTGCCGCAACTAAGACCCCACGCAGCCAGATAAATTAAAAAACAGAACGAAAATCCAGCAACATTCTAAGTCTTAATGATTATAACACCCGTGTGGATAAGTCCTAAATACCCCAGCCGCTTAGATTTTAACTTTATAAAAAATACTAGTCTTCCTACTTCAGCCTTCCAGTCTCGTGGTCCTAGTCTAGACTTTGTTATTACCAACAACTGTGCAGTCTCGTAATCTTGGTTCCAAACATCCTATTCTCTAACCATCACTCTTTCTACTACTATGCCAACTCTAATAATTCTCCAATCCATGAACAAGGCTAATCCAGTGATTCTGTTATGCATCATTGTTCCTCATCCCTCCCGGTCTCCTTTCTGCAGCTTGGAGTCCACGGTCTACCCTTTGTGAACCCTCTCAACTCTTTTATCTCGCCCTCCCTTTGCCATATTCACCCTGTAATCAGTAATGCCGGATCAATCCAACTCTGTCCATTCCACACATCTGCATTCACACGCTGACATGCTCAGAGAAAAACATAACGGTCTGGCTAGTCTCACTTAAAATGGATCATTCACTTTAAGTGGTGCCTGGTACTTTAAGCGGTACATTCCCCCAGTTCATTCATTACCCCATTCTTGCAATGACTAGGAACACCTTCTCCTTTCCCCTTATATGCTTCTTGCTCCACGTCATTCTCATCTGATGACCTGACTTCCCATCTCACTGAGTAAGTAGAAGCAATGAGAAGATGGCCTTCCCTCTTCTTACCTCTTTCAGGACATTGCTCCCTCAATTGTATCCTCTCCTGCCACATAAATTTTCTCTTGCCTCATCAGATCTGCTGTGATCTCTTCTACTTAAAAAAAAAAAAATTATCTTGACCCTACAGCCTTCTGCAGCTACCACCTCAATTCTCTGTTCCCCCTTAGATCAGACATACGTAAAAGAGCTATTTCTACTTACTGTCTCCATTTCCTACCCCTACATCCCCATTCTTTCTTTTGTCCCCATCACCCCCCACAACAGAGTGTTGGTCACAGTCATCATGACCTCTCTTTGGACTGCCAAACCCAGTGATCATTTCTCAGAACTCATCTTACCCGACCTTTCAGGGGGATCTGACAGAGATGGTCCATCACTTCTTTTTGAAATGCTTCCTTTGTTTGGTTTCCCAAATACTCCTCTCTTGATTCCACTCCAACCTCACGAGCCATTCTTTCTTGGTCTCCTTTTCTTCCTCATCTTCTGAACATTCAATATAGACTGATCCAGGTCTAGTACCTCTACCCCTTCTTTCCCTCTGCGATCTCAGCCCATCTTGTGGCATGTACGAATGAATCCCAGAGTTCTATCTCCACCTGCCCTAGCCCTCGAAATCCAGACTCACACCTGACCTCTCCACTTGGATCGCTAGAAGACATCTTTTTTTTTCCATTTATTTTTATTAGTTGGAGGCTAATTACTTTACATCATTACAGTAGTTTTTGTCATACATTGAAATGAATTAGCCATGGATTTACATGTATTCCCCATCCCGGTCCCCCCTCCCACCTCCCTCTCCACCTGATCCCTCTGGGTCTTCCCAGTGCACCAGGCCCGAGCACTTGTCTCATGCATCCAACCTGGGCTGGTGATCTGTTTCACCCTAGATAATATACATGTTTTGATGCTGTTCTCTTGAAACATCCCACCCTCGCCTTCTCCCACAGAGTCCACAAGTCTGTTCTATACATCTGAGTCTCTTTTTCTGTTTTGCATATAGGGTTATCGTTACCATCTTTCTAAAGTCCATATATATGTGTTAATATACTCTAATGGTCTTTATCTTTCTGGCTTACTTCACTCTGTATAATGGGCTCCAGTTTCATCCATCTCATTAGAACTGATTCAAATGAATTCTTTTTAATGGCTGAGTAATATTCCATGGTGTATATGTACCACAGCTTCCTCATCCATTCATCTGCTGATGGGCATCTAGGTTGCTTCCATGTCCTGGCTATTATAAACAGTGCTGCGATGAACAATGGGGTGCACGTGTCTCTTTCAGATCTGGTTTCCTCGGTGTGTATGCCCAGAAGTGGGATTGCTGGGTCATATGGCAGTTCTATTTCCAGCTTTTTAAGAAATCTCCACACTGTTTTCCATAGTGGCTGTACTAATTTGCATTCCCACCAACAGTGTAAGAGGGTTCCCTTTTCTCCACACCCTCTCCAGCATTTATTGCTTGTAGACTTTTGGATAGCAGCCATCCTGACTGGCGTGTAATGGTACCTCATTGTGGTTTTGATTTGCATTTCTCTGATAATGAGTGATGTTGAGCATCTTTTCATGTGTTTTTTTTGCCATCTGTATGTCTTCCTTGGAGAAATGTCTGTTTAGTTCTTTGGCCCATTTTTTGATTGGGTCATTTATTTTTCTGGAGTTGAGCTGGAGGAGTTGCTTGTATATTTTTGAGATTAATCCTTTGCGCTAGAATACATCTTAAACTTAACAAGTACTCAACAAATTTCTAATTTCCTCCCCAAATCTGCTCCTTTCATAATCCTGTCCATTTTATTAAAGACAGACCTCAGTCTTCTAAGCCATAACTGTTGTCACTCACATCTGACAACATTCTGATTTTTCTCCAAAGCACTTTATCCACTGTCTTTAATATAATATACTTGCTTGGTTCTTTGTTTCTTATCTATCTTCCCTTACTAAAAAAGTAATCTACATGCACACAGGTATATAGCCTCTTGCATTAATTTCTAGATGCCCGTAGCTTGGCATGGAGTAGGCACTAATTAAAATTTGTTGAACAAGACTTCACTGGTGGTCCAGTGGTTAAGAAACTGCTTGCCAGTGCAGGGGACACAGATTCGATACCTGGTTCAGGAAGATTCCACATGCCATGGGGCAACTAAGCCTGAGTACCACACCTAAGGAGGCCAAGTGCCTAGAGCCCATGCTCGGCAACAAGAGAAGCCACTTGTTCTGCAATGAAAAATCATACGCCACAACTAAAGAGAGCCCATATGTAGCAATGAATACTCAGGCCAGACAAAAATAAATACATAATTTTTAAAATTTGTTCAATAAATAAAAAAATATGTTCATGGAACATACATTCTAATACAATGTGAAGAATGGAGAAAAATTAAAAACAAAACAAAAACAGGGAGAAGAATGTCAAATAATATGAAATAAAACAATAGGAAAGAAAATTAAAGGTCAATTGAATTAACTCATGTAGCTATTAGAGCTATACTAGTGTCAGGAGGTGGTAATTGTTATAAAGAAAATTAAGGCAGGGGAAAGGGACAGATATTGATGGCAGGAGTGAAGTGAAAGTCACTCAGTCATGTCTGACTCTTTGTGACCCCATGGACTGTATAGATTCTCTAGATCAGAATACTGGAGTGGGTAGCCTTTCCCTTCTCCAGGGGATCTTCCCAACCCAGGGATCGAACCCAGGTCTCCTGTATTGCAGGCAAATTCTTTACCAACTGAGCCACAAGGGAAACCCAAGAATACTAGAGTGGGTAGCCTATCCCTTCTCCAGTGGATCCTCCCCACCCAGGAATCAAACCCGGATCTGCTGAATTGCAGGTGGATTCTTTACTGAGCTATCAGGGAAGCCCAGCGGCAGAGTGGAGTAGGTATTATTGTACGTAGTATGGTCTAGAAAAGAGAGAGCTGGAAAAAGAGGAGTGAGCCATATAACATTGAAGGGAAAAGCATTCCAGCAGAGGGATCAGCCCCTGTGGAGACTCAGACCCACCATGCATGGAACGCCAGAAGGTCTTCACAGTCAGGAGGAGGAGATGAGAAGGAGGTGGCAGCGAGTGAACTCAGGAAGGAAGAAGGCCAGGCCAGACCATGAGCAGCCCACAAGCCTTGATAAGTACTTTGGATTATTTTTTTCCTGAATAGGATGCAAAGCCACTCGTTTATTTTAAATAGATCAGTGACTTAAGGTTTTTAAAGATCACTATGGTTTGCTGCTGTATGAGGTCTGCGCTACAGGGGAGAAAAGGAGTGGCCAGGAGACCACTCAGAAGCTACTACAGTAATCTGGGCAAGAGGTGACAGTGGCTTAAACTAGGATGGTCATGGGTAGTGGTGATAGTGATGGTGGAATCAGAGTTCAGACATAACTGGAAGAAGTGGATGCACCAGGCACATGGCATAGAGCATCACACTTAGAAGACATTTAATACCTATTTATCAGATGCGTGCCTGTGTACTTCTTATTCTCATGATGATAAAATGTTTTTATTATTCAAAAAATCCCCATTTGGTTATTTTTCTAAGAAATTTCCTTTTTTTTTTTTTTTTTTAAATTTTTTAACTTTTTGGCTGCACTGCACAGCATGTGGGATCTTAGCTCTGACCACAGACTGAACCCAGCCCCTCTGCATTGGAAGCATGAAGTCTTAACCACTGGACTACCAGGGAAATCCCTCTAAATTTCTTTTCAACGAAATACCAACTCACCAAAACAGGCTTTTAAAGTACATTGGGCAAAGTAGTTCTTGAACTTTAGGTAAAAAATAATTGCACTTTTGAAACACTATAATAAATTAGATTCTCTCATAAGATGATTTCCAAGAAGAGTTTAGTATGTCATGTGAAAGGATCACATTGACTCTTAAATTTCTAACATTTATCATGGGTGAGTTCAGCTGACCTTTCTTCTTTTTCCTCTCATTATCTGCGGCATTCTCCCCTTAACTCCTTCCTTACAGAAACAGCTCTTTTCAGACATGTCACTTGCACAAAGAATGTCTGGCTTGACAGTTATTGATTCCTCCCCTGGGGAAAGCAGATTCCCTTGCCTTTTCTTCTCTCTGGATCTGAACTGCAAGTGAATGGTTGGTTGGGAAGTTAACTGGCTCAGCATCTCCTGAGAAATTGAGGAGCACTTGTGGATCTCAGGCAAGAGGTGGTCTGATGTCAGGAGGACTTGCTCTGGGCGCCAAACCTTCCTTCCTGCACTGATTCTGGGTGGGACCTTCCACAGGTGACTTTCCCTCCCCGTGCCTCAGTTTCCTAGTCTTTAAAATGCAGACAATTATATAGCACCTATATCATGGGCTTGTGGTGAGCACTGGGTGAGTTAATGCTCAGAGAAGTCAAAGAACCTACCGTGCAGATTCTCAGTAGATAGTAACTATTTGTGATTATTCATCTGTGCTAGTCTGCTGCTCTGTAAGTTCCCTGTGGGCCAGTCCAAAGAACCAGAGCAGTCTCAGATGAGAAAGGCTATTGACTAAATGCCTTCTCTTGGGGGATTATAGCTATTTTCCTATCAATAACTTTTTTATTGAATTATAGTTGCTATACAGTGATTCAGGTATACAGCAAAGTGGTTTAGTTATATATACGTATTTTTCAGATTCTCATTATTACAAGATATTAAATATAGTTTCCTGTGCTATACTGTAGGTCCCTGTTGTTTATCTATTTTATATACAGCAGTGTGGATCTGTTCATCTCAAATTCCCAATTTACCCCTCCCCCTTCCCTCTTTGGTAACCGTTAAGTTTGTTCTCTATGTCTGTGAGTTTATTTCTGTTTTGTAAGAAAGTTTATTTGTATTATTTTTTTTCTGGTTTCACATATAAGCAATATCATGTAATATTTGTCTTTGTCAGTTATGTCATCAAATTTTAATTAAAATAACTTCCTATTTATTAAAGAGATACTCATTGTATGGAAAGCAGTAAACTGCGGGCTCTGGAATATTACAGACCTAGGACTGAATCCTGGCTCCGTTCTTATAGATTTTGTGCCCTTGGGAAAGTCACTTTTTCAAAGAGCATGGAACTCTTGAAATAAACAAAATGAAGGTCCCTGTTTCATGGTGCACTTGTGAGTCTTACATGAAATAACATAGCGTCTGACCCTTAGTAAATGCTGCGGAAAAGAAAGGGAGTGAGTGAGAAGGGAAGGAATGAGGAAGGAAACACGGAAGGAAGGAAAGGAGGAAGAAAAAGAGACTAAGACAGGGAAGACCAGAGGAACAAGGGTGAGAGACGAGAAAAAATAGGAAGGGTGGGTCAAAGACTATTATAGGAATAAGAAAGTTTGACAAAATCCATATGGAGGAAAAAGATTTATTTTAGTAAACTGTCAAACACTAGGAAAAATGCTTAGAAACAGGATGCATATTTTTATTTGAAAAAGATTCTTTTCCTCTTTTGCAATGCCTTTTCTCTTAAGAGGGATTTTCCTATGTCACTCATGGGATAAATTTAATATAAACTTGGAAATTTTTTTCATATTTGGGTTTTGTTCATATTTTCTTTGTAGGAACCAACATATTTAAAATAATAATTCTTGCTGGATGAATGTTTGTCTATTTCTCAACTTAAATAAGGTTTATCTTTTCAAAATTTCCAAAGGATTTATTGCCATTAGTTTGAAAAATCACCCTCAGAATTTGAATATGTTTAAATATAAGCATGCACCACAACATTCAGTAAGTTTTTTTTTTAACCTAAAAATTAAGAAATGCTGTATAACACAGAAATACAGATATCTTAGGAAAAACTGAAAGAGGAAGCTGCTCCAAGCTCAGGCATGGTGGGTATAGAAGTGAAAGAAAGAAACTGAAGTCGCTCAGTCATGTCCAACTCTTCGCGACCACATGGACTGTAGCCCACCAGGTTCCTCTGTCCATGGGATTTTCCAGGCAGAATGCTGGAGTGGGTTGCCATTTCCTTCTCCAGGGGATCTTCCCAACCCAGGGATCGAACCCAGGTCTCCCGCATTGCAAGCAAACACTTTAATGTCTGAGCTACCAGGGAAGCAAGTCCCATGGTGGGTATAGTGGTCTCCTAATAAATATTACAGGACATCTGTAGGCTGAATCTCTCCAGATTCAAAGCAAAGTCTATTTATTCACTGTCAGCCCCGCTTCCCTTATTTATTGAAGAGCCAGTTCTGTTTTTATCATATTCATGATTCACTGCAGCTGAATGATAATGAAAATGTAATCAGAATGTTGATAGGATGAAAACCCAAGGGCAAGTCTGAAAAACAACCAAAGCTCTGGGATGAAAATCAAATCTAATTCCACCAGGTAAACTGCAGTTTTGCATTTAAAGAACAAATGCAAACAGAACTACATAAAAGTTCCTTTATTGATCAGGGGCTGTGAGACCTACTTTATCTGTTTGCATAGGAGCATCACCATTTTGCTCTGCCGGGGAAGTAGTAGTTGTTAAGGACAAGGGCTGTCTGGTTAGATCTGGGCTCTGAGACTGGGCTGTGCATCCTTGGGCAAGTTACTCAGTGTCTCTGAACCTTTCTTCCTTTGTAAATTGTAGATATCCATGGTACCTGTCTCACACAGTTGTGGTAAGTATTGAACATAATACCCTAAGAAATTGGCGGATGCTTGACACATGGAAAGCTCTCAATAAATGTCAGCTATTATTCTCATTCATTTCTGTAAACTGAAATTCACTAGAAAATTCATCAAAGTGCACTATCTCTGAGCATATAGAGACTATGATGACTCATCCATCACCTTACCTTCTACCGAGTACTTTGGGAGAGGGAATGGGGATTGTGGCTACTGACATTTTTTTTTCTTTTCAGAAATATACATGATAATGCTGAACTGAAATAAATGTCACATCTCCACTGGCTCATTTCTGAAGAAGGAACAATTGCTGCAACAATAGTAAGCTCAAGTGACATCAAAACAGCCCGATTTCTGGTGTATAAATCACCTTGCATCCTATTCTAGCCAATGCAGCAATCACCTTGTCTGAGCACATTTTCTGTTTTTTTATACAACTTACACGTGTGTCAGATTTTCTTCATGTTAACTACTAGTTTTCACTGCAACAGAAAAAAGCAAGGAGGAAGGTCATTAGGATGGGTAGAAAAAAGACACGGAGAAGGAAGGCATTGATAATTTACCAAGAGGGACACTAGATGCTCGCCTAAACTATCTGAAGTGCTTATATAATGAAGCAAGATCTCTCTACCAATGAACCCAACAGATATTTCCTGAGAATTATAATTACCCCAAAGATTTATGAGACCTCTGTGAGACTAGACTTGTTTCAGAAGGACAAAGCCTATTGGAAATGACCATATGAATAATTTGTTTTTCAGGAATAACTTGTGACCATTCCAAACCTTCTCAGACACTAATGATAATTTATTCATAAATTAACTGGATAGGCAAATTCTCGCCTAATGGGAACCAGTTGGCAACCTTCCTAGAGCACCAAAGACCGATGGTCCCTGACAGTGGTTCTGTGTTTTGGTAACTGCAAATGAATCCTGCTTCAAAGCTAAATAGACTGGGGCAGATCACTCATAGGAAGACAGGTCTATCTGCAAAGGGGCTCTGACGTGCAGGACAGAGACTGTTCTAGAGCTTTGTCATCATTAGTCGCTCCCACCCATGGAACGCTAGAAATGTGCTTTGGAGGAAGTGCACTGATGTACTCAGGAAATATTTGTGAATATGTTAGTACTTTTGCTCGGACTTTGCAAGCCTGTGTCATCTATTTCAGGAGGTGACCACCCAGAGAGAAGGGAATTTTACCAAGCAATAAAGTTGCTAAAAGCACAAGAATATTTCATCATTTTAAAACTTGGGATGAAGCTCTCTATAGAAAATGAAGTCACTGATAGCCCAGCTAAAGTGAGAATCCTAGAACAGACTTCAGAAAAATCATAACATGCCCAGATTGAGGAAAAGTAGTTTTGTTTTGTTTTTTAAGTCAAGAGAAACAAAGCGGGGACAGCATTTCCCATGGTTTCACTTCACAGAGAAACCAATGACGTACTGATCTTGGCATGGGTCAGGTTTGGAAGCTTTTATTTCTCAGGGAAAAAAAGTGAACCAGGAGAGATCTGTTGATCACTTCTCAGTTTATTGTACAGACTGAACCTGTATATCTGTCTGATTTAAAGCTTAATATAATGAACTTAATACATTATCATCCTGAAATGAATAAAGTCACACTAATTGAAGAAATATAAAACCGCAAATAATCTCAAACCACAGTAATCAAGTGGATTAGCCTGTTTCTTTACCTCTTTTAAAATACCCCTCCTGCCGAGGGCTGCCAGACTAAGCAAATTAAAACATAAGACAGCCAGTTACATTTAAATTTTGGTAACCAGTAATCAGTTTCTTAGTATGTCCCATGCAATATTTGGGACATACAAATACTAAAAAATTACTTGTTGCTTATCTAAAATTTGAATCTAACTGGTTGTCTGTCCAGTGTATTATCCGGCATAACTACTCTTGCCCCAAGGTTGGAGATACTCTGCTTTAGCTGATTGTAAAACTAATTTGCATTCATCAACACTCAAATAGAGAGGTGATAAGGTGACTTTTCACCTGAGTTCTAATGCTCATTTTGAAATCTTGGATGATTCATTTAACTTTACTGGGCTCTAGTCACCACATCTGTAAAATGGGATGAATAAGAGTTCCTCCTTTGTGGGGCCATTTCAAGGACTATAGGAGATGGTACATGTAAGGGCCTAACACAGTACTCAGTTCAGAGCAAATGCTCAATCAATATTAGTTATTATTATCAGCAGGAGAACATGATGAATAAATAAAATGACAGAGAAGAAGGTGCCTGAGATCTTTCATTTGTTGTAATATTCCTTATCTATATATACAATACAAGGAGAGCTCTGAATTGTGACTTCACTTATTTGACCTTCACTTTATTTGACACATAGGGAGCAACATACAGGACTGATAGTAACCAATATTGTTACACCATAGGACAGTGTGCACCAGGGCTTTTTTGCACTATTCTTTGTAATAATGCAAAATGTATATTAAAAAAAAGTAAGACAGTGATTCTCGTAGAGGGGGTATGGTAAACACTGAGCCAATACTTAGTCCTGGAATGCCTCCCATCCCCCACCCTCACTGCCAACCCTCTTTGAGTTCCAGCACTTTGAATAGTTTCAAGGACGACAAAAATCTGCCATAAAAAGAGTTTCTTTGGCAAGGGAGCAAATTTAGAACCATCCTTATGTATGTACCCAATGCAGAAAGAACTGCTGGTCTCAAATGTATTTTTTTGTACAGAGCCTCTGCACAAACCATCCTCTATGTCATCATCAGCGAATACAAAGGACAACCAGTTAGCGCTGCTGGCAACAGAAGGTCCTCAGTAGAATGGCTTTTTAAAAGCAACTTCCAAAGAAAGCTGTAACCTGTGGCCTCTATTCACCACCGGAAGAGCCTAAATGCTTTTCCCCTTTTGTAACAGAGCTGTTGGTCCAGGAGAACAGTCACCCTCCCAGCAGTAAGTTTTACATACAGAGACGACATCCTCTTTTTATGTGGTTCTGCCATGTCCTTGATCAGGAAATGCACCCCTTTCAAACAGTTTGACAGCCCCAACTTGCCTAAGTGATAGGCATCCTGTTTCTTGCCTAAGCACAACTGAAAAATATTGTCTATGTAGTTAAATGAATTAAACAAGGAAGCCAAGAGACAGAGGTGGCTCTATTGCCATGGAGAATTCCAGCAGCAAACCAAATTTAAGCCTGTAAATGCCTAATGGTTATGAAATCGAAACCCCAAACAATATAACCGGCCAATGAGGCTTTAAGTTACAGCCAATTGATTAATTTCCTTTCATTGCTCCCATCTTTCCTCTATAAAATCTCTCCTCCACTCCTGTGGGCAGGGCACCACTAACCACTTCCAGTTTGATGCTGCCCAACTCACATGGGATTTTGCTCAAACAAAGTCTTAAAATTCTTACTATGGCTCAGTTTATCTTTTAGCAATGTGAATAAGTACAAGACTTCTTTCCGAGAAAAAAATCTGAAGTGTGCACCAGAATGTTCTGTGCTCCTTTTTGCAAATAGTTTTTAGTCTCGGTATATAAAGGAAGATCATCAAACCAGTCAAGCCTAAGAGAAATCAACCCTGAATATTCAGTGGAAGGACTGATGCTGAAGCTGACGCTCCAATACTTTGGCCACCTGCTGTGAAGAGCCGACTTATTGGAAAAGACCCTGATGCTGGGAAAGATTGAAGGCAAAAGAAGAGGGCAACAGAGGATGAGATGGTTAGATAGCATCACTGACTCAATGGACCTGAATTTGAGCAAACTCTGGGAGATAGTGATGGACAGGGAAGCCTGGCGTGTTGCAGTCCACGGGGTCACAAAGAGTCAGACACAACTTAGTGACTGAACAACAACAACAAATATAAGAGCAAAATGAAGATGGCCTTTGGGACTTAGCTGGTATATTTCAAATGGCAGTCAAATCATTTTATATCAAGCCAAGAGAGACTTCTTTTAACATGCACTGATGTAGTTTTGTACAATCATCAAATAAACACAATTCGAGAAAACAATGCAGATCCAGACAGGTACTATCGGTGGCTCTAGCAATGAACCAGCTGAACAAAGGCAAGACACTTCCAGGACGTCAGCGCTGGGCAGTTTACTCCTCAAAAGAACAGAAGCTCTGGAACCAGCAAATTCCTTTAAAAGCTGGCATGCGGCCGCTTCCCAGTAACTTTATTTTGGAACATTGTTTTTGTGTGCATGTACAATGACTGCCTTTCTAGCTTGCCTTGTCCAGAGGATATTAAAATGTTATGTTGAGGTTTAGCCATCTTTTTTGCTTTTTACTCTTAGCAGGATGTATTTAAAATCCCTTTGAGAAGACAGCTAGATATTATTACATATAAATTGCAACACTGAAGTAGTTGCTGGGAGCTGGAGGGGAGAGGGAATGAAGAATTAGTATTTAATGGGTGCAGAGTTTCAGTTTGGGATAATGAAAAAGTCCTGCAGATAGATGGTGGTAATGGCTGCAGAACAGTACAAATGACATAATGCTACATAAAAATGGTTAAAAGTGTAAAATTCTGTTATGTGTATTTTACCACAATAAAAAATATAACATTGATAGGCTAAAAATGATTTAAAAAGTTTAGATGTAAGAGGAAAATAACCAGACAGAAGAGAGAGAGAGAGAAAGAAAAGAAAGGGAAAGAAATGGAAAGAAAAAGAGATTGATGAGACACTCCCACTTCTTCCCAGGGCACTGCTGGGAGAGATGTCAGTGATTCTAAAGGGGAAATGTGAACTGAACCCCCCCCCCCATCATTAAGAAGAGGGTCCCTTACCAGAAAACACTGACTACACACCTGTAATAAGAGAATAACAGAACATACCCTCTCGTACATAAAAGAAACCAAGCCATTGAAAAATTCACTGCATACAAATGGTGAATAAGCAGATGAAAATATATTCCGCATCACTAGCCTACAGGGAAATGTACATCAAAAGCACAATAAGATGCTGCTTGACACTTGCTAGGATGGTTACAACCAAAACACAGACACTAGCAAGCACTGGTAAGAGGTGGAAAAATCAGAACCCTCATCCACTGCTGGTGGGAGTGTAACATGGTGCAGCCACTTTGGAGAACAGACAGTTCTTCCAAAAGTTAAACACAGATTTACCACGTGACCCAGCAATTCCACACCTAGGTTCATATCCACAACAGATGAAAATATGCCTCCATATAAAGACTTGTTTGAGAATATTCATAAGAGAATTATTCGTAATAGCCAAAAAGTGGGAACAACCTAAAAGTCCATTGACTTGTGAATGGACTAAAGAACAAACCAAAACTCTGGTACATCCCTGAAATGAAATACTACTCAGCATTAAAATAAACACTGATAGAGACTGCAACAGGGATGAACCTCAGAAACACCACAGTAAGCGAAAGAAGCCAGACACACAAAAATTCCATTTTTATGAAATGTTCAGAACAGGCAAGTCTACAGAGACAGAAATCAGGCTAGTGTTTGTTTGGGATTGGAGGTGAAATGGAGACAAACTGATAGGACAGAAGAGGGATCTTAATGGAGTGATGAAAATATTATTAAACTGGATTATGGTAATCATTGGTAAATTTACTAGAAATTATTGTATACTTAAATGTGTGAAATTTATGGTATGTAAATTATGACTCAATTATGTTTTTAAAGAAGGAACTGTGAAAAAACAGAACTGTCATTTAGAGGCTCTAAGAAGTGAAAAACAAACAAAATATGAAGGAAAGTAGCATACGAATAGACAACCAACAAGGACCTACTCTACAGCACAAGGAACTATACTCAATATTTTGTAATAACCTAGATGGAAAAGAATCTGAAAAAGAACATACACACACACACAGACACAGACACACACACACGAATCGGAATCAGTTTGCTATAGACCTGAAGCTAACACATCATTATAAATCAACTACATTTCAAAAAAAAAAAAAAACAACTAGCATAAGAGAGAGAAGCAGAGAGGTAGAAAAGACAGACTGTCAGGTGAGAACAAGGGGGTAAGTAGGCTTGAGGAAGGCTAGTGGTCCCCCCGTTAACTGCAGTCTAGAGAGATGTGTCTTCACTTGTTCATTCATATATTTGCTCATGCAACAACTATTGATGACTGCACATATGATCATATGGATTGGCAGAATGATTTCAAAGATCATTCTGGCTACAAATAGGCTGGGTGCAGAGGGCAAGGATGGGTCCAGAGACGGACATAGTGGAAGATGGGACTAGAAATGAAATTGCAGTTGTGAGCCTTAGTCAGTCTTAGCCAATTGTCTTAGCCAGCTGGACAACTAGAAAGCCAAGGGCAGTGGAGGGATCACATGACCACACCCCATACTGCTTTAGTGAAATGCAAAAAACATTTTCCCAAACTGACCCCCGAAATCACCAAGCGCTTGTTAAAAATGCTAATTCTCACACTCTGTTCTTCTGGATCTGAATTTTGAGAGGAGAAGCCTGGGAATTATTTATGTGTATATTTAATACTGCTGCCGACAATTCTCACAGTCAGGCAAGTTTCAGAAAATATTGATCCACACTTTTTTAAAAAAAAGCGGTGTCTAGACAAGCAGCAAAACAGATGAAAACATACTATAGACGTCATCCCAAAATATGACGACCCTTTTCTTCTAGTGAATCGTGATTCAGGCTGAAAAAGGTTAAAGGCTCTTGCAAACAAGAACAGGTAAAAACAACTTGTAAAGGCTGTTGCTGTTGTTTTAGTCACTAAGTCATGTCTGACTCTTTTACGTCCCCATGGACTGCAGCTCTCCAGGCTCCTCTATCCATGGGATTTCCCAAGCAAGAATATTGGAGTGGTGATTATTTCCTTCTCCAGGGGATCTTCCTGACCCAGGGATGGAACCTGCCTCTCCAGCACTGCAGGCGGATTCTTTACTACTTAGCCACTTGGGAAGCCCTGTAAAGAGTGAGCACAGTATAATAAGAAAATGGTGATGGACGTGTATAATCCTGGCTTTTGGCCTCTATGGTATGATACTCTAGAAGAGTAGGTATAATTCAGGGGTAGATCTGAGCATAGTGGCTTCCTAGGGCTGCTGTAACAAATTACCACAAACTCAGTGGCCTACATCAACAGAAACTTAATCTCTCACAATTCAAGAGGCCAGAGGTCCAAAATCAAGGTATTGGTAGGGCCCTGCTCCCTCTGAAGGTGCTAGGGGAGGATCCTTCCTTGTCTCTTCCGGTTTCTGGTGGCTCGAGGTGTTCTTTGCCTTGGGCTGCACGGAGCTCCAACCTTTGCCTCTGTTTCCTCTATGGCCTTTGTGTCTCCTCTTCTTTCATAAGAACGTGTGTCACTGGACTGAGGTCTGCCTGGTTAACCCAGGATGATCTCACCTCAAAATTCTTTTCTTATTTACAGCTGCAAAGATTCCTTTCCGAATAAGGTCACAGTCACAGGTACTAGGATTTACGACTTGGACACACGGTTTCAAGGGGAAGAAAGGGATTCACCATTCAACCTACTAATAGTGATTTAAAATTGTTGAGCAAGCCTACATGATGCTTCTCCATGATGTGTCAGTGTTTTTAATATACAGGGTGTTTTTAATATAAATGCTCTTAGTTCAACATTGGGCTTCCCCAGGATTGGGGAATCCACACTATACAGTATACTCCCTCCAAGCCATCCATTTTGCAAATCTACACCCCTGAAGGCTCAGTGGTAAAGAATTTGCCTGCAATGCAGGAAACACAGGAGACGTGGGTTTGATCCCTGGCTTGGGAAGATCCTCTGGAGAAGGAAACGGCAACTCGTTTCAGTATTCTTGCCTGGGAAATCCCATGGAAAGAGGAACCTGGTGGGCTATAGTCCATGGGGTCACAAGGAATTGGACACAACTGAGCATGCCCACACAGTGCAACATTGTTCAGAATGACAGGTTTGTTTATAAATGAATTCACTCATCTGAGCCATGCATATTTTTAGAAGCATGACTTTGCCATTTTAGAATAAGACATGGTATTAAAAGGCAAAAATATAGTAGACAAAACCACATTCAGACTACTGACATCACAAAAAATGCTGTGCTTTTTTCAGAAAGAAAACTTCAACACATGAAGAAAGGTACATCTATTGCAAGAAGAGTAATAGGGAGGAAACCAAAGAATTTTAGTGGTTTTTGCTGATATTCCCCTTGGGAAATGTGAATGTATCAACTTTTACTGTAATAAATATTTTAACAGAATATTTTGTTTTCCCAGGGCAAAAAGCAGGGATAGGTGATATTACAAGGATATATGAAATAGCTATTAGAAGCAGGAATAGCTGTAGACATATGAATGCATGCTAAGTGGTTTCAGTTGTGTTTCTTTGTGACCCTATGAACTGTAGCCCACCAGGCTCCTCTTTCCACGGAATTCTCTAGGCAAGAATACTAGAGTGGGTTGCCATGCCCTTATCTAGGGGATCTTCCCAACCCGGAGATCAAACCTGTGTCTCTTACATCTCCTTCATTGACAAGTGGGTTCCTTACCACTAGCACCACCTGGGAAGCCTATAGTGACATGAATATATGATGACAAATCTGTAGTTAACAAAGATCAGGTACTTATAGACACAGAAAAAAATAATAGTTTAAGACAGACACAAGGGGGGACTTCCCTGGCAGTCCAGTAGTTAGAACTCTGCTTCCAAGGCAGAGGGTGTGGATTCAATCCCTGATTGGGAAACTAAGATCCCATATACCACACAGCACAGCCAAAAAATAAAAATTAAAAGAAAAAAAGACACAAGAGCAGGATGGATACATAAAGCAGTGTGAGGTAGGAAAAAGCATAGTACCAAAGGAAAAAAATTGATAATTTTTTATAATTTGGAAATCTAATGGAGAAGAATCTAAAAAGAAGTATTTCCCTAAATTACATTCATCTAGAAGTTTTAAGAATCCTTTATTGAGAAAAGACTGGCATTAATAAAGGAACTTAATATTTATAGGAATTTATTGGAGTATTAAATATATTTGTATCTTGCTTAACTTTTTAAAAGTATATAGTGTTCTTTCTTCTAAGTAGATTCAGTTCTTGTTTTAGTTCAGAACTTTAGTTCAGATTTTTAGTTCAGAACTAAAAATCCTCTATTCTTATAAAATATTCCCAGGTATTCAATAAAAGAGGATTCCTAAGTGGCTCAGTGGTAAAGAATCCATCTGCCAAGAGACTTGGGAGATGCAAGTTCAATCCCTTGGTCGGGAAGATCCCCTGGGGAGGAAATGGCAACCCACTTCAATATTCTTGCCAGGGAATTCCCATGGACAGAGGAGCCTGGCAGGGTACAGCCCATGGGGTCACAATGAGTCAGACATGACTGAGCATCCACACACGCATGCACATTCAATAAAAGAAAGAGAGGTTGAGGATGACATCGAAGTTGAATAGACCCAAATACAACTTTAGTCAAGATCTTCATACCAGGAGCACACTGATTATGCAGTAGCCTTATAAAATGGTACTTGGGCAAAACTTGTTTGTATCCAAATACACCATTTGCTTTTATAAAACAAACTCTGCAGGTAGACTAGCAACACATCTCAGAAACTAATTCTTAAAATCACAACAAATTTCACAATAGCATATCTAAATCCATCAAATTCTACTATCAGCATCCACCTCTCTCAGTTCAACACAGCCAAAGATTTCTCAACTTCTCAGACTTTGCACCAATAGCTAGGAAAATACCAATACATATATTTTTATAAGTTCAACTAAACATAAAGACAAGCAAACAAATTTTTAGCACTGGATAATTATTATCTAGATTAGTTGGCTCAGTTAACCAACAGGCTATTTTTCCATCTTATAATACATTTCATGATTGTATTTTTCTTTGCTTTCTCTAAAATTTTTAACAGATAACACAAATTTAGCCATCACATTACAAAGAAAAGCTTGAATAAATTCATCCTGTATATCCTTTTGTACAACTTCTACTAAAAAATCCAGAGTGAAATCTCTAGTGATATCTCAATATTAAAAAAGGACATTACGTTTTCATTTTCCAAGAAAATTTTCTACATGGCATTTATTTAAATTCTATTCATTCAAGCAAAAATGTTAGAAAGCCCTCCTATTCCCAGTCTTTGTTCAGTTTAGTCGCTCAGTCGTGTCCGATTCTTTGCAACCCCATTGACTGCATCACGCCAGGCTTCCCTGTATAAA
Organism: Odocoileus virginianus; assembly: GCF_023699985.2. Lineage (NCBI taxonomy): Eukaryota > Metazoa > Chordata > Mammalia > Artiodactyla > Cervidae > Odocoileus > Odocoileus virginianus. The sequence goes on from NC_069704.1 coordinate 12,579,926, forward strand.
CATAATTCCAAGAGAGGAAGACTGTTCCTTTGTGTCTATTCCAGTAATAGAAGGGAAGTAATTGTGTCTGATATATTTTGCTACAGACTCCTTAATCTAGGCAATGATTACAAATTCATGCATTTAATTTGAACAGTGATAATTAGGTTGATTTGCAGATGACTCATTTTGTAAACCTTTGGCCATTAGCGTGTTCCATCTGGAGTGGACCATGTGCTGCCTTCCCGCTGACGTCAGTGGAAATCTTGAGTCAAGATCAAAGCTACTTTATGCCTCTCTGACCTTTCTTCACAATGCACAGTGGGGCCCGAGTTTCTCAGCTCAGAATTTTCAGATTTGCTTTGCTGTCCCCATGGGGTTACACTTGCAGATAGTCAACATGTAGACGTTTACTGAAGACCCTACAACCAGTCCATTGGAAATCACAAGTCTTGGATTCTAGTTTTCAGGTGATTTCCTAATGCAGGCCCCAAATTTCAGCAAATCTTATTCTAGTTGACCCACTGAGGTCAGTGAATACAGAACCCCAGCAGGGTAAGGGGCAGTATTCATTTTACCCCAAGAAATCTGCCATAGGCTCACTTTCCTCTAGAGCAGTGTTACCCCACATTTTTGGCACCAGGGACCAATTTTGTGGAAGACAATTTTTCCATGGACCAGGAGTGGGGGGGCGGATGGTTTCAGGATGATTCACGTGTGTTACATTTACTTTATTTCTATCTAATGCCAATGCTGATCTGATAGGAGGTTACTGGTAGCTCAAGATTTGGGGACCCCTGCTGTAGAGATGCACTTAGAGAATCACACTAGAGAAAGTATGCCTTACCTTGACAGTCATGTCTGCGCTGGATGATGCTATGGCCTCTGAGGTTATCTCATCTCGTGTTAGCAGCACACTCTCCCACCCAACTCCTGGAAAAAAAAAAAAATGAGTGCCATTTGAGCCAAGTGCATTCAGTTGGCATGGATGGAAACTGTTCTGCAGCTTTCAAGTCCATGTGATGTGTAAAGGAGATCAGTGATTATCCATAGTTCACCTGCCTGGCAGTTAACAGGAAAGCTTCCTTTCAGAAATGTGGTCAGTCAGCACCTCTTGTTTTCACCTAATCTCCAAGTTTGGAGCTGTCGTCTAAATCTTGTATGTTATGGTTTAATCGCTAAGTCATGTCCGACTCTTGCCAACTCATGGACTAGAGCCCTTCAGGCTCCTCTGTCCATAGGATTTTCCAGGCAAGAATACTGCAGTGGGTTGCCATTTCATTCTCCAGGGGATCTTTCTGACCCAGGGATCGAACCCAGGTCTCCTGCATTGCAGGCAGATTCTTTACCGACTGAGCTACCAGGGAAGCCCCAACCCCAGGGATATATATATATATATATACACACATATATAAATCTTGTATGTTATAGACAGTGCTATTCCTAGTCCAGAGTGGAGAAGAGGTTAAAATGAACTCCTCTAGAATCCAGGCTTCATACTGAGGTCTTATGTGGGGCTTAAAGTGACTCCCATTATACAAAACTCTGTCCATCTGAATCTAACTCAATACCCAATAGAAATGACTCGATTATTTACTGTCCTAGATTCTACACACCTGCTGAAAAGAATTGAGAGTTTATACTCACGTTTAAAATCTATATATGTTTCTCCCCAAGTCTTAATACATGTTAGCTCCTTTTTTCTTAAGCTGTCAGGCTCTGAGAGTGGACATCTGGCAAGAGACAAGGTTTTGCTCTCTCCAACCTCAAAAAAGATATCAGGGGCTGCTGTTTGAAAATATCCACATCACAATATAGTAAAACTACACTAATTTAAATGCAGTTATGTGTGTGCATGGAGGTAGAATTGTCTATAATAGTGAAAAGTCTGAAGTAATGACAGGTATATTTTTAAAAACAATATTGCAAGTCAAGTCATCTTCCTAAAAGCTAAGAAGTTTACACTTATTAGTAGAGTTTCTCAGGGTCCACTTCAATAAGCAGATACAAATTTTATAACTGGTATAACAACTGCCTACTGGGATATGAGTTTTCATAGCCTAAAGTATTAAAAAGATTATTTTTTAAAACAGACTAAAATTATATAATATTAATTTACATTATTGATTTCCTTGTATAATTTTCCCTAAGGAAAACTCAAGGGCAATATTCATGCCAGCTCTGTGTGAATCACCCAAATTCCACATTTCAACTGTTGAGCACTGTATTAAATGGGAACTGGCATACTTTTCTGTTTGCTACATAGTAAATATTCCAGGTTCTACGGTCAGACCACTTCTGTTGCAGCTTCTCAAGCTGCCATTATTGAGAGAAAGCAGCCAGAGATAACATATAAGCAAATGGACATGACTGGGTTCCAATAAAACTTTATTTACAAAAACAGGCACTGACCAGATTTAGCTCATGAGACGTGCATCACCAGCCTCAGTGCTAAGTCAAGAAACCAGAGATGTGTCTAAGAAAGATTGTTATACTTTGGCATTTTTCTAAGGATCAACTGGACAACTCAGCGGATGAAACTATAGCAGTAGTTTGCAATTACATGACATGTTAAATAAACTAATATGAGATTAATTCAATTTTAATATATTAGCACTGATTGCATTGCCTTATTTTATATTCTGAATCCTTGAGAGTCTCATTTCACAGGAAATGTGCACCATGGATTACTCAAGATCCATGGGCTATAATTTATTGCAGAGTGTAAATAGTTGTCTCTCACTGGGTTGTAGAAATTGGGTCAGAGAACTTTGATGACTTGCCCACAATTTCCTCTCAGGAAAGTTGTGGGCTTTGTCTTAAATGCACATTTCTGGGAAAGAAATCTTGTTTCCACATGATCAGATTATTTCCCAGACACATCTTGCATTTAACTAAAACCCTCTCTGGTTTAAGACACTGTTGGTACCTACTGGAACAGGCCAGCAGAGAGACAGATATTGGGCATGGACAAATATATGCTTTTTAATTATGGAATAATTTGGGGGGTTTTTTTGGTTGTGCTGTGTGGCATATGGGATCTTAGTTCCCCACCTAGAAATCGAACCTGTGCTCCCTGCTCTAGAAGCACAAAGTCCCGGCCACTGGATCTCCAGGGAAGTCCCTAATGTGAATTATTGTTCAGCAAATATTTGGCGCCCTTCTCTCCCACTGTGGGAGAAATTTTCTTTCCTATCCTACTGATGTTTGCCTTGGCAAATGGGATGTTAGTGGATATCATGCAAGCAAAGGTTTGAAATGGGCTTGTGTGGTGACATTTGCCCTCTTGCTCTTCTGCGCTAGCATGAGAAGGACATGCCCCAATTGATCTGCAAGGAAATGAGAGTCCTGGGGAACCCATGTCTTGACTTGAACCCAGTCTGCACCTTGGAGCTAAGCCAAGTCTAGATCAGCTGATCCCCAGCTCAACTGCATGTGCATGATAATAAAAGTGATTCTGTTTTGGGAAGATTTGTCAAGTGGCATTATTCTAACAGTAGCTGAAAGATATAATCTATCACCAAAATTATACATGAAAATCATTTAAATAAAGCACTTTTATCTTTAACTATGCAAATATAACCCCCTTTGTTGCATATAATTCATTTACAAGTATTAATTTCCATCTCTATATATTATATTCCACTTTGGGAACAATCTTTCCTCTGCTACAATCATTCCTTTCGTAAGCAATACTATCTTTATGGCAGGATATATGGCCATAAGAAAGAGACACGAGACATCAATACATATGTATTCTCAATATATAATTTGATACATAATATAGAATATATGTAATTCACATAGTGTAGTTTTACTTACTGTCCTTTCAAATAACCACTTTTCTCTTATAGCCTCCCTTCTTCCTTTGCTCAAACTTACTTACAATTTTTTTCAAAAACCATGTTTTATATTATTCATACAATCCCTAGCAATACTACTATTATTTTTATTCCATTTTTAAAAGGCTGGGTCAAACCTTCAGGAAAAAATAACCTTTCTCTCCCAGGAGAGAATAATTTTGCATTTCTCTGTAGTGGAAAAACTGAGACCCATCTACTTGTAGCTAAGGGATTCTTATAAATACTCCATCAGGGAGAGTTTTATAAAGATCTTGCAGCAATAAATCAAATCTGCCATGAATTTGTTGTTTTTGCTTTTTATATACCTCCTTATTTAACTTCACAGTCAGATAAATCCATCTCTTTGCCCAACCTTCCAGTTCCCTGGCGCCCACATCCCTGGGTCTCTATTCCCAGGATGCACTCTGCTGATTGTCTTGGTCCCTCTCTGTTGATTTCTGTCGGGAATAATACATGTATTGTTGACGGGATAGTGCAAGCAAAAGGAAGGAGGCTTGGTGAGGAAGCAACTGATGGCATCCAGGGAACATGGGCTGACTTCCTTAATTCCGATCCTGGCTAGTACTAAAAATAAATACACGTGAAGGGTCCAAGGCCCAGAGGGAAAGGGGAGCACTGCACGGAAGGGTGCTGGTTATGCCCAGACCCCCCGGAATCACCATGGGTCATGAGGTGAAGGCAGATTAAGAAAGAGAGAAAGACGAATCAGCACAGACTCTTATATGCAAGAGAGTGGACCCTTGCTCTAGCCCATCTGACCACACAGGCTTTAGATAGATCACTGGACAAAGCAGGTGGCTGAGGGCGTCACTAGCGCTCTTCACCAAATGCTCCCCCTTATTCCTTCCTCCCTGTGGACACATAACAGGATTTCACTTCCCAGCCTCCTTAGAGTTGGTGAGGTCATGTGACTAGTTCTGGCTGATGAGTATGGGTGCAGTGGCATTGATCACAACCAGGCTGGAACATTTAATTGCTGATGAGAGACCCTCCAGCGCACCCTTTCCCTCCACCGTGGTGAAAGGCAATGTTCCAGATGGTGACAATTTTATTAGCGTAAGGCCCAACTAAGAGAGTAACACAAAGCATAGATACGGCCAACCCATCAGAGCCACCATGTCTGATGAGTGAGAACTAAACTTTCATTATTTTAAGCCATAGGATTGGGGCTGTTTATGACACTAGTATAACATAGCCTAGTCTTAGGAAAGGACGGAGCCCTTCCAGACCTGCCATCCCCACCCACCTCCAGTTCCTATTATAGCAAGGTCATTAGATAAATCTGTGTTCTATCCTCTTAACAAATTCTATCCTTTAAATATTGTCTCCTAAGCAGGTTTTAACGGCCCATACTTTCCTTGGGGGCCACTCCCTGATTCCAATGTGTTCAGTGCTTATTGCACAGGTTGGCTGCATCTCATGAAGGCTTTTGGTTCTAAAGACAAAAGGCACAAAGCTGCATGATCAAAACTGCCCTTGAAAATCCCTTAAATCTCCCATACAGTCCAGCTTTAGAACAGACCATTTCTCCTTTTAAGTATGAGATGTTGCTGTTGGCTTGTACTAAGGATCATGTTGTACAGAAAAATACAGATTTTGAAACTCTAGGTAATTTCTCCATGTTTGGAGATGCCCAAACTGAGAGAGATAGAAGGAGCTAAGACCACTAGCAGGAACAACAGATTAACACCTTCCTCGTCATCCTCCCATGGGGGTGTATGATATAGAGTGCTTTGGGCCTTCCCTGGTAGCTCAGATAGTATAAAGAATCTGCCTGCAATGCAGGAGACCCAGGTTCCATCTCTGGGGCGGGAAGATCCCCTAGAGAAGGGAATGGCTACCTACTTCAGTATTCTTGCCTGGAGAATTTGTGGACAAAGGAGTCTGGAGCGCTACAGTCCATGGGGTTGCAAAGAGTTGGACCCGACAGCAATTTTCCCATTCTATTGTTTTCCTCTATTTCTTTGCATTGATCACTGAGGAAGGCTTTCTTATCTCTCTTTACTATTCTTTGGAACTCTTCATTCAAATGGGTATATCATTCCTTTTCTCCTTTGCCTTTAGCTTCTTGCTGTAAAAGTGCTGCACTCAATATGCCAGCAAATTTGGAAAACTCAGCCCTGGCCATAGGACTGGAAAAGGTCAGTTTTCATTACAATACCAAAGAAAGGCAATGTCAAAGAATGCTCAAACTACCGCACAATTGCACTCATCTCACACGCTAGCAAAGTAATGCTCAAAATTCTCCAAGTCAGGCTTCAACAGTACATGAACCATGAACTTCCAGATGTTCAAGCTGAATTTAGAAAAGGCAGAGGAACCAGAGATCAAATTGCCAACATCCGTTGGATCATCAGAAAAGCAAGAGAGTCCCAGAAAAACATCTACTTTTGCTTTTTTGACTATACGAAAGCCTTTGACTGTGTGGATCACAACAAATTGTGAAAAATTCTTAAAGAGATGGGAATACCAGATGACCTGACCTACCTCCTGAGAAATCTGTATTCAGGTCAAGAGGCAACAATTAGAGCTGGACATGGAACAACAGGCTGGTTCCAAATCAGGAAAGGAATACATCAAGACTGTCTATTATCACCCTGTTTATTTAACTTATATGCAGAGTATATCATGCAAAATGCCAGGCTGGATGAAGCACAAACTGGAATCAAGATTGCCAGGAGAAATATCAATAACCTCAGTTATGCAGCTGATACCACCCTTATGGCAGAAAGGGAAGAAGAATTAAAGAGCCTCTAGAGTGACATTTCCACCTCGTCCCTCTGCTGTGAACTCATATCCCTGATCATTAGCCTGCTTTTTGGGGCTTGAGCAGGAAAAACCCTTAAGCTCTCTGTCTAATAGAATCGGCTCCTTCATGCTGCCTTAGAAGGCCCTTAGCACCCAGCCCATAAGGACCTGTGGACAGGGAATGGACCTGATGCCCAGTTAATCTCCGCCAGTGTCTGTTAATGAGCAATGTTAGTTTAGGGGCAGCCAGGTTAGAGGGGAAGCTTCAGAGTGGGGCCTAGTTAAAAGCAGAGTTTGCTCAAAGGAGAAAAGAGAAACACAAAGGAATAATGAGAGGGGCTGGGACCTGGGATCCAGTACCAGAGTGCTTGCACCTGGACAAATCCTTAAGCAACAGAAACAAAGAAACAATAAGGAACTAAAAATAACTGCATGCTTGCACACTTGGGGCAATTAAGAACAGTAAGATACAAAAAGGCCACACACTGCCATTTCTGAGATGCCAAGAGCAAAGGCAGGGTGCTGAGCATGATCCCCGCACACAGGACCACCAAGGGGATGGGCACGCCACCTTAGCTATGCCTCCTGTCCATGGACCCACCTCTGCTGTTACCCATTTAAGGACCCCAGCAGCTCCTCTCAGGGAGCCAGCAGCTGCACCTGTTCCTTGTTATCACCCTGTCGTGCAGCAGGAGTCCCAGTAAAGCCTTTCCTACAATTCTCATCAGGCCTCTGATCAATTTCTATTGAAGGAAGAGTCCAAGGATCCAGGTCGGTAACAGTTAACAGTCCCACTTTTGAGCTGATTCACTCTAGATGCTGAAGAAACAGGCTGTGATCTGTCCTTTCTCCCAGAGCCAGGCAAGTCCTAGTGGCTCTAGATACCCCTGGAGGTGCAGTCACCAGATATAAAACATCTGGTGGTGAGACCCTGTGTGCCTTGAAGACGGGGCTGACCCTTCACCAGCCCCACCTCCATGCCCACCTCACCCTTTGGGGTTGCAAAGAGTTGGACATGACTTAGCGACTGAAGAGCAACAACCATCTTACAGAGAAAACATGGACCCATTGTGAAAATTTCATTGATCACAGTGAAAGAACAGGGTTAGGGCCTGGGTCCCCCTGTGTCTAACGTCTTCCTTGTCCAAGTCTTGGAATTGAGAATCAGCTAGATATTTCTCCTTTTAATCACTGCTGGCTCTCTTTGGGTTCAAAAAAAACATCTCACTTTGTTCTTGGAGGAGTTCTCAGCATGGTGGTCATTAAAACTTAGCGGAACTTCAGAACAATGATTTGCCTCTAAACACTTAGCTTTGGGAAACCCCACCCAAGGATTAGCTGATGGGACTTGCTTCCTCTGGATGGGAAGCCCCGCCCGAGGGCTTGAAGGAGCAGACAGGATGTGATCCCACCCCAGCTCGCCCCCCTCCAGGTGGTGGCTCATCCTTGTCCCTGAGCCCCAGTTTTCTCTTTCTTGGGGCAGATGGAAGGACCAGGCCCTAGAGTCTCTAGAAGCAGTTGTAGCAGGGGCATTGCCCTCCTCTCTTGGATGCTCTCATTGAGTTGTTCAGTCATCAAATCGTGTCTGACTCTTTGCAACCCCATGGACTGCAACACGCCAGGCTTCCCTGTCCTTCAGCATCTCCCAGAGTTTGCTCAAACTCATGTCCATTGGGTTGATGATGCCATCCAACCATCTCATCCTCTGTCGTCCCCTTCTCCTCCTGCCCTCAGTCTTTCCTAGCATCAGGGTCTTTTCCAATGAGTCGGCTCTTCACATCAGGTGGCCAAAGAACAGGAGCTTCAGCTTCAGCATCAGTCCTTCCAGTGACTATTCAGGGTTGATTTCCTTTAGGATTGACTGGTTTGATCTCCTCTTTGAGGAGAGTTCACTGGAAAAGAGAAAGTTTACCATTTGAACTATGAGTTATTTTCCTCAAACTCAACTGAGGCCACTGGACTTGCCTTCCCCCTTCCAACTCCTATACCTTCTCGAATAAGGAAAGTTTGCCTGGGTGCCTCTCAGGGGTAGATGTTCAGGGAGCTCAAAAATAAGACCTCAATGTCTTGTTGAGTGTTCTGCATACCCTCTCCCCCCACCAGCATGGCCACAATAATGTCAATCATGACGGCTAAACTGATGAGTCAAGCCCTAGGTCTTCATAGGTGTCACCTCCTTCAATCCTCATACAATACAGGGACACGAGGCAAGTATATTATCCCCACTTTACAGAGGAGAAAATTGAGACTTAGAAAACATAAAAGTAATCTAGCAAGTGATGCAACCAAGCACTCTAACCCCAGAGGTTCTCTACCTAACCAGTTACCTTACCACCACACCCAAAGGTCTCTTGTTTTCAGGGATTAGGAAACTTGAGGACATATTGGAAAAAAACACGATTCACAGAGGGGAAATTTTTTACCTGGAGGTTCCCATTCAAGATGGTTTCTGAGATCACACTAAGCAGATCAAATAAGGGCTTTGTGGTGGGGTTCCTGGAGACATGTAAAGCTGAGGCTGGCGCTGTATCCAGCCCAGGGCAGTTCGGCAAACGTTCATGAGGGGTTTATAGGGCCTCTCTGGGTCAGCTAGGATAGGGCAGTTCTCCGTTCTGACAGGGAAAGCTCCGGGCACAATCCTGTGGGATCCAGTGACAACCTAGTTCTGCAGAGGGTGCCCTGTGCAGCAGGACCTCTGAAAGATGGACAAGGATTAAGACTCAAAGAACTGAGTGCCTCTGAGCTCCACCTTGGGTTTAGACACTCCACCAAAAAACCCTGGGAGAAAAACCCTGGGTGATCTCAGAGGCAAGCATGCAATAGAGAAGAAGTGGAAACTCACAGCACCCTGGGCTGGAAAAAAAAATACATAGCTTGCTCTCTCCCTGGAAGCATGTGGTAGGAAGGAGTAACAACAACAACAATAATAGCAGGGTATCGTTTCCTGGGAGCTAATTATGCGCTCTTAGTTGTGCTTTATTTAACATATATTACCTAACAATCAGAAACCCTACATAAAGTAGGCACTATTTGTTTTAAAATTTTATTTATTTTTAATTGGAGGACAACTGCTTTACAGTATTGTGTTGGTTTCTGCCATGCATCAACATGAATCAGCCATAGGTATACATATGTCCCTTCCTATTTTTAATCTTTATTTTTTGGATAGCAAAAGTGAAGTTTAGAGAAGTAAATAATTTGCCCAAGAACACATAACAGTAAGGAGCACATGTGGGATGTGAATAAATCTCACACTATACGAGGCTGTTACTAATCACTTCTGCTCACTAAGGTGTCGACGGTGAGAAGGGCAAGAATCCTCTTGAGACTGGGACAGTATGTGGACATACATACCTGCCTGTCACATGCGTACACTTTTATGTGCACACATGTACACACACACACATGCACACATAAACACCTGTGCTTATGTGCACAACTGCAGACCCACATATATACATATGTATAACCCATTCAGTGTGAAGCTGCAACAACCTTTCAGCTATGATCTGCTATATGCTCTGGAGTCTTAGACCTCCTTTTAAGAAGAAAAAAGCCTTTCTCAGTGACAGTATCTGAGGGTAAATGGGAAACTAGGTGTTTCACCTCTTGCTCGATTCTCAAAGGTGAATTTTATATGAAGTGGGAGGCAGATTCTAAATGCACAAAAATGAGAGCAAAAAGGATCACGCTTGTGTTGAAAATGAGTTTTACAAGACCCTGGAGGCCTGAGGCAATTTTGAAAATGGTTTGTTAGGGCTCGCCCCAACCTGTCCTCAGAAACTAAAGCCTTTTTAGGCAACCCTATTCCTTGTAGCAAACTCAAGGACTGTTCACAAACAGGGTCGCCACTGAGAGGTTGGGTTTCCCAGGTGGCGTTAGTGGTAAAGAACCTGCCTGCCAATGCAGGAGACTTAAGAGACGTGGGTTCAATCCCTGGGTCAGGAAGATCCCCTGGAGAAGGAAATGACAACGGATTCCAGTATTCTTGCTTGGAGAATCCCTTGGACAGAGGAGCCTGGGGGGCTACAGTCCACGGGGTTGCAAAGAGTCAAACACGAATGAGCGACTTAGCACGCACTCAGAGGTTGGAGATTTCACAGCTTAAAGCCTGCTTTACCCTCAAGTTAATTTGCAGATATTATCACTCAAGGGGGCTACCCCCATAAATCCAATAAGGATTCTGTTATGGTCTCCACAATATCCTAATTATTAGCTTTGCCAGCCTGATTTTTTAAATATTTATTAATATTTTGTTTGGCTGCCCCAGTCTGAGCTGTGGCATATGGGATCTAGCTCCCTGACAGCCATAGAACCCAGGCCCCTTGCATTGGGAGCAGAGAGTCCCAGCAACGGGACCACCAGGAAAGTCCCTGCCAGCCTGGTTTATAGGTTGGAAAGATGTTTCATATTTAGCCCCCAAACATGTCATATAAAATTAAATAATTAAACAAACTATAAATCAACTATACTTCAATAAAATATAAAAAATAAAATAAAACTGGTAAAGAGTGAAAAAAATTATGTACAAATCCAAACCACCATCTTGGATCCAGTTCTTGTGCAAAGGAGATGCACTGACCTATTAATAATGAAGACAAGGCATAGTGACATGGACTTATTTAGAGTCTTTGGGCTCTTTGGCTGACTTCCCTGATAGCTCAGTTGGTAAAGAATGTGCCTGCAATGCAGGAGACCTTGTTCAATTCCTGGGTTGAGAAGATCCACTGGAGAAGGGATAGGCTACCCACCCCAGGATTCTTGGGCTTCCCTTGTGGCTCAGCTAGTAAAGGATCCACCTGCAATGCTGGAGACCTGGGTTCGATCCCCGGGTTGGGAAGATCCCCTGGAGAAAGGAAAGGTTACCCACTCCAGTATTCTGGCCTGGAGAATTCCATGGACAGTCCATGGGGTCACAAAGAGTCGGACACGACTGAGTGACTTTCACTCACTTGGGCTCTTTGGAGGGTCAGTCACCCAGTTGGTACCCTTTCTCTCTCTTTGTTGTGAAAAGAGTGCCATGGATGGAAGGCACAGTGGCGAGCATGGCCCTTGGAAACATGAAGAAGCTGGGCTCTGCCATACTTTTTCCCACCTGCTGCCTCCTCTCCAGCCCCACTTTTGCTGCACCAGTTCAGGCTTCCTGAGGTCTCCCAAATCAGATCAGTCTTCCATATCATCACCACCATTACTTTGCAGAAATGTAACTGTGTTCACATCCCTCCTGATCTCATTGCATTTTTTCTCTGCATCTGGCACAGTGCTTGGGCTGGGGAGAATCAGGTGGGAAGACCTGGTCCAGGCCCTCAGGAAGGTGGTGGTCTGGGAGGAGGTCTTCTCTGGGCCACTTGCTTTCCAGCATTGCTCCACTCCCTTGCTGTGTGAGGCCTCCCTTGGCTGGGCGGCCAGGATGTTACATTTCCGCCCTGAGTTCTGGGCATCCTGCCAATGCTTTTTCTGCTTCTGTGGGGTGGTGGGGCACTGTGGTGGTATCAGGTAATCCCTGGGAACTCAGTCGGCCATTCAGAAAACCCACCTGAATCAAGTAAAAGTATATGGGGGGGGGGGGATATTTTTAGAAGAACCTTCTGGAAAATTCAGAAAGGTTCTTAGGATTATCATTGATCCAGAAGCTACAAATGGTGGCCCTTCTAGCTTGTAGATGTGCTTTGTCGAGTCTGCAAGGCTCTGTTGTTGCTTTAAGTGATTTAGTTGCTAAGATTCAAAATTCTTGAGAATTGACACAAACATCTAGTATCTCTTGAGAAAAACGAGAAGATCTGGCTAAACTAGGCCCAGCAGCCACTGGTCTACCTGGCAGCAACTGCCAAGAGCTGTGTAAATACCTTTATCCATGAGATCTGCCTGCTCTGAGGCCTCGGTTTCCACCACCCTCTCGTTCTATTCATGGGTTGATGTCACTCGCTAATGTTAACTGTCTGGCCCTTAATGGTATCTGAATTTGCCATCCCAATCTGGTTTAATTGCCACAGTATCCCTCATGAGGAGACTGAGAAAAGTTGTGAATTAATCCCATTTCAAACTTTTTTCAAAAAAATTGATGTCTAGTTGATCTATAAAGTTGTGTTAGTTTCAGGTATATAGCAAGTGATACACACACACACACACACAGGAACAAAAGATGCCCTGGAGAAGGGAACGGGTACCCATTCTAGTATTCATGCCTGGAGAACTGCGTGGACAGAGGAGCGTGGAGGGCTACAGTCCACGGGGTCGCAAAGAGTCGCAGGGACTGAGCCACCAATACTTTCACTTTCATATATACATATATTTCTTTTCAGATTCTTTTCCGTTATAGGTTATTACAAGATATTGAATATAGCTCCCTGTGATATACAGTAGTTCCTTCCACTTTTTTTAAAGAAGATTTTTTGAAGTAGTTTGAATTTTAACCATCAATTGAAAAAATGGATTTGACCAAAGCTGGTTAGTAACTTACTACTGAACTGGCAGGAGAACCACATGACCATGGCAAGTTATGTCACCACTCTAAGCCTTAGTTCTCTTTACCTGTGAGATGACGATGGCAATGGAAACCTCTTAGGATTTTGCTGTGGACAGATAACTCCTCAGCTCAGTGCCAGCAACCGAGCAAACACTCAATATATGTTAGTTGTTAATATTTTTTATTCTGTGATGCCATGCTGACTTCCCTGTTAAATAAATGGCTTCTAGGAATATACAGCAAGGCAGATTGTGGCTAAGAAAAATGCTGCCAGGAGAAATAGCAGATCCCTGGATCTAAATCAAAGTTTTCAATGTTTTTACATGGCTGGGGTCATAATTAGTGCCTCTGCTAATTTGCTCAGTTAACTATTTGTTCTACAAATACCAGTGATGATTTGGTTCCTTCCTTGCCCCCCACCACCCCGCCAGGTTACTGTAGTTCTTAAATAGAAATTACTTTAGCTCCATGGGAATTTCTGCAGAAATTTCTGCACAAATTACTTTAGCTACATGGGAAATCTGCTAAAATGAGATTTTAGCAGATTTGTGGGCCTGTAGGTAGCAAGGCAGCTAGTCTGGTGCTATGGGCTGAACTGTGCTCCCTCAAACTATGAGTCAACTATGTTGAGGCCCTAACTTTTAGTTTCTTAGAACGTGAATATATTTGAAGGTGGAGCCTTTAAGGAGGAGATTAGGTGAAAATGAGTCTGTCCAAGTGGGACCTAATCCAAACTGACTGGCGTTCTTTTAAGGAGAGGGTGTTTGGACGCAGAGAGTGACACTAGGTGTGCGCAGAGAGTGCGGACCACGCGAAGGTGCACGGAGGTGGTCTCTGCAAGCTGAGCAGAGAGGTCTCAGGAGAAACCTGACCTGCAGACACCTTGGGCTTCGACTTCGAGCTTCCAGAACTGTGAGAAAAGACATTTCTGCTATTTAGACAGCCCTGGCAAAAGAATCCACTTGGGTAACAGAGAGTCAGGACACAAACCAGAAGAGCCTCTGACTTGTAGCTGACAGACGCAGAGCCGCGACAACCTCTGGATCGGGATCCACAGCGGGGCTTTGGCATCAGAGCCTCCCCTCGGGGTCACAGAGTGAGGAGAAGCGAGACTCATGATGAAGGATGGGGAAGCGGGAGGCGGTCCGGATGGATTCCAGAGACAGGGCCAAAGCTCTTGGCTGGGACATTAAATGCTCTTAGCAGGCTGTTTGTGCATGTGGGCCGGGGGTAAGGGAGGTGGCCAGCGGGTAGTTATTTACAGAATTTGAGTCTGAACCGCCACAAGGGCTGAATGTGTTGAAGGCAGAAGGCAGAGATATTAATTAATTTTTATATTGTTTTATGAGCCTGTGTTGTTTTCAATTCAAGAGTGCTTATGTGGTTGGAAGCAAACAAGCCTGATGTTTCTCAAGTTTAAAAACCCATTTGGGAGTTTGGCTTGATCCACTAAAGAAGTCTGGAAGCTGAAACACATACTGTTTTGACTTTTGGGAGGCATCCATAATGCTGCATCAGAATATTTATACCCTGAAGTCTCCTTTCACCATCATGGGCAAATTTATCTATTGCTTTTCTGGACACAGATGCAAATTTTTAAAGCACCCATAACTCAAAATGACACAAGCTCACTCTGGTGATTTGATATATGATGGGGACGAAATTATTAGTGTGACTTTCTCCCTTCTTCCCTCCCCTCAGCTGTTATAAGGAATTGAGTCTTGGTTGGCTCCATTTCTCATCCTTTCTTTCCCTTAAAGGAGAGATCAGTATTGGCCAGCTCAGTAGCTAGGCATCTATAATCCAGAACTGGGGAAATAAGTGGGAAGAGACAAGCTGGAGAGGCAGGAGGAATAGGGGAGGGCAAACCAAAAGAGAGACGTTAAACTGCCTAGATTTTAGATAGATAGAGGGATGGGTAGATAGATAAATGGATGGATGATGAATGAATGGATAGATAGATGGACAGACGGACAGGTAAGTAAAACCCAGGCAGCTTAGCATGCCTTTTGGTTTTCCCTTCCCTTTTTTTCCTGTCTCTCCAGCTTGTCTCTTCCTATTTGTTTTCCCGGTGTCTATCTATCTATCTGTGTATTTACAGAAAGAAACCAGTGCTTGAGGGAAGGAATGAAGGAGTCATAGTGGACACTGTTGCTGTCCTCCCCAACACTGATTCCCTCTTATTATGTCAATAGCACCCCAATCTCCCTTTGGGGATGCTATCATTCTCTATGCCTAGTCTGTGTGATTCACATGGGGTTACCTTCATTTCTCAATTTCCTTCTTCAGGAAGTGAACAGAGTCTCGATGATGAGCTTAGGATGAGCAGGTGACAAATGCAAGGGGACAGGACTGGCTCAATGAGATCAGCCCTGGCTCTCATTGAGCCAGCCCTGAGACTCTGCTTAGAATGCTGAAAAGGGAGACCTTTCCCAATGGGTTTGCTAAACTGCTAAGATTCAGCCTAAGGGTACTGGTGATCATTTATGGAAAAAGCTTTCCAGAAAATGAAGCCAGTAGAGAGGAAAAAGGAGCAGAGAAATGGAGTCTAAGTCAAAAGAACAACTCCTAGACTTCGTGATTTTTGAGAAAACGGAATATTTTATTTGGAAACTACTTTGAATTAGGATTCTGTCATGTATGACTCAAAGAATGCTGACTGAAACAGAGATTCCAAGAGAAGCAGCTGCAGGGAACGGAAGAAAGGCCCGCCACTGATGCGCTTCAAGAATGAAAAAGAAAGATCCGAATGCCTTTGAATGCTATTTGGAAGCTGCACTGTAATACCATGCATGTGACATCTCACCAAGACCAGACTAAGGGTGGTTCCTGGACTTAGTAGAGCCCTTCAGAACAGGACTAGGAGGATTAGGAAATGCCATACTTCAAAGAAGATATTAGAAGTCACCCAGTCCTGTTTTTTAAATGCTTAGATCTCTTTAAGCATCTTGAAAAGGAACTCACTCTGATTCTATTTACACACTTCCAGGGATAAAGAACTTATTCCCATATAGGCAGCTCGTCATGGGTCGAATTGTGTTCCCCCCAAAATATGTTGAAATCCTACCCGCCAGCATGTCCCCATATGACCTTATACATAAAATAGGGTCTTTGAAGATATAACCAAGTTAGGATGAGGTCATTAGGCTGGGTCCTAATCCAATGTGACTCATGTCCTTACAAGAAGGGAGACATATACACAGAGAAGAAGCCTACATGAAGATGGAGACAGAGGCTAGCGTGATGCAGCTACAAACCAAGAAAGACCTGGGGTACCAGAAGCCGGGAGAGGCTAGGAAGGATCTATCCCCAAAGACATCAGAGAGGGAGCAGAGCATTGACAGCACCTTGATTTTGGACTTCTAGTCTCTAATACCATGAGGGAATTAGTTTCAGCCCAGGAAAAAAAAAAGGTTGTTTTAAGTCACCCAGTTTCTGGCGTTCTATTATATTAACCTCAGGAAACAAATAAACAGTTCCTTTCATTTTTAGCAAGTTTCATATCAGAATACACTTCTTGATATTGAGCTAAAATTTAACTATGCAACTACTGGCCCCAGCTCAGTCTTCTGAAGTCAGATTTATTTTTCCCTCTACAAAACAGTCTTCAAGTATTCCAGGTTGTGATTATGTCCTAACTGAGGCATCTCTTTCTTTACGTTTCTAGGCTGTTCACATCTTCATGCCTCTCACAGCCTGGCATGGGTAAACCATCCTTCAGTGGCCACCACATACATGATTCAAGGAATTCTCGGTGTCTTCTTCAAGTTATGAGCTAACAAGGCTTGGGTTGGACTATAACCCACTACTAGGGTAGCAGGTACTACTTCTGAGAATCCTACAAAGTGATACCTTTTCATTCACAGTTTTAGAGAAATATGGTGATGGTTAACACTATGATGAAAAGCTGTTAGAGAAAAGAGCAAAACTATGAGACATAGAGAGAAGCTTGTCAAAGATAGCATTTTAAAAATACCTTGACTTATTTTTAAAAAAGAATTAAATAATGCCATTTGCAGTAACATAGATAGACCTTGAGATTATCATACTAAGTGAAGTACATCAGACAGAGAAAGACAAATACCATATCTCACTTAGATGTGGAATCTTAAAATGATACAAATAAACTTATTTTCAAAATAGAAGTAGTCTCACAAACATAGAAAACAAACTTATGATTATCAAAAGGGAAAGATGGAGAGAAAGATAAACTAGAAGCTTGGGATTAATATACACATACTACTATATATAAAATGGAAAAAAATAAAATAAAATGGGGCTTCCCAGATGGTGCAGTGGTAGAGAATTCATCTACCAATCCAGGAGACACAGGAGATGTGGGTTTGAACCCTGGGTCGGGAAGATTCCCTGGAAGAGGAAATGGAAACCCCCTCCAGTATTCTTGCCTGGAAAATCCCATGGACAGGGGAGCCTGGAGGGCTGCAGCTCATAGGGTTGCAAAGAGTCAGACACAACTTAGCAACTGAGCACACCCACATGCACACACATATCTAAAATAAGTAAAGAACAAAGATCTACTGTATAGCAGAGGGGACTATACTCAATATCTTGTAATAACCTATCAATAGAAAGGAAAGTGAAGTTGCTCAGTCGTGTCCGACTCTTTGTCACCCCATGGACTGTAGCCTGCCAGGCTCCTCCATCCGTGGGAATTTCCGGTAAAATACTGAGGTTGAAAAAAAAAAAAAATACTGAGGTTGGTTGCCATTTTCTTCTCTAGGGGATCTTCCTGACCCAGGCATTGAACTCCAGTCTCCCCCATTGCAGGCATACTCTTTACCCTCTGAGCCACTGAGCGATCAGGGAATCCTTAATAGAAAGGAAAAGAACTTGAAAAGGTATACACACACACACACACACACACACACATTTACATATATATATAGTGGCATCTAGTGCCATCTATAGTGGCATATATATATAACTGAATCACTTTGCTGTACACTTAAAACTAATAGGATATTGTAAATTAATATATTTCAATAAAAAAATATTTTTAACCTTAGCTTTTTTCCCAGCCAGGGACTCTGGGATCTTTCTTGTGGAGCCAGGTCCTCCCCTGTCCCCCATTGCAGTGAGAACCTTGGGAAAGAGGAACTGCCTCAGAGAACCCATACCCCCTTAATTTTGAGGACGTCCCCACTAATCAAGATAGAGTCAGTCCTACATTCATGGAAAACAAAGTTCCTTGACCCTGAGAGGAAATTTAGAAAATAGAAAGCCTCTTAACATCATCGTACTTTTTCTCCAAGAGTCAAACTATTACAGCAGAACTCCAGGGTTCTAGGTACATGCTGATGACACAGCAAACAACAAGGCAAGGTGTTCTGACAAGCGAGCCAGTTTCTGGTGATGCCACTGACTTGGGTTTGCACTCCCACGCTCGATGACGTGTAGCCTTGCTGATGCCTCTTGGGGTAAAGGGAAGGTGGCTTTGTCCTAATTCACCAGCTTTCTTCACTGTCGCTTTGATGGAGGGTTCAACTGGGGGGGCCATTTAAAAGTCGCTCTTGCAGCTTGGATGACTAAGGATCTGAAAAGCTGGTTCTGGACTTTCTCAGGGGCCCATCTTTAGCCTGGGGTCAGCTTGGGGTCACTTAGGAAAGTGCTTTGACAACACCACAGGGAAATAAATTCACGCACCATGCCATCCACTGGTGTGGACACAGGGAGGGGCAGCCTGCTGCAACTTTGAGTGCACTTCTTTCAACCAAACCACAAGGAAATGAATTAAGCAGTGATGAGCATCAGGAGTTTGTTTTCCCTTAAATTCTTTCCATCCTGGTATAAGAAGAATTTAGGAAGTAATCACATTTTCCCTCCTTGGTGGATGTTTAGGAAACAATGGAAGTGGCAGGTTAGCATTTAGATTAGGGTGGGGGTCACTGGAGACAGATTAAAATATGATCTATGTGCCCACATGGCCCGTGGTGAAGGAGGAAACCACCTCCAGCAACTTACAACTTAGACGGAACTAGAAGGGATGGACCGGGGACTTCCCTGGTGGCCCAGTGGTTAAGAATCCGCAATGACTGAGCCCACACGCCACGACTGGAGAGTCTGCGCTGCAGTGAAACCCCTCATGATGAAATGCAGATCGCAAGTGCTGCAACTAAGACCCGACACAGCCAAATAAATAAAGAAATGTTTTTAAAGTACTCTTTTTTCTTTTTTAACAGGCACATGAAAAGATGTTCGACATCACTAATCATCAGGAAAACATAGATCAAAACTACAATAAGCTGTTATTCACATCTGTCAGAATGGTTATCATCAAAAAGAACACAAATAACAAATGTTGGCGAGGACATGGAGAAAACTGTTGGTGAGAATGCAAACCGGTGCAGGCACGATGAAAAGCAGTATGGAGGTTTTGCAACAAAATTAAAAATAGAACTACCGTATGATCCCGCAATTCCACTCCTGGGTATGTATCTAAAAACAATAAAACCACCAATTTGAAAAGATACATGAACCCCAATGTCCATAGCAGCACTATCTACAACCACCAAGATCTGGAAGCAAGCTAAGTGTCCATCAATCGACGAATGGATAAAGAAAATGTGGTGTGTATACATACACACACACACACACACACACACACACACACACACACACAATAGAATACTACTCTGCATTAAAAGGAGAAGGAAATGGCAACCCACTCCAGCATTCCCACCTGGAAAATTCCATAGAGGAACCCGGTGGGCTACAACCCATGGGGTTGCAAAGAATCAGACATGACTGAGCACGCATGTATGCAGCAGTAAAAAAAGAATGAAATTTTGTCATTTTCAACAACATGGATGGATGCGGA
Organism: Odocoileus virginianus; assembly: GCF_023699985.2. Taxonomy (NCBI): domain Eukaryota; kingdom Metazoa; phylum Chordata; class Mammalia; order Artiodactyla; family Cervidae; genus Odocoileus; species Odocoileus virginianus. Next base: position 12,599,820 of record NC_069704.1, read on the forward strand.
GGGTATCATTCTAGGTGAAGTAAGTCAGAGATTAAAAAGACAAATACTTGTGTCATATATGTGAAATCTAAAACATGCAACAAAGTAGTGAATGTAACAACAACAAAAAAAACTGACTCATGGGTATAGAGAACAAACTACAGGGTACCAGTAGGAGAGGGAAGTGGGGAGGGGCAACATAGGGATAGGGGATGAAGAAGTACAATCTATTGGGTGTAAAATAAGCTACAAGGATATAGTGTACAACCCAGAGAATATAGTCGATATTTTATAGCAACAATCAATGGGTTATAACCTTTAAAAACTGTGAATCACTGTATTGTACAACTGTAACTTATGCAATAGTATAGATCAACTATACTTCAATAAGAATAAACAATAAACAAATTACACGACCAGTTCATAGCTATTTTTAACTTGAGTTACCTCTGACACTCTCAGAACCTATGCCTTCTAACTCTAGTAATTCTTCTGTTCCAGGCAATAGCTATTTGTCATGCACTCACTCTCTTAGAGGCATTGGGACCAAAGTAAGAAATGAGATGTGTCCTCCTGGTATTTCAGTCTAGGAGGAGAGGTAATTAGGTAAACAAATCATTAGAATATAGTGAAGTAGAACATAGAAATATGTCCAAGCTGATGTTGAAACATATGTAGAGTGCTGATTAACAGATGTTATCCTTTCCATGGTCTTTGATGGAGAAATGCTGGGTGATTGGATAAGGGGCTCTTGATTGTCAAGAGTCATGTCAGTGACTAAAAGTAGGGCATGGGTAGATTGCTCTGAAATTTTTCAGCCTGAATGTGCAGGATGAGGGTCATGAAATGAGGAGAAAGTACGTATTTAACTGATTTTCAGCCCCCTCACTCCTGAAAAGGGAAACGTCTCTGCTGTCATTCATCTAATGGTTTTCATTATTATGGGATATATATTATTACTAGTGATGTGACATGTGTCTGAATTGAGAAGGGACTGCAGAAAATACTTTAATACAGACAGGGATTCAATTATGAAATACATATGCTGTTTTAATTCTCTGTAGCTGGCCTTCAGATGCCCACCTGGGTGGCTGGGCATCCAGGGTGGCTGTTGGTTTTTGTAGAGCAAAATAAAATTTCTTAACTTAAACCACCAGGGAACAGAGATGCAAACAGAGGCATAGGAGTGGGTGGGGGAAAACAATGACATGTCTAAAAAATTTTTATCTCTGCTTGGGATCGGCTCTGGAGTCAATATTAAGTCTCACCGATAATTTAAAACGAATAATTTAAAAATATTTCTTCTTATAGTTTAGGAATATATTTTCTTAATTGAGAAGGAAACAAAGTGAATCTTTTAAAAGCCCTCGAGATCATGTTGTTGTTGTTTACTTGCTAAGTCATGTCTAACTCCTTTGCGACTCCAAGGACCATAGCCCACCGGGTTCCTCCGTCCATGGGACTTCCAGGCAAGAACACAGGAGTGGGTTACCATTTTCCTCTCCAGGGGATCTCCCCACCCCAGGGATCGAACCTGCATCTCCTGCACTGGCAGGCAGATTCTTTACTGCTGAGCTACCAGGAAAGCCCTAAGGCCATGTAGATGCAGTTAAGCTTGCAGGCATCCTTTGTTGAAGGAGACCGGGAAGAGATTGAGAAGATGGAGAGCTAGAGCAAGGTGGGAGTGCAGATAGAGGGTGGGTAATAGGAATCAAGCCAGATTCATACAAATCCAATTAATACAAAAGCTCCCTGTAAGAGAGGCATCTAAATTGATAGATAACATTTGTGTAAGTATTAAAGATTTTTTTCATTTATTTTTATTAGTTGGAGGCTAATTACTTTACAATATTATAGTGGTTTTTGTCATACACTGACATGAATCAGCCATGGATTTACATGTGTTCCCCATCCCGGTCCCCCCTCCCACCTCCCTCTCCACCCGATCCCTCTGGGTCTTCCCAGTGCACCAGGCCCGAGCACTTGTCTCATGCATCCAACCTGGGCTGGTGATCTGTTTCACCCTAGATAATATACATGTTTCGATGCTGTTCTCTTGAAACATCCCACCCTCGCCTTCTCCCACAGAGTCCAAAATTCTGTTCTGTACATCTGAGTCTCTTTTTCTGTTTTGCATATAGGGTTATCATTACCATCTTTCTAAATTCCATATATATGTGTTAGTATACTGTAATGGTCTTTATCTTTCTGGCTTACTTCGCTCTGTATAATGGGCTCCAGTTTCATCCATCTCATTAGAACTGATTCAAATGAATTCTTTTTAATGGCTGAGTAATATTCCATGGTGTATATGTACCACAGCTTCCCCATCCATTCATCTGCCGATGGGCATCCAGGTTGCCCCCATGTCCTGGCTATTATAAACAGTGTTGCGATGAACATTGGGGTGCACGTGTCTCTTTCAGATCTGGTTTCCTCGGTGTGTATGCCCAGAAGTGGGATTGCTGGGTCACATGGCAGTTCTATTTCCAGTTTTTTAAGAAATCTCCACACTGTTTTCCATAGCGGCTGCACCAGTTTGCATTTCCACCAACAGTGTAAGAGGGTTCCCTTTTCTCCACACCCTCTCCAGCATTTATTGCTTGTAGACTTTTGGATAGCAGCCATCCTGACTGGTGTGTAATGGTACCTCATTGTGGTTTTGATTTGCATTTCTCTGATAATGAGTAATGTTGAGCATCTTTCCATGTGTTTTTTAGCCATCTGTATGTCTTCCTTGGAGAAATGTCTGTTTAGTTCTTTGGCCCATTTTTTGATTGGGTCATTTATTTTTCTGGAGTTGAGCTGGAGGAGTTGCTTGTATATTTTTGAGATTAATCCTTTGTCTGTTGCTTCATTTGCTATTATTTTCTCCCAATCTGAGGGCTGTCTTTTCACCTTGCTTATAGTTTCCTTTGTTGTGCAAAAGCTTTTAAGTTTCATTAGGTCCCATTTATTTATTTTTGCTTTTGTTTCTAATATTCTGGGATGTGGGTCATAGAGGATCCTGCTGTGATTTATGTCGGAGAGTGTTTTGCCTATGTTCTCCTCTAGGAGTTTGATAGTTTCTGGTCTTACATTTAGATCTTTAATCCATTTTGAGTTTATTTTTGTGTATGGTGTTAGAAAGTGTTCTAGTTTCATTCTTTTACAGGTGGTTGACCAGTTTTCCCAGCACCACTTGTTAAAGAGGTTGTCTTTTTTCCATTGTATATCCTTGCCTCCTTTGTCGAAGATAAGGTGTCCATAGGTTCGTGGATTTATCTCTGGGCTATCTATTCTATTCCATTGATCTATATTTCTGTCTTTGTGCCAGTACCATACTGTCTTGATGACTGTGGCTTTGTAGTATAGTTTGAAGTCAGGCAGGTTGATTCCTCCAGTTCCATTCTTCTTTCTCAAGATTGCTTTGGCTATTCGAGGTTTTTTGTATTTCCATACAAATTGTGAAATTCTTTGTTCTAGTTCTGTGAAAAATACCGTTGGTAGTTTGATAGGGATTGCATTGAATCTATAGATTGCTCTGGGTAGTATAGCCATTTTGACAATATTGATTCTTCCAATCCATGAACACGGTATATTTCTCCATCTGTTTGTGTCCTCTTTGATTTCTTTCACCAGTGTTTTATAGTTTTCTATGTATAGGTCTTTTGTTTCTTTAGGTAGATATACTCCTAAGTATTTTATTCTTTTTGTTGCAATGGTGAATGGTATTGTTTCCTTAATTTCTCTTTCTGTTTTCTCATTGTTAGTGTATAGGAATGCAAGGGATTTCTGTGTGTTAATTTTATATTCTGCAACTTTACTATATTCGTTGATTAGCTCTAGTAATTTTCTGGTAGAGTCTTTAGGGTTTTGTATGTAGAGAATCATGTCATCTGCAAACAGAGAGAGTTTCACTTCTTCTTTTCCTATCTGGATTCCTTTTATAAAGTACTCTTTTTTAAAAAAGAGAAAGGATGGACCTAGTCTGGTGCTGGGAGAAGCTTGCAAGCTTCCTCTGGGCTGACACCCAATCAGCAGTTGAGACTGGGGCAGGACAGAGCTCTCTGTCACTTCGCCTGTGTCATCCCCGACAGGAGAGAGCTCCTCTGTGCAAGGTCTCTTACTGGAAGAATGTACTGAAAATAACCTATTCGGAATGGTAAATGTTAGAGAAAAAGCTACGATTGCAAAGAGGGTAATGGCATGAAACAAGGCTCACCTTCCTACCAGCCTGCCCACAAGGCACTTCTGAGTAGTACCGAGTGGAACGAGAGAGGAGGAGTCAGACACTGCCTGCAACAGCCCTCTGGGGTTGCAGGAGATTTATGACAACTGGCAGCAGATGGTCCCCACTGCCCGCCTTTCCATCATTGTGGAGCAGGATGACAGGATGGCACAACTTGATGTTTACATAAAGGGAGGGGGAAGCCACCTGGCACTTTGCCAAAGGGGTGGGTGTCCTTTTTGCTCCAGACTCATCTGTCCTTGGGCTGCTGTCTATAGGGTTGCACAGAATCAGACACGACTGAAGCAACTTAGCAGCAGCAGCATCCGTCCTTCAGTCCCAAAGTACCCAGAATTCTTTGGCAGTGAAGACCTCCCAGTACACTTCTTCATTCTTTCATTTTCCCCATTTTTCTCTTTTTCCTGTTTTTAAACTTTAGTACCTTCTAAGGAAGATTTCCAGCAATGTAGGGTTACTTAGTAGATATGGACTCTGACTCAAAAATCATCTAGGGATCGTGAGTGCTAGCAAATGCCCTTGTACAATCACTATATAAAATTGGTTGGGTTGGGGTTTTCAAATTCAATAAACATGAAACACTAAAGGAAATGAAAACAGGCTCACTAATCCTAGAGACTGCATATCCCTTATCATTCAAGAAACATACCTTAAAACTGTATTTATTATAAAACTACCTTTCAGATTTATAATAATAAGTAAGAGTGATAGAAATTTAGCTTAGTCCAAGAGTGAGCACACTCTTAGGCTTGCAGGTTGCTGCTGGAAAGTGGTATTCTAATCTAGAGTACATGTAAGGAAGTGTAAGCAGAAACCCTTCTTCCCCTGTAGACCAGAGCACATCCGGTCCAGGTGAGCTGCTGTCGTCCACATGACCCTGTGTTTCACTAACTCAACCATAGAAATCCTATGCTCCTTGCCAGTGACTGGTGTAGGAAGGGTACTTGCCAATAAAACATTGAGTGAACAATGAAACAGAAGCCTGATAGGGATCTTCGGGAAATATTTCCTTGCTCTTTAAAAGAGACATGGTTGAAAGAAACTTCCCTCTCATCTTCCATTGAACACTGTCAGATGTATGAGGACTGGTGATGCCTAGACTGTGGCAGTCATTTTGTGACCATGAGAACATAAGGAACATGACGGAGATGTTCCCCTGACGATGGAGGGACGGAAACATGGAAGGAAGCTGAGCCCTTGAGGATGTCACTGTGTTGTGAAATTAAACCACTCTAGGCAGCCCCACCACAGGAGTCCTTCTTATGGGAAATTATATTGTTTCCTTATTATTTAAGCCAATTGAAATAAAACTTTCTGTCACTTGTAGTAAAAGCACTCCAGGAAGCTATTAGATTGTATTATTTGATATAATAATTCATTTTAGAGAAGATATGTATTTTGGAGGTGTTCTGATCAAAAGATTAAACATTGTTTATCAAAAGCTAGAAAATAGAGAGACATATGTACATGAAAAATCACATTATGAAGAAGAAAAGCAGAATATAAAAGGATAGGGACACAAATCCTAACAACGTCAATATGCACACAGCTTCTACCAAAGATCTGAAGAAAATTCAACTCTGCAGTGATAGCCAATGGATAAATGTCCACTAGATTCTGTTTCTATCAACTATTACTCCAGCTGAAACCTTTATTGTAAAGGTTCGAAAGTCTACTGTGAAAAAGTAGACTATATCAGATCTCAAATAGGAACTTCTGCACAAAATGAATGGCAGAGAAAGGTCTGTGCAGGAGAGTGGCATGTGTTTTAGGAAATGCTTCTAGAACAAGTCATTCCATGTCAGTGATCTGGAGCTTTCTCCCTTGATGTAATTACCTACTACGATAGCCCAAATGTATGAAATATCTTTGCAAAAATTGTCAAATACACAGGCTTCATAGAAGAGAAAGGGCAGGATTGTGAAACAATGAGGACAGAAGACAAAGGAAAAACAGTACAGGAGACGGTCACCGTCTCTTACACAATGAATTTCTGAAAACATGTCATAAGCACAGCCTGAGGTGTGCTTTAACTGGCATAAATACAAGGGAAGAGCAAATCTAAGTCAGAGAAGCTGTGGCAGTAAGAAAACTGTCTGCATCAGCCTGAACAACAGAAAAGACAACGAGCAGGGAAAAGCCAGACAAAAAGAAAATCCGTCAAGTTCATATCAGATGGAAAGGCCATAGGAATATTTTTTGCCGTAGGCAGTTATAGAGCTGTATTTTCGGAATTCCACTCTCAAGAGTCACCACTGAAACCAAGTTCTGTTATTCATAGTATTGACAGCTAAAATTAAGACAGATCAGAAAAACCAAGGCCAAGCAAATTACTGTCATATTGGGAAGCCTGCCTTGAACAGCAGCAAAAACATCAAGAAAACACATTTAATTATATTTCATCGAATGCACTTCCACCTCCCTAAGCTTTCAGCCAATTCTCTGTCATTCAATCTCTCAAACGTTGACTCAAGGAACACATTATATCAAGGCCTTATTAAACGTTAGCTTTCTTTTTATTTTGAACTGCTGCTTAAGATTGTTTTCAGAACTGGATTTTGGTGTGGGAATCAGATTTCTTTTGAATTTGATGAAGTATTACGAGCTGAAGTCAATTTAATGAGGCCAAAGAAATGTCAGGTTGTGCAGTTAGAATAATAGTTTTCTTAAAAAGTCAGAGAATTTAACAAGCAATTAAGCATATTTCATAAGGAGGAGAAAAAGCCCCTGTATTTTACCTCATTATAGATAGAAATATTGAGTGTAGGAACAGACGACAGTAGTGCCCTGTTTTCTAAAAAGTTAAATATACCAAATATCCAAAGTTGAAAAGCATGCATTTTTTTTAAATTCCAAAAGGAGCCATCTTGTGCTGTTTTTAAAAGATCAGTTTTCTGCAGACTTGCCATTATTACACATATAAGGAGACTTCCAGGGATATACTCATTAAAGACTCAATTAAGATACTGACATACTTCACATTTATTTTAGCTACCCCAAATAGTACGATTAAAAATAGAGAGGATTAAAGATCTCACAGTGAACAGAGAATTTAACTCCCCCCAAAAATGGTCAAGACTGATAAGAAGGATGAAGTCATGCATACATTAGATGAATTTTTAGTATTCCCATCAGAACTATTTCTTCTTAAATGATTCTTCTCCTCAAAATTGGAAAAAGACACAAATTAGAGTGGTTTATGCAATAAATTCATATCTCAATACTCATTTTCTGAATAAACTCAAATACCTTGTGGACGGTCCATCTAGAGAGCCTGGCCTCAGGCAAACCGTGAGTTTCCTAGTTACAAGGATTTGCCCTGGTCTCGAGTCACTGACCGTCAAACCACAGGGTTCTGAAGAGCCTCCTGTAAGGCACAGGCCAGCTCCATAAGAAGATGAGAGCCCACAGCATCTCTCAGAGAAATGGACAGAGCCAGAACTTGGAATACGGGCATCCGTACAATGGAATATTATGCAGTTGTGTGTGTGCAAGTTCACATGCACTGACATGAAAAACTCTCCAGAATGTTAAGTGAAAGAAAAAAGGTACAGAATATTGTATTAGTATCACACTTTTGGTGTAAAAATGGGAGAGGAATGGAATGTAGCTTTGAGTTTTATTATATTTACATACAGGAACACACTGATAAAAACATCTACTGAAAGTGGTTCCCTTTGGGGAGTGACAGAGGAAGGAATAGGAAACATGCATTCAAAATAAGACAATGGGTACCTCTGTATAATATTTAGATTTTGAATCATGTGAACATATGAGGTAGTAAAAAACAATAAGAATTGTTTTTGTCAATAAGAAACAAAGTCAGCAATGCTCTTCCCATATTGCAATCTGGGGTGATAAATCATTAAAATACCCCAAACTTGATTTTCCTAGTTTGTAAGCTATTTCAAATGCTGTTTTGTACATGCGCTACTCTGAGGGCCACTGACTTAGGTTCAAGAATGTTCTCAGAATCAAAATGGCTATTCCCTACTCAGGCTGGGCTTGGGCACTTTAACAGCCACTTCCTTACCTGCCTGTTCTAACAGAATTGACTCTTAGTAAGCAATCAATGCCAACATCCACTGGATCATCGAAAAAGCAAGAGAGTTCCAGAAAAACATCTATAGCTGCTTTATTGACTATGCCAAAGCCTTTGACTGTGTGGATCACAACAAACTGGAAAATTTTAAAAGAGATGGGAATATCAGACCACCTGACCCACCTCTTGAGAAACCTATATGCAGGTCAGGAAGCAACAGTTAGAACTGGACATGGAACAACAGACTGGTTCCAAATAGGGAAAGGAGTACGTCAAGGCTGTATATTGTCACCCTGCTTATTTAACTTACATGCAGAGTACATCATGAGAAACGCTGGGCTGGAAGAAGCACAAGCTGGAATCAAGGTTGCTGGGAGAAATATCAATAACCTCAGATATGCAGATGACACCACCCTTATGGCAGAAAGTGAAGAGGAACTAAAAAGCCTCTTGATGAGAGTGAAAAAGGAGAGTGAAAAAGTTGGCTTAAAGCTCAACATTCGGAAATCTAAGATCATGGCATCTGGTCCCATCACTTCATGGGAAATAGATGGGGAAACAGTGGAAACAGTGGCAGACTTTATTTTTTTGGGCTCCAAAATCACTGCAGATGGTGATTCCAGCCATGAAATTATAAGATGCTTACTCCTTGGAAGGAAAGTTATGACCAACCTAGACAGCATACTAAAAAGCAGAGACATTACTTTGCCAACAAAGGTCTGTCCAGTCAAGGCTATGGCTTTTCCAGTGGTCATGTATGGACATGAGAGTTGGGCTGTGAAGAAAGCTGAGCACTGAAAAATTGATGCTTTTGAACTGTGGTGTTGGAGAAGACTCTTGAGAGTCCCTTGGACTGCAAGGAGATCCAACTAGCCCATCCTAAAGGAGATCAGTCTTGGGTGTTCATTGGAAGGACTGATGCTGAAACTGAAACTCCAGTACTTTGGCCACCTCATGGGAAGAATTGACTCACTGGAAAAGACCCTGATGCTGGGGGGGATTGGGGGCAGGAGGAGAAGGGGACGACAGAGGATGAGATGGCTGGATGGCATCACTGACTCAATGGACATGAGTTTGAGTAAACTCCAGGAGTTGGTGATGGACAGGGAGGCCTGGTGTGCTGCAGTTCATGGGGTTGCAAAGAGTCAGACATGACTGACCTGAACTGAGGCAATCAATTGGAGAAGGCAATGGCACCCCACTCCAGTACTCTTGCCTGGAAAATTCCATGGACGGAGGAGCCTGGTAGGCTGCAGTCCATGGGGTTGCTAAGAGTCAGACACGACTGAACATTTCACTTTCACTTTTCACTTTCATGCATTGGAGAAGGAAATGGCAACCCACTCCAGTGTTCTTGCCTGGAGAATCTCAGGGACTGGGGAGCCTGGTGGGCTGCTGTCTCTGGGGTTGCACAGAGTCGGACACGACTGAAGCGACTTAGCAGCAGCAGCAGGCAATCAATTAAGGCAAAAGGACCTCAATGAAGCACAGCAAGACAGCTGTGAATATCTGCCACTGAGTGTAAAAAATCCAGGCATCTAAACTGCATCTACATCACTGGGATCTTATTTTTTTGCGATCTTACTTATATTCTTCAATGCTGGTTTCCATTTCTGCAGGTCACCCAAAACTATTTATTGAATATGAGCATTAGGAAAATAAGAACTGACAGATGAAGCCAAGGGGAAGGGAGAGAAGGAAGGAGGGAGAAAAAGAAAACATGAAGAGTGATAGCAGTGAAAGATGAGGAGAGACGGCACAGAAAAAGTAGAGGAGAAACTGAGAGGGAACCGGCTTCTCTTTTGTATTATGTACTGACAAAAGCCAGCTCATTCACCGGGTGTTTAGAACCACGGACACACTTTCTCAAAGGAACAAATTTAGGTTTTCAGGCTAGCCCACAAAAGCCGGAAGAAATTGAACATGGTTAGCCTAAGAGCAGAGGTTTGGCAGAAGGGTGTCCACTCTCACCCATAGAAGAAGACCCTTTTCTTATGCATTCCTGCAGCCTTGAAGAGTTTTAGGGAAACTTTTGAAATAGACAAGGCCATTTCTAGTTCTGAGCCTTTCTTCCATATCTTGTCTTCCCCTCCTTAGGATGAATGGGGCCTGGTTTCATGAGGCTTGAAGACCCTCAGGGAACTGAAAGCTCTACCCCTTTAAAACCAAATCAAACCAGAAGGAAATAAAACAAAAACCCTCCCCTTCACTCATCTTCTTTGTCTTAGTTTGATGTTACAGAGAATTTTGCTAAGTTACATTCATGTATTAATGATTAATTAACCTGTTCGGCAGCATTTCTCTGATCAGAACATCTTTATGAAAGTTTTAGGGCTGGTGGGGCCAGATGGGCAGCCCAGCCAGGCCTCGGTGGGTCCCATCTCCCTCGTGCCACCTGCCCAGACCAGCTCCTGCCATTCAAGGCTTCTCTTCATCCACCACCCTCGTCTTCTCCACTCTTCCAGCTCATCCCCACAGCTTAGAGGCAGGTTCAGTTGTGATTAATAACACCCACTGGCATCCTCCCAGGACATCCTGTACACACCAGTAAACATTCAATAAATACTTGCTGGTTGACTGGGTTCCAGGCACTTTTACTGGTTTATATTCAAAGTGGCTTTGAAAAGTAAGCAAAGATTAAGTTCCTGAAAGTCTGGAAGTGAAGCCAGAAAAACTGCATTAGGGCTGTATTCTGGCCATTTACTGTGAGATCCTGTACAAGCCTACCTCTGGTTTCATTGTTTGCAAATAAATAAAAATTTACTAAGTACCTACTCCACATCAGGCACTCTTCTGTGTACTTTCTGTATATTGAAGTCTTTACTCTTGGTAACAACACTGCAGGGTGGGATATGATGTATATGTTCCTTCTAGCTCCAGAACTAGGTTTTTAATGACTATAAGCTCCTACCTGTCAAGTAAATAAGGCTGAGAAAGTGCCTTATATATTATAGAAATGGGTACAGATGCTACTAAAATGGCAGAGATGAAAAATAACAGAGATGGGAGTCAGGAGAAGGTGCGATGGGGACATGAGCATGCGTGGTACAGCCTTTCCACTCTTTTAGGAGCATCCCAAGGACACCTATCTCTCGCCTCTGTCTTTCAAAAAACAGTCTACTCCTTGGGGAGGCTTTCTGTTATCCAGACCTCTCCGAGACTGGGTAGGAGAGCTGAATTCAGGTAAGGCATGTGTTCAGCCCAGAGATCTAAACCATATTCCCTAATCAGCCTCACCACCATAAGCTCACTGTGTCTTATTTTTCAATCAATTCTGAATTTAAAGCAAATGTAAGAGGTGTTCTTAACTATCATTCCTCAAACACAGCAATATCACAGGAAAGTGGCAAAACAAACGTTGTTCCTACTGCACCTCTCTCCTCTACATGAGGAGGTGAGCCGGTTTGCCCGTTAGTTCCATTTGAGGGGTGGTTCATTTACTGCACCCCTGCTGTGTGCAAGCATATGCTGGAAATCAAGGAAACACAGAAAACGAAAGCAGTGAGCGAAAGGAAGCTCCTGGGAAGACGGACACAGAGGAGTGGTACTGCCGGTGTGGAAAGCACAAAGATGGCTCCAGACAATTTGAAACCTGGCTGACTATATTTTCACAAAAATTGGCGGGAGTAGAAGTAAGCCAGAAAGATAAAGACCAATACAGTATACTAACACATATATATGGAATTTAGAAAGATGGTAATGATAACCCTATATGCAAAACAGAAAAAGAGACACAGATGTACAGAACAGAATTTTGGACTCTGTGGGAGAAGGCGAGGGTGGGATGTTTCGAGAGAACAGCATCGAAACATGTATACTATCTAGGGTGAAACAGATCACATGCTGGATGAATGAGACAAGTGCTCGGGCCTGGTGCACTGGGAAGACCCAGAGGAATCAGGTAGAGAGGGAGGTGGGAGGGGGGATCAGGATGGGGAATACATGTAAATCCATGGCTGATTCATGTCAATGTACTACAAAACCCACTACAATATTGTAAAGTAATTAGTCTCCAACTAATAAAAATAAATAAAAAAAATACAAAAAAATAAATAAATAAAATAAAAATAAAAGCCTGGGGGGGGGGGAGTTGGTGGGGGTGGAGTGGGGCTGGTGCTTTGGCATTCCCACTGGAAGAAGAGATGGGTGATGTGGATCCCATCCACACTGCCACACCAAGTCCCTGAAGCCACTGTGCCTCGCAGATTCTGCCTCCACCTTCATGGCCAGTCTCTTAGGATAGGAGACTTGGAGCAGACGGCACATGGAAAAGACAGAAGGGGAAACAAGGAGGTCGACGACACCTGCCTCCTGTGCTCAGAGTCACCAGCCGACCAGCTCAGCCCTCAGAGAAACGGGGTCAAGCGTATTCACGACAACACAGTCAAATGGCTCGGGAAGATGGGCAATGACTGAGTTCTTTCTTTAGAAAACTCTGGAAGCCACAGTTTAGGACAGCAAGGAGACCCAGGGAGAATGCCAAGGAAGTCAAAAGAAAGTATGTGAACGGATGGAAAAAAAATCTCCACTCCTGGATCCGAAGTGCATTTGCTCACTCTGAAGGCCACAGGGCGGACTAACAGTCCTCTGTGACTTGGACCATGAAAGCCTGCATTGTTAGAGAAAGAAGATGTGACACCAGAAGGAGGCTGGGGACAGTCACTAGCCAAGATGTAGATGCCCCTCAGGGAGCTTTACAAACAGCTTTGTGAGTGGCTGGCTGATGGGGGACAAGGGTGACGCCACCTTAAAACATTCCGGTAAGTTCATTTAATACAGCCATGTTGTACTAAATTTAACTCATGGTGGACGCTCAACAGTTGGCTGCTGAGTAAAGACATAAGTTTGGCCAGGAGAACCTAGGTTTTCTCAACCCATCTGTGACAGCTGAGCTTCCTGCTGTAACCCGCAGAAATTCCCGCCCAGCTTCACTGACAACCACCACATGTCTTAGCTTGCTTTCTAGACTCTGAGTTCCAGCAAAGCTGGGGCTTTCCTACCATACCTCTCCCCACCTGCTACAGCTGCCGATGCAGTGTCTGAAGCTGAGAAGGCGTGCATCCTTCCATTCACCCATTCACTGACCTGTGGGGTTTTCTTTTTTCACCCGGTATCTCCACCTCTGACTTCTGGGAAATGCTCCTTCACTCATTACAACATTATGGGTTGCTGTTGTTTTTGTTCAGTTGCTAAGTCGTGTGTAACTCTTTGCGATACGCAGCACACCAGCTTTCTTGTCCTTCACTTTCTCCTGGAGTTCACGCAAACTCATGTCCACTGAGTCAGTGATGCCTTCCAGCTATCTCATCCTCTATCGTCCCCCCTTCTCTCCTGCTCTCAATCTTTCCCAGCATCAGGGTCTTTTCTAATGAGTTGGCTCTTCGCATCAGGTAGTCAAAGTATTAAACCTTCAGCATCAGTCCTTCCAATGAATATTCAGCATTGATTTCCTTTAGGATTGGCTGGTTTGATCTCCTTGCTGTCCAAGAGACTCTTAAGAGTCTCCTTAGGGATTTGAGGGGCAGTCTAACATCCTCTAAAATGCCTATCCCACCTCAAACCAGATTTGGCATGGGTGGACATCTGAAATGATCCAGGGATGAACCACTACCCAAGCTGGGCCACTCAGAGCCCTTCCCAGAAGGCAGGAACCATGTCTCCATGTTCTCATTTGGAGATGGGGCTGAAAACAGGGGGCTGGAGAGTGAGTGGCAGCCAGCTGAGCAGAGAGAGCCGGCCTGCAAGGCTGCTGCTGACAGAAAGGGGCAGAATCAGGGGATGAAGAGTCAGTGGCTTGTGGAGTCCTGGGTGGGCATGCCTGTGGTCTAGCTGCACCCTCACCCTTCCTGTGACCAGGCTCTGTAAGTCAGTAAGTGCCCAATTTTCCCAGACCATCTGTTCAAATTGGGTTTTTGCCACTTGTAGCCCAAAGACTCCTGACTAGCACATGGAAGGAATTACTCTTTGGTATAATTAGGCCCCTGGAGAGCCTTGAGAACCACCGGGAAACATGTGATCACCGAGCTCCTCCCCTCACACTGATAGCCGAAATCTGCGTCAATCCAGGAAACAGCCGACTTGGAACAGAGGTGGTGGGACGTCGGGCTGCCTAATTCTGCGGAAGCACCAGCATGTGGGCAGAGCAGGAAAGTTCACAGGAACAGAGAGCAATACTAAGAGCCTGGATAATTAAGAAGCTCAACGTAAGCATCACGGAAAAGAAGTGAAAGTCGCTCAGTCGTGTCCGACTCTTTGCGACCCCATGGACTGTATAGGTCATGGAATTCTCCAGGCCAGAATACTGGAGTGGGTAGCCTTTCCCTTCTCCAGGGGATCTTCCGAACCCAGGGATTGAACCCAGGTCTCCTGCATTGCGGGTGGATTCTTTACCAACTGAGCCACAAGGGAAGCCCAAGAATACTGGAGTGGGCAGCTTTTCTCTTCTCCAGAGGATCTTCCTGACCCAGGAATCGAACCAGGGTCTCCTGCATTGCAGGCAGATTCTTTACCAACTGAGCTATCAGGGAAGCCCAGAGAAAAGAAAGGCAACTGGGAAGAAGAGAGGTTGAAAGCTCATCAGTGGGTTGTTTCTGGTCTATGTACCAAGAAGGAAGGAACATTCCTCCAATTTCCTAAGTATTTGTGTTTCCCAGTGTAGCCGAGGATAGCAGTGCAATTTTACTGTTGCTAAAAGTTAGTGCAGTACAGAGGTTCTCGATGTTTGGTTCCAGGACCAGAAAAGAAGCAGCATCACCAAAACTTGTTAGAAATGCAAGCGGCTGGCTTTACCCCAGGCCTGGCAAACTACCCTCTCTGGGGGTGGAGCCCAGCCATTTGTTTTATCAAGCCCTCCAAGGTGACTAGCTTCCCTGTGGCTCAGATGGCAAAGCATCTGCCTGCAATGTGGGAGACCCGGGTTCAATCCCTGGATCGGGAAGATCCCCTGGAGAAGGAAATGGCAACCCACTCCAGTATCCTTGCCTGGAAAATTCCATGGACGGAGGAGCCTGGTAAGTTACAGTCCATGGGGTTGCAAAGAGTCGGACACGACTAAGCAACTTCACTTGCCGAGGTGACCATGATGCATGATGAAGTTGGGAGAAGCTGGGCATAGTGTTTTGGCAGCTCTGGTGCCAGGTCCTTGGGTTTTGCACGGACCATCATCTGAACAGGGCCTGCGAGGTGTGTACAGAGGTGTCCCCTCAGTTTACATTCTGGCCTAGCCACTTCCTATCTGAGCAGCCTCCAGTAAATTACTTAACCTCTTTGAGTCCCAGACTCTACATCTGTAAAACAAAAATGAGAGGCGTAGCCATTAAGAGTTTTGAGGATTTTATAATATTCATAAAGTCCTTAGTTCAATACCTAGCATCTAGAATAAGCACTCCATAAATGTTGGTTGTTTGTATTATTTTGTTGCTGTTCTGATTGCAGGGCAGGGTCTGGGCCCAGGAAAACCAGAGAGACCTGTCCAGAGGGTCTGTTCTTCTAAAACACCCACTATCACAGCCTGTATTTATTTTTTCTACCTAGCAAACTCCTAGTTATTTTTCAACACCCTGTTCAAGGTCACCTCCTCTGAGATGGCTTCCCAGAGCTCATACTTCCTTCCTCAGGACATCCTTCCTCACATCCCTCAGACTGCTTGGAGATGACCCGTGGCTCTGTCCCTTCCTAGTTGACTGATCTTGGCAAAGCTTCTTTGCCTTTTTATGCCTCAGTTTCCTCATCTGAGAAATGGGATGAATAACTGTATTTACCTATAGGATTGTTGGGAGGGATTGAATGAGGCAATACGTGCAAAGGTACAATAGTACCAGGCATAGTGTAAATGTTCAATGACTGTTAGCTGTGTCTCCTAGTGCCTGTCCCTCTGTAGGTGTGGGATGGATGAGGGAATGATGAGTGAGTGGATATGGGGCTGGACCAGGTCTAGGGTGAGGTGAGGGAGGACTTGCCTCATGTATAAAACTTCATGGGACACAATAAACTCAGTCCCAATAAGAGTTGGAATCATTCCAATTAAAAAAAAAAGGTTTCAATAAAACTTTATTTACAAACACAGGCAGATGGTCCACAGCCATAGTTTTCTAATTTTTTTTTCAAACATTGTATTAAAATATGATTTGTCTTGAGTAGTGAGGCATAGAGTATGGGAAACCAGGATTGGCTCTGCTTTTTCTCCCCTGGCAGACCCTGAAAACACAAGCCCTGCTGGAGAATCATACCCAGAACCCAGCACCATGAAGTTCTTCCTGCTTCTGCATCAGTCTCGTCAGATCTTCACGACACAGGTAATCACGATGGTGTGATCACTCACCTAGAGTCGGACATCCTGGAATGTGAAGTCAAGTGGGCCTTAGGAAGCGCCACTATGAACAAAGCTCGTGGAGGTGATGGAATTCCACTTGAGCTATTTCAAATCCTAAGAGATGATGCTGTGAAAGTGCTGCACTCAATATGCCAGCACATTTGGAAAACTCAGCAGTGGCCACAGGACTGGAAAAGGTCAGTTTTCATTCCAATCCCAAAGAAAGGCAATGACAAAGAATGTCATGACAAAGAATGCTCAGACTACCATACAATTGCACTCATCTCACACGGTAGTAAAGTAATGCTCAAAATTCTCCAAGCCAGGCTTTAACGATACTTGAACCCTGAAATTCCAGATGTTCAAGCTGGATTTAGAAATGGCAGAGGAACCAGAGACCAAATTGCCAACATCTGTTAGATCATCAAAAAAGCAAGAGAGGTCCAGAAAAACGTCTCTTTCTGCTTTATTGACTACACCAAAGCCTTTTGATTGTGTGGATCACAACAAACTGTGGGAAATTCTGAAAGAGATGGAAGACCAGACCACCTGATCTGCCTCTTGAGAAATCTGTGTGCAGGTCAGGAAGCAACAGTTAGAACTGGACATAGAACAACAGACTGGTTCCAAATAGGAAAAGGAGTATGTCAAGGCTGTATGTTATAATCCTGCTTATTTAACTTATATGCAGAGTACATCATGCAAAATGCCGACTGGATGAAGCACAAGCTGGAATCAAGATTGCCGGGAGAAATATCAGTAACCTCAGACATGCAGATGACACCACCCTTATGGCAGAAAGTGAAGAAGAACTAAAGAGACTCTTGATGAAAGTGAAAGAGGAGAGTCAAAAAGCTGGCTTAAAGCTCAACATTCAGAAAACTAAGATCATGGCATCCAGTCCCTTCACTTCATGGCAAATGATGGGGAAACAGTGGAAACAGTAGCAGACTTTATTTTGAGGGGCTCCAAAATCACTGCAGATAGTGACTGCAGCCATGAAATTGAAAGACACTTACTCCTTGGAAGAAAAGTTATGACCAACCTAGACACCATATTCAAAAGCAGAGACATTACTTTGCCAGCAAAGGTCCATCTAGTCAAGGCTCTGGTTTTTCTAGCAGTCATGTATGGATGTGAGAGTTGGACTGTAAAGAAAGCTGAGTGCCAAAGAATTGATGCTTTTGAACTGTGGTGTTGGAGAAGACTCTTGAGAGTCCCTTGGACCACAAGGAGATCCAATCAGTCCATCCTAAAGGAAATCAGTCCTGGGTGTTCATTGGAAGGACTGATGTTGAAGCTGAAACTTCAATACTTTGGCCACCTGATGTGAAGAACTGATTCATTGGAAAAGACCCTGATGCTGGGAAAGACTGAAGGCAGAAGGAGAAGCGGACAACAGAGGATGAGATGGTTGGATGGCATCCCCGACTCAATGGACATGTGTTTGAGTAAGCTCTGGGAGTTGGCAATGTATAGGGAGGCCTGGCGAGCTGCAGTCCATGGGGTCACAAAGAGTTGGATATGACTGAGCAACTGAACTGAACTGCACTGCCCTTTCTACTCCATGCCTATGTCCTGGGCCTGAGTCAGTCTGCTTAGAACGGACTCCTATCTAAACCCCAAGACAGTTTCTAAAGGGAATATAAACTCAAAGCAAACCAGTTTCCATCTGCAGCTTTCAGATCAGATCAGAAGAATATTTATACATATTCATATATATGTGCTTAGTCACTCAGTCGTGTCCAACTCTTTGCAACCTCATGGACCGTAGCCCTCCAGGCTCTTCTGTCCTCAGGATTCTCCAGGCAAGAACACTGAAGTGGGTTGTCATGTCCTTCTCCAAGGGATCTTCCCAACCCAAGGATCGAACCCAGGTCTCCTGCATTGCAGGCAGGTTCTTTACCATCTGAGCCCCCAGGGAAGCCCTTCACATACATAAACATCCATATGTCTGTTTATTTTTTTTTCCGCATTTTGCCTCTTTTATTTACAAGTTTCACTTAAATATCTCTCATGGTGAGAAAATCAATGTCAAAAAGAACATTGGTATACAGTTTACGAATATCAGTATATATTTAAGAACATGGTTAATTTTTCCAAGTAAATGCTTGATACGAACTATTTTCCAGGAGGCTAGTTAAATGTCAGGTGCCCGAGGTGTCAGGGAAAGAGCCTCGAGCCTGCTCAGGAGATGGTCACACTGCAGGCCACCCGTGTTTTGTACTTGGTAACACGTGTGGCAGCTCACAGGACAAAGCAGGACCACCAGCCCTTATTCCTAGCCCCAAAGCCACACCAGGGCTTCCTCTGCGATGAGAGCCACATTCAGAGACAAGTGAATCACTGAAAATGTCAAATGAAAAATAGGTCGCTAGGGACTGATGGGTGAACAAGTCAAGCCAGATTCATTCTGAACATTTTCTTGTCGACCTTTTACGCCAATCATACTTCTGAGGAAAATGTTAATATACCTCAAAGTTTACACTTTCATTATAATAAATTAGCTTCAATGTTCCAAATATCATCTCAGAAGACTGTACACATAACTTGACCTAACATACTAACCTGAACTTGAAACTTCTCTATTCATTTTGATCAGTCCCCAGAATCAGCAGAACTGTATTATTTACATATATAACAATATCTAAAGTATGCCAATATTACCAACATTTCTTACCTAAAATAAATATGCCATTTAAAGCAATAATAAAGCATAGTTTATTCAAAAGTGACACCTTAAACAATCTCATTTTTTAGTTCATTTTAGAAGTCTCAATATCAAACTCTTTACATACAAGGAATGATAAGTATTTTGGAAGACCTGACAAGTACCACCAACCCCCTCTCAAATCCCACTATCCATCCTCAAGTGGTAGCCCATGTGTCTCAGGCCAGTGACAGCAGAATGATAGTCAGGGAGTCAGACACACTGGGGTTAACCAGGAGGAGCTGCTCCTCAAAGAATTTAAGGCAGAGTTCACAGTGGAAAAAGAGCAGAGAATAAATCAGCCTTTCTTTTCTCTCAATATGCCAATTAGATTTGGCTTTGGTATGGTCTAAAATTTTGAAGGATGTACATATCCTCAGAAAACTGATAACAGAGTCTCCTCTTTCTAAAGCATAAGTTCTCCCGTTTCTGATCCCTTTCTCATCCCAAGAGGGACAGGCTGAGTCTGTGGCAACTTTTTAGTGGGGGCTTAGTCTCTTTAAGGAATAATCTGTCTCAGAGCACACACACCATCTTTGTCAGAGGGGCAACAGGTTACCACTTGATTGCTTGGGTTGACAGAGGCAGGCCTCATTCTGGGACCTGTGTTTCCACAAAGAGGAAGTTGTGAGAAGAAAGGGGTTTTTCTTACAATGATAGGGTACACTTTGCAAACCATGGCAGGGGATTTCTTTCTTTCTCCTTTTTATTACCTCGCCTGGAAAATGGAAGCCATTTAGGGAAGTGAAAGCCGTGTGCTTTGGTTGCTTGGGCCATGTAAACATGTGTCATGGTGCTAATTCCAAATCAGACCAAATCTGGGTTTCCCTTTCTCTCTCAGACAGACTTTGAAGCCTCCAGGTCTTTGTTCTCTGTGGCAAGCATGGCTCATCCCCAGGAGAGGCCAGCAGGGTTTGGATCACACGATCTCAGCATCCTGCTGTACAGCCACTGCCTTGGCAAGACCCATTAGCCACATGCTGGGCACGTGCTCATCTGTGTTGAGCTCCTGGGTGTGCCCTTTAGACTTCTGAACCCCAAACTGGCCATGGCACTCCCCTTGCCAGGCAGGGCCTTGGTGAGAGTCATGTCCCACAGTCCTCCAGCTCTCAGCTTCTGAGCTGTTATCAGAGACGTGCCCCCACCCTGGGCTCTCATCCTGCCCTGATCTCTCCTCTGGATGCATGCTAATGCCTTACGTCCTTCTTGTTTGCCTCTTTCAGCCCCTGGACTCTAGACAGGAGGGGTAGAAATAGCCTCTGCCATGCAAGTCACACTGTTTCCAGTACCTGGTACAGTGCCAGGCACACAGCAGGTGCTTAATAAATATTTATTGAATGACAACATCTATATGAAAATGAGTCATCACGGAGCTTGCCCAGGTCAAGGTTGGTTACACACCATCAACAGCCAGCTTCAAACCAGGCACCATGTACATTGCTGGCTTCGTCCTGGGCTGATTAGCTAGCCATATGTGTGTGCATGCTAGGTCTCTTTAGTGTCTTAGCGTGTCCAACTCTTTCCAACCCTATGGACTGTAGCCCACCAGGCTCCTCTGTCCATGGGATTCTCTAGGCAAGAATACTGGAATGGGTTGCCATGCCCTCCTCCAGGGGATCTTCCCGACCCAGGGATCGAGTCTGCATCTCCTGAAACTCCTGCATTGCAGGTGAATTCTTTACTACTGAGCCACCAGGGAAGCCCTTTAGATAGCCATACCAAGACTTAATTTTCCACTCTGTAAAATGGGGCTAATAACTACCTCATAGGATTACTGTGAGATAAAAATTAAATACACAGACCATATCTTATTCTGGCAGTTCTTTTCTACCTTCCTGGTAAGAGGATTATAAGTCTTCACCCATGACCAAGAGGGCTGACAGACTGAAAACCACAATCACAGAAAACTAACCAATCTGATCACATGGACCACAGCATTGTCTAGCTCAATGAAACTATGAGCCATGCCATGTAGGGCCACCCAAGACGGGCGGGTCATGGTGGAGAGTTCTGACAAAACATGGTCCTCTGGAGAAGGGAATTGCAAACCACTTCAGTATTCTTACCTTGAGAACCCCATGAACAGTATGAAAAGGCAAAAAGATAGGACACTGAAAGATTAACTCCCCAGGCCAGTAGGTGCCCAATATGCTACTGGAGATCAGTGGAGAAATAACTCCAGAAAGAATGAAGAGATGGAGCCAAAGCAAAAACAACACCCAGTTGTGGATGTGACTGGTGATGGAAGCAAGGTCCAATGCTGTAAAGAGCAATATTGCATAGGAACCTGGAATGTTAGGTCCATGAATCAAGGCAAATTAGAAGTGGTCAAATAGGAGAGGGCAAGAACAAACATCAACATTTTAGGAATCAGCGAACTAAAATGGACTGGAATGGGTGAATTTAACCCAGATGACTGTTATATCTACTACTGTGGGGAAGAATCCCTTAGAAGAAATGGACTAGTCATCACAGGCAACAAGAGAGTCCAAAATGCAGTACTTGGATGCAATCTCAAAAGTGACAGAATGATCTCTGATCGTTTCCAAGGCAAACCATTAAATATCACAGTAATCCAAGTCTATGCCCCGACCTACAAGACTTTCTAGAACTAACACCCCAAAAAGATGTCCTTTTCATTACAGGGGAATGGAGTGCAAAAGTAGGAAGTCAAGAAACACCTGGAATAACAGGCAAATTTGGCCTTGGAGTACAGAATGAGGCAGGGCAACGGTTAATAGAGTTTTGCCAAGAGAACGCACTGGTCATAGCAAACACCCTCTTCCAACAACACAAGAGAAGACTCTACACATGGACATCACCAGATGGTCAACACCAAAATCAGATTGATTATATTCTTTGCAGCCAAAGATGGAGAAGCTCTATACAGTCAGCAAAAACAAAACTGGGAGCTGACTGTGGATCATCAGATCATGAACTCTTTATTGTCAAATTCAGATTTAAGTTGAAGAAAGTAGGGAAAACTACTAAACCATTCACGTATGACCTAAATCAAATCCTTTATGATTATACAGTAGAAGTGAGAAATAGATTTAAGGGACTAATCTGCTAGACAGAGTACCTGATGGACTATGGTCAGAGGTTCATGACATTGTACAGGAGACAGGGATCAAGACCATCCCCCAAAAAAAGAATGCAAAAAAGCAAAATGACTGTCTGAGGAGGCCTTACAAATAGCTCTGAAAAGAAGGAAAGTTAAAAGCAAAGGAGAAAAGGAAAGATATTCCCATTTGAATGCAGAGTTCCAAAGAATAGCAAGGAGAGATAAGAAAGCTTTCCTCCATGATCAATGCAAAGAAATAGAGGAAAACAATAGAATGGGAAAACTAGAGATCTCTTTAAGAAAATTAGAGATACCAAGGGAACATTTCATGCAAAGATGGGCTCAATAAGGGTCAGAAATGGTATGGGACTGACAGAAGCTGAAGATATTAAGAAGAGGTGGCAAGAATACACAGAAGAACTGTACATAAAAGATCTTAATGATCCAGATAATCACAATGGTGTGATCACTCACCTAGAGCCAGACATCCTGGAATGTGAAGTCAAATGGGCCTTAGGAAGCATCACTATGAACAAAGCTAGTGGAGGTGATGAAATACCAGTTGAGCTATTTCAAATCCTAAAAGATGTTGCTGTGAAAGTGCTGCACTCAATATGCCAGCACATTTGGAAAACTCAGCAGTGGCCACAGGACTGGAAAAGGTCAGTTTTCATTCCAATCCCAAAGAAAGGCAATGACGAAGAATGCTCAAACTACCGCACAATTGCACTCATCTCACACGCTAGCAAAGTAATGCTCAGAATTCTCCAAGCTAGGCTTCAACAATAGGTGAAATGTGAACTTCCAGATGTTCAAGGTGGTTACAGAAAAGGCAGAGGAACCAGAGATAAAATTGCCAACATCCGCTGGATCATCAAAAAAGCAAGGGAGTTCCAGAAAAACATCTATATCTGCTTTATTGACTATGCCAAAGCCTTTGACTGTGTAGATCACAACAAACTGTATTTTTAAAGAGATGGGAATACCAGACCACCTGACCTGCCTCTTGAGAAATCTGTACACAGGTCAGGAAGCAACAGTTAGAACTGGACATAGAACAACAAACTGGTTCCAAATAGAGAAAGGAGTATGTCAAGGCTATATGTTGTCACCCTGCTTATTTTACTTATATGCAGAGTACATCATGAGAAACACTGGGCTGGATGAAGCACAAACTGGAATCAAGATTGCCAGGAGAAATATCAATAACATCAGATGTGCAGATGATACCATCCTTATGGCAGAAAGTGAAGAAGAACTAAAGAGCCTCTTGATGAAAGTGAAAGAGAAGAGTGAAAAAGTTGGCTTAAAGCTCAACATTCAAAAAACTAAGATCATGGCATCCAGTCCCTTCACTTCATAGCAAATAGATGGGGAAACAGTGGAAACAGCAGCAGACTTTATTTTTGGGGGCTCCAAAATCACTGCAGATAATGACTGCAGCCATGAAATTAAAAGACGCTTACTCCTTGGACGGAACGTTATGACCAACCTAGACAGCATATTAAAAAGCAGAGACAATACTTTGCCAACAAAGGTCCATCTAGTCAAGGCTATGGTTTTTCCAGTAGTCTTGTATGAATGTGCAAGTTGGATTATAAAGAAAGCTGAATGCCGAAGAATTGATGCTTTTGAACTGTGGTGTTGGAGAAGACTCTTGAGAGTCCCTTGGACTGCAAGGAGATCCAACCAGTCCATCCTAAAGGAGATCAGTCATAAGTATCCTTTGGAAGGATGGATGTTGAAGCTGAAACTTCAATACTTTGGCCACCTGATGTGAAGAACTGACTCATTGGAAAAGACCCTGATGCTGGGAAAGACTGAAGGTGGGAGGAGAAGTGGATGACAGAGGATGAGATGGTTGGATGGCATCACCGACTCAATGCACATGGGTTTGAGTAGGCTCCGGGAGTTGGTGATGGACAGGGAGGACTGGTGTGTTGCAGTCCATGGGGTCACAAAGAGTTGGACCCGATTGAGCGACTGAACTGAACTGATGACCAAGAGAATTGACCATGCAGCCTTACAGGGAGGAAAATACTTCCCTACCCTATAATGCAAAGCTGGGCCACATGATTTGCCTTGGTCAATGGGATACAAGCTGTACATGCCACATCCAAGCATGCACTTTAAGAGCCATTGATGGTTCTGTTATTCCTTTTTCCCTCAGTCATGAAAATAGCTTGTGCTTTATAGAGGCTGCTCCTTCTCCCTGGGTCCTGGAATGATGACACTTGGAGCAGAGCTGCAGCCACCCCACATCTAATATAATGCATAAGTGAGAAAGAAACCTTTGATGGGGCTGCTTGTTACAGCAGCATGATACAAAGAGAAAGCTGACTGATACATAATGCCTGGCACAAAGCATGAGTTTAGTAAAATTCTGTGGGGTGAACAAACACATTCCAGATCAACTGCTCCAGCACTTTGGGTTTGTTTGGGTGTGACATTTAATCACTAGAATAAATTTAAGGTGGCATATTCTGGCATAGAAAGAAAGTAGATTTTTTTTTTTTTTTAATAGGATGCAAAGCTGACCCTTTCTATTAGGGCACAGCAATGCCTGCAGTCTAGAAACCTTCACACTATTCATTCCAACTAATAGTAGTTTCTATTTACTAAGTCTTTTAGCTGATGTTTATCAAGTCATTCTTGGACAGCAATGTTCCAAGTCTGGTTTTACACCCTGTATACATGTTGCCTTGTTTAATCCTCACCATTCTGTTGTGAGATATGGAGATATAGGAAGAGCACATGGTACCTGGGTGAGGTAATGTCTGTGAGCCTCCTCTCCCCACAACACCATGCCAGAATTTGCAATGATTAGCATCTCTGTGGCACTCCTAGACCAGCAGTTGGTTATATGTATCCCTCTTGGCTTCCTCTTCACTATGCCCTGAGCAGGGGAGGTACTAACATTACCCACATTATACAGATGAGGAAACTGAGGCTTTGAAAAGTGAAAAGCATGCCAAAGGTCATTCAGCCATGCAGCCACAGTGCTGGGCAATCAGATGCACCTGACTTCAGAGCACTAAGCCAGGCTATCCTCTCTGTTTACCCACAAACCATGGTCCCTTCTGCCTCCAGTCCCAGGCCGAGGAAGCTCCACCCTAAGCTGTCACAGCCCTTCACATGGGAGCCACTGTTGCTCCTACATCATCGGATTGCTCAGAAAATACCCATGACTAAGAAGGAGAGAGAAATGAGGTGTTGGGACAGTTGGCACAGGGTTTTCATTTCCTCTTCTGGTCTACACCTACATTTGGCTAAAGTGAAGCCTGCTGACCTTACATTTGCAGGTGGGAACCCACCATTGACTTTAACCCTGTGAACATTTATTTATATGCTGGGCTCTGCATAAAGCACTGATGCTATTCAGAGGTGTTCCAGATGTGGCCCCTTGTCCTTAAAAAAGCAGCAGACATGCAAACAGTTTGCCAACTCACAAGGCCTTCTGAAGAAGAAGTACAGAAGAGAGAATCATTAGATGCAGAGGAGAGAGATGAAGTCTGGCTGAATATTGGGTGCCTGGAAGCCTGGCTCGGTAGAATGAGTGATCTTTAAACAGGCAGGCTGAGAAGGGCCTCTGGGAGGATCACCAGGCTCAGGGCGGGGCAGTACGGCTGGGCAGGAAAGCACATGGTGGATCCTTTACCTAGAAACCCAGGCTGGAACCAGACTTGGGGGTCTAGATCTCAGCCCAAGAAGATCTGGTCTTCCTTTTGGTAAAGATTTATCTTGAGTCCCAGTCTTAAATACCTTGCCCAGCAAGGCCTCATACCTGAGAGGCAATTCAAGTGTTTCTTGAATGTGTGGGGCTTTAAGACAAAAGCCTCGAAAGGCCTGAGGCCTGAAAAACACTAAGCCCACAGATCAGCACAGAGGACTAACAGATGGTCCCTCCCCCCACCCCCAACACTTTCTGTAATGAAAAGTTAAGAATGGATTCCTGTGGCTGTCAGAAGCTCAGCATGGAGCAGAAGATTCATTCATTCACTGCATAGATATTCACTGATCACCTACTATGCCCCAGGCAAAGTTCTGGGCATTTGGGAAATGTCAGGGAACAAAAATCCCTGCCCTTCTGCAGCTTCATTTGAGAGAAGCCCTTAAAAAATTATTTATTGAAGTTCAGTTGATTTACAATGATTTATAATGTGTTAATTTCAAGTATACAGCAAAGTGAGTCAGTTATATATGTATATGTATACATACGCATGAGATGAGATGGTTGGATGGCATCACTGACTCAACGGACATGAACTTGGGCAAACTCCAGGAGATAATGAGGGAGGCCTGGTGTGCTGCAGTCCATGAGGTCGCAAAGAGTTGGACACAACTTAGCCATTGAACACCACCACACACACTCTTTTTCAGATTCTTCCCCATTATAGGTTATTATAAGGTATTAAACATACTTCCCTGTGATATACAGTAGGTCCTTATCATTTATGGAGGAAACTTCTTAAAAATAGTACGCAGGCATTACTATTTTCCAGGCATAAGTCTATATGATCACCCACTTACTAACCCATCCAGTATTTACAACCACCCTATGAGATTGCATTGTTATCTGAATTGCACAGACAGGCAACTGAGGCTCAGAGCTGTGACCTGACCCCAGGTCAAAGTCATCAGCATGATCCGGAGATGGCTCCAGACCCCTAGCCTGCCTGCATGTCCGCAGTAGAAGCAGTTGTAAGGGAGGCTGAATTTTAGTTTCTTGGCTCACTGGTGAATGGCTGGACCTGCTTCCAGCTCTACTTGCACCGCTTACAGAGGCTACACTCGACAAAGCTCCACATTTTTTGGGCTGACGAGACCCCACCCCTGCTCCTAATCCCTCTAAGACAGTGATCCTCAAAGTGTGTGATCCACTAATTTCTGCTCCTCCATGGGTGGTTATCCCTCTTTGATGAGGTCAGTCTAGAAATGCAGAGAAATGTTTAGAAATTTTCATAGCAATTTATTTAATCTAATTAGAAAAGGTTGGTACCTATATTCTCCTGACCTTTTTATTTCATTTTTTTAATAAAAAAATTTTATGAAAGTATTGTTCTGAGATGAATTGGAAATTGAAAGAGAAGAAAATAAAATCTGATCCACTGCCACAGCTGGTTAGAGAAGCATTGTTCTCGGGGAGTTCAAGCTCCCTGGGGCTGGGTGGATTGCGTCTCTGAGAACAGAGAGATCCTATTGGCAAGGTCCAGGAAACATCTGGGTGGGTATTTCCTAAGTGTCACCCTCCTTTCCAGTTGTAGCAGGTGGCTGAGTTTTGTGTTCTATTCCTGGGGGCGGAGGAGGGGTTGTGGGAGAAGCTGCTTTTGGTCAGTGGTCCTTCGGGGCTTTTGCAGAAGCTGAAATTCACGAAGGAAATGACGCTAGGCCTGGGCGGTGGTGGTGGGGTGTACTTTCCTCCCGGAGCTGGAGCTGGAGGAGAGGTCAGTTTAGCCACACTGAGGAGGGAGGAGAGAGATCACAGGATGCCGATGCTGTGTGTACACAGGGAAGCTGGGTGCTCAGCCCCAGGGCTCCCAGCCTCTGCCTAGTTCTTGTCCCCAGGCATGGCTCAGGAGCCATGCAGACTTTAGCCCCAAAGGGACTGTAAGGGCCAGAACCCCAGACAGAAGTGAGGACCAGGGATGGTGGGCCTATACCCGGGTGAGCATGGCACCTTGGCAGCAGTCTGAAAATGGACTCCCAAGAATGCCTGGGATGGGATGTCTGCCAGGCCAGTAGCACTGGGACTCAGAGTCCCCCATCATTTGATTAGAATAAGCGTTATTTCTTGCACAGGAGTTTGTGGACCAATATTGCTACCTGCTACCCTTTGGGGAATGAATTTAGGAGTGACAGTGGATGGGAAGATGCTGGCAGGTTAGAACAGGGTTGGGGGAGGGGATATTAAATGAGATCAGCCTCAGAGGCCCAGAAGTGGGGAAGCAAGAGGGTGTGGAGGGAGCCACAAGCTGTCCTCTCTGACCCAGACCTCAGCAGTGGAATTGCCTGGCCTTTGCGAGCAGCGTTCCCTTCCGCCTGGAATATTCTCCGCGTGGTTGCTCTTCTAGTTTTTCACGTGTCAGCTGAGAAGGTCTCCTTTTTCTGGGAGGGGTGTATGTGTGTGTGGGTGTGGGTGTATGATGAGGGGAGTGGGGTACAGGGAAGACGCGTCAGATCACAGGGCCTTGTAATTTGCAATCCTACCACTGTTCAATTGCTTTGCTGTCACCGTTTTCTCTTAGCCCCCAATTCCCCGAGTGTCTTCTGGCTGTGTCAAGCTCCAGAGTTTTGTGGCCAGGGTAGGAACCGGGTTGAGGGCCACTCTCTGAAAACCCAGGGATCTTGTTCTGTCACTGGAGGAAATCCTGAGATTCCTCTTATGAAGACAGATGGCCGGCCACAGACAACCTTTCCTCCTAGGCTTTTGAAAGTGAAATGCAGCTGCCCACGCCGCCCAGCCGGAGAACCACACCTGCAGACCCTGCGGCCGCCCCCTCCGGGGCGCTTGCACCGACAGACTTCACGTGCAGTCCAGAGGATTCAAGGGGCAGGGATCTGGGTAAGAGGGGTGGATGCTGAAGGCCAGACACAGAGCAGTAGGCTCCTCTTTCACAAACCCGCATTGCCCACCCCAGCGAGGACACCATCACACCTGCCAGGTTGGCTGAAAGACAAACATCTGTCTTGGCAGAGTCCTGATGGTTTCCTGTTGCTGATCTGCCTAGAAATCCCCAGAGGAAACCTTCGCCTCAGAGGTTTGGTCCCTTTGACTCTTCTGAGGCTATAAACAGGAAGTGGAGAGAGCAGTTTAGGAGCGAGATAGCCTGAGGATCAAAATAGCTGCTGATCTTCATTGTCTCCTGCAATTCCAGTTCCAGTTTCTATTTAGTGGAAGAGTGAGGTTTCCCAGCAAATCCAGCTCTCCCACGGCCCCCTGCCCCACAGCACAGACCGCACCCCAGGGCCACAGGGGTCTCTGAGCCGACACAGGAGTCTCTCCCTCCTTGGGAGCGCTGCACCTAAGGCCAAGCCTGGGAAAGGCTGCCAGAATCCCAGACCCCACAGCCGAGGTGCTAACCCTCTTCCCATTCACTCACTCATCATTCATCCAATAAATATGTACTGGGTCCTCTCTGGGTGCCAATGCTGTGCTGGAACAGGGCACTGGGACTATTGCAGAGAAAAGGGCCAAGTCTGTGACTTCAGGAAGCTAATAGTCTAGTGATGGAGACGGATATACACATGTCCACACACCCCCCTGACTACTGCAGGAAGAGCCTCGCTTGGCCCACCCGGCACTTCAAACTCATAGATTTAAACACAACCATGTCAGCTTTCCCGAGGACACTCATCCTCAGCTCTCTGTTCCTGCCAGAACCTCCTTAAGCAAGGAAGCAAAACCCCCGAGGGGTTTTAAGACAGAGCTCCAAATCCTTTCGTATTTCTCCCTTCAAGACATGGAGCACCCCCACCCCCCACCCCCCCGTGTATGGGCTAGCTTTCATGACTCACTTTTTTAAAAAAATCCTTGAATATATCATATTTTAATGTTTAGGCATCCAGTCATTTGGCCTAATAACTCAGGACCATTATGAGTCGCCTGCACTCTTGTTTTGGATCAGTGATGACTCCTCTGTCTGATGTGAAATGTGCCCACCCCTTCTCTGGATTTCTTATTCAACAACAAATTATCAACAATCATTTGAGTTGCAGGCACTTTGCTGGGCTCATTCACATACCTTTCAGATCTCCAAAGAAGAAAAACCTTTTACAAGATGTAGAAATGGAGGCCAAAGTACAATGCTATCCATGGAATTCCCTGCCCAGTAAAGGGTAGAGTTGGGATTTCAGTCCTGGCATTTTAAATCTAAGACCAGTGCAACCCTCATGGACACAGCTTCTTTTCATTTCAAAATACATATCAGGTCACTTTTTCTTTCATTTCTATTTTGTGAGAACATTTAAGATCTAGTCTCTTAGCAACTATCAGGTATATAACTATTCTTGGATTATATACTCTGTCTACATATATAATGGCTTCTCAGGTGGATCAGGGCTAAAGAATACACCTGCCAATACAGGAGACTCAGGAGATGCAAGTTCAATCCCTGGGTTGGGAAGATCCCCTGGAGGAGGGCATGACAACTCACTCCAATATTCTTGCCAGAAAAACCCCATGGACAGAGGAGCCTGGCAGGCCACAGTCCATGGGGTCACAAAGAGTGGGACACAGCTGAGCACACACACTTGCATATACATATAATAATTATAATTTCCTATAATCACCATGCTGTGTGTCAGAGCCCAACTCGCTTCTAAAGACTAGAAAGTGGCAGAAGTGACACTGAGCGACTTTGGAGCCTCGGTTAGAAAAGGTGACACAGCTTCAGCCTGGCTCTCTCTCTGGGGACACCTGTTTTGGAACCCAGCTGCTGGACCATGAAGAGCCTCGTGCCACTTGCAGAGGTCACAGGTAAAGTTCTGGCTGACAGCCCCAGTTGAGGTCCCAGGGCACGGCCAAGCATGAGGGAGCTTCGAGATGAGCAAGCCCCAGCTACCATGAGATCCTGCGCAAGAACTGCACAGCTGAATTGAGCGAGACAGTAGTAACAAGAGCAAAGACAATAATGGCGGTAATATTAACAGATACTTGTTTTAGTTTTAAGCTACTAGCTTTGGGTGATTTGTACTGCAGCAGTGGATAACCAAAACGGTCCTGTCCTGGAAACATCAATGGACCTCCATTCCTTTACAGTCTTGCTGCTCAGAGTGGCCGGTGGGTCAGCGACACTGGACCACCTGGGAACCTGTTAGAAATGCAGAATCTTGGACCCTGCCCCAGGCTTCCCAGGTGGCGCGAGTGGTAAAGAACCCACCTGAAATGCGGGAAACCTGGGTTCAATCCCTGGGTTGGGAAGATCCCCTGGAGGAGGGCATGGCAATCCACTCCAGTATTCTTGCCTGGAGGATCCCATGGATAGAGGAGTCTGGAGGGCTCCAGTCCATAGGGTTGCAAAGAGTAGGACACAACTGAAGCTAACTTAGCATGCACGCAAGGACCCTGTCCCCTACCTCCTGAACCCCAAACTGCCTTTTCACAAGATTACCAAATGTTTCATACGCATGCGGGAGTTTAAGAAGTCTGGTTCTGCAATATCTCTTTTTGAAGAACATTATTTTAAAGCAATACTGAAAAAAGGAAAATACAAAAAATAACATAACCCACTCTAGCACACCTACCACCTAGAGCTGACAGATAATAATAGTAACCATATATTCTGTACTGAACACTATGATAATTACAAATATTAACTCATCCAGCCTTCATGACAGCCTCGTGAGAGAGATGCTGCCAGATCACTCATCCCTATGTTACAGATGAGGAAACCAAGGACAGAATGGTTAGGGGAGGTACTCAAAGGTCATACAACTTGTAAGCAACAGAGCTGGCGTCTGAATGCCCTGGCTTCAGGGCTAAGCTATTCTTTTTTAGACATGGAACACTCTGCCGCCTCCTCCCTGTCCCCCTGTATGTTAAGTCTATCAGGTCTCCCTTGATTAAGTGCCTCTAATCTATCCCTTCCTTTTTTGCATGACAGCCATCCTACTTTATCTAGCAGTAGCCCTTAACTGGCCTTCCTGTCTCATTCTCTGTCTCTAGGTGTTCGTTTGGCAAACTGTGGCTCTGATCAGAAATCTTCAACCTTTCCCCCCAGGAATTGTTCAGAGCAAGGGCCACAAACTCCAAAAACAACCAGATAGGTCAGGTCAATGAGGGACACAGCTGTAGTGTAAGATGCTGGGGAGGGACACAGCTGTAGTGTAAGATGTTGGGGAGGGACACAGCTGTAGTGTAAGATGCTGGGGAGGGACACAGCTGTAGTGTAAGATGCTGGGGATTTGCAGCCAGGCTCACCCTAGATGTTTTCGAGCCTGGGAGTAAGCACATAAATAAAGGCCCACATTCAAACTGTCTCAGCACTTGAAAGTTGGAAATCAAGCTCAAAATAAGTAAAGAAACTGCATTCTCTCCTCCTAAGTTAGCAAATGCACTTCATACTGACTCTGAAGGTCAAGTTCATGCGTTCTCGGATTCCTAGGAGTCCCCTGTTGAGACTCAGAGGTGCCCAGCGAGATCCTCTGGCCTGTTACCCATGTCCCTTCTCTCCTTTCTCCTGCCTTTGTTCTGCAACTCCAGGGACACTGCAGCCCGGGCTGGACACCCCAGCCTGAACATCAAAGTTCTACCCACACACACTGTACCCCCAGCACAATCTGCTTTCCCTTGGTACACCCCTCAGCCATAGGGAAGAGGCCCATGGAGCCTTTTGAGCTTGGCCCTTTTGGCAGAGAATTCTGAGTCCTGGCATCTGAAGCACAGGCTAGTGACGAGGGGTGGTACAGGCAAGTCCCCTTGGCCCCAGAATGTCTCACCTCATGGGAAAGTGTTTAACCGGAGCAAGGCCTTGTTAAAACCCAGGGTGCAGGACAAGGACTCCCCTCGATTGGGTCTAAGGTGGCACCAGTCATGCCTCATATCCAAAGGAGGTAGTTGGTCTCATCTCCAGCTGATTCTTGCCTCCTGGGAACATCCAGGATGGCTAGATCTTCTGCTTTTTCAAGAGGAGAAGAAGAAATTGTGGAATATCTTGGCTGTAAATTCAAATTAAAATCAAAGCAAACAAAATATCTTTGTATGAATCAACAGAATAAAGGTCAAACACATTACAGCCACAGGCCTGCCTGTGAACTCTCAGTTGCAACTTCTTCCTTGAGGAACACCCCGTCCCCCCACACACTGGCCTCAAGCCACTTCTTCCGCTGCACATCCTCCCACTCGTTGGGTGCCTTTGTTCTACCAAAACAGAAGAGCAGACAGCCTCCACTTCCCACCGTGGGCTCTTTGATCAACAAGTTCCTTCTGCCTTGAATGCCCTCCCAGGGTCTCATCCTTGCGTACTGACAGCCACACTCATTCTTTAAGGGCAAATGCAAACCCAACTCCTTCAAGATGTCTGCCTTGATGACTCCTGGAATTCTGGATCAGGACACCAGAGAATGAACTCTGGCTCTGAGTTTTAGACAAGTCACCAGTGCTCTGAACCTCCTATGCAAAATAGGGGCATATTTCTACTGATCTCGAAGAGCTACTTCTTACAGAAGTTAATAAGTTATATTAAAAAGTGTAATACAGTTCAGGGTATTTCATCAGTGTCCAGCAAATGCTAGGAGAATAGGAAAGTGACTTTGAGTAACTTCAAACATTTTTTGTAAAGTATTAGGCAATATTGGGGGCTTCTTGGTGGCACAGTGGTAAAGAATCCGTCTGCCAATGCAGGAGACACAAGAGATGTGGGTTCGATCCCTGGGTCAGGAAAACTCCCAGGAGTGGGAGTAGCACATGGGAGTATTCTTGCCTGGAGAACTCCTTAGACAGAGGAGCCTGTTGGGCTACAGACCATGGGGTCTCAAAGAGTTAGACAAAACTGAGCACAGGCATGGCGTATGAGACAATTTTTAAAGTTTCAATGGGCCATATGGCTTCCTTCCTGAGACAATATACAAATACATGAACAGAGGTGAATTCTAATAAAACTTTATTTACAAAAATGGACT
Source organism: Odocoileus virginianus (assembly GCF_023699985.2). Lineage (NCBI taxonomy): Eukaryota > Metazoa > Chordata > Mammalia > Artiodactyla > Cervidae > Odocoileus > Odocoileus virginianus. The sequence goes on from NC_069704.1 coordinate 12,633,773, forward strand.
GAGGGCCGGATTTGCCCCCAGGGGTAAGGGTTCCTGATCCCTGCTTCTTACGATTCCTAGGGTTTGCTCTCTAATTTCAAGGCTGTGGTTATTGCTCCTACCAATAGCTAATAGTTTTACTCTGCCTGTGATTTCCAGGCAGTGTCCAAAACACTTTATAAGAGATTCAATGCTCATCACCACTTTATGCATAAAGGAACAGAGGCACAAAGAAGTGGCAGCTGGACTCGAGAATCAGAACTCTGCGCCCCCGTGAACCATGGGCTCAGGCCCTGGGCAGCACCTGCACTGTCTTGTATGAGTTTCTTGATGGCTGTTGGATGAACATGCATCTGCAAAGGCCTTTAAGTCACCCTCCTCCCTCTCATGTGCTGTCTATGGTAATTGTAACTACTGAACACACCCAATGATGAATATTCTCTAGTGACAACTGTGAGCAGCAGGCAAATGGCACAAGCCAAGAGCCAATATCCTCTGTTGAGTCTCTAGCTGGCTAAGAGGTACCAAGTCTGAGAATGTTCTGCTTTCTGTCTTTAATTCTTCCTCTTTACCGAGTGCCCATAGTAACATGGAACTGATTATAAATGGCAAAGGAAAAAGGAAATGATTTGATGTGATGGTGGGCTGTCCCACAGCCCTCTGACTCATATCCGTCTCTCTGGAGAAAGGGCTCTCGCTGTGCCTGGAGTGTTGTGTCTACAACACTGTGTCCATATCACAGGAACTGCCAAGGGATCAATGGAAGCAAAGGCCAGTCTTGGGTGTAGGGATGCTGCCCCAGCAGAGATGCCCATCTGCATCTTGGAGGTAGTGTGACCATACACTGTACCATCCCAGCTGGAACACTACTGAGAATGAGGCTGGGAAAACACATCCAAAGTGGGACATATGGTCACTCTGGTCAAAGAAAGATTTCTAAGTGGCTGCTGGTAAATGTTTTGTACGTAAGCAATACCTGTGTCCTAGAAGAAAGAGCAACTGGCCCTACTTCTCATTCTGGTCCATATTCTCAGTGATGACACCATGACCCATTGATTCATACCCTGTGTTTATTACTGTGCCAAACTGGAGGAAAATCAAGGAAAAACAGGCCTGGTTCCTAGGAGTATGTCCTGGTTACTGGTTCTAAAGAGTTAGTCTGTAGTCCTTAGAGTTAAAATTTGCTCTTATAACCTGACACACTACAGCAAGTTTGCTATGGGTTTAATGCTTTGTTTGTAATGTAAGTTTCTGGGTGATTTTCACCTATGTGTTTTAAAGAGTTTACATACTACTTAAGCATGTCTCTGCCTAAACACATACAGTGGGCACATCGTGCAATGCACAACTCAAAGAGCACCATTTGCACCATCCTTTATGTCAGTGGAAGCCTCTAGGATTATGCAGTGAGCAACCTGAACGACCATACACAGTAGCCCTGCTGGGAAACTCTAGTCCCATTTCCCATCAGCCCGAACTGGTGTACTTCAGCAGCTAATCCTTACAGCGCTGGACACCCTCCAGATGATGTGACTGTCTGCTTGCCTAGCCATTGCTAAAAAGCACTCAGCCCTCACTCACCTACATACCCTTGTCCTGTGAGGCACAAGAAAACTGTTGTGTCTGTGCTCTGCTTTAAACTTCTCTGAAAACTGATTTAAGTTCAGTTTTTCCTCTTGCCTGATAAGAGAAGACCAGCCGCTGTCAGCACAATACCAAGCCTCTTTCTTACGGACCAGGAGAGAAAAACTAAAACAAAAATTCTCCCCTTTTTTTTTTTTTAACAAAGACTCCTGCCCCATGCTTCCCACTGAGACTTGGGAGCCAATAATTAGTTGGCATTAAAACTTCACTGTGTTTTCAAGCCACAGTCAGTAAGTCTGTGTCTCAGGATGAAATCAACAAATTTCAAGAGAAGAAATGCTAATCCTGATCCATTTCTGGAGCTAGAAAATGAGTCTTTGGCTATGTGAATACAGAAGTTCCAAGTAAAGGCACAGCCACACAGAAGGACACAAGAGTTCAGAGGAAGGCTGGCAATGAGGGGTCAGAGGCAAGTGCAGGGGGCAGAATGAGATGAAGGCATTCCAGCTGGGCCGAGTTTGGAAGACTTCCCAAAATGTGGGGAGGAAAGGGCCTATGCTAGGTGTGTCTAAAACAGCATAAGTAAAGCTAGGTGAGAATGTGGCCAGTGGAGGGTGGTGGAGGACTCCTTAGGTAAAAATGCACATTTATGTTAGTAAGCAGGGGGACCTGAAGTTTGGTGGAGAAAAGAGATGGAGGAGAAGATGTCACATTTTTTAGCAAATTTTGAATTTCAGAGAGAAGGATTCTAGAAGGAAAGGATAAAGGAGGAATTCTCTGTTTTATAAAGCTGGGAGCCGGTGCCTTGGTGATAAGTGTTTCTACACATGCAGTGAAGGATTTCTTTACCCAGCCATGGCTTCAGGAAATAATCTGAGAGTTCTCACTTCTCCTTTCGGCGTCCAGAAAGGGGAATTCTCTCCTGGGACATGAAAAGACTTGAAACCAAACTGTCCTCAGCCAAGCTTCAGCCAACGAACCTCAATCAACTGGAACTTCCTTGACTGGCTTTTAATCTACTGCTTCTGAAGCTCTTTGCATCAACACCACTCCGCCTGTGCTTAGTAAACAGTCTTTGGCAAGTTGCAGAACACAAAGGCTAAGAGCCTGTGCCCTAAGAGACTATCAAGAAGCAGAACTCATTTATTGATTTCAAATCCTATGACACTGGACACGCAGCTTTGGAGCACAAGAGAAGGAGTTCCTAATTCACGCAGAGCGAAGCATTGTCATTCTGTTGCTCCAATCCTTAAGATTCCTATGAAGAAACCATCTAGAAGAGATAGGCAGTGGTATGTATCTGTTGCACTCAACTCCCTGGAGATTCTAGGTGTGTCTTTGCCAACACTCCAGGGTTTTCTAGATCAGGAGAGAGAGAGGGGCACATGGATGTCAGGCCCCTGATAAGGCCAGTCTGTTTATGTTTTTTAAATGGAATCCAAATTCTTGTTTTCAACCATGATGAACCATAGGTCCTCGTAATTCAGGTGTCTGCCCACTGAATTTCACACACAGGAAAATGGCTACTGGTTTTCCATGGGGCTTGGGAAGAACCTGGAGCAAGGCGGTGATGGGGGATTTGCCCAGGGACTCCTAGGGCCAGGCCAGGGCTGCAGATGATTGTCTATGTGCTGGCTTTTAAAGGCCAGGGAGTTTAGCATCTTTTAGAAAAAACACTCCTCAGTTTGATGGGGTTTTTTTTCCTTTTCTTTAACTATAGAGAAATACCTTTGATGTTGACATCTACCTAGAATGTTACAATCCTCTTAATGGTCATCTGGTAAAATTACTCATTTTTTAGATGAAAAAGTTGGGGCCAAGAGAGGAAAAAGGACTTCTAAGTCACATAGTAAATGATATATCTAGAAGAGAGCCCAGACCTGCGTCCCCTCACACTCCAAATGGCAATTCTATCATCTCATGTTTTTATTGTTTTAAAAACAGATCCAAGAACTTAGAATTCAGTGGTTTGGTTGATAATTATTAGCAGTATTGTGTTGTACATTTTACAAGCTGAACTGCTCAAACAAATGGGAGAAAGAGAAATAAACATTCAGAAATCTACACTACATTGAGACCTCTAGTTTCATTTCATTTTTCTCTTGACTTAATTTCTCTATTTTTCTCAGCTGCCTTTTTGCCTACAACCTTCCTCACTTTTCTTTTGTAATGGGAGAGAAAGGAGAAAGGAAAAGCAGAAAGAAAAGACTTTAAAACACTCCCAGTAGGAGTCCTACAGTGTAGGTATTATTCTCATTTCACAAAACGAGGATACCAAGACTTGTTGAATTGAAGTAAATTGCCCCCAAATCACCAAGCTGACCAGTGACAGACTTGGGACTTGATTTTGACTCAGATGCCAAAGCATACATTTTATTTATTTACTTTTTGCTTGGTTTGCAGAGTTGAGACAAAGATTCCAGCCTGGACCACTCCTGCCTGCTCTGGGATCTTCTGTGCTGTGGTTTCCAACCCTCACTGCCCATGAGAATCACTTGGAGCCCTTTAATAAATGCCCCAGGCCTCATCCATACAAATTAGATCAGAATCTCTCAGGTGGGGCCCTAGTATAATTATATTTTTAAGAAAATGTTCCAGATTCTAATATGCAGCAAGCAAGAAATGAGGACCAGAGAACATGGTGCTTCTGAGAGGATCAGTGAACGTTTTGAGGTCAATTCATCCTACAGTTGGGAGTGCACCTTGTGTCAAAAGCAGATTCATTCAATAGAGAAGGGAAGAGAAGAAAGAAGGGAAGAGGGAAACGGGCAGGGCAGGGCAGGGATGGGAAAGGAAGGGAAAAGAAGAAAAAAGATGTCCTTGAGTGATTCTTTCTCCATTAAGTTTTGCTCATTCTCTAGTGCTCACTGACTACATCGCTGACTCAACAAGAGTTAATCAAGAGGTCTGCTGAGCAGGAGTGTGCTTACTAGAGCTCAGGAGAGGTGCTGAAGCTGAAGGCCAGAGTGCCTTACAGTGGAGGCAGCCACTGGGCTCATGTGCTTGTCTATTGCATCACTTTCCTGCTCTATCTGGAAATTCACATCTGATTGTGCAACTTCACTCAAGTAAGGCAGAAGGAGCCCAATTAGATCTGATCCCTATCAGTGCAAAACTGCTTATGCCAGAGACGGCTCTAACTGGAACAGATGTTACTTTTGTTTAAATGATGGAGAGCTTTCCTGGAGAGTTTTAAGTTTGCTGCTGATGTATTCAATTCATTCCTTATAAAAGGAATGGCATGATGGGCACCTGGTAAAACAGAAAGAATCTGAAGTCATCCCAACTTGGGCTTGAATTCAAGCTCTGTGTCTCTGCTCTTATTTCCTGTTGCTTTGAGCAAATCACTTTATATTTCTCATCCCAATCTTCAAAATGAGGAACTGGGATTCTTTTAAGGGAATGCAATGAAGTAAGGCAGTGCTTCCAAAATTTTAGAGGTATGTATGCCACATCACTTCAGTCATGTAGGACTCTTTGCAACCCTCTTAGCCAACCAGGCTCCTCTGTCCCTGGGATTGTCCAGGCAAGAATACCAGAGTGGGTTGCCATGCCCTCCAAAGGGGTATATGAGATGGCATTAATCAACACTGAACCACACAGTGAGACAATGATTATGGTTTTCATGATCTTTCATGCCATACGATTATATCAAACAGATGGGGGTATAGTCTCTAATCTGGCTATTCCTCTCTTTAACAATGAAAGAGTTGGTCTCAGGTAACTGTATATGTTTTTAGGCAACTGTGTGCAGCTGAAACTTAATAATGCTGATTTACATTTATTTCAACAGTTGCTTTTATGGCATGAGATACGCATTAGTCGCTCAGACGAGTCCAACTCTTTGTAGCCCCATGGACTGCAGCCCGCAAGGCTCCGCTGTCCATGGGATTCTCTGGGCAAGAATACTGGAGTGGGTTCCCATGCCCTTCTTCAGGGGATCTTCCTGACCCAGGGATCAAACCCAGGTCTCCTGCATTGTAGGCAGATTCTTTACTGTCTGAACCCCAGCTACTTACTTATGGTAGGGTGACAAAGTTACCTTTTAAGTAAAAAAAAGGGGGGTTAAAAGAGTAAATGATGGTTCACAGGTGGTACACACAGAGGACAAAAATAATTAAGGTGATACCAAAAGTCCAAGTTTAGGAAAAATTGAGCTAAAGTATGAGGCAGCATCTCATATCACGCCTCTGAATACAGTGAATATTTGGTCAGTCTTCCAGAGAAAGAAGAAATGACTGAATTGCTCCTTGCACTCTGGTTTGAAATAAGCTCTTTAAGAGAAAGAATATGAGTCTGCATATTCTGATGGATGAACAATTCACACTGACTACAGGATTTAGGTCACCTCTGGGATGTCCTTGGGTTGACCTAAGAATCCTGGCCTTAAAAGGATAAGTCTGCTGCTCAGATTTTCTATACTTGGTGACTCAGAAGTGGGGAAAAAAAAGTTGGACAATGTCATTTATCATCTAATATTCAAAAGAAAATACTAGATCACATTGATTTTTGATGACAAGCTATGAGAGAAAAGATCCATATTTCATCAGGTCTTTGAAATGTCAAATTTTCTACTGATTATTACTCTTAGTAAGATAAGAAAGTGAAAGTGAAAGACGATTACTATTCTGTGACCACATGACCTCAGGAGCACAATAAGAGATTTAAGGATTAGGAGGGAAAAGAAAATCACATTTAAATTTAAACACGTATGGCCTTTGCATCTTGTTACTTTTTCCTAGCAAGGGATACAAAACCCCAGAAATAGTCAATGGTTGTTGACTACAACAATTTTTTGTTTATTTTTCATGAATGCAACTTTCAACCATAAGACATGATGTCACAAAGTTCTTAAAACATGACATGATTTATTTAACCAAAGAAACAGAGAGTAAAATAATCTATATACTAGAAGTTGTCATAGGAAATGAATTTTTTTTCCTCTTGAGTGGTAAATGAGTTTACCAGCCTTGGGATAATCTATTATTATAAGTCATGTGGGTCCTTCTGGTAAAAATACAAGCATCAAATTCTGATATTGGCTTTCTGCTTGTGGGCTGTTCAAAATTTTTAAATGTTTCCATCTAATTCAAATCCAAACCTAGTGCAAAACTTATTTTTCCAAAGGAGTTCAGAAGTTCATATCTGATTCTGGCTCTGCCATCTCCCTTTAGGTAAGTCTCATCTGGGAGCCAGCCATAAAATGAGTAGGTTATGGTAGATTCCCTAATCTACCATACACCAACAAGCGCCAGGCAGGTAATATAAACAAAGGAAACTGGCCAAGAGTAAGGTAATAGGAAGGAGGGGCGGGGATGGTGAGCAAGAGAGTGTGACTGCAGCCACCATCAGCTCCAGATATCTGTCAGCCAGGAAAAGAGGCCCATGCAACCATACAGAGCCTCTGAAATGTCAAGAGAAGCTGGAAATCCATCTCTGAAATGACACTTCTCTTAACTTATCATTATTGGCAGTGAATTAAAAATGGTTTTAAAACATGATGCAGGCAAAACCAACATAACCACAGGTTATAACCAACATAGCCTCAGATTCAGCCAGTGGCTAACCATTTAATGACTTCTGCGTTAGATGATCAATCTGAGCTCTCATAGCCTTGAGTTCTAAATAGCAAAGTTAGGCTTTTGTGTGATGCCTGTATAGTGGAGGATTTGACACTGTTTGAGAAAAACGGGAGAGGATCTGGGTTGTTAGGGAGACAGTATGTTCTATTGGTGGTTGCAGAAGGCTGATGTATCAGCCTTCTGATACAAGAGGTATTTGCACGGTGCCATAGAACACTGTTCCTCCAAGCTCTTACAACAGGGGCAAAATAATAACAATATTAACAACAACAACAAAACCTCCTTTGCTTATTTGAAAATGGACGTGCCACTCCTAGATTTTAAATTTTGTTAATTCTTTTTATGAATGGGGAAGGAAAAATGTCAAGCAGAACAACAGGACTCCAAACAATCACGCAGAGGAACAGATAAAGCATGATTGCTTTTCTTTTGGGAAGGAAGTGCTGCATAGACACCTCCCATCCTCCAGGGGGCAGTGTTATTACTGAGCCTTTGCCTGAGTAGATAAAGGTACAAAATAAGGACTGGTGCCATTTTTGTCTTTTTTTTGGGGGGGGGGGGCATAGATGGCTCTGTTACCCAAATCTTTCTGTATCCAGTTTCAGCTGTATCCCCACACCACTCTCATAACAAGAGCCTTCTATGTGGAAGAGGGCTGAGCCTGAAACTTGGTCCCCAGTTACCACTCTAATTTTTAGCTCTGCTATATTGAGCAACAAACTGTCTCCTTGACTCAGTTTCCTCATGTATTACGGAGAATATTAGCAATGTCTACCTCAAAAGGTCGACGTTAGATTAAAGGAAATCCTACCTATCCAGGGGAAATGCCTAGTTTTAAGTACAGAACAATGTTCCCTTCCAAAGTTCTTTCCTCATCTAAATTCCTCCTGCTATAATTACAGTTTATTTGCTAATCTTTTGCCCTCCATGATGGGAAATGATCTCTGAATCAAAAAGAGTGATTAGATTGAATTATATGAAACTGTCACTATTCCACATTATTGATTTATTAAATGGCGACTTCATATGGTTCAATATAATATGTCACAAACCCAATGCAGGAAAAGCAGCTTCCTTTTCACACTGGTTCTGAAACACATCTGACCAGTTTATTATGTTTACATTTGAGAAAAGATCTTTAGTAGAGGAACAGACACTTTCTCATCACAAGTAGACTTCATTCGTTATCCACTTCCAGCTTACAGAGTGCTTTGTGTAAATATAACTTCCCTTAAGTCACAACAACACTGGGAAATGGATATCAGCACACAGCTTTTCACACACTACTCAGCATGTCACTGTGGATATGCCCTAGAGTTGGGGGGTGAATAATGGTCTACTGTGGTTCCAGCCTTTTGTTTAACAAGTATTTCAATTAACAAAAAGAATAATGTCAAGAAACCCTTGCCATTCACTGTGGAGGATAGACTAGATAAGATGTGGTTCCACAAACACTAAGATCAAATGCACAGATGCCCAGGGACCACCCAGATCTCATACGCCCGGTGCGCTTTCGACAAGGACAAGAGTGCCTTGCATTTCTTTAACTTTCTATTGGCTGAAACTCTTGTTAATTTCAGCGTGGTAGTCTGCGGCACCATTCCAGTTTCAATCCTGAGTTACTTTCCAGGCATAAAGACACACACACAAAAAAAAAGAAAAAGAAAAATCTACCACAAAACCCAACAGATGAGAACTCCCCAACAAATTTCATTTATTTCATAGCCTCAAAGAAAACAATTGTGACAGTTCTGCAGGTGTCATCATACCTGTCCTTTGTTCATTCTTTCACACAATAACTTTTTAACTTTTCAGTGAGTACCTACTATGTGCCAGGCTCTGTCTGAGACCAGGGTCAGCAAACTACCTGCCTGAGGGCCAAATCTGGCCCCCAGTCTGTTTTGGTAGATAAAGCTTATGCAACATAGCTACACTCATTCACTTACACGTTGTGTATGGCTGTTTCCTGGTAGAGCTGAGTAGTTGTGACGAAAGTCAAGTGACCCACAAAGCCAAAAGTATTTACTCTCTTGCCACTGACATGAAAAGTTTGCTGACTCTATTCTAGAGAAAGAGGACACAGCACTAAAGAAGAGAAACAAAGTCCGCAGGTGTCTTAAGAGGCTCCTGTTTAGAAGACTGCACTGGATAGACACCTCCCACTTAAACTAAGAGGGAGAGCGAGTTTGACCCATGGGATCAAAGTCAGTGCCACTGCTGAGGGCTTGTAAGAAACAAGACCAGGGGAGACAGGTGTGGAGACAGATGTGCAAAAAGGGGTTAGAGAGAGGATTAGTTAATGTGGAAACCAGCTGGAACAGGCAGGCTACGGGATTCCCACGGAGAGGTCCCAAAACACACGGCTGGGTTAGATGGAGTGTGTATCAGAATCGCCTGGAGACATCACTAAACAGGCAGGCTACTGGGCCCCACCCCAGAATCTGAACTCGAGTCCCTGAGGTGTGGCTGAGCTTCCACGTTCTTAGCAGATGCCACCGGGTGATGCTGAAGCAGGTTTAGGTTTGAAAAGCACTGGATTAGCGTGGAGTTTTAGTGAACGGTCGGAGGTGCTCCCCATGAGTCTGGCCTGAAGTCCGCTCGTGGCAGGTGAGAAGGGGGAAAGAATGTGGGCACAGACACAGAAGTAGATGCAGTGAAAAGGCAGTTTATTGTCTATTAACACTGTACAGAGGAACAGAGAGAAGCTACAAGTACAGCATCGGCTGTCGCTGGCAGTGTTATTTCTGAAGTCAGCTTTTGTTTTGTTTTTCATCTGAAGGAGACAGGACAGTCAAAGTACACTTCAGGTTACAAAGTACAGCAGCTAGTCCAGAAAGTCTAGTTCAGAGTATGCACGACAGTCTCCCGCCCCACCCATCCCACCCCCAACCAACCACAAAATGGATATATTTACAGAGATGTCACTCACCACGAGTGAGCTGCTAAAGCTGAACATTCCAATCAACAACCTACATTCATTGAAAAGCTGCCGCAGACACAACATTTTCTCGAACCCCTGTGTGATGGGATTAAGTCAGGAGCTTGAGAGGAGGAATGAATGTTCCAGGACTCCACCAAGGAGAGAACTCTTTCCAAGGACCAGAATGGGATGTCACAGAATTGGAGTTGGAGCTGCACAAAGAATAGTTGAGATCAGGCCTTGCCTGGTGGCCTCTTCGTGCATAAAGACATGTTGCACAACCAAGTGACTGAATGTCTCCCTGACCACCTCATCTTGAAACTGAGAGGTTCCCATAGTAACAAGAGGCTCAGGGCACACTGGCTCTCCCTACCACCCTCAGGCAGTTACATAGCTCTTTCATTTCTGGAGTTGTTGTCATGACAGTATGGTTCACAGCTGGACTTGAGTTGGGCCTGTTGGAGGGATTCTGACGATGAAGAAACTAAAATGATTTGTCTGGGAACCAGAGAGGCTATTTTTCTTGAAAAGGAGAGTGTTTAGGACTCTGCCTTATTGGAAAAAAAAGGATCTTGGTCTTTTAGGGTAGCAGAAAATGACCCCATCCTAGGAAAGGATGCTTCCTGGGAGAAGAGTCTAAGAGGAGAAAGAGCAGATGCTGAGGCTTGACCTCTGACCTCTGGTGTGAGTCAGACAGTGGAACAGGTGTGGGTGATGATATTCATGAGCCTGAGTATGACTGTGATGGGAACTCAAGAACTTGGTAGAAAATTAAGGAAAAAATCTAAGAACTCTAAAAATTCAGTATCTCCTTTGTGGATGGATAAGGATAATCCTTTCCAGTCTCTACTTAACTCTGGAAATAAGATGCAGCCCCGTTGATATTTACAAGGCCAATAACATTTGGTAAGTTTCATGTTGTTGGTTTATACATTCATGTATATTGTGTACAATATGCAAATGGCCAGATGCCTCTGAGTCACCATTTCATAAAAATAACTCAAATGTACCATAATATTATAAGTGGTCCCTTAACCTCACAAGTCTCAATTACTCCTTAAATACATGAGTTAGACTTTGATAATTGCTGGGCTTGGCTTTCATTTAAAACAGCTATCTCCTTCCAAAAGATCACTCTACGTTATTAAAGGTGTGGCCCAGAGAGCTATCAAGCTATATAACAGGTTATCTAATGACAGGTATAGAAAGTTTGATCGTACAACCTAGATCTGCTGGTGTAGGGGCAGGTCACAGGACCTCTGCTCATGCCTCCCAAGGTCTGGGCGAGTGTTAACAAAGCTCAGCAGAAAGTTACCTTAATGGAATAGAGAAATAACTCAGTCAATCAGGGTGTTTTCAAAGTCAAGCTTCATAACTCATCTAGATTTCATTATAAAAATATTTTTCCTTAAAAAAATAAATAAACATAAACTATTCCATTTCTATAACCACTCCCTACTCCCCTCTATACCAGGCCACTCGTCTTAGACTACAACGAATGGCACACCCCTCAGGGAAGGCTCAATCACAGCAAGTGAGCTCATCTCATTCGCTTTGCTTTTTGAAGCTATGCCAGTTGTGCTTAGAAACATGTGCCCAGATCTAGGTGGAGGGTCCACAAGTTCACCTCCCTTAAGGCGGGAAGGACTGCAGGAGGTCACACCTTGCATGAGGCCCACCCCAGGAATGTCAGAGTGGGAGCCTGCAGGCTCAGATGGGAACACAGGGAAGTCTTTGACTAGTAGAAGGGCAGAAGCAACGCCCAAGCTCCGCCTACTTTATTCCCCCTGGGTCAGAACTACAAGGTTCTGCCTCAGGCTCCTGGGAGGAAATTCACAGCTCTAAAGAAGGGCTGGGTAGGGGTGGGGAAGAGAATGTTGTGCTCATACAGCTTTGGAATACAACCTGTGATTTTGAAAGGACAGAAAAGAACATAACAGCGATGCTAAGGCAAACTTTCAAATGGCACATCAGAACTCATTTTTTTTTTTTGTCATTCATTTTGTTAACATCACAAGGCAGATACATTCTGTAAACATATATACCATACAGTACATTAACCATAGGAACACAAAAGCCACCCTGTCATTCATTTCTTTCTGTGTTTCTGTTCTTTTACTCCAGAAGGACTGCCTGAAGTCTAGAGGGAATTTTGTGGTTCATGAGATGTACTTTTCTTTTGATAAAAATGCAATGACTTGCAAAAAATAGCCCCAGGTGACTAGTAAGAGGCAATATGGGGAAAAGATGAACCTGTAGAAACTTAGAAAATAGTCACAAAATATAAAAAAGTCATTAATTTCAGGAAACATTTTGTTTCCCTGCTTAGTAAAAGAGAGCATTGAAAATTCTTTTATAAAAGTTAAGGCTGCCCAGATCTTTGATGCAGAAAGTCTGTGGTCCCCCCCAAAATACATATGGTATTTTCACACTGACAGCAAGTTTTTTGTGCTACAGTTCAGACCTTTTAGACTGGTGTGGAGAGGGGACACAGAGGCCTATTTAAGTCATACAAAAATTAAGGGGTGGTAGGATGAGGCTGATTCAAGGATTCCCCAGGGAAATTACCCCTGGAAACTTTCAGGATGTAATTTTTATTCTAGCCTTTCTACATTCAAATAATAAGTATTTTGGTTTATATTAAAATGGGGATTATATTATGGAGTTTGCTGAAGCTATGAAAATACAGATATATAACAGCATTGTGCTCCTCATAAAAGACGGACTTTTCTTTTTCCCAAGAAAATGCAGGGAAATTTTCCTGATAAGACCAGAAGAGGTCTTCACAATGAAGATGAACTGGTCCCAGGAATCCAAGATCTCATCCTGCTCAGTACTTGGAATTGTTTTGTGATATATAACATCATTCCATGTATGCGCTGGGTCATAATAATACTATCCAATAGCACAAGAGACGCTTTCTGGTTCTATCCTCATCAGCAGAGCTACGCATACCTTGATTAATAAATTGAGGAGCTTCTAAAAGATTACGTATCTACAGAGTTTCTGAAACTTATCTTTTAACCGTGCTGAGAATTCTTGGTTTCAACGATGAATGTGCACACCGCAAAAGTACAACATAAAACTGTTCTTGCCTTGGAATGGTTTTTGTTGTAAACAAAGTAACATTGCAGATCAGAATATTCCCACAAGGTATGGGCCCTTTGGTGGGATGAACTCCACAGGTGGGTCTGTTAACAAACAGAGATGGCTGAGCTTCTAGATTTTAAGAGAGAACAAAAGTAAGTCCTCCATGCGTATTTTGCCTGTGTTCATCTGTGTTTTACACGGACAGAGTTATTATGTTTTTTAAAGGAAGAACTGGTTTAGTGATTCAGTTTTTGCCTCCGTCACCGTATATGCCACCTCTTTCGCTACCCACTGGTTCACTGGCATTAAATAAATGGTCATCATCAAGGCTGTTCTATGGTCCCTTGAAATGAAATTCTGAACGAAGTGAAAAGAAATAAGCTGTTTTCAGACTTGGCCTCAACGTTTTGCTCCAGAGATGATATTGTATCTCTAGGAAATTATATAGAGATATTTTCCCCCTTTGATAAAAACTTAGCCCTAACCAAATAAAAGTTTCCTTGCATTTAGGAAAAACACATTTATTGCCAGAAAAAGTAAAATGGACTAGGTGGGAATCAGAAGCTGATACATGTCGTTAACATTTCAGAGTCAAATCAACTCAACTCTAGAATTTGTTTGTGTTTTCTGAAAGCCTTTGGATAGTTTTAGGAAACCATGATTGGGGTTTGGCCACAGAGGAATTCCTAGTGTCTTGTCCTCTTTACTCCAATATTAAGTGACATTACTGGACACTGTCAAATCACTTTTAGAGGCAACTAATTTTGCTTATATAAGGAAAATAATATAATTGTAAGTAAATAAAGCACAGAGTGAAAAAAGAAAATCCCCTTCCTTTTGTCCTGTTGCACATCAAAAGGAAAAAACAAGTCAAAGGTATACAAGTCACCACAATTTTTCAGGATATGCAAGATTTATGTTTACCATTTTAACTCTAAAAGAATCTTTTAATTTCATGCCATTGAGAATCTATTTATAAGTAAATGAAATGTCCCTCCTTTCCCTCTTCCCATTTAAAAGGGTTCTGAGTCTATGATTTGGAAAGAAAGTCCAACTATGACCTCAAAAATGACCATGGTTTTGTATTGATAGCTTTCTTTCTGATTCTCTAATTAGCCTGGTGATGTAGGTCAACACCCTGAATTTTTGAAGGGCATGATGCCATACATCATGAAGTTTTTACAGAGACAATGCCAGCACCAGCAGGAAAGGTAGAATGTTCACAGTCACAATTCTGTTTATATCTTCACTATGAAAGATAGTTCCTTTTTGCTGTAGATGCAATTACAGGTCTCATCCCATTAAAGAACTGGCTGACTCTGAATCCCCCACTGTGACAGGAAAACAAGGCAAGCTATACAAATATATATGCCATATTCAAACACATCTTCATTTTTTGTGGCCACACATCATTTTTCATAAAGGTAACACATCTTACTTGAAAAACCATTTAAATCATAAGTTTCCCTAGTAAAAGCAGAGAATGAGCTTTAATTCATATAATCTGCTAACCCCTACACTAATTATCAATAAATGAGAGCACAGAATATCACTGGTCTGTTAGATCTCATGTGTGGTGGTGTAGTGAGAGGTACAGAAAATTTTCTTCATGAAAAACTAACTCACTGATGGAAGCTTAGTTCAGATCAGGGAATCAGCTGTCCTGAGAGACTCTGGTTCTGTTTATCAAACAACACGCCCAAGGCTAAATTCTATCATTTCACTCACTAACTGTGCTTTTAAAAACTCATATGGAATAGTTTTCATCCTCAAGTGAGGAAAAAAAAAATAGATGGGAAACTTTTATATTATTTATTTCTAAATAAATTATTAAAATCAGAGATTGTCCAAAACATTGAAGCTGCTTTCTTTTTCTAATAGGTTTCTCTGGCTTGTCTTCTAAGTTTTAAAATGATGCTTAAACAAGCATTTACTGAGGAGCATGAAGCTGAAAGTAGTGAGGTTTATAGGCAGCAAAACCAGATATTATTTCTAGATAATAGAGCAGTTTTATTCAAAAACAGCTGCTTTGCTAAACCTGAGATTTAGAGAGAATTCCCTCAGCTGTTCAAAATCAAGCCATGGATGGAATCACCTTAGAAAGTAGAACTTAGCTCATTAATTTTTCCCTTTTTAAACTTTTTTTGGTTTACATATTGGTGATCAAATGACTTATTTTGTGCTCGTTAAGTGTAATTGTTCGAAAACTAAAAAATATTGTTTTTCCCCCTTCTAACTGGAGTAAGTACAATTTCTAAGCCAATATATTAAAAATAATAAATTTAGCACTAAGAAAGCTATTTAGGACAAATTGAGTTGGTTCTGTAATAAAATTCTCTCCAGGTCACTTTGCTTTTGCCTCCTCTCAATACTTTTCACGGAAGTTGAACTTGATCTAGTACATCTTATCATATATTTTTAAAATTTATGTCCTATGGAACATGGATAAATTTGTGAATTATCTGCAACAATACTAAGAACATTTGGCAAAAAACTTAAAAGATATATTTGTTTTAAAATCAATTCAAATGCTACAGCTTTATTTCATTGCTCTATTATTATTTTATTATATTGCTTCCCTTTGGTTCTTTTATAGCTGTGGCTATTTGCTTTGGGAGAAATGCTAAGAATTTAAAGAACTGTTCATTGTGTTCTAGATAAAAACCACCCTTGATGTTCTGGAATCTTTATAAGTTGAGAAAACAATATTGAAGAAGCTCAATTATGTGCCACTCACTCCATCAGTATTTATGGAATGAATTCAAAGTACTTAAAGTGATAAGAGAGGTCTTTCTTCATCTTTGAAACCTTTTATCCCCCCCTACATTTTAAAGTTTAATTTTGCAGGGTGGATAAACCTACACGGTGAAGGTATAGGTAATATTCTCTTTTTCGTAGGGACATAAAGAAAAGAGTCCAGATGGAAAGCTCTGGAATCAACAGGGCAGGTGAATGAACAGTTAATTTAGGAACAGCACCGTCCACAATGGATGGACCGGAAGCATGCCAGCAACCACTGCAGGTCAGAAGGCCTGTTTTAGAAGTATGGTCACTACAGCGAAACTTCTCAAAATGACCACTTCACTGAAAACAGATTAACTGACCGGAATATATCCATGAAAAAGAAAACAATACAAAAATTTACACTTTTTTTTTAGAGAATAAAAGCAAGGTTCAAGGATTTGCCTAAGTTTGGAGATCACTACTGATCCTCAAAACAATGCTTGTTTCATGTCCTTAGAAAGTTAAAAATGGTGTTTCTTATATAAAGGGTCCATCAGTTAAGTCATAAGAAAGAGAGACAGCTGCTGATGGGCAGGTTATGAAATTAGTCCCTATAATTCAGCTGTAATAAGCACTGGGTTCTTTTTCTTTTACATCAACTTCATTTCAGTTTTAACAGAAGGAAAGCCAGAGATGCACAATACTGTAACCTGGAAGCTTATGTAAGGCAGCAAAAAGCATCACCCTAGATTGAACAGACTAAGTAAGGTCCACTTTTGGCTATACCAGTGTCTGGCTAGACCCCACAGCATTCTGCCACATAAGATATAAAAGCAAAGATCCACAGTAAGGGAGGCAAGTGAGAAATCAGCGACCTGGCGATGTGTGACTACATGATAGGAACACGACAAAATGATTCCCCTGGTGCCCACGGGTTCAATTCCAGTCAAATGAATTAAGGCTACGAGATCACTGGCTGATATGAAGAGTCCATTCCAATCGAGCAGTAAGGAACCGATTCCCTCTTGAAGACACAAGGAAAAGTTTAGAGGAAAAGCAAGTTCTTGGAAAGAGTGAAGCACACACATGCATGTTGTCTCTGAGCTGAGGAAACTGGAGAAAAAAACGAAAGGGGAAAAAAATAAGAGGGATCAAAGCAATCCAACTGCAAGGCAAGGCAGGTGTTTGCTTCCAGTTCACAGTATCGCAGTTAGTGGTACAGTGAGGTCTACGTAAGTGGTGGAGAGCACAGAGGCTGCCCGGAAGAAAGGGGAAGAAAGAAGTGGTCACATGACAACACAGCATTGACAGCGCTTTTTCTTTTGGGTACCTGGGGCTGGCTCCGTGGCCAAGCTTTCTTCCTTCCCTTCAGGGGATGAGGGTGTCTCAGTGGTGTCTGAGATGGGTCTCCCGGACACCAGCTCGGCTGCATTCCCATCAATGGTGGACACGTCTGTCACCGTCTTCTCCCTCAACGACTTCTCATCATCTTCGTCAATGAGGACCAACTCAGCCTTGATGGTTTCATCATAGCCTAGCACCTTCTTCGTCTCCTCTTCATCCTCGATATTTTGGTAGCCCATGAAAATCATGGTGACTGGCTGATCCAAGTTTGCCTCCGGCCCTTCAGTGCTGGGGGCTGGAGCCTGCTGCCCTGGGTTCCCAGAAGAATGATCTTTCCTAGACTTATGGACCATTTCTAACTTGGCTTCTTTGCAGAGCATGTGTTCCTTAGGGTGGCTGAGGCTCCCATCTGCAATCCCAGTCCTTTCTGACACGTGCCCTCCTCTTAAGCTTGATTGTCCAGCTTTCTGAATAAGCTCTTCTACATCCTTTGAGCTTAATGTGTGCACTCCGTTTTCTACTATGGTGCCTCCTGAGTGCACCTCATACACTACTTTGGTACCATCATCAAAGACTTTGACTCCTCTCTGATGGACCCCCTCTGGGCCAATGGTGGATGTAGAGAGAGTCTTGGTCTCTCCTGTTTGTTTGTCTTTCTCCACATTAATTTCCATGGCGTACACAGCTTGAACGAAAACAAGAGAAAGGAAGTGCATGTTACAACAAAAAAAGCCAGTGAATGGTTAATTGCCAAACAGACAAAAAAACGGTGTTGTGCCCTTTCTAGTCTAACCTCCAAGCATCTTGAGTGTTAGAGTGAGTGCACTGTGGACAGAGGTGATTATATATGTGTTTTAATACAGCAGCTAAATGCACTGGGAAGACATGTGTACAGAGTTACCATTTCTCAATGGCACTCAAACTTGCAAGGAAGAGGAGCTAAATAAGGTCACGAGCGACTGTTGAGATCCACTGTGACACATTGCAGGGAAGCTGATGACATGCAAGTTCACCTTGATTGGTAGCGTACTCTAGACTTAGACAATTTTAAAGTCCTTGGTTAGGATGTAACCTAGTTCCAAAATCTTAAATCTTTTTAAAGAACTCTTTTACCGAGTGTTCTTTTTTTTTTTTTTTTTGACATTTCCCTTTTCTGTGAATGGAGATTATGCGAAGGGTTTTGCAAGATGGCACATGGCCATCATTTACTGTATTCTAAAAGGGGACATTTGCAAAAATGGAAAGCTATGAAAGGAGTCAGATTATATGCTCTGTGGGCTTCAGTCACTTAGCTAGGTTTCTAAGACAAGACCTAGAAGAAGAAAGACTAGAGGGGGCATTATCCCAAGACACGGGAATTCGAGGACAGTGCTCACAGAAGGCCTCTTTCCCGTGCACACACTGCCAAGTCCTCAAGGTTCTGCCCCGTGCTGTCACCCCCAGCTGTTGCCTTCTCTGTCCCACTGTCATCACTCAATCTGAGATACTACTCCCTCTTTCTTAGATGATGATCACAAGAGCTCCCTACCTGGTCTTCCCAGGTACCACTCTCAGCCTCTCCAACATCCCAAATCCTGGGGCCAGTCTGAGCTTCCTCAGGACCAGCTCTTTCCTCTTCTGTAGACTCTCACGACGCTCCATACTTTCTGACCTATTGCCTCAGAGGCTCTCCGTGAGGTGCATGGTCTGGATGAGAGGAAACGTGGCCTCAGACCCACGGAGCCAGCTGTCCCCAGACACCCTTTTTCTGAGTGACCCACAGATACATCGATCTCTGCAGCTTCAAAACTGAATCCATCTCCTCTCAAAACTCCCTGCAGTTTTGATAAGAGCAAAGTCTTGGTGGGACAAGCATAGTCTTGGTGAGAAGTTAATACCTAGTCTCTCAAGCAAGAAGCCTCAGAATCATACTTGATTTTCCCTTTTCTTCCTAATTCCCCATCGTCAAGCAACTGCTGAAACTAATTCTGCTTCAGACCCATCCCCATGCATCTCCTCACCATTATCTCTATCACCACCGCTTAGACCAGACCTTCTTCACAATAGCCTGTGTCCGATTTCTATCCGCTACTTCTGTCATTTCACTTCCAGAGGGCCAAAGGAGAGGAGAATGGTTTTTACAATTTAAAAAAAGCATTCGTGTTGATGTACAGCAGACATCAAGCCAATATTGTAAGGCAATTAGCCTTCAATTAAAAATAATTAAAAAAAAAAAGAATTGTTATGAAAAAGAAGAAAGGAAAGAAAAAACTTACGAGTAAAGGCAAGAAAGAATTTAAGAAAGAGAAAAGGAAAGAACAAGAATACCCAGCAGAGATCATACATGGTCCACAAAGTCTAAAATATTTATGATCTGGCCCTGTATAGTAAAAGCCAGCCGACCTCTGTTAGCCTAGGCTCCACCCTGCCCACAGAGTTATCTTACAAACTCTTCATCAGCTCTTGTGTCTGCAGAAGGTAAACAGCAAACTCCTTAGCTTGGCATATAATTCCCTTGGCATTTGTCTGCAACCTTCCCTTCTTGTCTTGTCTTGCCTTGCAGCCTCTCTCATTCCACATACACTCAGGCCATAACAGAGGTCTCACTGTTCCCAGGACATCTTTCCATGACCATTCAAATCTATGCTGTCCTTCTGCCTAGACTGTTTTGTCCCTTCTCCACTGACAGACCCTCGAGTCTGGTGTCACATCTCTGCTTGTCATCGCCGTTGAGTCCCTATCTCTTTCTGAACTATAAGCTCCCCACTGTGTTAAAAAGATCCAAACTATCTTTCCAATCAACGTTTTGTTGTTTCCTTTCCCTGGACAGCAGCTAAAAAACACCATCTCACACCTAACATTCCCTGCTTTTAAGATTCCTTTCTCTTGAAATGTCCTACTTTTGAGTTTCTTTATATCCAAATGTGTCTCATCCACTGATGCTCAGGTCAACTGCACCCTCTTCCATGAACTTTCTTTGATCACCCCATTTCTAAGGTTATTCCTCTCTTCTCAAGATTCTCTAAACACTTTTTCTAAACTCTAAGGGCACTTAACACTTCCCAGTCAGTAATTTAATTATTTGTGGGAATGTTTTATTAGCTCCACACATTTTTAGGATCCTGGAAGGCTAGCTTTTTGCCTGGCATCTTTCAGTGATTCTCCCTGCCCCAAACACCTACCTTAGAGCCTTTTGGATAGAAGGTACCTGCTAAACATACCTGTGAAACAAATGCTACTAATTGAAAAGTCTAATTGGTTGTTTTAATCTAGTGACAAATAGTTTATATGACACTGATGAAAAGGTATACACAGTGATTAATTTTGTACTGGGTGAAAAATAACAATGGTATTTTGTCTGCTTATAAGATATAATCTGATCATGGTTAACACTTAAGAAGACTTTGAAACAAATTCCAATGCTTTATTTTCATTGTGTCCGTTTTGAAAGTTTCACTTGCTCAGCACAAAGATTTTGAGTTTTTTAAGTGACACGGTGGGAAGCCAACCAATATTTGTCAAAAAGGTACATCGACTCATACAATGACGGTAATATCAAGAGAACTATGTCTGTTATTTCCTGATTTTCCACAAAATGTGTTATCAAATAGAATAGGCATTTAAAATCTCGCATGGGCTCCAAAACCCTGTTCTTTAAATATTACATTTATATTAAAAGGCACAGTTTTGGGATGAGATATTGCATCCTATCACTATTAACACACTCATGGGACATGTTTATAAATAAGGAATGTAATAATGATGGACAGAGGAGCCTGGCGGACCACAGGTCCATGGGACTGCAGAGTCAGACATGACTTTGCGACTGAATTGCAACAGCAATGACAACGATTGTCAGTAAATCAATATGAAACCCCAAACATCCAGTAATATGTGAATCAAATACACTGAGCTGCAATCAACACAGAGTACGGAATAAAACATCTCTACTTTTATATCCATATCTGATAGGATATAAATTATTAACATAGGAATCTTTAGGGATATCCCTCCCTCTCTCTGCCCACCAATGAGAATGCTATCATTTGTGGTCCAATTTTCCCTTCTCCACCATCCTAATACCCAGCCTCAGCTGATCCTTGCCTGTTCCTAGTATCAGAGACTGGACTGAAAGGAGGGATAATGGGGAGAAGGTCTTTGCTAGAATGGTTAATCAGATCCATACAATAAAGAGCTGAGAAAGGAGGAGTTTAATGGAAGAGACAGTAAAAGCTGTGTGAAAAATGGCTAGGGAGGGGATATTCTGTGGCAGTGGATGATGCTTTGGAGAGTTACTTGTGGAGGGAAGAAAAGGGAATATAAGTCCTTCTGGGTGGAGATATGAATTGGATCCCTTTCAACATCCTTCAGGAAAAATAGGTAAGAAAAGAACAGAGTTTCTTTTCAGTGGGTTTTCTTTTTTGCCTGTGATTTTATGCTACATTTTGTGAAGTGTGAGATAACTCTGGGTGTGAACCGCAAGTGACATGGATTCATTAGGGTTACAGATTAATATTTATAGGATACACACTGTTCTTTCAATATTTCTAGAATTTGAGAGTAGAATACTTTAAGACATTTTCATAATAAAAGAAGCTTAGATAGATTATGCCATAAAAGACAACATTCATATGTATTTTTTTCCCGAGATAAGACCTAGGTCTTTAAAGAAACCACAGATATTTAGGAGATTTCTTCAGGTTTGGTCTCACATTCCTTGTCTGCCTTCACTCTCTTCTCTTTAGTAAGGCATTTCAGGCAAACACTTTGATAAGCTCTAGCTTACACAAAGGCAATATTTTTGTTTATTTTTTGTTTTTTTTTGAGATTTTTTGAGATATTATTGACATATAACATATGTTAGCTTAAGACGTATGATGTGATGATTTGATATACATATATACTACAAAATGATTACCAAAATAAGGCTAGCTGGCCCTTTCACCCCCTTATATAATTTTAGGGGTGATAACTTTAAAGATCTACTCTCTTAAGACAATATTTAGACTTCATGGATACACATATGAGAATGTTACTAGACATTCAGAAAATCACAAAGGAAGTGTGAGCATTTTTCTTAAATGTGTTGTTTGTGACTAAGTATTTCTATTTTGCTTCAGCTCTCAGCCAATAATATCCCAAATATGAACGAGGATGGATATGAACCAGCAGGGAGATAAGATTTATGTTTTGTTTAGGAGGCATGCACACAATCTTTAAAATTCTGCTTTTTACTGCTGCCAAAGACCTCTCCCTCACATCATGCCCTCGTCCCTAACCACAATGAACGCTCTCTGATCTGCCCTTTTCTTCCCACAAGTTTCCCCATGCCACAGGTACACGATGTTGAGGATCGTAAGGGCTTGGTATCTGTGTTCATCTACTGGAAAAAAAAAAAAATGAGGAGGAGGATACTGCGCAGGGAAGGAGTTTCTGGAGAGCCCTTGAAAGAGATTTCTAAAGAGCCACATGGACATAAAGAAAAGTATTTGAGGAAGGACTAGGAAACAGAGAAAAAAAGGAAAGAGTGCAGTAGATGTTCCAATGATGGGTTGATTGGAGTCTGGAAGTATGTTTTTATAAAAGGATATAAGTATTGATTTCCAAGTATTACACACCGATGGCAGTGAGACTGGAGGATACAAGCATGTCTGTTCTGCCTTCCGACAGCCCAGTGAGAGAGCAAGGAGCATCTCCGTTTTGCTAATGAAGAATAAGAACCAAAGGGGCCAGTTTCTGCAAAGGGATACAAATGGATGACATCACTGATACTGTGACTTTGAGTTCTGTGTTTGGTTTCCTTGGTTTTTCTCCCCTACAGCTCTTTCATCCATAGAAGGGTCACCTTGGAGAAGCAGAGATACCCTAATGGGGTTGATGAGCCTAGCTTCTAGGTTCTGAAGTATGAGCAAGAATGGAAGGCCTCCAGGAAAGATACCTGGACATCACAGGGCCCAGAAAGAGGGTGTGAAGAGAACAGAATGCTTGATTCCAGGTCAAACCTGCTGCCCTGGCTCTTTGCACCCTCTTGTTCCCTGTCACCTTCAGCCTGGTAAACACAGCAGCTCCAAGGGCTCTAAGGGGTCCAGGGAAAAGTACCCTGGCACAGGTAAGCGGAGAGTGATACAAACTGGTGAGATTCCATTTCAGAATCCAGCCAAGAGCACACCAGACAGAACTGTGCTCCATGAAGACAGAACTTTTGATCATTGTTAAATTCCTTGACCCAGGCTGCTCCCAGCTCACTTTCCTTGACTCACTGTGATCAATGGGTGGAAGAATAAAGTTGAGGGTCCATGTGTAAAGTATAAAAAGACATGTCCCATTGTCATCAGTCATCATATGGGAGGTGTCACGGGAAGGGAGAAAGATAGTGAGTCTGAATTCCTATCCAGGTCACATTTCAATTTGGGGCCTCATTTTCCCCATTTGTACATAGGTACATTTGAAGGGTATGTAGCTTTTTTTTTTTAATTAAAGTATAGCTGATTTACAATGTTGTGTTAGTTTCAGGTAAACAGAGAAGTGATTCAGTTATACAAATATTAATGCACATATATACATATATATGTGTGTATATATGGTATCCAGCTTTGATATTCTAAGGTGCCATGAAGAGCCCATGTGGCTTGTGAGTCAGTGATGTATCAAATCCAAAAGGAGGGAGGGCAATGGACAATCAGACCAGGACCATCACCCAGGAGTGAGATCTTTGCTGTGTGATGCACATCAAGTGGCTGGCAATGTACCATGTGGAAGAAAAATGATACATACGCTAGGCTTATTGAATGAATATACATACATGTATCTCTTTGAACATAAAACTATATATATGCATTTATGTTTACTCCTCTTGAGGTGGAAAATTTAAAATTAGTGTTGTGATGTCAAAAATGATGAAAATGAGGATATTCATTTGGAGTGAATCCTTCCTCTTGTCGCAGAGAGCAATCTCTAACTTCAAAACCCAGTAATCAAACATTTCTTCAAATCAAAGGTTTTCCCAAGACACTGTGGTTTTAACAAAAATAAGCAAGCAAGGGTATAATGTTGAAGGACAGCAAAGTTCAGTTGCTCAGTCGTGTCCAACTCTCTGCGACCACATGGACTGCAGCACGCCAGGCTTCCCTGTCCACTACCAACTTCCAGAGCTTACTTAAACTCATGTCCATCGAGTTGGTGATGCCATCTAGCAAAAGCCGAAGCCGATTTCTCATATTGATTTTGCTTCAGTCTTTTTGGTCAAGAAGGGCACTTTACAGCTTGAGAAGTGTCAGAAAGAATACTGCTAAGAGGTAACTGAAACCCAGGTGAGTAGAGAAGATTGGAAGATAATAAAACTCCCAGGGATACAAATGCTCACAGTGCTTTGGGCCCTGCACTCCAATTCCCACATCAATGAATTGGTCCCAAGGATTTTACATATCAGGAAAGGCACTGGAGGCAAAAACACCAAGTTTTAATTTTCAAAACTGAGAAGGAAGGAATTCCATAAACTATATATAAACAGTTGGACATCATGGCTGGCTAAATTCTAGAGTCAATTTTGAAAGAGCAGAAGCTGGGCTCTGCTTAATCTCAATTTTTTTTCCTTCAAGTCTCTAGACAGAAAATGACAGAGGTGAAACATATTGGGTCATCATAAAGTCCCTATTGTCCTTATGTGGACAAGACAGAAACATGTGCCATGAGTGTTAGGACAACAGGCAGAACTTGTCACTGGTTGAAGGGCCATGCCCCATAGTTACCGGGTGAGAATTCCCCAGGGCCAGAGGATCCCTAACGGTGAGCCGTAGGCTTCTGATTTTGTATCAAACTGTACAACAATTTTATCAGTAAAATGATGATAAATCATGCCAGTTTTCTTTTCAGATCTGAGATGATACTAAACCGAGAGGAAAAATGAGGGTGTTGAGAGCCACAACCTGACAACATAGAGAGTTTTCTTCTTTCAAAATGGTTAAACCCTTTATTCAAACGAAACCTGATGCAGAAATACGATATGGAAGCACAAGGCCGGGGAAGCTGCTGTGCTTGAAACGGGACAGAACACCAAGTCCGCTCACCTCAACGCCCTGCCACCTTCCGGAGACTCCTCGGTGACCCCAGGGGCCCCGACACTCCTAAGGGACACTTTAACAGGAAGAAACTTAACAGTCATGTGGAATCTACCAAGGGCCGAGAGGCGCATAGCTCATCCTTATTTTTGCCTCCTAAGATTAGAAGGAAAGGAATTTGTAGGTTCTTCTGCATTTGAGAAGGCGAAGCAGTACATGCACAGTTGTGGGGAGCAGACTGCTCGCTGCCGCTGAAATAACTGTGGAGCAGTGACTCCACCAGACAGAGGGAAGGAGGCCCGGGAGCGGCGCACATCGCTCACTTCGGAGGCTGTACCTGAGCCTGAAGCTGAAAGGCCGTGCAGGCCGCCGAGGCAGTCACATGGCCGTGGCCTCTACGGGGGGACCGTGCGGCCCGGAGTGCGCTGGGCAGCCCCGAGTCTTGCTCTTCAGAGACCAAGCGGGGTGTGTTCCCAGGGGACAGGCACGGCCAAGGGGATCCAAGAATCCTACCATCTCAGGACCAGATGGACCAACTGCGGCTGTGGGCATTAAGGAGATGGAAAGTGAAGGCCTGGGAAAGACAGGATGTGACAGCCGTTTTCAAACATTTAAATGGAAATCAGAACTTAGGTTTGTTCTGAAGGGCTCCAGAGAGCAGGATAAGGATACATAAAAATAGGTAAAAGACGAAAGCAGCAGACTAATGAGAGCTCCATCTGAGGATGAACTTTCCCAGCTGTCAGAGCCAATTACAGACAGAATGGCCATCTCTGGGGAGACCCAGGTCATGATGTGTGCCTGTGGTCTGATTGGCAGGGCTCTGTCCCCAGGCTTCCATGTTTGAATAAGGAATTGGAACAGAAGCCTCCTGATTCTGCAAAGCAAAGGTTCTAAATAAATTCCCATTTATACAGAAGCCCAAACCTCCCAAACTCCAGACAACCAGAATATTTGTCATAATACTGAGTAACGACCAGAGACATTTATTAAAATGGCCCTAAGATTGTGCAAATTTTCAAAAGGACGCTCCTAAAGCAAGATGGATGATATCTAAAAGAAAGAATTCCAGGGGCGACTGCCATTCATTTGTATGCTATCCATGCTCTGTGTAGTCACTGTTAGCCATAACTGATCATTAATCTGGATGCTCTATTTCAAAAACAGCCAGGACAAAGCAGTTAACCACATCAAATGCAATTCCTTTCAAGCCTCTGCATCTGTATATTTCCACAGTAGATACATTTATGCATATTGGTTCTTAACTGATAAAAGTACATATAAACTTATTTTTTAGAAGACTGAGCACATAATACTTTTTCAAAAAGGCATTTGCTATTGGATTCATTATGTTTTCACAGTGTCTTCCAAGAGGAAGGATGATAGCTTGTGATAGTATGTGTATTCCTATGCACACAGAACAGCAATCCCAGTAACATATCATTCTTGAAGTTTACATTCCTTGACTGCCAATACTGCTCAAATCCTTTTCATATCTCTCAGTCCCCACCCACTGGCCCTACCGCCTTCATGAACTGATCTATTAGTTAGGTCATATTGCATGTCCTGTGAGTCGCAGAAATGTGGAGAGGAGCTAGAAAGCTGTTTACCCACCACTACTGGGAATTACCAACACTCTAATAACAAGCAGGGAGGTGTGTGCCTTTTTGAAGAGTTGTTATCCCAAGTTGATCTCAGAAGTGCATCTTGGAGCATTTAAAAGAATCTGCAGCTTAAGTCACTGCCAATGGTCCCTTCGTAGTACGACTATAGCTACATGTTTTTTAACTATCCTCGGAGCCTAGCTTGAGTTTGACCAGATACCATTTACAGTACCCCGCCCCCCAACTCTAGAACCCTGTGAATGTTTGTAAAATAATATACTAAGATATTTATAGAGTCCCCAGGAGATACTTATATTTTGCCAATGTGCATGACAATTATGTCAATACTTGAGGAATTATTTTACTTTTATGTTAAAAGGAAGGCTTCTTTGCTTCATAAAATACTGTATAAAGAATTTCCTCTGACTTATCAGTTCATGATTGTCTTATAAAGGTATCCTTCCATGACTTCTTTTAAACATAAATTTACCTGGATTACATAAAGCGTAAATCTGATGCTCAAATTCCAGTTCACCTACATTTTCACAAACTCTACAGCATTGGCGGCTCATTTTCCCATCCAACCCCTGCCCTTATGCAACTGTGCACAGAGCAGAAAGGATTGGTAGTGATTTATTAAGCACGGCGTCCAGTTCTGATTTCTGGGACACATTCACATTGAACAGAGCAAAGCAGAGCTCTCCATATGCTTTACACTCACAAATGTATTACTTGCTACAATCCACAAGTGTGAGGAGTATTAGCAAGAAGCATACGTTCATTAAATTGCTCCTTTTATTTTCCAAGTATGCCACGGTAAGTAAGAAATAACTCCAGAAATGAGGAGACTTGAGAATCTATATGTTCACAGTGTACAAACAGCTCAGTTCCCAAAGCATTACAGCAACATTCTCACACACTTTGAAAATAGTTTCCCCCCAGCTTCCCGGCAGAGCTCATTTGATCTTGTAGAATGAGGACTGATATAAAGACCACAACACAAGACAGACTCCTCCGAAGCAGGAGGAAAAGCGCTCTATGATTTTCTCAATACTCCTTCCCCTTGGCCCTCAGAGACCCCTCAGCGACCAGTGCCCGCCCTGCGTGGCCACTGTAAATTCTACATCTGAAGCTGCGCTGAGGAGGGGGTCCCCCCTCCATGTAAGAATATCTGGACACCCCTCGTTAATAGAGCTCAGAGGAATGCAAGCCCCACGGTCAGTCCTGGCATCAAAAGCAAACAGTTCCCCAGGACTTACCAGGTGTTCTGCTGGTTCTGTCCTGCTCAGGTGATGGTTCTGCTGTTCGTGAACAGACAATTGGCAGGTCGGGGAGCTGGGAGGAAATGTGATTTACTGCATCTGGTAGCAGAGAACAGGGAATACAATTAGGCACAGTGTTGAGAGGCCCAATGGATTCATTGCCGAGACAGCAGCTTGTCTGCCCTACATAATGGAGCACAGAGGTGGCCACTGCGAGAGGGGATCAGGGTGAACAAAGCCCAGCATTTGCCCGGTGACTGGTGTTCAGTAGAGTAGCTGAGGCAGGAGAGATCCCTGCCAGAGAGCTCAAGCCCCAGAACAGCTCTATGTATGAAAAGATTCAGCAGAAAGCTCTAGATTCTAAGAGCACAATGTGTCCAGGGGACAAAAAAAAAGAGGGAGCGAGATGGACTAGTGAGAGCCATTATCAACTTGACGTGGGTGCGTTCTCAGTCGCTCTGCTGTGTACAACTCTTTGCAGTCTCATGGACTGCAGCCTGCCAGGCTCCTCTGTCCGTGGGATCTCCCAGGAAAGAATACTGGAGTGGGTTGCCATTTCCCTCCCCACGGGATCTACCCGACCCAGAGATCAAACCCAGGACTCTCACACTGGTCTGAGCCACCAAAGAACGGGATTGGGCCAAGTATGGGACTTCAAACTAGAAACATGGAAGACATGTCTTAAACAGAATTGGAAAACGGATTTGGGAGTCTTTCCTTAAACTGGAAATATCACTTTATGTGTCTGATTCATTCCAAAGATTAACAGGCATTAAAAAAAATTTCAGAATTTATCCCATAATTTTAGTCCTTCTGTCTGGTGTTTCAGCTAGAAAATCCTGAGATTCCAAATAATAGCACCATGAGCTCAGCTGCAAGAAATGTGGCCGTGCGGAAAAGAGAGACTGACTCTGCTTGGGAAAATATCTTGAAAGTTCATTTGGGGAGATGGAGGCCATGGAAGTCAATAGGTGTGCCGAAGTATTAGAGGAGAGGGGGAAACCACTGGGATGAGACAAGGGAAGAATCTATGAATGCCCCAGAGAGCAGGGGGAAAATGAAGGAACATTCTAGAAAGCTGGGCTCTAGGTGATGTGATTCCTTCCATGTGCCACGGACACACCCCAAAACCTGGAATGTCGATCACTGGTCAATGACCACGTCTAACTGCTTACTGCATATTCCATTCAATAGCCCTCAAATCATCTCAAGCTCAACATGTCCAAAACGGAACTCTCATCTCCACTCATCTGCTGCTTCTCCCTACTGAGAAGAGCGTATCTGAGCTCACTGGCACCACAGTTCGCCCAGGATTCTGGGCGGTGCCCCTACCTCCCTCTCCTGGTATCCAGTCGGTCACCCAGCCTTCCCACATCCATCCGGTCCTCTGTATCCCCACTGATGCTGACTTAATTCCAGCAGGTTTCTGTTTTTTTCTTTTTTTTTAATTTCATGTAGGAAAGGGCTGTGAACAGACACCAAATTAGGATGAGTTGAGTTCTGTACCGACGAGGCCACTGCAGACTCACATGCAGGCGAATCACCAAGGATGTAGTGACACTGGACCACCGTGTTCTCAGGGCAAAAGGAACGGATGGGGTGGAGCTTCTCTAAGAGAATGGTTTTGTCTGTATCAACTCTTTGGGGAGACAGAACCGGAAGTCAGGAGTTGGCAGGCAGGCCCTGGGTTGCAGCGAAGCTCAGGTTACTGTTCCTCCCTGGGGCCTCATGTGTGCTGGAGTTGGGCACTGGGTCAGGCAGACATAGCTGAAGGCCCTTCACTGCAGGGGAGGAAGGTGGGCCTTTGAGATGATGCTGGGCTGGAAGATAGCAGGAAGCAGCCTATAGAGACCCTCTGAAATGACCTGAATTGGAGCCAGGGCCTCAGAGTATGGGCACATGTCTGAAGTTGCCCTTTATTCTCCACGTTGAACTGCTCTGCCAGTGATCCTTAAGTTAGCTTGCAGACTCTGTCACTCTGGAGAGGTGTGGGAAGGGTCAGGACCCAAAGCCACAGAAGGCAGGACCAAAGAGAGCAACAGCTGGGGTAAAGCAGGGCCTGAGCAGGAGACAGTGGTCCAGGGGAAGGAAGAGCAGCACCGTTTAGGAGATAAGAGAAGACCAGAGCAGATGTGCACAACTTCCGAGTTTCCCTGAGGATTTCCAGAAATCTGTGGAAGGGCAATCTCTGTAAGTCTGACTGCCTGCGTTCAAATGAGATGCATTTGAATCTCTCAAGCCATTAAGACGAGGTAAGACTTTGCAGACTGGTCACACGTGTCTGGTGCCTTCTATGCTACACATAGAATTTCTAGGACACTTCTGCATACTGAAAGTTTTAGCAGCAAGAAGTAGAAGCCACCTGCAGGCAGGGGATTCTGCACATGACTCCTACTGCTTACATTTCAGCCTCCCCCAGGAGGCAGCTCTCCGACGGAAGGGAGCAGGTGATGGAGGTACCTTTGCCCAGCGGTCGCTGGCTACAGGCGCATGGGCTACAGCTCTTATGGGGCTGGGGCTCCATGGTTTCTGTGCCTGATACGAGGTGGCAGGGCATGGGGCCCAAGGAAGAGGACAGGGCAGCTCCTCAATATATCATTAAGTAGTAATTCCTGAGGCTCTGCCAGCCCCGAGGGGTCTGATAGACCAACACAAGGAATAAGAAACAGGGCGCCCAAAGCTTCCTGGGGGAGAATTCCTTCACATGGCCTCAGTCAGTACACTGCCCTCTTCCTGACCAAGTCTGGGTGGTCTATTGTGCTTCTTCCTCCAACAGTCAGCTACAGAACAGAGGAGAAAGGTGAGCCCTTCCCCTTACCCAGCACTGCTAAAATCATCACCATATGAAGAACATAAATAGCCAAAGTTAGAAAGAAACAAAACTGATGAAAACTCTCCTAAAATCATGACTTCTGGGCAAGTGAAGACACACTATGTCCCAACAACTGGTATGAGGGTTTTGATGCGGGAAAGGTTCCAGGCTGCCCCAGGCTGGGATGGGGCGGAAATCTACAAAGTCTCAAACAGCAAGGATGAGACAGGCCCAGGACAGATGTTTTCATTTGCCAGTTCTGGCCAAGGGTTTCACACCAGCTCCCCAACAGGTAAAGAACAGAGGTAGTTCTAGGTATATACTATGTGAAATATATACTTACGCAAAAACACTGTGCCTATTTAGGGCAGTAAAAACAACCCACCCAATCAATTTTGACTCCACCATATAACAAGGATGTATGTGGGGTAGGGAGGAAGTGGTGGGGGGGATCATGAAGTACGTGACCAAGAAATTCTACTCAGGATTAAAATACATTGCTCTTGATTGCCAAGGCCACCATGTAATCAAAAACCATTGGTGATCCAGCAGTCTAATATCTTTATTTCCTCTGAAAAGCACAGGGGGACACACACAGGATACCTGAAGAGGGGTCATCATACAAGCACACACTAGCAGCCAACTCTGTGGCAACTCATCACTCTGGCGATGCTTTTGCTGACCCCTGCAGGGTCTTGTACAGTTTTATAATTTCAGCTGGACCTGGATTCTATAATCATCGTGTTTCAAAAGTTGGGTATCTGTCCTAAGGCATTATTATTCTACCGTCATTTTTTGTTAGGTCTTAGTACCAATTGGTTGAGTCTAAGAGGGTCTTGGTAACTTTGAAATCAAAGGAAGAGGAAACAATCAGACAGCTCAAAGTTCCTAAACTGGATGTGCTTCATGATGGGTTTTTACCCACAGAGTGACCTATAAACACTGACCACATTCTTGGTAGGATGTGTTCCCTCCTTCAAACTGCTCTCTTTGCTAACAGATGTGGTGTAATGGAAAGGTCTTCCCAGGCTTAGTTATAATCAGACATGGAAGTATCGCCATCCAGGGCAATAAGGAAGATCATGGAAACTTTTCCCTGGCCATTTCCTGGGACCCCTGAGACTTTTGCATCCTCTTAAGCCTGAGTTTCACTCATCCCGTAAAAAGCAATGGAGGATAAAATCACAAGGGCTGTTTTTCTCTGCAGGCTCCTTTCTAAGTCATGACTGTATTTCTTACCACCTCTATGAACAACTTAGGTGAAGTGGGAAGTACATGGAGCAGGAGGAAATGAGAGAAGTTCACGGTGAAAACAATAAAGAGAGAGTGCTGAGAGTTTATGACATGGCTTTGTGGATGCTTGTTAACAAGTCACATACTACATGGGTCTCCCCGGCCCACACAGCCTTCCCTGGGACACAGTATGCAGGTTCCATCCCTTCCCTAATTAGAGAAAGAAGCCTAAGAAAGGTCCTGGTTTGAGAAGGGAAGAGAAAAAAAGAAGTGAAAGAATAAGAGGTTGATGAGCATGCCTCCGGTATGTGGGTGTCTGTGGGTCCATGTCTGATGCTTACTGTGTTACTGCTAATCACATGCATGACCTCAGGGGAGCCCCAGCATGAGGGAACTCCACTATCTTTCCCATGCTGCCACCCCCAACTCCCAAAAACAGTCAAGGCCACCTCCTCAGCCTATACTCCACCTCCAAAACACAGAACAAGTGTCCTGACTTGGCTATTCCCTAGAGAAAGTTGTAGAACTATCATAGGTCCTCTTCCTGGAGTTGCTGTGGGCTCGACCTGGACTTGTCTCCGAGCATATGCACTGGGATCATGAATTTGATACCTTCCCAAAGATCACCCAAGGGGCCAAAATTCAGATCCCCTGCCTTTCATTTGTTGGGTAGTGGGAACCCGAACAAACCACCAGTTTTTGTTTGTTTGTTTTCTGAAGTTAGAATTATCCTTACTGCAAGGATCTTTGCTAGACATTATAAGAAAAATGCCTTATCCATCTCTGCATTTTAAAATTGTTAACCATACATTTCCAAAAGACATTGGGAAAACACTGATGCCATTGCTTATTCTACCTCCCGCATCATCTTCCTGGTTTAGAGGCTGTAAGAGAGCAGAAAATATCTGTTCCTTCTGACAAGATCTGGCATTTTAGGACAGGTTGAGCTAAGGGTCAGAGTGAAAAGTGGAAATCAAGTGGTTTTCATGAGTTTGCAGCTAAAGTTAGAGGAGCAAGGTGAAAGCTGAGAGGCACACAACCTCAAATTCATCCCAAGGCCCCAGTGAAGGACAGCAGGGAAGCAGGGGGCAGAGAAGGGGAGAGAGAGCAGAGGAAGGCCCATCTTGCCAGGATGGGGTCAGAAAGCCAGGAACCTGCTCCTAACCTTCTTGTGCCCCCAGTCAACCATGCCCCACAGGGAGAGAAGTTCTGTAAAGCCCTGGTTCCCAGGGAGGCTGGAGAAACTGCGGTTTTCTGATTCAAAGTAAAACCAGAGGCCTTAGGAAGGTTTTTTAAACATCAGATGATGGGCTCCTGATGTGTACTGTTACCTGGAGACCTAACCACCAGTTCCAGTGGGCTCAACCCTGCCAGGGAACTGGTCCTGAGGCTGGTGCTCTGGGCTGAGTGTATTTCAAGAGAGATCCAAGCAGTGAACCTTGGAGACCAAACGGGAAGAAGAGGAGCTGGGCCAGCAGTCTAAAACTAGGAAGAGTTGATCAAGAAGTAGTCCTTGAAGTGGGGAGCATGGGGAGATGGGGGCATGGCCCTCCTGAGCATTCGCAAACAGCGCTCCCCTTCTTTCTGATGCCCCTCCAGACCAAAGCAGCATATCTCCCAGGGAGCCTGTGTTAATGAGACCCACTAAGCTGACAGATGAGAACTTTCAGGTACAGATAGGGAGAGAGCGCTCACACTTACCTCCATCCGCGCCGGAGAAGCTCTGTGGAGACAAAAGCAGGGCAGGGAGTCACTATACACGTGGGGAGATGACCCTTCACTCATTCAGCCCGTCTTTCTCCCGCAGAACTTGACCGTGGTGGGCAAACCCCATGCTCTCTTTCCTTCTGGGAAATTTGTTTGGGATCCCGAAATTTAAGGGAAAGGTTTACCCTTTGCACTTTATTTACCCCAAATTTCTCCCAGTAGACATTTATTTCAGTTATCCAGCAAATACTCTTGGTTGTGCTGGAGAAGCGATAACAGAAAATCCCTTCCTGTAATGAATGTGTTTAGATTGCTTTCCTATCATTGCTGGGTACCTGAGGAAACAGGAGTTGTAAAATAGAGGGGAGGGTGGTCCTGAGTTATTCAGAACCTGCTGGCATTATGGATTCTCTCTTTGCTACACAGAACCATGTGTTTTCATAGACAGGCATACCTCGTTTCATTGTGCCTCAATATTGCTTTTTTTTTTTTTTTTTAAACAAATGGAAGGTGTCTGACAATCCCCAGTTAGGCCAATCTGTCAGCACCATTGTTCCAACAGTATTATTTTTAATTAAGATATGTACATTGTTTTTTAGACATAAGGCTATTGCATACTAAATGGACTAACAATATAGTATAAACATAACTTTTATATGCAGTGGGAAACCAAAAAATTCATGTGACTCACTCCATTGCAATATTCACTTAATCTCAGCGGTTTGGAACCAAACTCGCCATATCTCTGAGGCATGCCTGTGCGGTAAAATTTCATGTTTCACTGACACTTTCTTTTTTGGGATTCATGCCCATTTGATACGGTTTTGCTCCTGGCCTTTTTATAAAAGAAAGACTTAAAGCCACGGGGAGTCTGTTTAATCTGCTTCATAAGAATTGGTTTTTAGACCAATCCGCCACTCGCAGCTTCAGAGACGGCTCTGGTTCTCATGCATCTAGCCCTCACTGCAGGGTGTGTGGTCCTGGCTTCTCATCCACACCAACTGGCCTTTTCTCCAATTGGCACTGTCATGGTGTGCCCGCTTCCCCAGGGGTATAACTGAGAGAAATGACGTTAGTTTCCTTCACCTTCTGAAAGTCCTTGAAGGATTTTTCTGTCTCTTTTAGCTTCTCTAGGATGATTTGCTCTTTGGCAGATATTTGGGACTCTTCACTTTCCAGGGCTTGTATTTCCTGCTCCAGCCTGGAAAACACACAAACGGAAGACAGGTTACTTTATCTTCTGGCCAGAGAGCAGCTTCTTCCTGTCGGGTGCCTCCCTGGTGGTCTCCGTTTGACATGATGGCGTGGTACCCAGCCAGGCTTTGCCTTACAGAGCAGCCCATGTTGCCGCCTTTGCCTGAGCAGACACTGGTCAAAGGGAAACCACGCAGATTGGGGCCACCCAGTCACTGCCACCACTTTCCAGTACACTTTGTGCCTTCCTTTCAACCCTCTTCTCCTCTGCATTCTTAATTTGGAGGTAGATATTTTTCATAGCATGGCTTCCCAGGTGGCTCAGTGGTAAAGCATCTGCCTGCCAATGCAGGAGACCTGGATCCATTCCCTGGTTGGGGAAGATTCCCTGGAGAAGGAAACCGCAACCCACTCCAGTACGCTTGACTGGAAAATCACATGGACAGAGGAGCCTGGTGGGCTACAGTCCATGGGGTTGCAAAAGAGTTGGACATGACTCAGCGACTAAACAACAGCCACCATTTTTCATAGGTTAAGACATACTATCTGAAGGAAAATAGCTTCATGTTCTGCCATCTCGTACTAACTGTTCTGTCAGGTAGGCCAAAAGGTGAAGAGCTGGTCTCGCTCAAAGGTAATATGTTGCCACGACATGGCTGGTGGCTAGTGAACCTGCTGTCACCTTCCTCGGTGGCCTGACTTCTCCTGCCAAGGAGAGAGGAGATGGAAGGGACTGATACAACTGCCCCTGCTCTTCTGGAAGTTTCCTCAGTTTTTACAAAACCTCTATATTTTCTGAAAAGGAGACTTCAGCACAGCCTGGAGACTCCGGGAATATTCCAGAAGGGCAGCTACACTGAAGTTGTGAGGGAGGCCTTGTCAGCTCTATGCTTTCAATGAAATGATTGTAATAACCATGTAACTTTTCTTGAGCACAATCTGTGCCAAGAGCTAAGCTAAGAATTCACGTGGATTGTTGTAGTTAAGCTTCCTTATGACCCTATGAGCAGGGAATTCCCATTTTACAGACGAACTCATTAAGGCAAGGCAGGGCTAGGGAACTAGTTTACTGGTACAGAGTGTTGAAGCTAGGGTTTAAGCCAGAAGTATAACTCGAGACCCTGCTCCTCACCGTTGTGCCAAACTCTGGTCACACGGTTCGTCACTAGAGTACTTCACATATGCCCTGCCTTTAAACACACTGCGTATGTTGAATAAATAGGGCGGTACTGTAATGTACCAGTGTTTTGGGGTTATGAAGGGATGGGCGTTCCCCTACCTACAGGACTCCATACTATGATGCTTCCAAATCATTTAGTCTGAATTTATTCATTCATTCACTCAGCTCTGCTTTTGCTCTCTTCGTCCTCTGTCATGTTGGAAGTTTTGCTGCAGAACGTGCCTGCCTATGTTTGTCCTTTTCCTCCGCCTTTCCTCTTCTACCTTCTAATCTGCTGCAGGGAACCGGCTAACCAGGTCTGTTAAACTGAGACCTAACCTAAAGCGTTCAGAGTGAGATCTTCTGAAGAGTAAGGGAAAGAATCTGCCTGCAATGCAGGAGACACGGTTCGATCCCTGGGTTGGGAAGATCCCCTGGAGAAGGAAATGGCAACCCATTCCAGTATTCTTGCTGGGAAACCCCATGGACGGAGGAGCCTGGTGGGCTACAGTCCACGGGGTGGCAAAGAGTCAGACACGACTGAGTGACTGAACATGAAGACAAATGCTATAACTGTACTCCCTCCAGATGAACAGAGCTTCAGATATACTGACCGCTTCCCTCACAGTACAAGTGGCAGTTCTTTTCATGACTAAGACAGCCCTACAGTATCTAGCCTCCTAGTGCCTATAAGAGCCTCTGCTCTTAACAACGTGCTCATTTCACTTTATGCTTCGGTTAAACAGAGCTACTCCTTATGTGCCCATCTGTGACCACTGATTTGCCCTTCTCCAGAAAATCCATCTCCAAACCCTAGCCACTATTGAAATCTTAGCTCAGATACCACCCACCTCATGAGGCTTTCATACATTCACCATCAGGAAATAACAATATCAGTGGTCTTATCAAGTCCACTATATGTTAGAGCATTGGTTTTCAACCAAGGTGCTTCTGTCCCTTAGGGCATAGTTGGAGATGTCTGGAGATAGTATGGTTGTCCATTACTCAAGCAGAGAGGAGTTGGTCCTACTGGCATTTAGGGGGTAGCAGTTTATAAACACACTACCAAGTACAGAACACCCCCCACAATAAAGAATGACTTGCCCCCCTAAAACCAACAGGGCCAAGGTTTAGTAACTCTAAACCCTGCATCAGAGTATACATAAATTATTAATTTCCATTAATAGAGTATAAATTCACCATGGGAAAGGCACGAACAGTCAATACAAGTATGTTGAATGAATGATAAAAGATGAATCAAGTTGCAAAAAGTCATATAGCTCAGCCAAGAGGAGATCTTCAGATTTCTGAGAACAGGGTGAATTCTTCAGCAAGCTTTGACTTGAGAGGCTGTGTGTGGGCTGAGAGGCAAACAACCTAGAGGAGAGGGCCAAGCAGCATCGCTAGATAAACAGAGATATAAAGCTTTGCTGTTCCAAATGTTTATTACATCTTTTATTGATATATACATCTGTGTCAATTACTTTGGGAGGAATCAAGAAAAGGAACAGGAGCATGGAATAGGGACAACTCAAGTGACCTAAAATGGAACCAGTTCAATGGGTAGGGGAGCTCCGAATAGA
Organism: Odocoileus virginianus; assembly: GCF_023699985.2. NCBI lineage: Eukaryota > Metazoa > Chordata > Mammalia > Artiodactyla > Cervidae > Odocoileus > Odocoileus virginianus. The sequence goes on from NC_069704.1 coordinate 12,671,586, forward strand.
GGTTTCCTAGAGATTGGCCAGGTGAGTTTTTAGCAGATTTCATTTGAATCTCAAAAAAACTGAATACCTCAGCAGATGTCTAGAATGTGGGTTGACTCCATTATTCTCAAATTCCCTCCCTTCCCCCTGCACCTTCATGGGAAAAACATATATGTCCTCAACCACTGATATTGGTCTTGGCCACATGATTTGCTTTGTCCTCACAGGAGGTGGGATATGCTTCCCTGCTCTTGATTTTGGGTGCAGCCATGTGACCTGCATCAGCCAATGGGATGTTAGCAGACATGATACAAGCAGAGGCTTGGAACATATCCACCCAACTGGGCTCGTCCTCTTGAGTTTCTTCTGGCACCAAAAGAACAGTTTCTCTGGGCAGCTGCTGTTCCTTCAGCCTGAGCCCCGGGAGGAACAGGTGGGGAGTAGACAGGAGCTCAACCCAGAGTCAGAAGCCATGGCCAGTCATACCTGCACCTTCAATTAGAGCCACTCAGCTAAGCCCAGCCCAGATCAGCAAACACCCAGTCTCCTCCTCACAGGAGAGTGAGCAGGAGCATACGACTTTTGTTTTGAAGCACTGAGTTTGAGAGTGGCTTGTCACAGAGCACTATTTTGGCCAATAGCTAACTGACACAGCTCAAATATGTATATGTTTTATATATACATATTATAAATATTATTACACCTCCTAATGATATATATTCCAAGAGTATGTATTCCATCCACATATAAATACTTGTGGGCTTCCCAGGTGGCACTAGTGGTAAAGAACCTGCTTGCCAATGCAGGTAGATGTAAGAGATAAGGGTTCAATCCCTGGATGGGGAAGATCCCCTGGAGAAGGTCATGGCAAACCCACTCCAGTATTTTTGCCTGAAGAATCCCATTGACAGAGGAGCCTGGTGGGCTACAGTCCATAGCGTCACAGAAAGTCAGACACAACTGAAGTGACATAGCATGCACACATGCACGCAAATATATGTGTGTGTGTGTGTGTGTGCATATATCCTAATAATACCTGAAGCTAAGAGATTAGAAGAACTATAAACTACCCTCTCCCCATTTCCCCAAGCCTCAGAGAAATCAAGAAGAGTACAGGGCACCCCTATACAAATTTTAACTTTGACAAAATAGGAAAATATCAGTGGTGGTTATCTTTGGGTAATGAGATACTGAGTGTTTTTAATTTTCTTCTTTTTAATTTTCAATATTTTTAATATAATTTAAAAACCAGATATTACATATCTAGGCAAAATAAAAACAATAAATCACATTTTAAAAATGCCACCTCTGGCCTAGCACTGAGAAGGCTGCCCTTCATGGGCTGTGGCACCAAAAAGGAGCTGAGGTCCAGTGGGGTGTTAAAATGAATACAACATCAACTGACACTCAGTTCTACCAACACTGATGGAGCTTATCTGGCTGGACTCAGAGTCAGGCACTACAAGGGATTCTGTCATAAAATTAGGTTAAAAATTTCTGACTTAAAACAAAAAGGTTGACTCTAAGTAACTCACTACTCCCAATGAAGCAGCCTCAGGTGATTAAGAATTCTCTGTGATGTGATGCCCAATGGCTGGCCTGATCATCTCCACTGCCCAGGCCCTATTGGTTTCAAGGCTCTTGGCCATACAGCTCAAGTGCTAAAGATTTGGGTCGTGATACTGCGTAACTGAGAAGGAACATGGGGCGGGAGGAGGGGGGATGGAAAAAAGTAACAAAACTAGGCTTTCAAGATAAGGACAATTGAGTTTAATCCAAAGGGAATGAACTCAAGAAATCTACAGTTTGTATATGTCTAAATGAGTCAGATCCAAATAGCAGATTTCTCCACAAATGCACGTGCGGGCACTGGAAAGCCCAGACTGCCATCTTTCCAAGGAAAGCCTGAGTCACAAGCCTGAGGAGCTTCCCAAGAAACCAAGATTCGTGGGGTTAATAAAAGTCATCCCATTTGGCTTAGAAATGCCACTGTTTTCCAGCTTCGTTGACCGAAATCTAATGCAGACTTCCCAGGAGGAACCAAGGAGATACTGCCCAGCTAAAAATAAAGAACAGGCAGGAAGTGTAATTTACACTCAAGGCTAACTGAGGCTCTTTAGGCTGAGACAGGTGTACTTAACAGCCTTTGACCAGCTTGCTTAGTTTCTCTGGAGGAAGAAGCAGACTGTAATAGACAGTAAAGACTGGTGATACACTGCAGCTGTGCACGTTCAATTTACTGGAGTTGAGGTTGTGATCCTGGCCAAGCGGTCTTATAAAATCTAACCTAACCCCAATAGACCTTTGTCACAAGACAATACAAAGGACCTATGGCGCTATGAAGTGCATCGATCATTCTCTCATTCAAAGTCTATTTATACATCCATCTATCCAACTTAATGCAAGCACCTACCTTCTAGCAGGCACTGCGCTGAACATCAGGGACAGAAAGCTTAATCAGCCATTGTGTCTGGTCGGGGGACCTCTTAGTAAAGTAATGAGAACAGTCAAGTAAATGCACAAATTGCAAAAGAGCCCACAAAGAGCTGAAGGAAAGAATAGCAATTTGGAAAATTGACAATTTGGAAAATTGTCAGTTCCGCCGGGGAATGTGGAGGAACTCCAAGTTGCCTGTCCCAGATCTAGTCTCCCCTTCTCCCATGCTAACTGAATCCTTATTTTATGGGGGATGGGTGGCAATGTACCCAGCTGAAAATTTACACATCCCAGCTTTCTTTGCATAGAAAGGTGGCCATAGGACAGTTTTGGCCAGTGAGCTGTATGTAGACATTCTGGGCAAGACTTCTGGGAAAGCTCCTTAAAACGGGGAGAGTTGATTTAAGTGGCACTTGACCTTTCCCTTCTTTCTGCCTAGTAGAGGGACCTGGTGCTAGAGGGATGTACTAGCTTCCAGTTGCTGCTGTAACAAATGACACAGACTTAGTAGCTTACAAAATATCAACTTACTATATTACATTTTTGCAGGTCGGAAGTTTGACAAGGATGTCACCAGGCTACAGTCACGGGGTGGCAGAGTTATGCTCCTTTCTGGATGCTTTGGGGAAGAGGTGCTTCCTTGCTTTTGCCAGCTCCCTGAGGCCACCCACAGTCCTTACCACATGGCCCCTTCCTCCACTATCAAAGTCAACAAGGCTGTTGTTCAGTCATCAAGTCCTGTCTAACTCTTTTGTGACCCTATGGACTGTAGCCCTCCAGGCTCCTCTGTCCATGAGATTCTCCAGGCAAGAATACTGGATCAGTTTCCATTTCCTTCTCCAGGGAATCTCCCTGACCCAGGGATGGAACCCACAGCTCCTGCATTGGCAGGCGGATTCTTTACCTCTGAGCCACCAGGGAAGCCCTAGGCAATGCTGTAGCTCTCTGACTATTCTTCCCCAGTCACATCTCCCTCTGACTCTCTTCTGCTTCCTCTTCCACTTTCAGAATCCTTACGGTTAGATTGGGCCAACTCAGATAATCCAGGGGAATCTCTCTATGTTAAAGTCAGATGTTTGGAGACCTTAATTTCATCTGTAACCTTAACTCCCCTTTGCCATGTAATCTAACATAATTACAGGTTCTAGGGGTTAGGATGTAGATATCTTTGGGGGTCCATTACTCTGCCTACCATAAAGAATATGATGCTATAGGTGGAGTTGTCACCTTGTGTCCATAGGAACAAGAGTCTGCTAAGGGTGCCTGAGTGTACAGAAAGAGAGAAATTGCCTGGGTGCTAGTTAGCATCCTGGAGTGACTACACCAGCTCTGGACAGTTCACTCCAGATTTTCTGCTATAAGTTTAAGCCACTGTTGTGATCACAGCTAAATGCAATTTCCTACAGATACAAAGTGGCGAGGAAAACTTGACTGAGTAAGTATTATGTTAGCTGGGCCTTGAAGGATGCCTTCATCAGGTGGAAAAGAGAAGAAAACAGGCCAGGCAGAGGCGATAACACAGGCTGAGGCCCAGAATATCATATGTCCCTCCCTCACCCAGGAGCATGTGGCCTTGCATGGCCTTTTCAGGGACTGCACACTCTATCCTCCAGAGGACATGGTTCACCAAGATGCCTCAGAGGTTCTCAGCATCCAGGTCCCTCACCCCCACTGCTCACTTTGTGCTCTCATTCTGCTGGGCCTTGGATGGCCCAGAAATACTTGGCCTTCCAGGCCCTGTGGGGACCCTTCCCTCCTTCCTTCCTTCATCTTCAGTGGGAGAAAACGAGGCTCAAAGAGAGATGAGAACAAAAGAGGGGGCCTGGGCCACTGATTCTCTAGCTCCTGCTTGCCACGATTCTCTGCAGTATCTCTGCCTGTTTAACTCACAGGAGCCAATCAGTGTTTCCTTTGCATGGGCATCTCTCAGTTGAATGCAAAAGGTGCAAACTAATACAGACTGGGTTTCCAACAGTCTAACCGTTTGGGGAAGACTTTGCCAATAAACTCAGATGTATTCCATCTTTTCTTTCTGCTGCTAAGTCGCTTCAGTCGTGTCCAACTCTGTGCGACCCCATAGACGGCAGCCCACCAGGCTCCTCCGTCCCTGGGATTCTCCAGGCAAGAACACTGGAGTGGGTTGTCATTTCCTTCTCCAATGCATGAAAGTGAAAAGTGAAAGTGAAGTTGCTCAGTCGTGTCCGACTCTTAGCGACCCCATGAACTGCAGCCCACCAGGCTCCTCCGCCCATGGGATTTTCCAGGCAAGAGTACTGGAGTGGGGTGCCATTGCCTTCTCCAGATGGTGAGAATAATTGTTACAAAACTAAGAATTCTAACACTGTTTTTGTTATGTATATATTATTTGTACGTAACAACAATAATAATGAGGAGCACTGTCGAGTGCTTACTATGTGCTAAGCACTGTTCTCCCTGTTTCAGATGCATTATGATACTTAATCTTCATATCCCATCAAACAAGAATTCTTTCTCTTTCTTTACGCAGATGAAGGACTGAGATACAGAATACTACCGACTGGTTCAGGGTCACAATCATAATGAGGCCAGGATTTGGACCCTGGTACTGGAGAACTAGTCCTAGAGAATCAGGACTCTTTGCCATTGCTTTCGGCTACCTCTCTAGGATCACTTTCTTCTTTTTCCTCACTTCCTCAAGGACTCACAGTGCAACACAATGGATTTTTCATGCTCATAGAACCACAGAAGATCACGCTGGAGGTAGAAGCCATTTAACCTAATTGATTTCCAGAAACACAAACCTCCTAAATTGTTCTCCACCCAGGATTTCGGCTTGAAATCCTCTGCACAAAAAGAACTTACCACCTCTCAAGGCAGCCCTTCCCTCTTTGGACAGTGCTGACCATCAGCAGTGGTCAGTGAAAGTTGACCAGCTTCCACTCATGGTCTGAGTTCCAACCCTTGGAAGTGCAGAGGTCAAGTTTAGCAAACACCATGACTTGTAGGGGCTCCACTTGGGAAATGGGAAAAGCAAAGGCAAATGGAACTTCCTATTCAGTGGGGAGCATGGATGATATGAATTGGGGCCCAGCCTCCTGGGTGACTCAGAGGGTAAAGAATCTGCCTGCAGTGCAGGAGACCTGGGTTCAATCCCTGAGTTGGGAAGATCCCCTGGAGAAGAGAATGGCAATCCACTCCAGTATTCTTGCCTGAAGGATTCCAGGGACAAAGGAGCCTGGTGGGCTACAGTCCATGGGGTTGCAAAGAGTCAGACACGACTGAGCAACCAACAGTTTCACTTTTTAGCGGGGTGGGGGGTGGTGGGAAGAGCAGAAGGGGAAAGGGTGGAGTGACCAAGAGGAAGGAGGACTTCTGGGGTTGCTCATAGAACCAACTCAGCACCAGCTAAAAGCTGAAGTGAGAGGAGCAGTAAACAAATGTTTCAGGGACTTCCCCGGTGGTCCAGTGGCTAAGATTCCACTCTCCCGATGCAGGGAGCCCAGGTTCAATCCCCGGTCAGGGGGCTAGATCCCACATGCCAGAATTTAGAGTTCGCGTGCCACAACTAAAACCCAGGGCAGGCAGATAAATAAACAATTAAAAAGACATATAAAAAGAAACATTTTCACAAAATCCTGGGGACTCTAAGTACATTTCTGAACAAGGTCTGAACAAGACCAGCCTCTCCCTGACAATGGACCCTTTATAATTTTCCTGTCAAGGGACCCGGGCCCGGGTCACAGACATAGGCTATGAAGAGGTCAACCATTGCTGCTCAGGTGACGTGTATTAGAGATGCGGTAAATTCTCCCAGAATAAAAAGGATATGCTGACAGACTGGTCCACGGTGCTGAATTTAGACCAGTTCTTTCCCCTAGAATTGCAATTTCATAGTTGAGCAGTCAAGTGGGGTTACCTGTCTGACCAACCTGCCAAAATAAGCACCTCAGGGAGAAAGTTTGCTCCTCAGAGGAGAGGAGAGCTGCCTGTTTATGCATCCAGCATGAAGCAAAATGTAAAAGAGGCTGCGAATTGTTCACCAAGACCCACCCTCCCCTTCTCTCACTGCAACATAATCCCTAAAGTTAAGCTGGGCATGAGCCACAGAGAACAATGTCCACACTCCTTAGCATCTTTTGTGACCACGGGCAGCATGCTCTGGCCAAAGGGATGTAAGTCAAAGTGTGGCAGGCAGTTTCTAGAACCTTCTGTACCCCTTTCCTCTTTCATCCTTTCCTTCATCCTTCTGCCTGAAATGCAGAGACATGCGGGTGAAGCTCTCACTGCCATCCTGGACTCTGAGAACAGACAGGAGAGGGAAAAGCTAGAAGAAGGCTTGGTCCCTAAGGACTTCCCAGCTCACGGCCACCAGAGAGTGCTTGACAGCCCACCTATGGATTTTTCCTGGAGTGAGAAATAAACATCTTATATAAGCCACTATGACTGTGGGTCTTTGTTACTTGCATTGACATTTAATCCTAGGTGATGCAGTTGACCACATATTGTTGAATTTTGAATGAATGCTTATAGAAGTATACTGAGGGTGTGGAGCCATAGCTAATCACAACCCAGAGCTTCATAATGTCTCAGCAGCAAAAGGTGGGGGGAGGAAATGAACAATCGCAAGGTTTGCAATCCATTCCTGCTAATCTACTCTCAAGGTAGGGCTTGCTTAGGGCTGTGCTTCACTCCACTCAACATCCTGCCCCATCCAAAGCCTCAGCGGGGAAGTTACCACTCTTTGCGCAACGACAATCATCCAAGTCTTAGCATCTCTGGTATGCTGGGGCTGCGACGTTTGTGTCAGCCTGATGCTCACAGCTTCTGCCAGCTGGATCGTACCAGAAATAGCCAGGACTGGGCTGTCCACACATTTGAAAGACCGACCCAGAAGAAAGCCTTGCAGCTTAGTAAGCTAATCACCCCTACACAGGAGACTCAACAACACAGAGCTTGCCTATGACCCTGGAGTTCTGGTTACAGAGTGGGATCAGAAGACATATTATATAGGTGGTCCAGAAGTGAGTGAGGTGACAGATGCTAAGGTGGTGGGCATTACTAATTTCACCTGCTCAGGATCCCTGCCCCTTTCCTTTGGGGAAGAGCATGCAGCTCCACCACTGGGAAACAGTTTCTCTGGAGTACCTTGTGGATTTGGCGAAACTATTAATCAAAGGGTCCCACATCCCTGGCCAAGGAGTAGGTCAACTGGACTCCTGCTAGAAATCTGCATCTTGGGAGGAGTAACCCAAGAATAGGTAATAATGGTAGGTGCGTGGATAATCATTCCTACAGCAGGATTCTGAAGACTGCCCTGTTAGTTTTCGCTGCCTGGATCCTCAGTTCTACCTGGGACCTGATTATGTAACCCCTCCATTATAAGAATATTTAGTTCTATCTATCTAACCATCCACCCATCTATTTATTTATCTATCTATCATCCATCCATCTCTCTGTCTGTCCATCCATCCTTCCCCCTATCTATCTATCTTAAGAGCTTTCTCTTTCCATATTCCAGGTAGGACACTGGGCAGAATACTGTATCCTTTCACACAACTAGATGCTATAAAATTCATTTTCCATATTTCAGGAAAACAGTGCACTTGTTTCTATGGCACTCCCCAAATATTTTTTATTTGTGACTCAATTTGCAAGGAGACAGTTTCCTTTTATTTAGATGAGTATATCTGGAATCACCACAGATCATTTGGTATTTTACTGTGAAAAAGGTTAATGGCCTTTAAATAAACAGAGGATTTCCACTTCTCCTTGTGAAAGAACAGGACCTTCCTTGACTGCAAGGTGTCAGTGGAAACTAAAGCTAGTTTCATTTTTTCCCCCTTCGTCATCATGGAGACAGAAATATGGCCGAGAAGAGAATGGTGCCTTTAAGAATTCCTAAAGTGTAGCTCATATCCTTTCCCCTGTTGAAAAGTTTCTGGTTCCCCACCATCTCCTTCCCGAATCTGATTGACCTTCTTAGGATGGAAGGTCACACCCTCTATGGTCTGCTCTCACCCCTTCCCAGCCTTACACATTCCCATGTCCCAGCCAGAACAGAGAGCATGCTGCTCTGTGAAAAAGCCTGGACTTCTCTCTCTCAGCTCTGTCTCCTGGAAACACATCTGATAATCAAAGCCCAAACTGTTGCCTTAGTAATGCTTTTCTTCCCACTCATCCTAATGTGTTCACTCCTTCCCAATCCTCATCATGGCACCCTTAGAGAGCTAACAGCATCCTTAGCCCTCTAAGATACCTGGGATACCTCACCTGGTATTGGGGCATTAAAAATGTGTCCATTCTCCCCAACCCGACCTGTGCTACCCTCTCTGAGTACAGGCTTAGTGAGAAATAGGACAATATTTCATGATTTTATTACTGTACAATATATTCTTTTTTTCCCTTATATTCTTTTCTGTATACAGAGAGGCCCGATAAATGGGTTTTGAGTGAATGAAAAGCAAAGCAAAGCAAGAATACATTTTTAAGGGATTCTACAGTGAAACTAACTTGGAGATGGTGCTATGCAATATAATTTTTAAACTCTCAGCTTGGTTTTGCTACTTTCACCACTCCGTAAAATGTATTAAAATTTGTATATTCATTGGAAAAAAATCAATACTGGATTGCTTTCTATTTTTATCTGAGTGAACTGCTGGGACATATTAGCACTTTTCATCACTGATGTTGGTACAATCAAATTTAATCCCAAGTAAATATGAATGAAAATTTCTCTGTCAGTTTCTCTTAGCCTCTGGAAACCAGCCTATTCTTTTCTTGTATATTTAGCTCATCTGAAGTCACATGGCTCACACTGTCAGAATCTATGCAAGTTGATTTCTGCTACAGAAAATCATTTCCAAGCAGGCACTGAGCCTTGATGTCTTGGGCGTGATTCTCGTGTGAGTCTGTTTCATCAGAAATAAAGAGTTTTGATTACATGAAAATGAGATGATCTCCTTCCAAAGCAATACATTTCTCAGGAACTCAAATCCTATCTTTCCAAGAAATATCTTTCTCTGCAGGAAGAGAACAAAATGTCTCATCCAGCCTTTCACCTCCGGCCTCTGAATCAGGGACCTTCCCGGTGAAGGTCAATAACTCCATCTGTGGACCTGACCTTGTGCAAACGCCTCTGGGATGGCCCTTTATCAAAGACCCCTCCTCTGGTGTAGCTTCAACTTATCTCCAGGATGCCTCCTTCCCGTTAGTCCCTTTAGAATAAATTCTCTCACACCAAAAATAGGTGAACTTCTCTTGACCCTGAGTCCTGTTCCTATTACTGCTGAATCTCTCTTCCAGATTTCCCCAATAGCACTTGCCTGCCTCTTGCTGTCTCAGCTTCGTCACACCCAGTCACCCCTCAACCCACTCCACTCCACCTGGGCACCTGCCATGCCGTTGAATCTGGTCCTGTTAAAGTCCATGACATCCTAACTGCCACATCTAACGGACACCCTTCAGTGTGAATCGACTGACTTCTTTCTTTTATAAAACTCTGAGGACCCCTCCTCCGCCCCTTCAGAAGCTTAGAGACCACATCCTCAATACAGGTGCCTTTTCTACTTCTTCACCAAATGGCCACTTGGCTGGATACTTTATCCTTGACTTATTCCGTCCACCCTCGAGTTTTAATTTCCACCTAAACACAGACTTTCATCTACCCAACCTTCAGCCTCTCTCCTAACTCCAGCCTCTACATGACAACTGCATTTTCAGTGTCTCCACCTGGATGACCCAAATCCAACATATGTGAGACCAAACTTATCCTCTTCATAGAGCCGTTCCTCCATCTGGCCTTCTTTAGTTCTGCTGCTGGTACCACCATGAATTCATCCTACTTAAGACGGAAACCTGGATGTTATCTTGTGTTTTTGTCTAATTTTTCAAAAAATTTTTATTGACGTGTAGTTGATTTACAATGTTGTACTAATTTCTGCTGTATAGCAGAGTGACTCAGTTATACATATACATATATTCTTTTTCATATTCTTTACATTATGGCTCATCACAGGATGCTGAATATAGTTCCTTGTGTCCCTGTGCTAGTCAATAGGACCGTGTTGCTTGTCTTTCCCAAATACAGTAGTTTGCACCTGCTAACCCCAAACTCCCATCCATCCACTCCTCTACCTTCCCGCCCCTTTGGCAACACAAGTGTGACCTCTATGTCTGAGTCTCTGGATGCTACCATGACCTCTGCCTCGCCCGTCTTTGGTAAACACCACCCACATATACGAGCCACTAAGTTCTGTCAGTTTGTTCCCTTGGGTTATCACCACTTATTAATCTGCTTAGGTATTTCCTCTTTCTGGAAGTCCTCCCTGATGCCTTTCCCATGCTTGCTTGCTGCCATATCTTATAGACATATTTCCATCACCAATCGTATGCCATTGTATTTTAATCACTTTCTTCTGGATCTGGAGTTTCATCCCCACCTCCCATTTGCAAAACTCTTGAGGATAACAACCATCTCTCCTTTATCTTTCCTTGAATGTGGCTTCTAGCATCAGGCTAGCTTGGGTCTAATAAGAAACCTGGCTTAGTGAAAGCTTTCAAGACATACTGGCTCTATAAATGAATGTGTGAATTGTTCCTTAGTTGGAAGTAGCTTCAAGACAGACCCTTTTGCTCAACTCCTTCAGTCAAAAATGATTCTTAAAAAAATTAAAAATAATGGCAACTATGGGTTTGGTACAAATAACTGATTTAAAAAAATTGTCTTATTTGTTTTCTCTGATATGACATAGAAGGTAGCTGCTGTGATTTTTAGACTTTTCACTCTTCCCCAAATATCTCAAATAAACAATTTCACCTGACTCCATGTATATGTGTGTGTGTGTGTGTGTCTGAGTGTAACATACTGTTCTTATTTACTCTGAGGCTCACCTAAATAAAACCTCCTGTGGAGGAGAAACAGATGTGCAGAATTGGGCCAGAAAGAGGGACCATCCCTGTACTTCATTTCCGCCTGTGATTCTCTTTGAATTCACTCCTTCAAGCAGGAAGCATGTGGGGTTTCATCTCCGACTATGAAAATTGTTTATGTGGCGCATTCCTCTCTTCCAAATCCCCATTTATGCATTGTTTGTGCCTAAACCCAGCACTCTGGTCGTTTTCCTGCTCAGTGAGAGTTTCTCATCAGCTTCCGTATGTGTGTGCACATCCACACGGCTTCAGCCACAGCTTTTATAAATGCCCACTCGGGGGGGGGGGGTGTAATCAACACATTTCTGCCTGTTGTCCTATACAGGAGGTTACTCTGGGGAGGCTGAGAGCACTTTCAAGATACTTGAGTTAGTATATTAATGAGTCATCCACGAAAAAACATTACTTAATGTCCAAGAGGAGCAGTAGTTAAATAGCTGACATTAGGTGAGCATTTACCATGGGGCCAGACAACGAGCTACATGGTTTGCAAGCATTGTTCATTTCTCTGCAATTTGCATAGTAACTACTACTATAATCCCCACTTGACAGGTGACAGACCAGAGGCTGAGAAAGGATCAGTAACTTGTGATCAGCCACCAACAGAAGGTAGAGCTGGAGTCCAAACCCAGGTCTGCCCCCTGCTGGAGCCTAGGACTTTTTTCTTTTTTCTTTAAATTGAAGCATAATTGATTTTACTCTACTGTGTTAGTTTCAAGTGAATTAACAAAGCAGTTCAGATACATGTGTCTGTGTGTGTGCGCATACTCAGTCAGTTTTGTCTGACTCTCTGCGGCTCCATGGATTGCAGCCCGCCAGGATCCTCTGCTCATGGGATTTTCTAGGCAAGAATACCGGAGCAGGTTGCCACTTCCTACTCCAGGGGATATTCCCAACCCAGGGGTCGAACCTGTGTCTGTTGTGTCTCCTGCATTGGCAGGCAGATTCTTTACCACTAGCGCCACCTGGGAAGCCCTATATATTAATATATGTATATATGTTCTTTTCTTTTTTTCCATTATGGTTATTATACTGTGGAGCCTAGGATACTAACTGTTGTCCTGTGCTTCCTCCTTCCAAAAGCAAATGAAACCACCCTTACCCCCAAAGATTTTCAGTTTCCTCTTTTTGCTAGAATTTTCTTTTCCAACAACTTGATCAGGGAGAGCTGTCCTGGCTGAGGCGTGAGCTGATGGGGAGCCCCTCCACCTCCTCTCACCCCAGCCTCGCCTGGCGTGGCCTTTCCATAGAGCAGAACGCGGTTTGGCAATCACTGCGCTGTGAGTGGAGACAGCAGCTGGTGTCTCGCTACACCCCCTTGCGATGCCTGCAAGGCTCTGTACACAGCCGGCGCTCAATCACTGTCTCCCGCAGGAATGTGGTTCTGAGAGGGGGCATTACCGCCTGTGGCCACTGACAGCTTGAGCTTCCATGAGCCGCCGACAGGGCACCCAAGGGCAACGGCGCCTCTGGCCTTTGAGCCCCGGAGGGAGAACAGTCTCCATCTGGAAGGCACAGGTGTCCGCGCAACTGCGCCCAGAGAGGAGACGCCAAAGGAGACTGCCCTGGGATGTCGTGGCAGGAGCTGGGAGGTGGGGCGGGGGGGTGGGGTCTGCTAAACCCAAACGATCTTCCTAAAGGGATCTTTCTTAGGCTTTGCTTTTTTTCCAATCATGTTTTCCATGCTTGACGTTACCAGGTGACAGCTCCTCCTCCGTGGAGAAATCTGCCATCCCACTGGGATAATTCCAAAGTTATTCTAAGAGTTCCTGCTCAGAACAAATCAAGCCAATCAGGAAGCGCCTCCACTTGGGCTGTGCCTGGCTGATTGTTTGCCACTTGGACACTTCCTGCCATTGTTCGCCGGCCTGTTCTCAGAGGCGCAACCACGGGGCCCTGCCCCTTCCTCTCCGGAGCCCAGGGCCACACTGGTGGCTTTGGGTCGAGGTATAGATGAGGCTCAGAGATCAGGTACTTGGCTGGGAGGAAGATGCCTAAAGAGAAAAGAGGTGCAGTTTCTGGCCCAGGTTGTAGTAAGAGGACACCACAGTGTCTGGGTCTCTCTGGCTTACCAAGAGAGGCTGAACTAGACTGGGTCTTTCATCAACTGCTTCAAGCATGTGTTGAGCTAGTACAGTGGTAGCTTCCCAGTCTCTATCTTTGATAAGTTTATCATCTGATGGAGAAGGCAGGTGTATAAACATTTACCAAATAGCTCTCGGTGGAGCTCTAAGGGGGCCTGGCCAGGGCTTGTTGGGGATGCAAAGGAGAGAGCTTGACTAAACCTGCTTAAGGAGCAGGCGGGGCAGGATTCCAGGAGTTTGGGACATTTCAGTAGGCTCTAGAAGGATGAGGAAAAAATGATCAAGGCAGAGAGCGCTTTAGAGGGAATAATGGGCAAAGGCGACAGCATGGACACAGATGCTCTGAGGCAGAAATGGGCAAGGAGGTGTAAGCATCTCTGTAGGACCAGGCTCTTCTGAGTGTGTTCATGATGGGGAGCCAGTGATGCGGAGAGGAGGGTTCAGATGCGATGGTTCTCAAATGCCAGACTCAGGAGTTTAGATTCGGTCCTAAAGGCAACAGGAAACCATTTTCTTATTGGTCTGTTTCAAGGGAGTAATCCTATCAACCATGTTCCAGAAAGACCATATTGGCAGCTGTGTGAAGAACAGAAGTGGGTGGAAGGCAGACGGACAGAATGAAAACAGAAAGATCAACTAGGATTTATCCGGGCAAGAGACGAGAAGGCTGTGCTTGGCGTGGACTGTTGCGGGAAGCAAAAAAGAGTTCCACTGACTGATATTGATGCTATAATGACACTGAGGGCGCCTTAAGTCAACCTTTCTGCATGAGTGTGGCCCCATAGGCTGGGCTGAAAAAAAAAAAAAAGAGCAACACTCAATTGTGAGACTATGAGCCGAAGTGGTTGAGGGAGCCTAGGGCCTAGAGTCTACGAGGGGTTAGCAAGACCCTGAGCCTTCCCTTCCTGCCCACCTCTCTCCTGGGCACCTTCCTGCAACTGGCTGACTGTCAGAGGCACCAGTGAAAGTGAAAGTCGCCCAGTCGTGTCCGACTCTTTGCGACCCCATGGACTATACAGTCCGTGGAATTCTCTAGGCCAGAATACTGCAGTGGGTAGCCCTTCCCTTCTCCAGGGGATCTTCCCAACCCAGGCATTGAACCCAGGTCTTCCGCATTGCAGGCGGATTCTTAACCAGCTGAACGACAGGGGAAGCAAGGGAGGGACATCTTCTTGGGACAAGGGAGGTAACACAGTGGCAGCCATCTGTACCCTCTCTGATGGTCCATGGTAAAGTGACAACCAAGGCATGCGTTTGCACACCATGTCTTGGGGCCCTAATTAAAAGTGTTCCAAGGACTGAAATGGTCTCAAGTCGACGAGTCCTACAAGGAAAACCATCCCTGGGCCTGATGAGCTGCATACTGCCCTCCCACCCACTGCCCAGCAGCCAGAAAGGGCTTGGAGTTACAGACTAATAATCATCACGGCTTCTGGGCAAATGCCGAGGCTCCCCTCTCCCCTACAGTGGAGAGGCCGAGTCGACACCAACCACCGGGTCCTCCTGGAGGGTCCTGTAGGCGCTGTCAGCGCATCGTGGCCCTGCACGATTGGTGCTTCCTTGGCGTGTTCACAGAGTCCTTTTAGCATACCCCTGTTATTTTTCCATCTTATACCAACAATAGAAACATTTTGTCTTTATATATGTATATCTATGGGCTTCTCCGGTAGCTCAGCTGGTAAACAGTTGCCTGCAATGCGGGAGACTTGAGTTTGATCCCTGGGTTGGGAAGACCCCCTGGAGAAGGGCATGGCAACCCACTGCAGTATTCTTGCCTGGAGAATCCCCATGGACGGAGGAGCCTGCTGGGCCACAGTCCATGGGGTCACAAAGAGTTGGACATGACTGAGTGACTCAGCACAGCATGTATACCTATGACTGATTCATGTTGATGTATGGCAGAAACCATCACAATATTGTAAAGTAATTATCCTCCAGTTAAAAGTAAAATTAAATTAAAAAAAAAAATTCCAGTGAGAAGGCCTGGTGGGGCCCCTTTCCAGTGGTACATCTGGTTTTGAGAAGCAGCTACATTCCCTGTAGTCCTGGCTCACGGGGCCCCCTGGTGGCTTGGAGGCTGGGCAGATAGATAATGGCCTTGGCTAAACTCAGCGGCCTGAGCTCTAGGAAACCCGGCATACGGCAGCTGAGTGGACCCATGTCCCACACAGGCACAGCAGAAGGTAAAGAAAGTCACATACACCACATTTATTACAGGATTCTGGGACAAAAATGTTCAGAACTAAAATAAATATTTGTAAAAAATTTGTAAATATTTTCTCTGATGAACTTCATTCCAATAGACCTATCAGCCCTGATTCTGTTTTACAACAGCTAGTATCTTGAGACGTCAAAGGAGAAGGATGTGTATTTCTGAGCTTTCAAATCCCCAAGGTGAACAGGATCTTTCTTATACCAAGAGTCTGCCAATGAGAACTTCCAGATACAAAATGAATCACATGCAGGGATCACAGTCCAGGTCACAAAGCATTATGTAAGCCAAAATAGCAAAGCTCTTAGAAGCAAGACTTGCATCAGGTCCAAAGAAGAGTGCTCTTTACAGCTGATGCGGAGACTTGGGTTTTAACTGAAGCCTTCTGACAAAGGGACTATCTGATCTGCCATTTGAAATGGAAACTCAGAAACTGTACTTTACACTCCAAAATAATAATTTTAAAAAACCCTGCCTCATCTTGGTGGTTTGGCTTGTATAGAACTGGCACGGGCCATCTCTCTATTCAGGCTGGGGTCCCACCCCTGGAGTTGTCCTGCCACAGTCTGTTATTTCTGGATCCTGAGGCTAAGCCAGAATCACCTGCTGAAAGCACAGGAAATCTCAGTCAGCATTCAGCTGAAGAGAGAGCGCAGGGCAGACCAGATCCAGTGATGAAACAGCACAGGCCTCTCAGTGTGGGAGCTCTCACACAGCGGCAGGGAGTGGTTTTTGAGTGAATGAGGGAAGGACCACAGGCTTCACATGTGAGAGTTCCCGGGTTCCCACAAAACCCCAAACTGTCCCCCCAAGTGATAACCGCAGACGTATGTGTAAGGTTTTACAGGTTACAAAGTCCTCTCACAGGAGGTAGGGACTGTTCTGTTCCTATGATACAAACAAGAAAGTTGAGACGAAGGAAAAATAGAGAAATCAGAATTCAAATACCTCTCATGCCACCACCTGATTTCTGTGAAGCCTCTCCTGATTGTCTGGACCAGTGGGATGCAGGAGAATGTACCATGAGGTCACTTAGCTGTGTCTAACTCTTTGTGATCCCATGGACTGTAGCCCGCCAGGCTCCTCTGTCCATGGAATTCTCTAGGCAAGAATACTGGAGTGGGTTGCCATGCCCTTCTCCAGGATTTTCCCAACCCAGGGACTGAACCCAGGTCTCCCACACTGCAGGTGGATTCTTTACCACCTTCTCCAAGGAAGCCCAGAAAATACCGTAAAAGAGTCCAGATCAGAAGGAGTTGGATTAGTCTGCATTTATTGGATAAAACAATGGGGAATCTCCTACTTTTCTTAGTCTCCGTTTCCTCGTCTATCAGACGATCATAATGATGTATAGTCGAAAGTGTGAAAGTTGCTCAATCATGTCCAATTCTTTGCAACCCATGGAATTCTCGAAGTCAGAATACTGGAGTGGGTAGCCAGCTGTTCCCTTCTCCAGGGGATCTTTCCGATCCAGGGATTGAACTCAGGTCTCCTACATTGCAGGCGGATTCTTTACCAGCTGAGCCACAAGGGAAGCCCATAATGATGTATATGGAAGAGCTATTTCTAAGCTCTGAAGATTAAATGAGTTAATATTTAAAACATCTTAGAACATGGCCTGCCATCGAGTAAGCATTATTTAATTTGTGTTCTCATTTTCTCCTCTGGTGTCTTAAAAAAAACCGAATTTAAAAACTATTTTGTTAAACACCACATGCACTACTTTACAAGACAGACCAAAACATACTATTTAATTGAATAAATTCAGTGCAGCCTCTGAATCATGACTTGTGGCCCATAGTATTCAAGAATACCCATAGATTCTTTACATTAAACCAAATTTCCAGAGAATGTGAATAAATCCATCATTTGAGTGCTAAAAGTAAAATTAAAGAATTGATGATTGTGTTAGGATTTGTGTGTGTGTGTGTGTGTGTACATGTTTTTAAAAATTCGGAAAATCTAACTCAAGTTCTCAATGCAGGAGAGGCTTATAAGCACATGGGCGCCGTCTAGTGGCGAGTAAAGTCATATTTCACCAACTGAGGTAGTGTGTTTGGGAATTTACGTTAGATGTTACTCAGTCGCTGAGTCAAGTTCGACTCTCTGCGACTCCCTGGACTGAAGCACACCAGCGTTCCCTGTCCTTCACTGGCTCCCGGAGTTTGCTCAGACTCATGTGCATTGAGCCAGTGATGCTATCTAACAATCTCATCCACTGCAGCCCTCATCTCCTTTTGCCCTCAAACCTTCCCAGCATCAGGGTCTTTTCCAATGAGTCGGCTCTTTGCATCACAACCAACTCCAGGTCTTAACGTAGGAGAGGCTTATACGCACATGGCGCGCCATCTAGTGGCGGGTAAAGTCATATTCCACCAACTGAGTAGTGTGAGAATTTCTGTCTGGGAGGAACTTGCTGTTGCGTACTTGAGAACAGAAAGCCCAGCATATCAACATTAAAATGTCCATTACTCTCAATGCCTTGTTTCTCTGCTCTCCAAGGAACAGTGTGCTCGCTCCTAGTGGTGTATGCAGAAGTCTCCAGCCAAACCCTGTGAACCTAACTTGTTAGCTGCTCTATAACAGGGAGAAACACTGGCTAAGAAGACCCTGAGGTTCCAACCTTCAGGAGGCAGTGGCAGGGAGTCCCTGAATCATCTCATTACATGAGTCACATCATGTAAGACGTCATCAGTGGGCTTTGGTAGGTATCCCCAAAGGCCAGTGACGAACAACCTGAAGAGTGACCCTGTGGTCCAATACAGCCAGCCCTTCCCAAAACCCATGTCCTCCCTTCCCTGAAGGCCAGTCACTGCACTGACATGGACCCCGAGGCCCTGGCTCTTCCCACTTCTGGAAAGCAGCAGCAAGGCCCTGCAGGGTGCTCTCCCCAAGAGTCCCCACCCTGAGGCTGAGGCTGAGGCTGGCTCAGCGCACTCTCCAGCCCTTCGCTTAAGGAGCAGCTCTCATCTGTACATCTGATAACTCAGCACCCGGAGCCAGGAGCGACACCTGGCTCATGAGGTCAAGTACAAGAAGAGGTTCATGAAGCCTATGAAATTCCAAGTGCAAAAGCCAGTCCACTGTCATCTTAGGAACCCCTGCACTCATCCTAAGGACTGTACAAAGGAGCTCCTGGGTACCCGCGGCATTGAATGCAGGCTTGCACCCCCGTGCACACCTTCTCCCCCACGTTCCCTCATCTGGACCAGGGTAAGGGTTTAGCTGGGATCCCCCTGGACAGGGAGTTCCTCCCAGAATGAATTGGTCACGTGCATCCTTGGATCTCCAAGTCAGCCAGAGCCAGCGGCACAGTACATGTATGGGGAGAGACCAGCAGGATCTACGACGAGGCAGTAAAGGTAAAATGGGGAGATGGCCCAATTGACTTTACAATGAAAGAATGCTACTCCTCCACTCACATCCCTCCCATTAAGGTTCTGCTACTGGCTAGGGGATAGCAAGATCCACAGAAGGACGAGCTCTTTACTGTAAGAGGAGAAAGACAAAAGGACACTAACAGGAGCTGGGACCCGTGATGTGCTAGGCATAGACTAGACACTTCACGTACATTAACTAAGTGAAGCCTCACAAAAGCCAAAGGAGATACCTATGATTGATCCTTGCTTTACAGATGGGTTAAGCAGTGTGCCCAAAGTCCCATGCCATCAATGAAGTGCAGAGCTGAGGCTCAGACCAAGGTCAGTCAATGCCCAAGAACATACTCTTCTCACTGCATCTTGCAATAAGTCCCTGCTCATTCATTCACACGGGAAGAGGAACCCCTGATATATAGGAGAACTCTAGGCTCAAGATACTGTTGAGATCAACAGTAATAATAATAATAAAGAAGAGGAGGGGGTGGGGAAGTGGGAGGGAGACA
Source organism: Odocoileus virginianus (assembly GCF_023699985.2). Lineage (NCBI taxonomy): Eukaryota > Metazoa > Chordata > Mammalia > Artiodactyla > Cervidae > Odocoileus > Odocoileus virginianus. Next base: position 12,691,087 of record NC_069704.1, read on the forward strand.
GGGATAGGGAGGAGGATGGACAGGATAGGGAGGAGGAAGACGACGACGGTGACTATGAAGAGACTACTGAGCAGGTCTAGAACTGGCTCCAAGGTTGCGAGTGGTCCTTCATGGTGCACTGGTGCCCCTCCAGAGCCTTGGGCCACCTCTGCTTGATGCTCAAGTACGAGGATCTTGAGATTACTGGGTGACCTGTTTTATTTGCCTTCTGGTGCCCTGGTCCACCCTCTGCTGGTAGGTTGTCTTCCTCGATCTTACCAATTCAACATAAACTGGTAGCCTGCCCAGCTGGTTCCCAGTCTACCCTTGACTGGTCTGTCTCCCTCTTCCTCTAACTGCAGCAGTGAACCAGCATCCCAGTTTCACTCTGGGTTTATTACAACTCCTCTGCTCTGAAACAGTTAATCACCCTCCATGGGCTCAAGGATAAATTCCAAAGGGTCAGTATTCAAAGCCCTCTAGGATCTGGTTCCAACCTGTTATTCTAGTCTTTTCTCCAGAACTGCTTCTATAGTAAGGCCTGTGGTTCTCTTGTCTTCAAAGAGATGGCAGATCCTGTGCAGAAGGAAGACCTCATGCTAGCCACGCCTGGACCCCCCCTCCTGATAAAGAGGGTGACTCCATGAGAACAGCAATGGGCTGGTTCCTGTCCTCGCTGTGTCCACGCTCCCCTCCCCACTCCAGGCAGAGACAACATGCTAGAGATAGTAACAACCTCCTAGGGGAGCCAGGCCCCCTCAGCTGTTTACAACAGGTGGCTGGGCTGTGACAAGCCAAGTGAGCTTGGTCAGTATGGAGCGTCCATGACAACCAGCTGATATTGCCAGTGAAGCTCCGTTCCAACACCCACATGGCCGGTGTCCTCGTGATTGCATCATCCAGTAAATCAAGTCCAGCTCCAGATCTGGGATCCAACGTGGGGCTAAAAGGGGCCAAGGCCTCACTGAGGTCAAGGAAGGGCCCCCACTTCCCTGTCTGGCTACACATGATGCTATCCATGTGTATTTGCTCCCTCTGAGTGACAGCCATTGAGCTCATGTCCCAACACAGCCTTCGTAGTTCATTTCCTGCAAGGCTGGAATTTCCTTCCAATGACTTGAGGCGTATTAAACGTGCTTATTTTTTATTTTTTTAGAAGTGGAACCAGCACTTATTTAAAAGATTCAGGTATTGAAAGTTCTGAGTTGGGACCATATTGTGCTGTCTGAGGTCAAGGTTAATGCTCTTGGAGGTAAGAAGTACTTCTTGGAAGGGGACCTCCTAAGATCAAATGATGGGACTCATGAGCAACAGAAACAAAAGTGCAGAAGGTTCAGGAGATCTCTGAAAACTCACAGTTAAAGAACCTTGAAGTGTGGTCTTCCACTATAATTGAGTGGACTATAGGTCTCTTGAGGGAGCAACTGTACCATTTTTCTATCTCTAACCTAGCTGCTTGGCCTCTATCATAAGCATTTTGATAAATCTTTATTGAATTAATGAACCCATTTTAGAAAGATTGATCTCATCCATATCCCACCAGGGTAAAAGCCCCAACTGTAAGGCCCCCAATGATGATTCCTTTCTCTGAACTTGTACTCGCTAGATAACAAGTATGACATCTCCCAGCATCTGTCATGTGCATATTCCACCCATGGGACGCCTAGACTGTTAGATCCTAAGAGCAGGGGAGAAGACTATGGCCTGTTTTGTATAATTCCAACAGCCTGCCCACTGCTGTGTATGACTCTCAGTGAATATCTATTTGATAATATAGTTCCAAATGAATATTATGCCAACCCTTCAGAGCAATGAGTAGGAAGAATGGCCACTTGCTCATGACAGTACTTGTCCACACTTCTAGATAAATAAAAGCCAGGCCAAAAAAACAATTTCCTTCCTTTACTTCATGTCATGATGAAATGTCAACCAAAGTAATGGAGACAAAAGCACAAAACTCAATAGAAAGTGCTCATCAGAGAGAAATTTCACATTTACACTTAGGGCAACCATGGGTGTGTCACCTGTCTTCTTTCATTCCGCTCTTCCTCCTTCCAGTAAATGTATATGAAAGCCCTTTGTGCCAAGAGGTATGTTAGCATCTGGAAATACAAAAGTGAACAGGAAGCTGTTCACTGTTCAAGTCCAGGAACCTTCTGGACTTCTGTTTCTGTTGCTCATGAGTCCCATCATTTGATCTTAGGAGGTCCCCTTCCAAGAAGTATTTCTTACCACCAAGAGAGTTAACCTTAGCTTCAGACAGCACAGTAAGGTCCCACTTAGAACTTTCAATACCTGAATCCTTTAAATAAGTGTTGGTTCCACTTCTAAAAAATAAGCACGTTTAATATGCCTCAAGTCATTGGAAGAAAATTCCTGCAGGAAGCTGAGGCTGGAGGAAGGGAGAGAGAGAAAATGGCTTCACATGTGCTATAATACAGTAAGTTCTCAGCTAACAATGCTTTTGGTGGACATCAAACCAGTGTTCAGGGCTTAGTGAAAGTAAATATCTTAACTCAACCCTGAAGAACCTGTAGGAATTAGCCCAGTGAAGAGCAGCTGAAGAGTGTTCCTGGAAGAACATGAAGAACATAGCATGGAGAAAGAACCTGACCCAGAAAGATGGTCTCTACAGGAAATTGCAGAAAGTGACTGGAGGGGATGGCCAGTGACTGGAGAAAAAGGAAGCAATGATGACGCAAGGCTGGAGAAGCAGAGATCATATCACAAATACGAAGGAGTTTGGACTTTATCTAAGTCCAAAGGGAACAGGGGAAGGTTTTTAAGCTGGAGAGTGACATCACCAGAAATTATGAAAGCTACTTTTGGTGGCTGGATAGTTTGGGTTAGAAGGCTACAATACTAGCGAGAGGGAGATTGGGTAAGAGGCTGTTGAAGCAATCCACAGGAAAGGTAATGACGGCCTGGACTAGTGTCATGGCAGTGGGGATGGAAAAGAACGGAAAGACTCTAGAAATGACTGCAGTATAAAATTAATGACTAGACATGGGATTGAGAAGAGGAGAGGAATTGAGGATGATGGCTGAGCTTTAGGCATCTGGGTACACAGTGGTGCTGTGCAATGAAATTAAGAACCAAAGACAGGAAGCAAATTAGAGAAAGTAATCAGCTCAATTTCTGACATGTTGAGGTTTAGGTGTCTAGGTGAAATCCAAATGGAGATGTCTAGGAGAAGGTTGGCCAAATGCACAACTCTGGAGAAAAAACTGGGATAAAAGAATATTTGTACATCAGAAGTCATGCGAATAGATGATACTGCTTATAGAGAATAAGACAAGATGAGCACCCAGATAAGAACCTCAAAGAACCAACATCTGAAGGATGGACAGAGGAAGAGGAGACAGGAAATCAAAGATACTGTCATACCTAGTAAGCCAAGGAGCGAGGATGGTTCAAGAAATAGGGAGCATTCAGGAGTCTCATCTGACGTTTATCAGTCAACTAAGGTGAAGATTAAACACTCTCCCTCGCACTGAGCACTGCAGATGTGGCAAGTGCAGGGTCAGAGGACACACAGGAGAGCAAATGGGAGATGAGGAGGTGGAGATGCTGAGCATGGTCCATGCTCCAAGAAGCATGGGGCTGAAGGGCAGGAGAGAGAGAGGATAGTTAGTGAAGGTGGGGTATGGAGTCAGTGGAGTCTGTCTGAGGATGGGGAGATGGTTTTACAGTGAATGGCTGTTCCACAGTCAACTATGCATTCCTAGAATCTTCACGAGTAGTATCTTGTTTTTAATCAAGATTCCTAATTTTCACTTTCTAGATTGACTTTTAAAAGGTGCAATCACTCAACAAGCAATGTTGAGCATGTTCTAATAAAGGAAACACCTGCCAGCGCTTATGAATGTGAACATAAACTCGTCCAGGCAACAGACATTTCTAACATATATAAAAGCAGAACCATGAACTCCACACTCTGCACAATGGCTTCCAGTGGCTGAGAAAGACACTGAGGTTGGCTTCCTCACCCACAAAACATTATGGCGAGAACATTCTGGAGAGTGGGAGGGTGTGTGCACGTGTGTGTGCAGAGGTGAAGTACATTACACTTGACATTACCGGGAGCTTGACCTTGACCTTGATGTTGCTGTGACCTGGGGCAAGTGTGAACTGTATGACTGTTGCAAATGAAGTAGGGCTTGTGCCCTTTTGTTCTAATTATTATTTTTTTAAAGGTATATCCAGTATTAATTCTCTTCAGAGAAGGGAGACAACCACTAATAGATTTCAAGGGGCACTTCAGTAAATTATTTTTTGCCCTACTAAATAATAAACCTTTCTGGTTTGCTAATGTGATTAACAATTTATTTTAATGCAAATTCCCATACTCTAATGACTAAAGAACATTGCATCTAAACAGTAAGTGGGCGTACTGTCTTACTGAATGAGCTGGTAGCAAACACCGTGGGATTTCAGGGAGAGGAGGTGAGCAGCACGCGGAACACAGGGCATTTCTGAAACAGTGATGTGGAGTCATTCCCAATGCCTTTCCCGAAGAAAAACCAACAACTTTGTATCTATACGTACTAATATTGAACAGAGTGAATATGATTTGGAACAGAATTCAGGACTAAATTAGACTCCCTTCTAATAAACAGACAGTGAAAAAACTTGGTCTGAGAATCATTCCATTCACTTGAAGCAAACCTTAGACTTTGGGTCATGGTAAAAAGAACAGCAGCTATCATCCTTGTCAGACATTATTTTGAGCACTTAACTGCACGTGTTAACTCATACCATACTCTGAACAATGCTCAGAGTCTATATACTCTGAGTATTTCCATTTTGCAGATGAGAAAACTGAAAGCAAAACAAGATAAGCAGTCCAAGGCCATGAGAAATGGTGAGGTGAGGATTCAAGCTGAGTGAGAATGTTGACTCTTAACTTTAAACCTTCCACAGAGGATGAAGGGTTGGCCCTAGAAATCTCTGCTAAAAAGTCAAGGGGTGAATATTTAAAATTGTGGAAAATCCACATTTCCAGTTACTGGAATTCTCTGTGTAGCCTGGGATTCACATCCAAGGATGCAAAATGAACTTGGGATTAATTGCTAAATGAAGCAAAAGATGGCTGGAGAAAACTCCAGGTAGGACATGTGAAAGCCAGTGAGATCACATCGTCTAAAGAGAAGCCCAAGGAGCATCTTAATATTCTTTATCACAGCTGCATCAGACTCCACTAGACACAGGACACACTTGGAACCTAAGTGCCGCCGTCCTCAAGACATAGGATGCCCCCTTCTGACTCTCCCCCAGGAGGACCATGGCCCAAGGATGGCTTCCTCCCTGCCTGGCTCCATCAACACTGTCAAGGCCACGACAGTGCTGGCCCAAGGAACAGTCACTCAACTGTAGAATCTCCCTTCCTTCTTTAAAAACAGGAGACATGGGCATGACTCTGAAATGGCGTACGTGTAGTCCTACCTGAAGGCAGGGGCTGAACACGCCAGCTGCCAAGAGTCTCTTCCAGATGATTCCAGACAGTCTTACTGATGAGTTCCCAGGCCAGTGATGATCTCTCTGGGCCTCCTCTTGAAGCCCAACCAAAATTCTTAAGATGTCCCCAGGGAAAGCAAATTTTATTTTTATTCCTATTTACAGATTCACCCAGGACATTAACTGATTTTCTCAAGATGAGAAACACCAAGACATTTGGCTAATGTTCAAATGTCAGCGTCTTACAGTCCGCCCTCAGCTTCCCAGAGCAGACCCCAGCAGCAGCACATTACCCTAGATGGAAGGCCTGAGATGCCCCCAAGTCCTATTCATAAAACAGCTGCTCCCAAGAAAACCACATCATCACTCTGGGGCATTAATCTGGAATTTGGGATTCCTCGTCAGGGGCTGCTCTATTCTTTAGCATTCGCTGCGGGCAAAGATGGCAGCTCTGAAAGAGCACGGGAACCTGGGTTTAGTTGCAGGAGGATCATTGGCTGGCTGGGGCATCCTGAGAGTCCCTGGGTCTGTCCTGGCTTCAGGCGTGGAGAGGTGCTCAGTCTAAAGACTCTGCAAGGTTTTTTCTAGATCTAAAGATAAACTAGGGAAGGGAAAGTTAGGGAGTTTGGGATGGACAGGTACACACTGCTACATTTAAAATGAATAACCAACAAGGACCTACTGCATAGCACATGGAATGTTGCTCAATGTTATATAGCAGCCTGGATGGGAGGGGAGAGTGAGGGAGAAGAGATACATGTATGTGTATGGCTGAGTCCCTTTGCTGCCCACCTGAAATTATCACAGCATTGTTAATCGGCTATACCCCAATATAAAATTAAAAGCTAAAAAAAAAGACAAATTGGTGCAAAGAGATGGCAATGACAATATTTAAACACTTAGTCAAAAACTGTGATCTTGGGGCATATATACATATATATATATATATTTTTATCTTTTGTTCTGAAAAATGCTTCATTGAATTGAAAACCGTTTGCAACAAAAATGGCAAAACAAAACCTACGAAAGTTCTTAAAAATTGACTGGAAAAATATCAACACTCAGAAGAACAAAGTATACAAACAGGTGGGCTTTCCTGGTGGCTCAGTGGTAAAGAATCTGCCTGCCAATGCAGGAAACTCAGGTTCGATTCCTGGCTCAGGAAGATCCCTGGAGGAGGAAATGGCAACCCACTCCAGTATTTTTGCCTGGGAAATCCCAAGGACAGTAGGGCCTGGAGGGCTACAGCCCATGGGGCTGCAAGACACTCAGATAAGACCTCGCAACTAAACAATAACAACAAGTACTAACGGGTAGCTCATAGAAAGAATAAATACAAACACCTGTTAAACATATTAGAAGGACCTTGACCTCTTTATATTCATTGACATGCAGATTAAAGTCATGACATACTTTTCACATGTCCAACTGGGGATATATGTTCTTCTCTCCGATGTTTGCTTTGTAGGCCTAGGGCTTTATCCCAATCCATCACAGGCCAATATGACACTAAGGTCATGACACATGCAGCTTGCCAAGGAATGCAGCAGCCCACAGACTGGTCTATGCAGTGAAACGAGCCACCGAGCGCCGACTTGGTTGTCAGGACAGTGCCAGGTTGTCATAAGGCTTCCAGACATCTTTCTGGCAACTGCGGTCCTTATCTTGTCATAGATTGATATTACTAGTAAAAAACAGTTGCCTGACCAGAAGTGGTCCCTGGACATATTTTTTTTTTTTTTATTAGTTGGAGGCGAATTACTTTACAATATTGTAGTGGTTTTTGTCAAACATTGACATGAATCAGCCATGGATTTACATGTGTTCCCCATCCCGATCCCCCCTCCCACCTCCCTCTCTACCCCATCCCTCTGGGTCTTCCCAGTGCACCAGCCCTGAGCACTTGTCTCATGCATCCAACCTGGGCTGCTGATCTGTTTCACCCTTGATAGTATACTTGTTTCAATGCTGTTCTCTAAGAACATCCCACCCTCGCCTTCTCCCACAGAGTCTAAAAGTCTGTTCTGTACATCTGTGTCTCTTTTTCTGTTTTGCATATAGGGTTATCGTTACCATCTTTTAAAATTCCATATATATGCGTTAGCATACTGTATTGGTCTTTATCTTTCTGGCTTACTTCACTCTGTATAATGGGCTCCAGTTTCATCCATCTCATTAGAACTGATTCAAATGAATTCTTTTGAATGGCTGAGTAATATTCCATGGTGTATATGTACCACAGCTTCCTCATCCATTCGTCTGCTGATGGGCATCTAGGTTGCTTCCATGTCCTGGCTATTATAAACAGTGCTGCGATGAACACTGGGGTGCACGTGTCTCTTTCAGATCTGGTTTCTTCGGTGTGTATGCCCAGAAGTGGGATTGCTGGGTCACATGGCAGTTCTATTTCCAGTTTTTTAAGAAATCTCCACACTGTTTTCCATAGTGGCTGTACTAATTTGCATTCCCACCAACAGTGTAAGAGGGTTCCCTTTTCTCCACACCCTCTCCAGCATTTATTGCGTGTAGACTTTTGGATAGCAGCCATCCTGACTTGCGTGTAGTGGTACCTCATTGTGGTTTTGATTTGCATTTCTCTGATAATGAGTGATGTTGAGCATCTTTTCTTGTGTTTGTTAGCCATCTGTATGTCTTCTTTGGAGAAATGTCTGTTTAGTTCTTTGGCCCATTTTTTGATTGGGTCATTAATTTTTCTGGAATTGAGCTGCAGGAGCTGCTTGTATATTTTTGAGATTAATCCTTTGTCTGTTGCTTTGTTTGCTATTATTTTCTCCCAATCTGAGGGCTGTCTTTTCACCTTGCTTATAGTTTCCTTTGTTGTGCAAAAGCTTTTAAGTTTAATTAGGTCCCATTTGTGTATTTTTGCTTTTATTTCCAATATTCTGGGAGGTGGGTCATAGAGGATCCTGCTGTGATTTATGTCAGAGAGTGTTTTGCCTATGTTCTCCTCTAGGAGTTTTATAGTTTCTGGTCTTACATTTAGACCTTTAATCCATTTTGAGTTTATTTTTGTGTATGGTGTTAGAAGGTGTTCTAGTTTCATTCTTTTACAAGTGGTCAACCAGTTTTCCCAGCACCACTTGTTAAAGAGGTTGTCTTTTTTCCATTGTATATCCTTGCCTCCTTTGTCGAAGATAAGGTGTCCATAGGTTCGTGGATTTATCTCTGGGCTTTCTATTCTGTTCCATTGATCTATATGTCTGTCTTTGTGCCAGTACCATACTGTCTTGATGACTGTGGCTTTGTAGTAGAGCCTGAAGTCAGGCAGGTTGATTCCTCCAGTTCCATTCTTCTTTCTCAAGATTGCTTTGACTATTCAAGGTTTTTTGTATTTCCATACAAATTGTGTGGACATACTTTAAATAGCAGTAGGCTTAGCTGTTTTTCTCTAACAATGCAAAGTCTCCTAAGGACCTGAGCAGGGTATCACTCTAACATGTAGATGATTTTTTTTTTTTTAATAAGCAACTGGAAAGCACAAGGTTACATTAAAAAATAATAATAACCTGATGAGATAACTCTAACTTCTCACCTTATTCAACTGGGTCTGCCCCACAATTAGTCTGGGTTCTTCTTAAATCTCTCTCTCGTATTGTCCCACTTCTGTTGCCCTTGGAGTTGTTCTTTTTCAGCCTCTGCTTTAGCTGACAGTTTCTGGAAAGCCCTGGAATTCCTGCTGAGGGCCTCAGGGTGACAGACAGGAGCTGATCACAAAGCAAGAGGGAACCAGAGAGGCAAGCCACTGCCCTGGAGACATAGGCTGCTTCTTGTCCTCAAGGCAGCAGCTTTCAGCCTGTGCTCTCGGCCTCCTTTCCTCCTCTGCCTGGGACCTCCCAGAGGTGCGGGCTGGTTCTTCCAAGTCACCCCTGGATTTGTATGTCCAGCTGCAGCTGACTTCTAAACAGTGTGCTAAGCCTAGGGCAGGGGCGTCCCTCTCACCTGTTTGAGAATGGAGAGGGAGTCTGGGAAAATCAAATAATTTGGGGCTGTTTATATACTGTGTATTGTCACACCAGTCTTTCGTTTTTACAATAAAAGCTAAAACCTATTGGGCACCAAGTCCTAGGTTGTTCTAAGTAATAAGCATTCCGTATATATTAGCTTGTCACCACTACCCAATAAAGTCTGTCTCATTATTATTTTATTATCTTTTCTTTGTAGTAGAGGCAAGAGAAGTAGAGAGAATCTAATGGAACTTGCCTAGGATCACACACACAGCAAGTGGAGACTCTGGATTTGAACCAGCAAGTGGGATGCTGATGCTCTTAGCCATAACTACAACCCCATGCTGTCTCTAGACATAAAGGTTGGTTTTGAACCTCATCACAATCCTTTAGATGACCTAAATCTGATACAGATCAATTAAATTAAAAGGTATTTGCTGCATCATTAGACCATGATATTTTTGCACCTTGTTTTATGTCCCTGGACATGTTTCAGTGTTTCCTAGTTCATAGTCTATGGGAACTTGCATAGCATTTGTATCCTACTGTTGTGAAAATTATATAAATCTTAATTTCGTTGATAAAAAATATTTACTGAGAGCAGCCTAGCAGACACCAGGCAGTATCCTAGGCACTCGGGACATGTGTACACACAGTGGGTGTAGTGCGGTGAATGCATGCGTGCATGCTCAGTCGCTTCAGTCATACCCGACTCTTTGTGACCCTGTGGACTGCCGTCCGCCAGGCTCCTCTGTCCATGGGATTCTCCAGGCAAGAATACTGGAGTGGGTTGCCATGCCCTTCTCCTGGGGATCTTCCTGACTCAGGGATCGAACCCACATCACCTGTGTCTCCTGCACTGCAGGCAGATTCTTTATCCACTGAGACACCTAGGGAGCCCAGTGGGCTGAATGGTGGTCCCCCAAAGATATGACCACATTCTAACCCTGAAACTTGTAAGTATGACCTTATTTGCAGGGGCGGGGGGAGGGTCTTTGTAGATATAATTAAAGGATTTTGAGATGGGATCATCTGGGGTTATCTGGAAGGGCTCTGACTGCAATGCCAAGTGTCCTTCGAGGAGACAGAAGAAGAGAAGGCTCTGGGAGAGGAGAAGGCCCATGGAGAGGGAGGCAGAGATGAGAGTGATGCAGCCACAGGCCAAGGAATGCTGGGAGTCGTCGGAGGCTGGAAGGGGCAAGGAAGGATCCTCCCCCAGAGCCTCTGGAGAAAGCACAGCCCTGCTGACACCCTGACCTTAGATTTTTGGCCTCTAGAAGTGTGACAGAATACAGTTCTGTTGTGTGAAGCCACCAAGTTTGCTGTAATTTGTTACAGCATCCTTAGGAAACTTACAAAGTGAGCAACCTGTGAAGTCCCTGGGCTCCTGGAATTTACATCCTGATCAAGAAGGAACACAATGTAACACAATGTAGTGTGATATAAGGTAATATAAAGTAAAAAGATAAAACCATTTGCTGAAAATCAACAGCAGATAAAATCAAGAGCTAAGCTCATTCTCACACTTCACGCTAGAATGTCTTACCTGCACCCCCTGATCTGAGCGTTAACCACCCCTCCCCTCTACAGGCTCCCACAGACCCTCTTTGAACCTTCATGATAGGAGCTATCCCACCAGCTTGTAATTGATGGCTTGGTTGTTTGTGTTCCCCAGTGGCCTGTAGAAAGCTTCCTCTCCACGCCCTCTGGCCCTTACCTGAGACTAAGAAGGGGAGGAAACCGAGACACCTGAAGGACCAGTAAGAAGGAAGCCAGCAGACACCAAGAGGTGAGCAGGACCAGGGCATGTGCTGGGACAGCTTATCTCTGTCCGAGGCCAGGAGCCAAGATGGCAGGGGAGGCCGGAGGCCGGCCCAGTGCTCTTTCCAAGTGGTGGCCTCGTGTGGAGCTGCGTTTGCTAATTTACACTGAAGAGTCATGTGATCCACCAACGGCCACGAATGCCACTGGTGATCAGAGACGTCCAGTCCTTCCAGCCAGACCTGGCTATGGTGGCGACCCTCATGCCGCATACCATGGCGGTGCGTAAAACCCTTCCTCCGGGCACCCTGACTGGGGTGCCTGGCAGTGGTGTCCCTAACCTCACAGATATCCTCTGTGCACTGGCAATGTTCAAGCATCATTCACGTTTTTCCTTTGCCTTTTCACATGGGAGGAAAAAACACGAGACTCCCAGATCCCCGGAGTTTGTATTATTCCGACAGAGATTCTGCTTCAGAAGAGATCAAAAGCCTTAGCAGTGAGGAGAGGAGGGTGCTTTAAGTCAGCAGGGAGCACGGCGGTCTTGTCACTTTACATGAGGTTTTAGGTAAGTCACTCGGGGGCCTCTATTCCTTTATTTTTTAACTGCATTAAAGAAGATTTTGATATTCATAAAAATAAAGAGGAATACAGCATAATAATAAACAGAACACTCAAACAAAAAATACATAATAAAGACTAGGCTTCAAACGCACACCAAACAATATAGGCTCTGAGGCAGACCATATTTCCTCCACAGTCCATAAAAATCTCTTCCATCTCACATGCTCTTCAACAATGTGACCTTGCCACTCCCACCGAGAGGTGGATTCTCATTTCCCCCGCCTTGAATCTGAGTTGGCTTTGGTGGTGGAGGTAGTCACTAGGTCGTGTCTAACTCTTGAGACCCCATGGACTACAGCCTGCCAGGCTCTTTTGTCCATGGGATTTCCCAGGCAAGTATACTGGAGTAAGTTCCTATTTCCTTCTCCAGGGGATCTTCCCAACCCAGAGAACAAACCTATCTCCTGCATTGCAGGTGGATTCTTTACCGACTGAGCCACCAGGGAAAAAGCTTTAGTGTTTAAAGTTTTAGAGTTGGCTTTAGTGGTTCAGTTGAAACCAGTAAGATGCAGTAGAAATGATGAGACCAGAGTTCTGAGGGGCCGGGATGGAAGAAGTCTTACAACTTCCTCCCGGCTCCCTTGGAAGAATATCTGCTCTCTAAACTAACCCCTTGGGGTACTGCTTCTCAGAACCCAGCTGCCACGCAGGGAGAAGGCTAGCCCTGTGGAAGGGCCACATGGAAGTACACGGATGTTAGTACCACCCAGCCTTTGAGGCATCCTAGTTCAGGCCCTAGACACACAATGAAGGTGATTCCAGCACCCAGCCCCTTGAGTCATCCCCAGCCATGTGTGTCCTCCCAGCTGAGGTCCCACACTGTGAAGCACAGACAAGCCGTTACTGCTGTTCTCTGCTCAAATTCCTGACTCAGAATCTGTGAGTACAATAAATCTTAACTCATCACATTGCAAGTATAATTGCACATGTGCTCCAAATGGTCTCAAAAATAACGATAGTTTCTCCAAGAAGGGATGGGAGCAAGGATGTTGGCAAATCCCTCCTAATAAACATGGCCTAAAACCTAACTCATCTATTGCTGCATATTCTTTTTCTCTCACCTGGTCTGAAATTCCCATTCTCAAGGCTCACACCTTGGGTGAGAAATCTAAAGAACCCTTGGTGGCAGAAGTTGCTTTGGTTGGGGATGGGGGGAGTAAGAAGAGAGGCATTTCTTCTAGTGTTCTCACATGTCTGCTGGGGAACTGGAACCCTAGACCAGGAAAGGGTTTGTGCAGTTTATCTCCCTTTGTTGCCTTGGAGGGTTCAAGGCTTGGACCTGATTGGGGGAGAAACTAGAAAGGCCAGGAGAGGCAGCCTTGCAGTGTTAAGTATCAAGCAGCCTGGAGTCCCAGTACACTCTTCATTGGGCCTGGGCAGTGAAAGAGAGCATATCAAGTGGCCTTGTGCCAAAGAGATTGACAAGGCTGCAGACTGTGGTGATGGAGGTGTCAGGTCAGCCTCCCTGCAGGCCTGCTTGCTCCCCATCAAAGCCTGCCTGGGTCCCCATGGCCACATGACTCCTGAACCTCAGCCATTAGACTTGACTGTAAGGCCCCCATGTTCTAAGATCATAGACTGTCCTTGCTGGGGAGGACCTGGGAAGAGACCATCCATTGCCTTCAGAATGCACAACTGGTAAACTGGTAAAGATCATGGAAGAAACTATCAACAGGACCACTGATGCTTCTGTTCCATTAAGAATTTAAAGGGGTTAGAAGTGACCACATTATAAGCTATTGGGGCAGAAAAATACCATTTTTTTCTTTTTTTTTTTTTTAATACCATTTTCAAAGCATTTGTAGACAGGGAACTTAAGGCATGGCAATCATAGGGCAAAAAACCTGGGACCAGCTGCCAAGAAAGTTGACTCTGCATAATTCCTTGGACTAAAGCAATTGTTCTAAGAGCTGGAAAACGCAAGCGATCCCCAAATGTGACTTTTACATGGCCTCAGGGTATGGATGGAATTCTCCCACTATTTTCATCATTCTGGGCACTTTGAACTCAATCTCCCTAATCAATGAGGCAACTATAATGGAGCCTTTAAAACCTGAGTAAGGCAAGATGCTTGGGAACATCTGGCAGTAGGCTTTTCCACTACTGACCACTAGGAAACTCACACGCAATGCAGATGTGCGTGAATGCAATTTCAGAGTGCCCCCTTCCTCGCTGCTCAGCTTCCTAAACTGACCACAACCCAGAAGCATCCAGATTTCAGAATCTATAGAGAGGGACTTTCCTGGGGGCAGGTAGAAACCTTAGAGCAGAGGAAAATTGCAAAGAATATAACTTTCATCCCACGGGAGGATTCTTTGTGATAATGAGCAGTTGTTCCAGTGTGGACTTCAGTGTTACTTTGTGAGGAAGTGAGTTCCCTGTCACTTTCAGCCTCTGGGAGAAACTGTCTACTGACTCCCACTCACTGGGTTCATTGCAAATTGTGAAGTATCAGATAAAAGCTGATCCAGGTAACAACACATCAGTTATGCATACTCCAAGATTCTGCAATTGCATGAGCTGTCATAAAATCACTGCCTTTGCAAAATCAGCACAGCATTGGATGCCAAAAACCAAACCAAAACAAAACAGAAACCAACTATTTCTTTCGAACACAGAGCTGACTTTCATGGCTCAGCATTTGACAAGATTTCTCTTTTCAATCAACTGAAAGCCTTTATGTCATTCTGCACTGAGAATCATTAATGTTATCTTCATAAATCTTTTAAGGATTCTGTATTCTGAGGATGTTTGACAGGGTGATTTTTATTTCAGTATCAACACCTGTAACTCCAGGTTTTAGAACAGTGGTTCTCAATTAGAGGCTATTTTGGAGGCATTTAGCCATGCCTGAAGACACTTCTGATTGTCGTGACTGGGGGTGCGGGGGTAGTGTTACTGGCATCTACTGGGTAGATATCAGGGATGCTGCTAAATATTCTGGAAGTCACAGGACAGTCCCCCACAAAAGAAAGAATTGTCTGGCCCCAACTGTCAATAGTGTTACTGTTGGAAACCCTCTCTAGAAGGATAGAGAAAATAACAACAATAGCACCATGCTTACTTCAGGCTTCCTTTGTGGCTCAGCTGGTAAAAAATCCACCTGCAGTGTGGGAGACCTGAGTTTGATCTCTGGGTTGGGAAGATCCCCTGGAAAAGGGAAAAGCTACCCACTCCAGTATTCTGGCCTGGAGAATTCCATGGACTGTATAGTTCATGGAGTCACAAAGAGTCAGACACGACTGAGCCACTTTCACTTTATGCTGACTTCCTGACAGTCTACTGCACTGTCACTTCACACATGCACATGATCTTTACACATGACAACAACTCTTCATGGTGGGCATCGTTATCCCCAGTGTACGGGTGGGGAAATTCAAGTCCAGAGAAGTTACAGGGCTTGTCCAAGATCAAACAACTTGTAAATGCAGAACTAGGGCTCAAAGCAAGGACAATCAAATTCCAAGGTCCAGTTTCCTAATCACTGCACTCTGCTGGGGGACCTTTGCATCACCACACACTGTTTCCAGCAGAGATTAGGTTGTACACAACCAAGAAAGTGTCCTTGGGAGCCAAGGGCTTTGGAAGGCTACAATGGAACCTGTATTTCTTGAAAGAACCTGAATGGGCCAGCCTGCCCAGTCATGATGCTCACTCACAATGGATCCAAGCCCAGACTCTTCCAGGCCCTTGAGGAGGGAGGAGGAGCATGTCTATCTGTCCATCCACCTACACCATGAGGCAAACTTTGGTGTGATCTCACTGAAGATCACAGGCCTCAAAGACTGTTAGTTTAAAATAACCATTTCTGTTGACAGTTTTGGAGTTAGGCAGAGTTGAATTCAAATAATGCCTCTTTCACTTCTTAATGGGGCCATTCTGGGCAGCAAGTTGCTTTCTCTCTCTCCTAAGACTCAGTTCTTCCAACTGTATAATGGGTATACAGTTCTTGGGATGAAATGAGAATATTAATGAATTCATGGAGGTCCCAAAGTTAGGTCAGTACCCAGGACAGAGGACAAGACCAACACATATTAGACAATACAGTCCATTATATCATCATATGTTTTACAGTCTATACGGATATATTCTGAAAAGAATGGGAATCAGACCAGGGCTAGATGGGTGAATACTGCCAGGAGTACACAGATGTGGAATGCCAATGTGGCATGCTCCATGCCATGCTGAGAAAGAACAGTGCATCATGGACTTAAAAATAGCAAGCAGAAAGAACATACTGAATCTTGAGCAAGTGTCCTTTGTGATTCTAACGAACACTCTGCGGTTGCCTTTTCTAGTACAGCTATTTGTGGGTGACTGTCATCTCCTTTGGTTGCCAAAATCCCATAATATAACACACACATGCTTATGCCTGATGTCGCCAGTCTTCTGCTTTGAGTGCTTTAAGAATGTGGAAAATTAAGTGAATTCTGGTATCCATCAGAGACTAACGGAGGCACTCGAAGAATCTCGAGTCAGAAGTAGAAATGAACCAGGCCACTTGCACCTTGAATTTTCTTTCTAAAACGTTGTATGGCCCTCTATAAGTTAGCAATTGAGACTTGAATCTTCTATTCAGTGAATATTTTGATGTCACATATTTTAGAACTGATGGCTGTTGAAATGAAATTAGTCACCTCTGGGATGAGTCAGTTACACCTGGAGCTTTTGTTTCTTGAGAATTTAGCCTCTTTCCCCAATACTGGCCTGTCTCCAAAACTACTTCCTTCTAAAATAGTGATATTAATATTTCACTGCACAGGTATATTTGTTTAGGAGGGATTTTTGGCCAACCTCCCAAATTAAAGGATCTCAGAATACCATAGCTGAAGGATCCTGAGAGACCTCCCACTGAAAAGATGAGGGAATTGAGACCAGAGAGGATGAGAGATTTATTGAAAGCAACATGGCAAATTAGCAGCAGAGCTAGAATCAGTATCTTGGCTTTGGCACAGTTAGTTACTTTTTCATTTACCACTGCATGAGGTTTCTCATCTTCTTCGGGGGTAATTCTAAGGTGAGTGGACAAATTTTCCCTATATGTCTCACTAATGAAAGAAAGTTAACACTATATTTCAAACACTTAAATAAAACTTGGTTAAATAAAGAATCTTAGGTGAAAAACCACAAGGCAAGTGACAAGACTTGTTGATTGGAGCAGATGTGAAATAGACAGAGCTGGTGTGGCTCTAACTACCTAAAATCTCCAACAGCATCGATGGGAAACCCACTTGTGGCCCCCAGGGACCCATCATGTCCAGTGATGGCATGGACAATGGTGGGTGATGGGCCCAAGGCAGAAACAATCCTTTGGGCTTTCTCAATATGGCACTTCAATGGAAAAGCAGACAGAAGATGTGATATTCAATTTTTTAAAAAAGAGTACAGCTTTTTCTTTCAATGATTCCAACTTTTTTGTTTTTTAAAAAACCTGTTTTGCTCCTGGTTTCTAGTGAGCTGAGAATACAATTGACAGACTGACTGGGCCGTCCCAACACTACGTCGTGAAAAGTTGTCCAAGAGAATTTAACAATCAAAATATCCATTATACTGATCAGTTCTCATCTTCTTTCCCTGTCACCTTGATTTCATCACTTCAAGGCTATTGTGCTCTTAATTTCAGACAGAAACTTTTGAAAATTGGTAGAATTTTCTGGCCTATGTGAAAGTAGCTGTCTTTCCTGATCTGTATCAATTGTGTTTGGTAAACCAAGGCTTCCCTGGTGGCTCCGATGGCAAAGAATCTGCCTGCCATGCAGGAGACCTGGGTTCAATCCCTGGGTTGGGAAGATCCCCTGGAGAAGGGAATGGCAACTCACTCCAGTATTCTGCCTGGAGAATTCCTTGAACAGAGGAGCCTGGAGGGCTACAGTCCATGGGGTCACAAAGAGTCAGCACAACTGATGACAAACACTTTCACTTTCAAACCACGGCTGTTTCTAATTAAGTTCAAATGAAAGCTTGGCTTCATCATGGGGCCTATGGGGGACAGACCTCAGCCCAATGCCAGAGAGACAGCTTTATTCCCACCTATTCCCAGGTGGTGCGAGTGGTAAAGAACCTGCCTGTCAATGCAGGTAGACGTAAGAGATGAGGCTTTGATCCCTGGGTGGCGAAGATCCCCTTGAGGAGGGCACGGTAACCCACTCCAGTATTCTTGCCTGGAGACTCCCATGGACAGAGGGGCCTGGCAGGCTACAGTCCACAGGGTCACACAGAATAGGACACAACTAAAGCAAGCAACTTAGCATGCACGCACGCATAGAAGTCCCAAAGCAGGGTTCAAATTTCCCTGAGTCAAAGCCTTCAAATCAGTCTGAAACCAAGGGTCAGGGTTGTCCTTTATGGGTTTGGATGAAATCAATTTTCTTACAAACACTGTTTACTTCTCACTTCCCTTAGGGGTTTATAGGAATTAAAATTCCTATAATTATAAATAAAAATTATAGGGATTTCACTTATGATCTATGCTTTTTACCATTTTAGAAATTGTTCTTGAACCTGACCATGCAAAAGAATTACCTGGAGCAGTGTTTGTAAAACATAAATTACAAGACTCCTCACCTTGGTTCCCTTGTGGCTCAGCTGGTAAAGAATCTGCCCGCAATGCGGGAGACCTGGATTTGATCCCTGGGTTGGGAAGATCCCCTGGAGAAGGGAAAGGTACCCACTCCAGTATTCTGGCCAAGAGAATTCCATGGACTGTATGATCCATGGGGTCACAAAGAGTCGGACACGACTGAGCAACTTTCACTTTCACCTTGGTCACTGAATCCAAATTTCCTGGAATGAGACCTGGGCATTTATATTTTTCAAAAGCTTCCCAGGTGATCCTAATGCCTAGATTTAATAATTTAGTTACATTTTCCCCTCCCTCCCTCTCTCCTTCCCTCTGTTTTTCCTGTCCTCTTTGTGGGCTGCCCTCAAGACCCAAGCACCACATATTATGGTTTTAAAAGACAGACATCTCAGTTCCAAGCCACCATCAATTTACAAATAGCATTTTGGAAGAAAACATGTCTGTTAATCTGGAACTGCCTGTATAGTTACTGGCGCTGTAAAGGGTTTTCAAATCAGAATTAGAAAGGTGGTTATGTTCTCTCTTCTTGAAGATATATCCAGTGAAACAGACATATGTCTAAGTGCAAATTCTCATGCTTTATTTTAAGTCTTCATCATATTCAGAACGGCCCAGACATAAGAATTCAGATGTGACCTAAATTCTACATACACATCAAGTTCTGAGTTAGGTTGCGACCATTATCTTCTCTTGTTCTAAACTAACTGAGCCTATTTCCCTTCATCTTTCCTTGTAGGCACCATCAGATTCTTCAAGCTACTCTGAATTCACCAAGAGGAACTAACACACCTGCAGAGTACAAATGTGCTAATATACTTTATTATATTCATATTATATATTAATACAGTTTGAAAAGAATTCATATATCTCTTTAGGAAAATCTAATTTGTTGCTAGGGGTGAACTTAGACGAGTGGACCCAAATGTTAAGATCTACAAATTAATGTTCTGTTTCAAACAAAGAAACTTTCCTTTAGATTCTCTTATTTGGTGGTTCTGCAGAGAGTTTCCAGGATTCCTATTATGTAAAGATCAGATCTGACTTCAAAGCCACTCATATTTTCCTTTATTCTCTTCCCTTTCCTCTGAATTCCTGAGTTATTTTAGTTCATCTCCTTTCACATTCATTTGCTTTTCTGTACTTTTTCTCTTGCTGACCAGTTTTCCCTCATGTTTGCAGTTTTCAATGAAATAATCATGCCTCTGGAAGATTGAAGGATGAGTCCCCATTTTCACCCCTTCCTGTATCTGTACTCTTTGCCCCATAATTCTGAGTTCCTTTTACTAAGGGCTGACTGTCCATCTCCTCCCCTGGGTTTGGGGATGAACCATCCACCCACCTTGGCTAATGGCTCATGGGCAGTTCTGAGCCTATGCATTGTTGCCTGTTCAGCCCCTCTGCACCTCTGCCATCGCCATAAAAGGAAATTGTCATGATTAGTTCATTTGTGCAAGGAAAGTATGAGCAACTCATCCAACCTACAGCTTAGAGTCACTTAGCCAAGGTCAGCTAAAATGAGCAAAGCCAGGCTAACCAATCCACACAGACTCTGTAAAACTGGAGGATGCTTCTGTTTACAGTGAGCCTTTAAAGCAGTTCAAGGGATTAAGAATGTGAGAGAGAACCAGTGTTTGACTTCAGGGAAGTGTCAGGTGACTGAATATCCTTTAAGGGAGGAGCAGGGGGAAAGCGCTTTTCTTTCTTCTCTTGGGACTGGAGCTTAGCGATGCTAAACCGCATAGAAGACAGAAGATGTAAGGAAGATGAAGGGAAGCAGAAACTGACATCTAGGGTAGGGGGAAGCTCCTTCCACAAGAGGCCCTAAGGAGGAAATGATGCCATTGGCAGCACTGTTCCTACAGAAAACCAGCTCCAGGGACCACAGCTCATCCCCCAGCGAATGGCCAATGTCCGTCTGCCGATGTCCAGCAAAGCCATGATTATGGCAGAAAGAAAGAGCCCCTGGATCCAGGCCTAAGCACCCCACTCCTAGCCCCTTAGTCTGTTAGGATTTCTTTCCTTCTGGCTTGGGAATCTCTCTCAAATGGCCTTCCAGGAGATTGCATGCATTGAATGAGTTCTTTCCTTACGCAAAAGATGAAAAGAGATTTTCTTTTCTTTTTTTTTTTTTGGAGTATGGTCATGCTCACCTGAACAACAAACCAGGACTTCACTCTTATATCTCACTCCAGTGATTAATTTAGCCTAAACTGAGCCTTGATTTAAGACTCTACTTCCACATGTAATGGCTCATCTGACAGGTGAGAGTTACTACCTACTGGGCCAGAACCATAATATATTTGTATTCAAGTCAAAGTGAAACTGCCAGTGTGGCTGAAGACCACGTTTTCTGATGCCAATTAAGAAAAGTAGAAAAGGTCATAGAACTAGTTTTACCCTACTTTCCAAATCCTGTCTGCCTTCCATCTGTAATAACACCTACTACATGAAATGAATGTACATGACAGGCTCAGTGAGAAAAGACATCCGGGTTTTAAAAAATGATTTTTAAATCAGATTTTTGCCCATCTGTGTGTACCCTGTCTCCCTCCACTTCAGAGGGGGCCTGCAATTTTCATCTTTGTTTCTTCATCCTGCCTGGAACTCCTCAGGAGTATAATGCTGTCCCATGTGACCCCGAACCACAGTTCTTGCTGTGTCTAGACTGTACCTAAGTCACTGGTTCCTAGGGTTTTGCCAGCTTGGACTGAAGAGTAACCTCCCAGGCTCCCTCTGCCAGGCAGGTCCCCTGATGTGGTTCACCCAGCCCCAATCCTTTCATTCAGCAAACTATGGGGCATCTACTTGGTGCCAGACCCATCTGTCCTGATTACGTGAAACCAGCAAGAAAGAGACAGGAAATGGACTAGAGCTTTTAACAAGAGTAAAGACCAAGAGATGCTATATGGTCTCAACTGTCGTTGCAGCTGAAAGCACCATGGACTTGCCACTTTGAGACTTAAAAACAAACCTCCTATAAAACCATTTCTCAAAAGAAAGAAAAAAAAATTTCTCAGAGCTGTCTTTTCCTCTCCAACTTACTGTCACTGTTTCCCATTATTCATGGCTCCCTCATCTTGTCTAAGATGCAGCAAGCTGAGCCACTTTTGAGGTGAGGCAATCCCCAAAGCTCAGGACTCTGGGCCACTCATTCTGCCCCTTCCCCTTCCTATCTGCTGGGCTTCTAACATGAAGAAGTCCTTTTTTTCCCCCTGGGATCCTGGAGGTACTTGTCCTCACAAGCTTGAGGTCAGCATTCACATAATTAAAATTTCTTCTTCTTCTTTTATACACACACACACACACACACACATATATTTAAATAATTAGGTTGGTCAGAAAGTTCATTTGGGTTTTTCTGTAACATCTTATGGCAAAACCCAAATGAATTTTTCAGCCAATCCTGCACATACACACAGAGACATATATATGTTAATACATAATTTAGCCTTTCCAATATTACATATATATGTACATATAATACTTAGCTTTTATCCTTTATATTTTAAGAAATATGTGCTTGTGTATGTATATGTATGTACACACACACACACACACACACACACATCTCATATGAACTTTTTCTTAGCAGGTTTCCCCCACAAGCAAAGCTTGGCCAAGCTGCTCCAAGAACTCTTCAAGGGGCACTGGGGCTCCAGGAAAGCAGGGAGATGGCCTAGAGGCCTTACAGTCAGTCTGCTTCTCCCTTTGGTGATGCTGTTGGGGTCCCCAGCGTATTCTCAGCAGCTTCATGCACTCTTGAGTACAAATGACTGGAAGCAAATTAGCTATTACTCTTTGTATTTTAAAAGAGTTCAAAAACCCCAGGAGAAAGAGATGACACTCTCCAGGATGAGATTTCCGGCAGAATTTGGGGGATGAGTTGGAGATGCAGATTTTGTTCCAAGGCACCTCCACTCACCATCTTCCGCACCATCTCACATCTCTGGCTGGATGCCCTGGGACCTGCTGTGGCTAAAATTCCCAAATGGAAACCTCTATTTGTCTTGCTTCTGTATGAGTCTGGCTAGACACTGGACATATAGGAAGGTCACTCATCTCCTAGACTGAAATGTTCAGAACCTGCTTGAGGACCACAGAGCACCCTCCGCAGCACTGAAGCCACAGAATACTTAGTGAATCTTTTAGAGCACAGGCACACAGCCTTCAGAGGGACCCTCAGTGTCCATTCCAAGACCCTTGGCTATAGATGTCCCACTTCAAGTTGATCAAATGTAGTAAATCTGGCGACAGACTAACAGCTAACAGCCTGAGCTCAAGAAGGAAAAAGGCAAGAGCTGACACAAGAACTCAAAAGGGGGACATTTAGTGAAGGGGCAAGCTGCTCATCACACCTAGTTGGTCCATGAAGACATCACTAAACTACGTGACAGCGCAATAGGATACTTAGTCGTCAGAGTAAAAATTCTGGATCCTCTGGGAAAGTTTCAGCAGCAACAGTGCACATACTCTGTTTAGGAAGAGAATTCTAAAGCGCTGGGAAACGGCGATGGCGTTCAGCAGCGCCTCCTAGAGGAGAAGGGCAGTTACTGCACCGTAAAGCCACAGCGTGAGGCCCTGGACCAGAAACCACCTACCTCTGAATGTTATCTTCAAGCTGTTTGACTCTGAACTCATCCTCCTCAGACTGCCGCCTCCTGGCTTCCTCTTCTTCCGCGGTTCCAGCAGGTATACCCTGCAGCAGCCATTTTTCTCGAAGTACTTTAGACTGTGGGAATGAGAAAGAGAACGGACTGACGATACCTTTCAGTTCACACCGTCCTCTCCCTCCAAGGTCCTTCTGTCTCAGCTTCACCCCTCAGCAGTGGGCCCCCACTTGCTCCTGCCCTATGTCCAGAGAGCCACCAGAAGGATCGATTCCCGCATTTTCTATGATTAACAAGTTTGAAAACATACAGAAGAAACTAGACGATGCATTCCTGTGTAATTTCATGTGCATTTCACAATTATAAACATTTTGTCATATTTCCCCGTATATTCTTCCCACAGAAGCATTTTAAAGTAAATAACCAATATCAGGGCATGGGATTCCATTACTCCTCTGTCCAGGAAATTCTCCAGGCAAGAATACTGGAGTAGGTTACCATTTCCTCCTCCAGGGGATCTTCCCAACTCCGGGATTGAGCCCGGGTCTCCTGCATTGCAGGTGGATTCTTCACCATCTGAGCCAGCAGGGAAGCCCTTCCCACTGAAGCCTCTTAAATAACCAGCATCAGGACATTTCACCCATAAATATTTCAGTATGAGTCTCTAAAACATAAGGATATTTCCTATGCAACTACAGATTGATTATAAAATCTCCCAAGAACACTTAATATCCAGTCCATCTTAATGTGTTCATTTTAAAAGATTAAAAAATACTCCGTAAAAAAGTACTTAAAATTTATGGGGCATTGTTTAATAATATAAAATCAGGTGTGAAAGCTTGTGGTGCAATTTGTATATGCTGGTGGCTGTCTTGCCGGCTGAGTTGTATCCCCCTAGGGGACAGGAAGAGGGGATCTAACAGAACAAGACCGTGGGGCCTGTTCAGGGAACTCGGTTTTCCAGAGGTGTTCTGACATTACAAGTTCCTTTATACCATGTACCCTGCCTGCCTGGTCAATATTTTCAAATTTGAACTTGGCTTTTCACACAGACTAAAAACCAAGAAAAGTCTAAAATTAGTTTGAATGGTTCACAATTGTGAGAGACACAATCGTAATGTCTTTGCAAGCAAGGCTCCTGATACCTTCAGGCTTCTCAGCAAATGACCTTGGAGTGTTGATAATAAACATCTCACAGGGTCTCAAGTCTGTCTTTGTTTTTTCATTCAGTCTTCTGGAGAGAAAAGGCTGTGGCTTTTTAAACATAAAAAATATGGTTTTTCATAGCTTGGATTTAGAAGAAAACTCTAGTCAGTGTTCCTGCTCATGAATAAATAATTCAAAGGCAGCTTACGTGCTGAAGATGTGGTTATGAGC
The DNA here is from genome assembly GCF_023699985.2 of Odocoileus virginianus. Lineage (NCBI taxonomy): Eukaryota > Metazoa > Chordata > Mammalia > Artiodactyla > Cervidae > Odocoileus > Odocoileus virginianus. Next base: position 12,715,437 of record NC_069704.1, read on the forward strand.
AACTGGATGCTGACCCTGCTGATGTGCCATACAAACCTTTATAAATGGGACAGTCCCAAAAGGATTCACGTGGCAATCTGTACTGAGGGCTTGCTGTTGCTGGGACCTCGACATGACCAATGAAATAGACAAATCTCAGGCAATTCAACCAAGGGGCAAAGGGAATATTAAATTCAGTCTGTCTGGTACAATCCAATACTTGATTTACTGTTTTAAACTCACATGATCACGAGTTACATAATAAAAACAATAAAAATAAGTAATTGTGTCCATGGAGTTAAAAGCCAAGACAATTTTTCAAAAGAAGAATAGTGATGGCTCTTGCTGCATGAAATATTATCATATATTAAATGGCTAGAGGGATTAAAGAGAATGAAATTAACACAGGAATGGCAGATTAATGGAATAAAAAGAATTCAAAAATGGCAGACTTGAGTATAAGTGAGAAATATGTATATGACAAAGAAGACATTTAAATCTGTGGGGAAAAAATTAATCGATAAATCATGTTGAGGCCACCGCCTCACCATCACTGAAAAGTAAAGTTATTCCTATCTTGTTCCTTATAGGAAAATATATTCTAGATTTTAATCGACAAACTACTGAAGCAGAAGAATCATCATAGGTTAAGTGTTCAAGATGGAAATGTTCTTTCCAAGGTCAACATCAAGGTGAGAAATTGTAAAGTGAATGTTAGATGTGAGTTCATGCAAATTATAAACTTTTGTAGGAGAACTTCAAAGAACTCATATACAAAAATCAAAACAAAGATCAAAGCTAATGTATTTTGGATACTAATGTTAATGTAATTTCATTTTATTCTCAGGCTGATGAGGCCTATAGTAAGGGTTCCATATCTTGTTCTATAAAAATATACTGGGTCATATCTGGGTGGTAAGCAGATAATTGATAAGTTTTTGCTTTATATTTTCCTGTACTTTTAAATTTCACTCTTGAAATGATTACACACTTCTTCTTTTATAATTAGGAAAAAGAATACATCTATTAAAATTGCTTGCTGGTTCCATACATGAGCATTTTTTAGAAATTCTTAACCACAAATATTAGATACTCAATAAATCTAAGGATCTTATAAAAAGAAATCTGAGTTTAATTTGGCCAGGACCTCAAGGTACCTGGAGGTTTCCTAATCAGTGGGTTGCAGCAGCTAATATTTCAACACCTCCTTCATTGCCTTATAGAATTTGCTTGTCACTCATATAGAAAGTAATGATATTTCATATTGTGGAGTTACTATATAGCCCTAACTATTGCAATTAACAAGTATATTAATCAAATATACATGTATCAACATGATTGCCTTGCATTCTATTTATTTGCTTTGACAAGAGACCAGTGAATGTCTAAATAATTCTATTTCATGGCATAAGAATAAGCATCCAAAGACTTTGATAATGAGAATTATATATTAATAAAAATGAAATCAAATTCTAATGTTTTTCCATTTAAATTTGCACTGAGATTATTTTTTTTCCTAAGAGCATATCTGGGATTTTGAAAAATGGTAAAATAAATAGTAATTACTGACCTATTTTCTACTTCAAGAAACTACCAATCATCACTGCAGCATATCTCCACATGGTCCAAACTTTCCGGAGCCCATGAAAATATATTTAGAGTAAAACAGACACTGAGGAGCACAAATGACGTCTCTCTAGACAAATCATTTCATTTGAAGAAAACAGTCTCCTGGGGAAAGCATGATTATGGAGCCAGTCCTGGGGTTCAACTGTGCTCCCCCACTTAGAGTTTCTATGCTCTTGGGCAAGCTACTTGATCTCACTAGTTTGTTTTCTCATGTAACCCAGGGGGAGTAGTATCTACTTTGGTGTCATTATTGAGGGGATGTATTTAAAGTATCACACACACATTAGGCATTGAAAAAAATGATGACTATTATTTAAAAAAAAAATCTTTATTGAATTTGTTACAATATTGCTTCTGTTTTATGCTGGGATTTTTTTTTTTGGCCTCGAGTCATGTGGGATCCCAGGAATCAAACCTGCACCCCTGCCTTAGAAGGTAAAGTCTTTTTTTTTTTTTTAATTTTTTTTTTCATGTTTTTTTTTTTTTTTTTAATTTGTTGGAGGCTAATTATTTACAACATTGCAGTGGTTTTTGTCATACATTGAAATGAATTAGCCATGGATTTACATGTATTCCCCATCCCGGTCCCCCCTCCCACCTCCCTCTCCACCCCATCCCTCTGGGTCTTCCCAGTGCACCAGGCCTGAGCACTTGTCCCATGCATCCAACCTGGGCTGGTGATCTGTTTCACCCTAGATATACATGTTTCGATGCTGTTCTCTTGAAACATCCCGCCCTCGCCTTCTCCCACAGAGTCCACAAGTCTGTTCTATACATCTGAGTCTCTTTTTTCTTTTTTTTGCATATAAGGTTATCGTTACCATCTTTCTAGATTCCATATATATGTGTTAGTATACTGTAATGGTCTTTATCTTTCTGGCTTACTTCGCTCTGTATAATGGGTTCCAGTTTCACCCATCTCATTAGAACTGATTCAAATGAATTCTTTTTGATGGCTGAGTAATATTCCATGGTGTATATGTACCACAGCTTCCTCATCCATTCGTCTGCTGATGGGCATCTAGGTTGCTTCCATGAGAAGGTAAAGTCTTAAAGACTGGACTACCAGGGAAGTCCCAGTGATGACTATTCTTGAGTAGTCACTATTGATGATAGACAAAGGGATGATGTGGCTGCTGCGTTGCCTGCAGGATGCTGGCTGGATCTCCACCAAGAGCCCAGGGGGAACTATAACCTCAATGAATGTACTACCATCCAAGGGTGAGGCTGCCAAGCTCCAAAATGAGCCATCACAGGGAAGGTGACTCATGCTATGTAAGGTCAGCCCACAGTTAACTGATTTAAAGTAGAAGCTATTCCTTTCTGGTGCCTGCAGTGATCATCTCTCTCAGTCAGGCACCACCTTCCTCATAGTAAAATGACTCCATTATTTTGGGGAGGGTGGACCAGGAACAAAGAAAGGCAGTCATGAAGCAGGTTCCACCTGTGTTGCAGTGAGGCTAGTGACTGTCCTCACCCAATCTCACCAGGGCATAGAAACTCGAGACCTCCCAGAGCTGGCATCTCCCTCGAGTGTAACACCTGATGAACCACACCGGAGATCTCTGAGCTTTCTCTTTTTGTTGTTCAAGGCTAGTGGTCCACTCCCACTCTGTCTATAGAGGTTTTCCCCAGTAAGAGAAAATTATAGTGCATTGGTCTCTCCATCATTAAATTTCTATCATTTCCAATCCTTTCTCCCCAGATATGGGCAAGGTAACCTTGGTGAAAGTGCCATGTATTTCCTCAAATAGTCAATCTCATCAACTGTGTGAGAATTTTACCAGGATAACCACAGAGAACTATCTTATTCCCTTGTCTCCAAGTCTTTGCAGGAATCTCACTGCTTTCCTATGCAATACTAAATCATTTGTACTGTTATTTTTATTGATTGGATGAATGGGTGGATGGATAACAGACAGATGAAATATGAAATAAACACTGCAACATTGGACTGGATCAGCAATGAATGAATCCTTGGTATCTTATTTGACACCCAGAAAGATGGGAAGTGAGACAAAAGAAACTTGATCTTCTGACATATGTTTATTTCCTGACTTTTGATTCAAGGAATGCAGATACAAAGAACTTCACTGAGCTGAAAGAGGAGAGAATCTGTCTAGTCAAAAACATCCTCTCATTCTTTCAGTATTCTTATTCAAAAGTTCACCTCTGAAGCAAGAATTCACTGAGGTTTAGTAAATTTTGGTCTCTTATCAGGAGTGAGTTGACTGTACTCTGAGCCAGAGACCCAGCTCTGTCCAGATTGACCTTGAACAATTCACTTGGTTCTATGAAGTAAGCTTAAGCCACACCTCTCTGTAAAAAGAAGATGCTAACTTTGGCCCCCAGCCCTCCCTGAGGAACATGGTAAGGAAAAAAAAATGGCATACAGCATAGATGCAAAGCTTCCTACAAGGAAAGGTCCATAAATGGATTCACATGATAAGCAGTAAGAGAGAAAAAGGCAATTTTCACTATCGTGCTTTTTTTCCTTTTAAACACTTTTCTCTAGTTCAAGTTAACGGTGAACTGATAAATATGGGAAGCAGATTTAGGTCATGTTGCTATTTAAAATCATGTTGCTGATGATTTCATTCTGAGGATTCATTTAGCACAACCTTGTCTTCTAGAAAAGAATGGGAAATGCAACTGTAAAGGTTCCTCTTGCTAAAAAAAAAAAAAAGAAATCCAAATAATCCACATCTAGCATCACCCAGAGAGTCAGCCCCACCTTCCCAACTAGCCCTCTGAGCGATCCAATTTCTCTACGTGCAATGTCACGGCAACTTGGGGTGAGCAGGAGAAGCCTTTTCTCAAAAAGCCAGGGGCAGTGAAAAGCCAGTAGCACCACCCCACTGGCCACTGGTCACACTATTCTCTGAGCCTGCAGAAAGCAACATTCTGCAGCCGGTGGAGTCCCTGTGATGGTGATAGAGCTTTCTCCTGGGCTGCCATCAATTATAATGCTTAAGTGCATTATGTTTTAAAGAAAAATAAATAAATAAGCATCTCTCTTTTCCCCGTGGTGCAATGAAAACCAACCAAGTCAAATCATTTCAATACTATCTTTTGACAGTGCTCTAACAGGACACTTTGAAAACTATTAAAGTAGAAATAAAACACATACATAATCCGGCATGCACAGCATTGCTCTTTTACCAGACCACACTGCTCTGATCTCCCTCTCCTCCATATCAAGAAAGAAAAGATTGATATTTTGAATTTAATAAAGAGCACTATGTTAAATGTATCCTTGAGAACCTCTGCACGCATGCACACACACATACAGCACCTATGGATTAGAGATATAGCCCCGGAACTCTGCCTCACCCACCATGTGGAAATTCTCCTCCAATTTCTATATATAACCACCACAGTTCAGAGGCACACCCCACCCCCCTAAACCCATCCACAGGCACCCTATCATCTCATCAGGCTTGCAGAAATTGGAACGCTGTGTAACAATGCCCTGAATTTGAGAAATTCACAAGAACAGCCCAGGGATGGTTTCCTGACTGAATGAAAAAGGGCTGGGGCAGCCCTCGGCAGCGCCTTCACCCAGGGCAGGCTCTGCCCAGCTCTCTGGCGTGTGATCTGCATGTCTAATAACAGACAGGTTCGAGGGATCAGCTGCTTACCTTGGAATGCTGCAGCAGAAGTATCTGCTCGTCCAGCTCTTGGCGCTTGCCTTCTATCTCCGTCTGCCTCTTTCTTTTTTCCTTGAAAATAAAAGAGAGAGAGAGGCTGTAAGAGTGGGTGGGTGTTGGCTCCGGGAATCTGACGGCAGGAAGCAGCAGCGGCTGTGCACATCTGCAGAGACCCTTCCAGAGATGCTGGGCGCACACCCTTGTCACCTGCCCCTCCGGGTCTGGGTGTGTTGCAAGCAGCAGCCTTCTCCTAACATGTCTGCTGTGGGCTCAGTGAGTGGGAGAATTCTCCTCACTCAGCCAAGCTGCAACAATTTAATCCAGAAGAAAGCAGCTTACACACACACACACACACACACACAGAGTCATGTTCTGTGCGGTGTTAATTTAGAGACAAAGAATAAAAATGTCTCAACTGTGAAGATTAGAGGTTGTTCTCAACTGCAAAGATGAGAGAATAAAACCGTGGGAAATTCTGGGCTTAGATTCCTGTTATCGAAACCCTACATATAAATAATGCCATGCAATTTCAAATTTTGTAGGACAAATCATCCAGCTGGACCGACCAAACAATGCAAATTAGATGGGTGGTCTTTGTTTAAGCTTCTCTTGGAGGGAGCATTTCATGTGGGCAAAGGCTCATTCAGGTTATGGTCAATGTGAAGTCTGGACTTGGGCTGCCTGGGTCCAATTCCCAGCTTTTCTATTTGTTACCTGTGTGACCTCGGACAAGTTCTTTTACCTCCCTAGGTCTAAGTCTTTTCTGGAATAAAGAGAAGATAAGAACTGTACCTAAACCATATAGCTGGAGCACTGATAATGATACATGTACAGGACATAGAAAAGTGACTGGGCACATAGTAAATGCTCAATAAATATTATTTGCCATTACACTTACTGTCACATATTTACTTCTAGACAATGCCTAGAGATGGCTTTTTAAAAGAATGTATTTCCCTTGTATTCAGAGCATAACTGTTTCACTGGAGTGTACACTTTGTATTTTTCTTCTCTATACATATCAAATAGAAACAATAAATATCACATAAAGGTGATTAGTTTCTATTCTTATAGAAAGGCCTGCCCTTATGATAGCTTACATGGTTAATATTTTGTCTCCAAAGTGCATAAGGGTGTGGTTACTGACACATTTACTGCACTAGACTATTTCCTTTTATTCACATAAGCAGGGGGAAACTTGTTAGACAAGATATAATTGCGTTTTACACAACAGCCACATCCTGAAGAAGACAAAAATGTAAAAGCCTGGTTGTCCTGCTCTGTGTGAAGGGAGCCTTTAATTTCATGCACTTGCTCTGTTTCTGTGGATGTGCTTGTACCACTGCTGTTCAAATCAACACAGCAATAATTTGTTATAACCAAGTTCTTCTGTGTAATGCACAGACTTTGAAGAAATAGTAGTTTATAATTTCAAGCCACTGGGACATAATATCCAAGTCAGGGACATAATCTCCTGTGAGACCTGAGAACATTCTAGGAACTTATTATTTACCAAAGAACTCCAATCCATGGTGCATCATCGATGCTGCTTAATCCCAGAGGACATCCAAGAATACACAATATGTGGAGGTAGATGAGAAAAGACCAATGATAAGAACCCACCTGTCCAGCATCTCAAAGGTACTACATGATCAAGCAAAGACGTCTAGAACCACTAGCTCTATATTCCAGGATTTCTCAAGAGTAAGTTTACTGGACTTTATCTTTCATTCCCATGGGCTATCAAGGTATATTTGCATACATCCACGCTCAGTCACTCAGGTGTGGCCAATGCTTGGCAACCCCATGGACTGTAGCCCGCCAGGCTCCTCTGTCCATGGGATTATCAGGGCAAGAATCCTGAAGTGGGCTGCCATCAGAAATTGCCATTAATAAGCCCATGTGCCAAAACTACTGAAGCCCATGAATCCTAGAGCCCATGTTCCACAACAAGAGAAGCCACTGCAATGAGAAGCCCACACATCACAGCTAGAGAGGAGCCCCCAGTCCTGCAACTAGAGAAAAGCCTGCACGGCAACGAAGCCCCAGCGCATCCAAAAATAAAATAATAATAATAAACACATGTTAACTGAGTGCTGTGTATGCTACAGACTGAATGTTTGCATTCTCCCCCCAAATTCCTATATTGAAACTTAACTCCCACGGTGATGATGGTATTAGGAGGTGGGACCTTTAGTAGGTGATTAGGTCATAAAGGTGGGGCTTGTGAATGGGGTCAGTGCTCTTACAAAGAGAACCCAGAGAGCTCTTTCATTCCTTCCTCTATGCAAAAACACACCGAAATGAGGGCTTCCTGTGAATCAGGGAGCAGACCCCCACTAGAGACCAAATCAATGGGTGCCTTGATCTTAGACTTCTAAGATTTCTTAGGGCTGTGAGTAAAAAAATTCTGTTGTTTATAAGCCACCCATTCTATGGCATTTCATTAGAGGAAACTGAATGGACAATGGGCTTCCCTGGTGGCTTAGATGGTAAAGAATCTGCCTGTAATGCAGGAGACCCAATCCCTGGGTTGGAAAGATCCCCTGGAGAGAGGAATGGCTACCCACTCCAGTATTCTTGCCTGGAGAATTCCATGGACAGAGGAGCCTGGTGGTGTTCTAATTACAGATCTGGTCATTTGCAAATCTTCCCTAGGCTTTCCCACCTCTGAGTCTTTGTTCATGTAAAGTTCTCACTGCAAGTTGCCATCCATCATATTGATGAACTATGTATGAACAGAAGAAATATCACCAGATGGTACAGGCAGTGAACCTTAATATAGGTAGACTCACTAGTGGTCACTGTGAACAGATATGATCGTGAAAGATGCATGACTTTAAGTTAGTTCTTTAATGAATAAACCAAGGTAGGAATTAGGTAGGTACAGTGAATCAGCAGTACATTCCAGGGAATGTGTGATCAGGGGTGAAACACATTGCATATTCCAGGGATATGGAAATAGAAAGGAAATAAAACTGAGGTGCAGGGCTTGCCTTTAGTAGAGACCTCTGAGACCTTGGATGCCAGGCCAAGTTTGGATTTTATTATATGAACAATGTAACATCATTGTGGGTTCTAATCCAGAGAGTAATATGGTGAAATGACATTTTAGGAACACCATCTTGCACTAGTGTAAAGGATGGATTAATAGGGGTTAGAACACATTTCCTGTAAATGGCCACATAGCAAACATTTTAGCTACAAACAGTCCCTGTTGTAGCTACTCAATGCAGCCATTGCAGTCAAAAATAGCTGTAGACAATCTATAAATAAATGCACGTGTCTGTTCTAATGAGCCTTCATTGACAAACACAGGTGGTGGACCAGACTTAGCCCATGGTCACAGTTTCCTGACCTCTGGATGAGAAGATCATTAAATGTCTTAGGAAGATGTCTTACATTGTAAGTGGGAATGTACACTGGTGCAGCCACTATGGAAAATAGTCTGGAAGTTCCTCAAAAAACTAAAAATAGAGTTACCTTATGATCCAGTAATCCCACTCCTGGGCATATATCCAGACAAAACTATAAGTTAAAAAGATACATGCCACCCCAGTGTTCATAGCAGCACTGTTTACAATGGTTAAGGCATGGAAACAATCTAAATGTCTATTGACAGATGAATGGATAAAGAAGATGGGGGGGGGCGGTGTCTGTGTGTGTGTGTGTGTGTGTGTGTGTGTGTGTGTGTGTGTATACGACTGACGTGACTTAGCAGCAGCATATATATATATATATATATACATTTTATATATATACACATACACACAATGGAATACTTGTTTAGTTGCTAAGTTGTGTCCAACTCTTTGCAACCCATGGACTGTAGCCCACCAGGCTCCTCTGTCCATGGGATTTCCCTTCTCCAGGGAATCTTCCCAACCCAAGGTCTGCACCTGCATCTTCTGCTGGCAGGCGGATTCTTTACCACTGAGCCACTTGGGAAGCCCATACAATGGAATACTACTCAGCCACGAAAAGGAATAAAACCTGGGTGAGCCTAGAGATCATACTAAGTGAAATAAGTCAGAACGAGAAAGAAAAATACCATATGATATCACTTATATGTGAGATGTTAAATATGACAAATGAATTTATTCACAAAACCGAGTCCAGACATAGACAACAGGCTTGTGGTTGCCTAGGGGGCCTGGGGAGGGGAAGGGATGGATTGCCAGGGTAGGGGAGTTTGGGATTAGCAGATGCAAACTATTACATATAGAATGGATAAACAAGGCTCTACTGTTTAGCACAGGGAACTATATTCAACATCCTGAGATAAACCATAATAGACAAGAATATGAAAAAGAATATATATATATATAACACCAAATAATTTTTCTGTACACCAGAAATTAATACAACACTGGAAATAAATTATATTTCAGCTAAAAAATTCAATTAAAAAACATTTTAGGAGGATGCTATATTCACCCTGGGGTACAGTGGAGATGGATAAACTAACAGGCCCATCCTAGCTCAAAGCTGTTTCAATCAGGTTGAAAAGTAAAGGACCAACACAGAGAGAATTGATGAGGCTCAGGACTAATAGGATCTCGAGGCTGAGGCAATGTGGTGTCTTGGCTTTGAGCCACACAGACAGTGCTGATGTAGGAATGGGTAACAGAGGGAAGGTGCTGCTTTCCCATCTACTACATATTCATATCTTCCCTTTGGAAATTCCGTATTGGGCTGAAGCTAGAAATCCAAGAGTTGTTAACATATACAACTGGGCATCAGCCTCTTCTCACCTGTGTTCTATTTGATGAAGACTCTGGGCTTGGTCCCATCACAAGAACACTTTTGCATCCATGACTGTTGTGGGGAGCCTTTGATGACCCCTTCCACAGAGATGGAGTCAGGTCTTGAAGTCACTCCCAACCGGACAAGAGGTAAGATGTACAATCCGCACGTGTGCAGATCAGACATGAGTCACAGCACAGCATGCCCAAGGAGGTCACTGCTGACTTCCTATTGCACGTTTGCTTGGGCCAGGCCATGCATCACACCTGGCTAGCCCACTGCTTCCCAGACTTCTCCTTCCCTTAATCAAGGCAAAACCACTAGCTCTTGGGCCCTCTTCTCACTTCTCAAATGTCTAAATGTAGACATTTAGTCTGCATGATTTCCTTTACTCTCAACAGCTACACAACCTATACAATATCAGTATAGATAACTATCAGATCTATATTTTCAGCCTTGATTTCTCCTCTGAGCTCCAAATTTCCATAGCCAACTGCCAACTGTTCATATCCAGCCCCTCAAACCAAACCCCTGAGTCATCCTGTTGGCTATCCCTCCTGCCCTGCTCTCACATCTGTTCCTTCTGTATTCTTCATCTCAGAAAATGACATCATCCCAATCGGAAATCTGGTTTATTCTAGACACTCACCAAGTCCTGATGCTCCGGCCTGTCATTTTGCACGCCTTCTCCTTCCCCACTGTAACATTACAACCTTAATCCTCCCTCGTTTACCTCCCCACCCCCACATGCAGACCACTCTACGTCAGTATCTTCAGCACTCCACAGAGCTGAGCTGTTTATATCCTCTGGCCATCTGGATTACCGCAGTGATTTCCTCACTAGTCTTCCTGTCCCTGAGCCTTGGCTCTGAGCAAGGCACCCTCTGTTTTGCTGTCACAGTAATATTTTAAAATGGAAATCTGACTACTTCCATCCCCGGCCTGAAATCCCAGGATGTCTCCCACTGCCTACAGTGCAAATAGTTAAGTTCCTTCCAGTGGCCAAGAAGCCCCTCTATATCTGAATTTCATCTCAAGCCATGCCTGCCCGCCCCCCACCAACCATATGCTCCAACCTCAACACATAATCTTAAGTTTCTTGATTTGCCAGGTGGGTTCAAGCCTTCCTGATTTTGCTCTTACTGCTTCCTCTAACAATAATGGATTTCACTCACTTCTACATCTGACAAAAACCTTTTCTCCGTGACAACCAGCTTAAATATCCATGAAGCTAGAGTGGCCATCTGACCAGTCTTCCTTTCTTTGGAGAACCCACCTACCCTCACTGTAAATGGCATTGATGGAAATGCCAGACACAGTTAGTCACATATAGCCCGACTTATCCCTGCCATGAGAACTTGTGTGTGACACAGGTTAGGACAATCAAACTACCTTATCCTGTTCCAATAGGGACTGGTCCAAGGAGCAACTAAATGACTGAAGCAGAATCTAGAAGAGACATTTCTAGGGATAGACATGTGAATTCCAGGAAAGAAAAGCTCCCTTTTCACTAAGGTCAAGCCAGGATGATGTCTGAGTGGCAATTTTCCCAAGCCACATGGAAGAAATACATCCATGCTGGAAAAAAATTAATATGTAGAGAGAGAGAGGCAGAGTTCGAAGACAGAGAAAGGAGGATCCGAGTGAGATTGTCTGAGTCCCAGATCTAGTTGCACATGAAGCCAGAACCATCCGTGGGCTTCCTAAATTACATACACTCATAAATCTCCCTTCTGCTTACGCTAGTTTGAGTGGTGTTTCTGTCACTTGAAACTCAATGAGTTTTGAAAATTACAGAAGCCTTTTCTGCTCCATCCAAATAGAATTCATCACCCTCTCCTTCTTTCTTCCTTTCATGGACTATAGATCTTTCCACTTTAGCACCCTGAGCATTTAGGACTTTATGTACTTAACTGTTTACACATCTTCTCTTCCTACCAACTATGGGCTCCTAGAGGACAAGGGTCTTGGCCCACGCATCTCCAAAGTCTAGAGTGAGGCATGTAACAGACACTCAGTAAGGATCTCTGAATGAGACACTGTTCTCTCATCATGTTTCTGTTTGTCCAGATCCCTTAGTCAAAAACATAAACCTGCATGCATGATTTCAATGGCAGTAAAACTGAAACACTGAAAACACATGAGCCATAAGTCCATAAAACCTGAAGTGTCTTTCTGTTAGCCCACATGGAATAGACCCTTATTGCTCTGCATAGAGGAAAAGTTTTTAAAAACTCATTCTGAGAAAAAATCATGGAAAGCTCATTCTGGGGAGAAAGGCTGAAGGAAATAGAAATTCCAGGGAAAGCATAATGAGCTGACAGTAGCAAACTATTCAGGGGGGATGTGCCTCAAGAGACATTTGGAATGAAGTGATCTCAATCCATTAGGAGGATTTCCAGATCTTTCCACGATCTGGGAGGCCTAGCAAACCACTTTCATCATCTTTCTGCAAATTATGTATTTTCCTGGCAAGTGTTTCCTGGAAGTATTGCAACATGATGAAACCACAAACTCTTAGTGTAGTAAGGCACTCCTGTATAGAACACAGGACAGTCTGTTCGAAGGTGGTTAATAAGTATGATGGGAAGACCAGCATTAGAAGGAGTTAGAAAGCCTGTGTCCATCCTGTTGCAGCTTCAGGAAGACTCCCTTTTCTTTCCTGGGCTGCAACCCAGGTTTGGGGAATGCTAGGGGATAGCTGGGGGAGGGGTCCCCACTGAGTCTCTGAGAAATAGTGAGAGAGGGAAGAAGCTGAGCAGGAAGGCTGTGAGAGGCAGAGAGACAATGCTTCCTTTCCTCTGCTGGGGGCCACTCTGGCTTGGGCTGATACCTCAAGCCCCAGGGCAGAGCAGTGGGCAGGAGCCAGAAGTCCTCCTCAAGGTACTACTGCCACTAAGATATCCCAGAATTTTGATGAGGGGAAAACAGGAAATATGTTATGGATGGACCAAGAGTTTATCACACTAAAATAAAGCGAAGTCAGTCAGAAAGAGAAAGACAAATACCATATGATATCACTGATCTGCAGAATCTAAAATGTGACAAAATGAACTTATTTATGAAACAGGAACAGAATCAGGGACAGAGGGAACAGACCTGTGGTTGCCAGGCGGGAGGGGGAATGGGGAAAGGATAGATTGGGAACTTGGGGTTAGCAGATGCAAACTAGTGTATATGGAATGGGTAAATAACCCAGTCCTACTGTATTGCACAGGGAACTATATTCAATATCCTAATAAACCGTAATGGAAAAGAATATGAAAAAATACGTATGTATAACCGAGTCACTTTGCTATAGAGCAGAAATTAACATAACACTGTAAACCAACTGTACTTCAATAAAATTTTAAAAAAGAAAATAAGCTAAAATTGAAATGTTGCAGCCTCTTCTCCGTATACTGTTAGAGAAAGCAAATTCTGTGTTGACCCCTCCCACTGTGAGCTTAAGGCAACTATGTTCTCCCCTCCATCACACAGGCCTGTAAGTGACTGTGGGCTAGCTGGTTCCTAGGCTTTGGTGATGCAACATCCAAGAAGAAAGTAGAGTGCCAAAAAAATGTATGAACCAGACTGTACTAAGTAGTTTGCGCTTGGATAGGGAAGAGGGAATATACTAGACAGAGGGGGGAATTGAAGACAGAAAAGAGGAGAGAGGGATGACAGAAAAAGAACCGAAAGGAGTGGGGACAGTTTTTTTTTGGGGGGGGGACAGTTTTAAAATTCAAGAACTTATAAATAAGGAAGCTGAGATATTAAGGCCAAAATACAAGGGAGAGAGAAGCTTCAGATATATTGTTGTGGCTTATGAAATGAATAACCTTTAACATTCTCCAAAAGATGCCCATAAGGATACAGGAGTTTTGTCTACTAGACTGTGTTTCTTTGAACATGCTCCATGCTGAAATTAAATTACCAAAGTGTCAGGCTTTACACAGGTTATGCTAAGAAGGTGACATTTTTTTTTTTTTAAATTGAAGTACAGGTGATTTAAAATGTCATGTTATAATATTTTCAAAGTATACAGCACACTTGATTCAGTTACATAATATATGAGAGACAGTGAACTCGCTCAGTCGTGTCCGACTCTTTGTGACCCCATGGACTGTAGCCTACCAGGCTCCTCTGTTCATGGGATATTCCAGGCAGGAGTACTGGAGTGGATTGCCATTTCCTTCTCCAGGGATCTTCCCGACCCAGGGACCAAACCTGGGTCTCCCGCATTGCAGGCAGACACTTTACCATCTGAGCTATCAGGGAAGCCCCATGAGATTATAATATATATATATATTATATTATATATATAATTATATATTATATATGAATATTATATATTATATATAATTATATATATTATATATATATATATATATTTTATATATAATATTCATTTTGAGATTTTTTCTCTTATATGTTATTACAAAATATTGTGCCATATAGTAGGCCCTTGTTGGTTATCTATTTTATATCTAGGAACGCATTTATGTTCATCTCAAACTCCTATTTATCCCCTTTCTCCTCTGGTAACCATAAGTTCGTTTTCTGTTAGTCTACTTCCATTTTATTTATTTATTTATTTATTTATTACTTTGATTTGCATTTATTTTCTGCGGCATTTATTCCCGGGCCATAAGTTTTTGTTTCTTCAGTTTCTTCTGGGATATCTTTTTCTTCTGTGCAACCTCCTCCTCTGGTTTAGGAACAATCTGTTCTTTTTCAGTAAGGATCATCTCAATGTGGCAGGGAGAGCATGTAGGGGCTGATCCGACCGTGAGCTCTGTAAGTCCTGCGCCGCATCTTGGGGGCTTTGTTCACTTGGATGTGCTCAATGACCAGAGAATCTACATCTAAGCCCCTAAGTTCAGCATTACTCTCTGCATTTTTGAGCATGTGTAGTAAAAATTCAGCACTCTTTTTGGGCCACCGACCCTGCGTCCAGCCCCACTGTTTGGCCTGTGCACACCTACCAACTCCACCATTGTAATGACAGAATGGCACACATTGCTTCTTTAAAGTGACATCCTTCAGATACTTGGTGGCTTTTCGGATATGCATACCCTTTATGGCCTGGGCAGTCTCATGAGTGTTCTTAAAGTGAACACGAAGATTTGAACCTCTTGATTTGCATGATTTTGTGGGGTTTTCTGGGTCGAGTGAATAGCGCACCATTTTCAAGGGTCAGCTCAGGCCGCTTACCGGAAAAGCTACTTCCATTTTATAAATAAATTCATTTGTATCCTTTCTTAGATTCCATGTATGTGTGTGTGTGTGTATGTTAGTTGCTCAGTTGGGTTCAACTCTTTGCGACCCCATGGACTGTGATATAGAGGAGCCTGCCAAGCTCCTCTGTCCATGGAATTCTCTAGGCAAGAATACTGGAGTGGGTAGCCATTCCCTTCTCCAGGGGATCTTCCCGAACCAGGGATCAAACTTGAGTCTCCCACATGGCAGGCAGATCCTTTATCATCTGAACCACCACATAGGTGGTATTATAGGCTATTTGTCTTTCTCTCTGTGGCTTACTTTGCTTAGTATGATAATCTCTAGGTCAATCCATTCTTCCGCAAATGACATTATTCATCATTTCATTATTCTTTATGGCTGATATATATATACACACATATATAAAATGTATATTAGAATATTAATATCCTATAAAAAAGAATATAAGGTGACATTCTGAGAATTAAACTACAGAATGTCATCTCACTCATGGTTGGATTATAATTCCTTGTTTAATTCTGCTGCAGAATCATTCTACAGCATAACCAATGTCATTTATATGTCTCAGGAAGAAAGGAAGGTGGTCAGTCTGGAAACTGAGAACCGGAGTTATCAGGTATAAAACAAAGAGGTGCCCACTCAGCCTAGTACAGCTGTCTGTCCAGCTAACTTGAATGATGAATTTTCTCAGCAAGACACATCTCCATTAGAAATCAGTAATCTGATCTCAATGCCATTAGATATTAAGAGACCCTCTCTCCTGGCTGTGACTTTAAGGTCACCCAATAGGATTTTGACTATATTCAGGCTTTTAAAGTAGTTACCTAAATGGAGAGATAACACTTGTTAAGCTCCCTGTAATGTCCATCCACCGTAAAGTAAATAAACTGGCACTTGGGTTCATAGTTGTGTATACTGAAAACTAACTTGGTATGTAAGATCAGAAAACTAAGTAACAGAATCTAGAGTCAGTTTAAAATGCTTGGTCAAAAGACCAATTCAGATTTCCTGTAATACACTGTCCTGCCTCGTCATGCACTCATCCAACCTTCAACATCACCATATGGAGGAGTGAATTCTACAGCTCTATTCATTCCTCATCACTTAGTTTTGATTAGCATTTCCACTTACATAACTTCTTTACTTACCTGATTACTTGGCCTTGAGCTTACCATCTACTGGTAAGAAAGGGAAGTGCTTGTTTAGTACTGTTTTTTAACAGATATTATAAAGAAAGAATTTTGAATAGGAGAAGAAGACATAGATTAATTCAAATTTCATGACTTTTTAAAAAAAATACTTTATTTTTGCCTGCGGTGGGTCTTCACTGCTTCACGAGTTTGCAGCACGCAGGATCAGCAGCTGCATCACATGCGCTCAGCTGCCCCGAGGCACGTGGAATCTCCCTGGACTAGGGATCACATTGCAAGGTGGACTCTTAACCACTGGACCACCAAAGAAGTCCTCACCACTGGCTTTTGAAAGAATAAAATAATATTTAAAACAGTAAGAAACATCTTACAGAATTTGGATGTAAAATTGTTACTACTTATACCAAGTAATTGCTATTGCTAGCCTGTTAGTGCCAAGTCAAATGCATTACACAGGAGAGTTTCAGTTTGAAGTCTTTAGTAGATACTCTACTAGCCACATGAATTATATCTTAAGCCTATTTTTAGGGTCTGCCTATAGCATTACTCTTTAAACAACTGTTTAAACATATAGCTACCTTTTTGCTTTAATGGTCATAATATAACCTACAAAAAATTTTATATTAAGTGAAATAAGTTAGAGAAAGACAAATATCATATGATATCACTCATGTGTGGAATCTAAAACAAATTATACAAATGAACTTGTTTACAAAACAGAAACAGACTCACAGACATAGAAAGCAAACTTATAGTTACCAAAGAGGATGTCGGGGCAGGGGGGATACATTAGGAGTTTGGGATTAACATATACACACTACTAAATACAAAGTAAGTAAACAACAAGGACTGGCTGTATCGCACAAGGAACTACACTCAATATGTTATAATAACTTATCATTGAAAAGAAAAGAATCTGAAGTATATATGTATGTGTATAATTGAACCACTTTGCCGTACACTTGAAACTAACACAACATTGTAATGTAACTATACAGACAAAAAATGGTTCTTTCTGCTATGAGTGCTTCCCTTTAGCATCCTTCTCTAGCTACCAAGAAGGAAAGGAGTCTGATACAGCTCTGGAGAGGAACAAACCAGGATCTTGATACAGTAGTGATGAGCACACTGTGGTGAAAAAAACTGAGCACTTTCTGTACAGAGAGACTAGAAGACAACTCTGAGCAAGTCCCAAATGCCAGAAATAACATAATTAGATTCACATGCAGAAGACAGTCTTCCTATCGCCACTCTCAACCAATTGTGTTATTCCCACCATGAAGCCATTTGAGTACTGAACTTGGAGTCAGGACGGCTGGCTTCGGGTAGAAGATCTGCCACTCACCTGTGGGTGACTTAGACAAACCCCTTATTGTTTCTGGATCTTAGATTCCATGTGTCATATGAGCAAGTTGGACCAGCTTTGCTCTATGGTTCCTCCCATTCTAGGATTCTATGATGCTAAGGAGACGGTGATTACAGCCATGAAATGAAAAGGTGCTTACTCCTTGGAAGGAAAGTTATGATCAACCTAGACAGTATACTAAAAAGCAGAGACATTACTTTGCCAACAAAGGTCCGTCTTGTCAAGGCTATGGTTTTTCCAGTGGTCATGTATGGATGTGAGAGTTGGACTGTGAAGAAAGCTGAGCACCGAAAAATTGATGCTTTTGAACTATGGTGTTGGAGAAGACTCTTGAGAGTCCCTTAGACTGCAAGGAGATCCAACCAGTCCATCCAAAAGGAGATCAGTCCTGGGTGTTCATTGGAAGGACTGATGCTGAAGCTGAAACTCCAATACTTTGGCCACCTCATGCGGAGAGTTGACTCATTGGAAAAAACCCTGATGCTGGGAGGGATTGGGGGCAGGAGGAGAAGGGGACGACAGAGGATGACATGGCTGGATGGCATCACCGACTGGATGGACATGAATTTGAGTAAACTCCGGGAGTTGGTGATGGACAGGGAGGCCTGGCGTGCTGTGATTCATGGGGTTGCAAAGAGTCGGATGACTGAGTGACTGAACTGAACTGAACTGAAGGAGACCAACTTCCTGTGCTAGACAACCTATGAAATGCAAGACGATATTTGCAAATGACGTGCCTGACAAGGGGTTAATACCCCAAATATATGAACAATTCATACAAATGAATATCAAAAAGACAAACAATCCAATCAAAAAATGGGCAGAAGACCTAAATAGACATTTCTCTTTTTTTTTTTTTACTGTTTTTTTTTTCCATTTATTTTTATTAGTTGGAGGATAATTACTTTACATCATTGCAGTGGTTTTTGTCATACATTGAAATGAATTAGCCATGGATTTAGACATTTCTCTAAATAAGCTATACAGATGGCCAACAGGCACTACTTACTATAAGCCAGGCATCCTTCTAAGGAATATGTCCCTTCAGTTTTTCATTTAACCCTCAGAGGACTTTGAGGTAGGTACCTTCAATATCCTTGATTTTGTGAAAGAGAATAGTCAAGGCTTGGCAAGTGTAAGTAAACTTACTCAAGATCATGAGCCAAGAACTAGCCAAGCAGGGGTTTGAACCTGAGACTATCCGACTCAGGGCACTTTATCATGAACACAGATGTGTGCTGGCAGCTAACACTTGTTTAGCTCCACACAGGAAACATGAAACACATTCTCTCACCATCTTCATGCTTGTGTGCCCAAACCTTCCAGAATAAATGAGATGCTGAAAATGCAAAACACTCCACTGTCAAATCCTTCCATTCCTAAGACAGGAAGCCTCTTACAAAATCTGGGAACATCTGTCAATTCCAAACAAATAGGTCCAGGCTGGACTGGAACCTTCAGAAACGCCTGGTGAATCAATATAGTCTTCTACTTTAATCCCTTTGGGAGACATTTCTGGGGGACTAAATGATAAGGTGAGAAAATGCAGAATATTTCTCTTCCCTTTTCATTGCAGAGGGACTACTTGCAATGAGGCGGCAGCCAGGAAAGTGCTCAATTCACCACACTGGGATCATGAAAACTCTCTAAACCCAGGCTTCTTGATATCTGAATATATCTCCCTAAAATCAGACGACAGGAAGAGAAAGGAGCAGAGATGTCCATTAAGTTGACGGTCTAATCCTAGGAAGGTGCGGCGAAGCCTGGAGGAAAGATCCCTCCGCAGGAAGTAGGCGGGGCTACTGTGTGGACCTCGCTATAAGCAACTTTCCCATTGGCTCCTTGCAGGTCTCTCTGAGCAGCCTCCCACTGGGACCGCAGAGGGGCTGGGGCAAAACTGAATCCAGCTATGGCGATGGCAAATGTCAAACGAAGTAGGATGCCGAGAAAGACAACGTGATGTGCAGGATTCTGATAATACCCAAGGACTGCGAACTCCAGAAGATTAGCATAGTTTTAGAGAGGTACATACCTTTTATGACTTTGGCCAACTGTGCTTTTATTTTCCTTGGATATCGACCTCAGGAGAATATCTGTATCTCCCAGATAAATATAGCATTTAAAAATATAATATAAATCAAGCTAATGTGTTTGTAGGAAAATTTAGACAATATACAAAGAAATAAAATGAACAGCTGAATTTCCCTTCACTCCATCTCCATCAGTTTCTTTCCTTTAGACTTTGTATGTATCCTACTTGGGAAAAAATACGAATCTATCAACCTATTATCCATATGGAGTTTTATTCTTTCCATAAAAGCAATCATACCATAGGTGTCCTATTTTCAGCTTACTTTTTCTATGCCATTTTCCCCATTGGGTCCCCACCACCACTTTTGAAACTGCCACATGGTATTTCACAAATGTCCCTTAACTTATTTTACCAGTCTTTTGTTGACAGATTTTAGGTGGTTCCCAGTGTTTTATTTGCTATTATAAACTGGGCTGCAATGAATCTTCTTCTACATATATGTACTTTTTGGCAATATCCATAGGGTACATTTCCAGCAGTACAACTGCTGTGTCAAAGAATTTGAGCATTTAAAACTTTAACAGAGGGGATCGGGATGGGGAATACACATAAATCCGTGGCTGATTCATGTCAATGTATGACAAAAACCACTACAATATTGTAAAGTAATTAGCCTCCAACTAATAAAAATAAATGAAAAAATAAATAAAATAAAAAGTAAAAAAAAAAACTTTAGCAGGTCCAAACTACCCTCTTCAAAACACGTTCTCTGTGTTTTAAACGATATAAATCTGACTTAAAAACAGGACTCAAGCAACTAATAAGAGTATTGATGATTTTCCCTCCTTATGAGTCCTATCCTTAGTGACCCAGGGGCATTTTAAATGAAAGCAAATATCTATCACCTTATTAATAACTGTAAGCTGTTCTTAAAACACACTTGGGTGATCTGTCCTTATCATAGACTACTACTTTATGTTTTCAGGTTTACAAAATGATTTTTTACCTCATAAACAGAAGTCTATTATGACTCCATCAGTTTTCTAGAAGGAACCAAATTTGTACGTCTTTTCCTTGCACTGTTAATATTAGCGTTATCTCATAGACAAGTTGGGCCCACTTATCCATAATGAAAGAGGGTCTATTCCTTCTGCTGTTGTTGCTATTCTCCATGATTAAGCATACAAAATTTTCCATCTACCAAAATAATCTCTAGATGGACTAAAGCAATGTAAAAACTGGAAACATGAGAAAACAGAATGACTATCTGATTTTAGGGTAGAAAAGGCCTTTAAAAACAAAGCAAAGGAAGAAGTCTGGTGGCCCAGTGGTTAAGACTTTGCCTTCCAATGCGGGGGACACAGGTTTGATCCCTGGTCAAGGACCTAAGATCCCACATGCCACACAGTGCTGAACAACAAATGGCATTAGAAAACTTGAATATCTCTATGCAAAAAAGAAAAAACCAGCAACAACAGCTGATCATATCTTGCACCATATACAAAGAATGACTCAGAATGGATCACAGACCTAAAATGTAAAAACTTTTAATAAAGAATAAAAAAGAAGGAAACCACAAAGAACAAAACTGATACACTTCATTACATAAAACTTAGAGCTTTGCTTTTTAGGGTACCAACCACAGATACCAACTCAAAGGCAAGTGCCACTCTGGAAAAAAATATCTGCAACATATATATGTCAAAAGACTAAGACCTGTAGTAAATACAGGGTTCTTATAAATCAATATGATTTATAAAGATATAAACAGTTCAATACAGGAAAAAGAACAAAATATAGGGGAAATCTTCAACATTTTTAATAAACAAAGAAATACAAATTAAGGATTGAGGTGTCACTTTCCACCTATGAAATGCATTCTCTCCACCCCACCAAAGTATATTTTAAAGTATCATGTGTTCTGTGTTGGGGATGGTGTGAAACAAAAGACCCTCTCTGTAATCTGTCAGAATTATAATGAATAGTTATAAAAGTATAACTCTGTTGGAATTATAAATTGTCTTTCCAGAAGGCTATTTCAAAAGTTTTGATTCACTTTTATCAGAGTTTACTAGAGGAAATGCTCTTCAGTATGTTTGAAGATTTTTGTAAAGAACATTCAATACAGAGCTATATGCAAGAGCAAAAAAAAAAAAATCAAAACAGCAAATAATTGGTTAAATAAGATGACATCTTACAAACCACCCAATGACTCCCCTTTTCACTTGAAATAAAATCAAAGCAGGCCCATTCATGGTCCATTGCCTGCCTTTCTCATGCCCCTCACCTTGTCCCTCTCTCCTCCTCCTCACGTCCCACTCTAGCCACATTGGCCTTACCCGGAGATCTGCCATGAAAGAGGCATGGAGGGCAGGCAGGCAGGCTGGGAACCCCCTAAGTCTGGCTCAGGATCAAGGGGAACTTTGCGCTCCCTTTGCCATTATCCCCCATGCGCCTGTCTCCCTGGGGAATCCTCCAGAGTTCTGGCTGCAATCTGGGGCAAGATGCAAGATCTCTGGCTGTTACTACCGCCTAAGTGGTGCCCTGACCCCATTATTAACATTTGAATTCCAGTCTCATCCAGTTCTCAACACGCATGAGCAGCTGGATGCCACCACACTTTACCTTAATTCTTCCCCCAGTGCAAAACCCTAGAGGACCATTAAGATCACCCAAGAGGAACATTAAAAAGTACCAAGCCCAGGCTCCACCTCCAGAGACGTTGATTTTATCGTTCTGGGCATTGGAGAAAGCTGTAAATGCTCCCAGGAAGTTTTAACATCAGCTGAGGTGGAAAATCATTGCTAGGCATGTGGTAATCTCATGGTCCAGGCTGATAAGCAGTTCCTATGGCTTAAGCTGGTTTGAGCTATTTCTTCATCAGTTTGAAATAAGCTATTTGGTTCAATTTTAGAAGACAGCACTGGGTCGGTCATTTTTCTATTTTAGCAATTATGTCCTTGCTTCCTTTGCTCTTCAGAGTCTGAGTTTCAGCCACAAGTTGATGGGGGTTTTGACATAGGCCTTGGAGGTCTTGTTCTGATCACGTGGCTTTCAAGAGTCAACACTGCTTTATTATTGTAGGATTTATCATCCTTATCAGCTGGTATCTCCTGTCTCTCCCCCTCCCCTGATGCCCATTCTCGGGATTAGTTTAGCTGACCATTCCTACCCTACGTCATGAATGATTAACCAGGTCAGGAGGGACGAGGTGGAAGGTTGGATACCGAATCACAGAAAACACCTCAGATGACGATCAAATGGAATCTGGCTTTGACTTCAGGTAAACACATTGTGTACTTTAAAATGCTACACTAAATTTCAAAATTCAGAAAGACAACAGTTAAGAAAAAGATTATCCCTGAGAACAGGTTTGTTCTATGCAGGCTCCACTTATAATAACTGCAAAGGCTTAGAAAGAGCAATAAATATGGCCTGAGTAGGTCTTCAACTAGCTTTGAATTATAGGTGATAGACCCCACACATACCTCCAAAGCCTCACAGGGTCCCTCCCTGGTCTCCTTTGGTGACTGATGACAGCTGGAGACAGGGAGAGGGAATCAGCTCTAGTGAGGGCCTGGGAGGCCCATGGGTCTCTCTGAACTGACTCAGCCTCCCTGGGATACCCTACATATAGTGAACAAGTGGACTATCCTATCCTTCTCTGTTCCCACACTTTCCAGCGTCTTAATGGCATTTGTTTCAGGCAAGTTCCTGATCAAAAAACTTTTAATAACTTTTAACAATTATAACTTTGAATGTCTTAAAAAAAAAAAGACTGAAGAACGCAGGCCAATAATGGTCTAATTTAATGGGGCAGGGAGGGGGGGGGAACAGTGCAAGAATGGGACATCACAAGCTTGGCAAATGGCACCCCGCTTATTACATAGTCCTACTTCTCATTTGCTTTTTTGACACGTGAAAGCCAACCGACTTGGAAAAGAAATTGCTATCCAAGAAACAAGATTATATTAAGTGATGCCAAATAGTCATTTCTTGATCTATTTTAATAGGGAAGGTGTCTATGTGCAATCTCCAGCTGGTGCCTTATGTGTAGGCTCACGGTGAGATGCCTGCCTCCCTAAAGAGTTATTAACGAGTGCCAGCTGGGAGTCTCGAGGCTCTGGCCCCTGCCTTTGACCCCTGGAAGATTCCTGCCTTCAAGCAGAGGACTAAAGGTACCAATAGGGCATTGGTACCAAGACAGCGAAAGTTTGATAGGGCACTGCATCTGTTAGGGAAGAAAGGGCTTTGTGAAAACTCTAAGATCTCTCTCCCACCCTCCCCTTCCCCATCTCCCTCCACTCCTTCTCTCTTTTATGAGGAGTCCATGTTCTAGCCTACATCCCTCTATCCTCTAGTTTGAGAGTTGGCTAACTTGCTCTGTAAAGAGCCACAGACTAAACATTTTTGGCTTCACCGTCTCTGTCACTGCTTGAGAAAACCCGCAGGACCCTGCAGGGCCTTCCTGAGAACACACCCCACTGTGTCCCCCACCTCTCATTGGGAGAAAAACTTTAGGTTTCTAGTCCATCCTCCAGTTCCAAGAAGAAAAATTTAATCAGGGAAGTAAAAAAAAAAAAACCAAAAAAACAAAAAAACAGAAACAAAAGAAAACAGTCAAGGAAGACAAAATAATAATGGTTTAGCCATAAACAAAGTCAAGGACCTTTAATCCCTCCTCAAGGGCTATAGATAATACCCTGAGTCATGTCCTTGGGTTGTTCTGCAGATACTAAAACCTCACCAGGTGGAAGAAGTTAAGGGCATGCTGACCACCAGCACGTAGACCTAAACTGGTTGGAACAGAAGGTTAATGATTGAAGAGTCCTGAAACTCTTCACCCTGTTCCCTCCCCACCAACTAGTCAGAAGGAGGGGTTCCCTGAAAGTCATCAGGGAGTTTAGGTTTCTGGAGCATGAGCTGCCCATTCTTGCATGGCCCTGAGATAAATGCTACACTTTTCTTCGCCACAACCCAGTATCAGCAGATTGGCTTTAATAGTCATCGGATGAGTAGACCCCATGTATGGCTTGGTAACATTCAGCTCTGCCCTTGTAGCAAAAAGCAGCTACACACAATACAGGAACAAATGGGCATGGCTGTTCTTCATCTGGCCAACGGCTGTAGTTTGCAGACCCCTGGCTCCAAGTATCAACACTTAATCATGCCAGGCGTCTTTGGTGGCTCAGTGGTAAAATATATGCCCGCCAATGCAGGAGACACAGGTTCGATACCTGGGTCTGGAAGATCCCACATATCAGACAGCAACTAAGCCCATGTGCCAAAACTATTGAGCCTGTGCTCCAGAGCCTGAAACCACAACTACTGAAGCCTGCACACCACAACTAGAGAGTAGCCCCTACTTGCTGCAGCTAGCGAAAAGCCCACACAGCAACGAAGACCCAGCACAGCCTAAATAAATACACAAACAAAAACTTACATATATAAGAACCAGTCATTCCTGAGTTCTGCTATTGAGCTCTAGGAGACCGAAGTCTGATCAACAAGTTGTGTGTGCATTTGAGGTGGTGGTGGTGATAGGCAGGCTTAGCTTATGTAGGTAAGCCACAGGGAAAGGAAAAAGAAATACAAGGTCTCACGAGTCTTGGATTGGTGCACTCCTTATACCTAGAGGAAAGGAGAAGATCAGGAAGGACTTAGAGGATTCCCACTGAATGATAAGTGCACCTGGAACTATCAGGTGCTTTTCAAGTCTTGCAACACAGAAGAAGGTTGCATGGTCCCTACCTTGCAGAGGAAGAAGCTAAGGCTCAGATGAGTGAAAGCCTGGAGCACAGGGGGAAGAAGTGATGGTGCAGGTATTTGCACCCAGCTCTGTCTCTGAGCCTTCGCTGGGTTTTCCCCAAACCCAAGACTTTGGTGATAAGGGTAGTTGGGTGTGGAGCCTTCTCCATTCTAACATCAGCATCCTCCCTTTGGTGCAGGCCAGCCAACAGAGGTAGACTCAGGCAAGAACGAACCACAGTGGTCAGAGACTTCTCGTATGATGCTGGCTGCTCACCAAGGAGGCGGCCCCACTGGGAACCTTTTTCCTTTGGTCTCTGCAGCAGCCAGGAGGGACACCAACCTGCTGCTCACTTTGCTTCCTCTAGAGGCAGGTCCCTATTATCGTAGGTACGCGCCTGGGTGCCATGAGCTTCCCTCCCAGCCCAGACCCCTCCTTTCCTGCACTAATGTTCTTTCTCCATTCCAGAATCCAATCTAGGATCCACACTGCACCTAGTGCCTTTCTATTTGATGACTGAGGATGGCATTCCCCTTCAGTCCTTACACGACGGGCTTCGAAAGAGGAGGAAGTGGCTCCTGGGCCAGTGAGAGGCTGGCTTTCTCACTTTTCTTTCCTGTTTACTTTCCTTGAGTGAAATTACTTATCTAGGCCTCAGTTTGCT
The DNA here is from genome assembly GCF_023699985.2 of Odocoileus virginianus. Taxonomy (NCBI): domain Eukaryota; kingdom Metazoa; phylum Chordata; class Mammalia; order Artiodactyla; family Cervidae; genus Odocoileus; species Odocoileus virginianus. The sequence goes on from NC_069704.1 coordinate 12,741,626, forward strand.
GGTGTGTAAAACAGAGCTAGTAAGAGAACTTATTTCATGGATTCTTGTGAAAATTAAATAATTCTGGAACGGTGCTTAGCTGAAGGCTGGGCATACGATGCACCCAGTAAATGTTAGCTACTGAGATTTGCTCTTAACAGTGACAGGAGTGACTGAATCCCATGTTCAGATTCACCCACACATGAACAGTCAGGAGTCAGTTGGAGGAGCAGACCCCAAATCTGAAAAATGTAGTTTCTGTACAACTCACAAAAGCACGGGGTGTGGTTGCTGGGATCCAGAACTGCAGCTTTGAATCTTCGCTGCGGCTTCTTGGCTGTGTCTGGTGGATGGCAGCCAGGGCTGTGACAGCTGTGCAGTGGTGACAGAAGAAAGCCACTCACAGGCAGCCAGCTGGTCTCGTCCTGGCTCCTACGAATGTTTGGAGCTCCACGTGTCTGTCTGGGGTGGGGACAGACCCTAGGGTAGCATAAGCTTTAGATGCACCTCGTTCCAAAAATCAAACCAACAACTCCTCTTTCACCAGCAAGGTTCACTTAAGTACTATGGACTCCATTCCAGCGAGGAAGAGAAGGAAAATCAACACTGATGGCCCTCATGTGATGTGTCCCAGAAGTGAAGTTGCTCAGTTGTGTCTGATTCTTTGCAACTATGGACTATACAGTCCATGGCATTCTCCAGGCCAGAATACCGGAGTGAGTAGCTTTTCCCTTCCCCAGGAGATCTTCCCAACCCGCCCTGTACATACATTATACATCAGAATGGTCTTCAATTTTTTTTTTTACACACCTTTTTCTGTAAAATATTTTGAGTATGTACCACCTGAATACATACAAACAATAGATTAGCACAATCTACATGCAAACCAGTCAATCCTAAAGAAAATCAACCCTGAATATTTATTGGAAGCACTGATGCTGAAGCTGAAGCTCCAATACTTCAGCCACCTGATGCAAAGAACTGACTCATCAGAAAAGACCCTGATGCTGGGAAAGATTGAGGGCAGGAGGAAAAGGGGGGCAACAGAGGATATGGTTGGAAGGCATCACCGACTCAATGGACATGAGTTTGAGCAAACTCCGGGAGATGGTGAAGGACAGGGAAGCCTGGCGTGTGCAGGCCATGGGATTGCAAAGAGTCAAACACAACTTAGTGACTGAATAACAATGAAAAACAATATGCACCACTGAACTAACATTTACATTATGGAGTATGCATAAAATGGGTGTTTAAAATGAATAATTTGTAGATGAAGTAAGCAACATGTCAAATCAGTTCAAAACTCACGGGACTGTCCATATGAGTACAGGTAAGTGTTGCATTCAAAAAGTCTTCCATTCTGCTGGGGATCCTCAGTTGGACTGGGAGATCTGTATCAGCACACGCCATGCTGAATTCATCTTTGTAAACTCCAGGCCCATCATGGCATCTACCACACAGCAGGTGCTCAAAAAGCTGATTTTAAAAGGTGACTCACTTTGCCTTTACTGGAGCGTGCTGGCTGGGCAACAACCCTGGCATGAAGACCAGAGGGCACCTGTCCCAAGGACAGCAGGTTTTGCAGGTCTGGAAGGAGCCCAAAGGCCTAGAGGAGAATATCTCAAAAAGTCATCTACTCATGTCCAGCATCACAATGCATATCTCCAGGCCACAACACCTGTCTAGGGAGGGGGCTCAGGAATAGCAGTTTTGAACAAGCTCTTATCATGTGAGAAACACATCAGAACTGTGTCAGGTAATCTGTGACTGAGAAATGGTTTCATTGGGATCAAGGAAATGTGGGGCTTGTAAAAGCTTTATCACTAGTGCTGGGGAAGTTTCTGGATCAGAAATCTGTATCTGTGAAAGTCTTCTTCTGTCTGGGTTATTCCATGAAGGCATGGAAATTAAATGAGAGATTCAGTTTCTAGGTATAATTTTCTTAACTTTAACATTCCTTTCAAACATGGAAATTGGCTTTGGATTATTGTTAGGCAGAAAACAGGGACTTGTGTAAGCCTGAGACTAAGTAAGAAAGTTCCAGAGAGCTACTAACCTTCGGTTGAGTGCCTTGTATGAGTCCAGCCCTGTGCCACGTGCCGACATGGATTTAACCCTCATAACACAACATCCTTAGGAAGTGAGCATGGTTACTGTTATCCCGGTTTCACAGATACTGAAACTGAGGCTTGTAGACACTAAGTAACTTGGCCACCTTTATACTCCAGTAGGTGAATGAACCAGGATTCAAACTTAGGCAGTGAGACTTGCAAATCTCAAGACTGAACCATCTCTAGCACCTTCCATGTAGCCCAAACAGCCCAAATGCCAGATCCCATGAGAAGACCAGAGTCTTGCTTCTGCATGCACCAAATCTTTACACTTGTCCAGCGCTGCCAATTAGGGAGGCTTCCCTGTGTCTCATGCCAGTGAATGGAGGTTGGGGACTGGAGTTAGAATGACGTAGAAAGAATCTGTCAGTATTCCCCCAAAAGGAAATATTTATACCCTGGATGGTTGGTTGGCTTCCAGTCTGTGGCTTTCAAATTTGTAAGGCTCTACTGCTTAAAAATAATTAGCTTTTTAAATTTAACTGACAGCTCCAGTCACCCTAAATGAGGTTGTTTTCGATTATTTTCTCTACCAAGACAAAAAATAACTAATTTGGCAATTTAAAAGTTAGTGTTCTATACTGCCTAAGACAGTTGGCTCATCAGAGAAATGGACTGATGACATTAAGCACTATAAAGCTCAATGTTTTCCAGTAATTACCAAGAAATGCTGGGCATATCAATTATAAACAACTAAAAGGGCTTGCATAATTTTAGGCATCTTTATTCTGTTCTTCTAACTGCGTCTGTCACTAATTTTGTGCTAAGTCCGGAAAGCAGCCCATTATCTCAAGGCCTGCAGAAAACTCCCAGAAGATCGAAAGCATGTCAGCCTCCTTCAGGGAACTGGCTTTGCTGGGACCGTTTTTATTGTGATTTTTTAAAAGTTACCCAGCTTCATTTGAAAGGTATCCATATAGCTGAACAGACAGTAGCATAAGGGTGTCAAGTGATGCTTTATTTAACTTGTCAAAAGTTACCCCAAATCATCAGGCCAGGAGCCATGGGGGAGGGGAGGCTTAAAAATGAAGGAGGTGCACTCTCTGGACCCTGGGGGAAGAGTTCTTACCTGTGAACACCCTAATACAGGACGAGGTTCACTCTCAGAGAGGCACCCATGGCTGTGGGCTGGAGATGGGGCAAGGAAGGAAACACGGGCAAAAATACATGCCCTGTATGTAAGTGTGTGTATGTTGACATATATGTGAACACTCCTGTACATGAACATGTGTGTGAACACTCCTGTATACGTATGTGTTGTTGGGAGAGAGTATAGTCACCCATGGGAAAGAAATGACTTCATTGGAACCCCAACTGTGAATACCTCCCCTCCAACTGAACAGCTCCTAATTCCATCCACAGGTTTTCTCTCCAAGGTTCTGGGAACCCAAAGACTCACAATCCACTCCTTTTCCTGACATATAACCCCTAAACCCGATGTTCCACCCAAATCTGGGGTAGTGCCCAGGAGTCTCCATTCCACCCAAATCTGGGGTAGTGCCCAGGAGTCTCCATCAGCCTTCATCTTGTGCCAGTTTTAAGAGCTGCAATGAGAGGAAGTATAGACTTTGGGTTGAGACAGACCTGGGTTCCAGTCCAGACTTTGTCAATACTGACTGTGTCACCTTCAGAGGTTCCTGAGCTCCAGTCACAATGCTGGTCCAATGGAGAGAGCAGTCCCTTCCACTAAGGACTGTCATGTAATTAAACACAGCACACAATGTCCAGCAGGCACTAAAAACCAAGCATCCCATCCTCTCTCCTTTTCCCTCAAGGCCATTCTGTTATTCCAGCCCAGGTTTGGAACTATTGGCCAAGACTTTTCATTCAAATTAAATAAACAAACTCCATTCCTTTATTAAATGGAACTGCTGCTTAGCTGAAACCATTGCATATTCTTTCCTTTTCCTCAACAGTTTTCTCTGACCAGTACAGGAAAGGAAGGCATGAAAAGGCTTTGCTCAACCTCAGCCAGCAGGTGGACCAAAATAAGAATCCCAGGCCTAGAGATGTTTTGGTGATCAAACATGAGCACTAGCCCCTGATCTGGTCAACAGACCTGACCTCCTTTCAGCACACACACACACACACACACACACACACACACACACAGCGTGTTCAAAAAACCTGCCAACCCTAAAGTCTATCCAGACAACAAATTTTGTGTCTCCAAGAATGTTACTGTCTGTTTCTAATCTGTGTATAAGGTGAAATTCATCAAAATTATCCTTCAGAATCCATTAATTATCCATAAGGCATCTAGCAGCAGTGTCTCACATGGAGTTCAATGCAATCGCCTCTTTCTCTTACTATGAGCCAAGCCATCGCCTTTTTGTTTGACCATCAGATAAAGAAGCTGGCTTGTTGTTTAGGAGTTAAGAAGAATGAAAAAGATACTTTAAACACTAAAATCATAAACAGAGACTAGGAGAGATTTCAGCAAATGTATCCATCTTCTACCTCATACTGACCAGGCAGGACACAAGCTCACAAAGAATCATTCACACTATTCAAATAGATCATTATTTTTCCTTCTCTCAATCTCATCTTTCTTCCAGTTTTTTGTTTGCCTAACTGAACTCACTTAATGTTAAATGTCTGCATGCTCAAATTCTAAATCAAGGTTTATTTTGTACTGACTCTTTTCATAAAAATTAATGTCTGATCGAAGGATGGATTTTTATAAGTGAACAGGGTTACCAAGCAAAACTGGTTATCTCAGTCCTGAGACCTTAATCAAGGACACTGAAAAACTGCTTGAGCACACTCTAAATGATGCTCTGGCCGGGATACAAGATGTATAGCTTGGATTTTTTTAAAAAAGAGAGAGAAAGAGAAAGGAGCAGGACAGATTTTAAAACTGTGAAATGAATGACTTCTATGTGTGCACCAAAAAAACCTTCATACATTTTGATCCCAGAATGCTGGGGCAAATGGAAAACTTTTAACCTCAGCTTTTATTCCCTCTCCACAGTGAGCAGGGCAGTCCCAAGTTTCCTTTAATTAAATTTGGCATAGACACTTACAATGTGGCATGCTCTTTGCTCCAGGGTGCTGGGGAAATTAAGACAAACAGGTCACTCTCCTAGTCCTCAAGGTGCTCACTATCTAGTTGAGAAAAGCAGGTTAAGGAGATAATAAACACACTAAATGTTATGGATACAAGACACATTTGGATGGAATATAAAAGATGGAATTGTGAAAGAGGATGGCCATAGGGCCTTATAGGGGAGGTGATGCAACAGGGTCTGTGCTCTCCAGGCCAATGGAGAAATGAGGTGGACATCTCAGGGAGAGCAGAGCCTATAAAAATAACTAAGTTTAACCATAAGAATTTTTGTATCTTAAAAAATTCTTTAAATAAGCAAGCAATATTTCTTCTGTGTGTTAGTGGCTATGAACAAGAGCTGAAGCAGAAAATAAACTCCTATGAAATCGATAACTAAAGCATTACAAAATGAATCATATTTCTTGCACCTAACTCGATAATTTGGGGGAAAAAAGAGTACATTCACAGAAAAAGCTCTACATTCCATCACTATATCATCACCTTTTGGAAAGACTCTTTCAAGATCCATTTTCAAATCACCATAAATTGAGCTTATTTTAGGTCTATTTCTGAAGAGTTACTGTGTTCCCTTTCCATTATTGATTCACATACAGATATTATTCTTTCCATAAGATCAGACAACGCGAGCCCATGAGATCAATGTCACAAGAATCACCATCTCTTAAGAAAACCCAAAGTGCAGTTTCTCTGTATGAACTCATCTTCTTTAGGAAATGAATTCCCATTTTGTGAAATCATGGTGAAAGTCAAACAAAAAACTCTGGTTAACAGTATAGCTGCACCAGTAGATAGAGTTATTGTACACCTATCATTCTTACATTGCAGAGCAGGCTTGAAATGATTTAGAAACGGTGCAGAGAAACTCACATGAACAGATTACTTGTTTGGCCTGTCAATAAATCATTGACTGACATTTGATGAGCAGAACTAGACTTTACAATATTGTTCTGATTCAAGAAGCTTCATGCACAGGTTCATCCTGAGGAAATAAACATGGCTACTCCATATCTGTCCTATAAATTCAAAGTACAGGTATAGAAGGCATTTTGGTCATGTCACATGGAAAGCTGGGATGAGGGTAAGATATCTCCTTATTAATTAGGAGATACCCTGGTAGATTGCCATGACAAAACAAAATTAACAAATCAACCAATCTAGATTCCAAAAAACCCCACAAATTCTAGTTTACCATATTCTAGATAAGGAATACAATTCAAATGTCCTGAAATTTCTGAATTTACAGTTTTTTAATCTGTAAAAGGTCATGGACATGACTGATCTCGTAAGATTGAAGTGAGGATTAAAAAAGATGACAATGTGAAGTACTCCACATGTGGTTAGGTAGGTACTTAATAAAGGTTGGTTCTACTCCTCTTGCCCTGTATGAATTAGTTACCCTGTTATATTCTACAATGTTTGGCCTTTTTAAGGGAATAGTATATGGTCTTTGAAGGCAGAGACCTTTTTCTTTCTTGTTATTTTTAAAGTGAATTTTTTACACTCAAAAAATTCATTTTAAAGTGAATTTTTTACACTCCACGGTGGCGCAATGCTGAAACCACAGTGCATTTCATAGGAGAGCAAGGAAATGCTCCAGGGGATGAATCTTCACAACCCTGTCTCCTTTGCCAGCAGCTTCTCTGGAGTAGACATGTGGATAGGTTTTAGCCAATGAGATGAAGGCAAAGTCTCCTGGGGAGAGGGTAATCTCTACTGAGTACATCATTATGGAATCCAGCAACTCATAATTTTTAAATGCACTACAGACAATTTCACAGCCTTGTGGAAAGGACCACAGCCTTGTCTAACTCAATGAAACTATAAGCCATGCCATGTAGGGCCACCCAAGATGGACAGGTCATGGTGGAGAGTTCTGACAAAATGTGGTCCACTGGAGAAGGGAATGGCAAGCCACTTCAGTATTCTTGCCTTGAGAACCCCATGAACAGTATGAATAGGCAAAATGATAGGATATTGAAAGAGGAACTCCCCAGGTTGGTAAGTGCCCAATATGCTAGTGGAGATCAGTAGAGAAATAACTCCAGAAAGAATGAAGGGATGGAGCCAAAGCAAAAACAACACCCAGTTGTGGATGTGACTGGTGATGGAAGTAAAGTTCAATGCTGAAAAGAGCAATATTGCATAGGAACCTGGAATGTTAGGTCCATGAATCAAGGCAAACTGGAAGTGGTCAAACAGGAGCTGGCAAGAGTGAACGTCGACATTTTAGGAATCATGAACTAAATGGATTTAGTTTAGTTTAGTTCACATTTAGGAATGTGAACTAAAGTGGACTGGAATGGGTGAATTTAACCCAGATGACCATTATATCTACTACTGTGGGCAAAAATTCCTTAGAAGAAATGGAGTAGCCATCACAGTCAACAAAAGGTCCAAAATGCAGTACTTGGATGCAATCTCAAAAACAACAGAATGATCACAGTTCGTTTCCAAGGCAAACTATTCAATATCACAGTAATCCAAGTCTATGCCCTGGCCAGTAATGCTGAAGAAGCTGAAGTTGAACGGTTCTATGAAGACCTACAAGAACTTCTAGAACTAACACCCCCAAAAGATGTCCTTTTCATTATAGGGGAATGGAATGCAAAAGTAGGAAGTCAAGAAATACCTGGAGTAATGGGCAAATTTGGCCTTGGAGTACAGAATGAAGCAGGGCAAAGGCTAATAGAGTTTTTCCAAGAGAACACACTGGTCATAGCAAACACCCTCTTCCAACAACACAAGAGAAGACTCTACACATGGGCATCACCAGATGGTCAACACCAAAATCAGATTGATTATATTCTTTGCAGCCAAAGGTGGAGAAGCTCTATACAGTCAGCAAAAACAAGCCCAAGAGCTAACTGTGGCTCAGATCATGAACTCCTTATTGCCAAATTCAGACTGAAATTGAACAAAATAGGGAAAATCACTAGACCATTCAGGTATGACCTAAATCAAATCCCTTACGATTATACAGTGGAAGTGAGAAATAGATTCAAGTGATTAGATCTGATAGACAGAGTCCTGAAGAACTGTAGATGGAGGTTCGTGACATTGTACAGGAGACAGGGATCAAGACCATCCCCCAAAAAAAGAAATGCAAAAAGGCAAAATGGTTGTCTGAGGAGGCCTTACAAATACCTGAGAAAAGAAGAGAAGTGAAAGGCAAAGGAGAAAAGGAAAGATATACCCATTTGAATGCAGAGTTCCAAAGAATAACAAGAAGAGATAAGTAAGCCTTCCTCAGTGATCAATGCAAAGAAATAGAGGAAAATAATAGAATGGGAAAGACTAGAGATCTCTTCAAGAAAATTAGAGATACCAAGGGAACATTTCATGCAAAGATGGGTACAATAAAGGACAGAAATGCTAAGGACCTAACAGAAGCAGAAGATATTAAGAAGTGGCAAGAATACACAGAAGAACTATGCAAAAAAGATCTTCACGACCCAGATAATCACGATGGTATGATCACTCACCTACAGCCAGACATCCTGGAATGCAAAGTCAGTGGGCCTTAGGAAGCATTACTATGAAAAAAGCCAGTGGAGGTGATGGAATTCCAGTTGAGCTATTTCAAATCCTAAAAGATGATGTTGTGAAAGTGCTGCACTCAGTATGTCAGCAAATTTGGAAAACTCAGCAGTAGCCACAGGACCAGAAAAGGTCAGTTTTCATTCCAATTCCAAAGAAAGGCAATGTCAAAGAATGCTCAAACTACCGTACAATTGCATTCATCTCACACGCTAGTAAAGTAATGTTCAAAATTCTCCAAGCCAGGTTTCAGCAATATGTGAACTGTGAACTTCCAGATGTTCAAGCTGGTTTTAGAAAAGGCAGAGGAACCAGAGATCAAATTGCAAACATCCATTGGATCACTGAAAAAGCAAGAGAGTTCCAGAAAAACATCTACTTCTGCTTTATTGACTATGCCAAAGCCTTTGACTGTGTGGATCACAACAAACTGTGGAAAATTCTTCAGGAAATGGGAATACCAGACCACCTTACCTGCCTCCTGAGAAATCTATATGCAGGTCAAGAAACAACAGTTAGAACTGGACATGGAACAACAGACTGGTTCCAAATAGGAAAAGGAGTATGTCAAGGGTATACGTTGTCACTCTGCTTATTTGATTTATATGCAGAGTACATCATGAGAAACGCTGGGCTGGAGGAAGCACAAGCTGGAATCAAGACTGCTGGGAGAAATATCAATAACCTCAGATACACAGATGACACCACCCTTATGGCAGAAAGTGAAGAACTAAAGAGCCTCTTGATGAAAGTGAAAGAGGAGAGTGAAAAAGTTGGCTTAAAACTCAACATTCAGAAAACTAAGATCATGGCATCTGGTCACATCACTTCATGGTAAATAGATGGGGAAACAGTGGAAATAGTGACAGCCTTTATTTGGGGGGGGGGGGGCTCCAAAATCACTGCAGATGGTGACTGAAGTCATGAAATTAAAAGACAGTTGCTCCTTGGAAGGAAAGTTATGACCAACCTAGACAGCATATTAAAAAGCAGAGACATTACTTTTCTGACAAATGTCTATCTAATCTAAGCTATGGTTTTTCCAGTAGTCAAGTATGGATATGAGAGCTGGAATATAAAGAAAACTGAACACCGAAGAATTGATGCTTTTGAACTGTGACTGAAGTACAGACAATTTTGATGTCCAGCCAGGACTGAGAATAACTTTTCTTCTTCTTTAAATTTAAAGTTATTTATTTATTCATTTATTTGCAATTCTGAGAATTTATTTTTCTAATACAAACCATTTTTAAGGAAAATGTATTTTGAATATTTTTTTAAATTGAAGTATCAGTTCAGTTACTCAATCGTGTCCAACTCTTTGTGACCCATGGATGGTAGCACCCCAGGCTTCCCTGTCCATCACCAACTCTCAGAGCTTTCTCAGATTCATGTTCAACAAGTTGGTGATGCCATTCAACCATCTCATCCTCTGTCATCCCCTTCTCCTCCTCCCTTCAATCTTTCCCAGCATCAGGGTCTTTTCAAATGAGTCAGTTCTTCCTATCTCATGCCCAAAGTATTGGAGTTGCAGCTTCAACATCAGTCCTTCCAATGATTATTCAGGACCGATTTCCTTTAGGATGGACTGGATGGATCTCCTTGCAGTCCAAGGGACTCTCAAGAGTCTTTTCCAACACCATATTTCAAAAGTGTCAATTCTTCGGTGCTCAGCTTTCTTTATAATCCAACTCTCACATCCATACATGACTACTGGAAAACCATAACTTTGACTAGATGGACCTTTGTCAGCAAAGTAATGTCTCTGCTTTTTAATATGCTGTCTAGGTTGGTCATAACTTTTCTTCCAAGGAGCAACTGTCTTTTAATTTCATGGCTGCAGTCACCATCTGCAGTGATTTTGGAGCACCCCCCTCCAAATAAAGGCTGTCACTGTTTCCATTTTTCCCCCATCTATTTGCCGTGAAGTGATGGGACCAGATGCCATGATCTTAGTTTTCTTTTCTTTTTTTTTAATTTTTATTTTTTTATCTTAGTTTTCTGAATGTTGAGTTTTAAGCCAACTTTTTCACTCTCCTCTTTCACTTTCATCAAGAGGCTCTTTAGTTCTTCTTTGCTTTCTGCCATAAGGGTGGTGTCATCTGCATATCTGAGGTTATTGATATTTCTCCCAGCAATCTTGATTCCAGCTTGTGCTTCCTCCAGCCCAGCGTTTCTCATGATGTACTCTGCATATAAGTCAAATAAGCAGGGTGACAACATACAGCCTTGATGTACTTCTTTCCCTATTTGGAACAAGTCTGTTGTTCCATGTCCAGTTCTAACTGTTGTTTCTTGACCTGCATATAGATTTCTCAGGTAAGGCAGTCTGATATTCTCATCTCTTGAAGAATTTTCCACAGTTTGTTGTGATCCACACAGTCAAAGGCTTTGGCATAGTCAATAAAGCAGAAGTAGATGTTTTTCTGGAACTCTCTTGCTTTTTCAATGATCCAATGGATATTGGCAATTTGATCTCTGGTTCCTCCGCCTTTTCTAAATTCAGCTTGAACATCTGGAATTTCTCGGTTCATGTACTGTTGAAATCTGGTTTGGATGAGTATTTGTTAGCGTGTGAGATGAGTGCCATTGTGCAGTAGTTCAAACATTCTTTGGCATTGCCTTTCTTTCAGATTGGAACTGAAGTATAGTTGACTTACAATGTTTCAAGTGTAGAGCAAAGTGATTTGACTCATATGTATATATGTATACATATATTCTTTTTCAGATTCTTTTCTATTATAGGATATTATAGGGTATTAAATATAGTTCCCTGTGATATATAGTAGAACCTTGTGTTTATTTATTTTATATACATTAGTATGTATCTGTTAATCCCAAATTTCAAGTTTATCCCCTTCTCCTTTTCCCTTTGGTGATCATAAGTTTGTTTTCTATATTTGTGAGTCTATTTCTTTTTTGTAAATAAGTTCATTTGTACCATTATTTTAGGTTCCACACAAAAGTGACATCATCATATATTTGCCTTTCTCTGAGTAATTTTCCTTAGTATAATAATCTATAGGTCCATTCATGTTGCTGCAAATTGCAGTATTTCATTCTTTTTATGGCTGAGTAATAGAGAAGAGCTTTTCTAAACCAATGACTGTCAACTTCTTTGATCACTGCCCACTTTGCTCAGTCTGTGCCCTGCCTACACATTTCTCTTTTGGTAATTCCGACTATCTACACAAATGCTGCATTATAGGAGCTTTGTTACTGAATAGCAGCTAGATTTTTTTAGTAGAACTGAAGAGTCCTTGACTATTTAGAGTCTGTGTTAATATGACAATTTGAGTTCAGAAACACCTTTGAAAGCTTACTTAGTAGCTTATTCTAGAAACCCTCAGTCATATGTAAAAGCTGGCATTTGACGGGATTGTTCATTTTTCATCAAAGCAAGAACCTGTATTTTTATCTTAGTTTATAATCAGTCAGGAGGATATTTTGAGAATCTCGGTCCTAAAACATAATTATGTGTTGAAGCAATCGTGCCCACTTAATGAAAGATGTGAAAAACTACACGATCTCAGTTTCAATCACCCAGTGGCAAGTCCCACCAGACACACCCCCCCCACACCCGCCTCCCTAGTCACTCTCTCAGGCAGTCTTCTCACAAATACTGACGTTTTCTTTAGCTTTCTCCGCATTCTCCCTTTTCTCCCAATTCTTACCAATTAATTCAGAGAAGCTTTTTTTCACGTATCTTCTTTTTGCAAGGCAAAAAATCCAAATAATGTGAACAGCACCAACATTCAGGATTTAAAAAGTAAACTGTTTCTTAAAATTCAAGTTTAGAATTCTATTTTATTTCACTGCTAGAGTTCTAAAACTTCTTTCTTTCCCAAGTTTTTTTGGAAATATGTACTAATTTTGCTACATTAGGTGTTAAAACTGATGACTGTGGACAAGTCTGGGGAGGTAACTATTTTTACATTTAAATACTAAATCACATGTCACATCTCTATAGGTTGGCAATTCCTATAGTGAAATCAATGTCTTACTTAAAAGACATCATTGACAGCAATAATATGAAAAACATAAAACAATATGCCCAAGAGATCTGATCCTATATTTTATACTTTAATTATATAGCAGATGTAGCTGTTAAATTTTTTAATATTTAAAAAAATTTATTGAAAAAGTTGATTTATAATATTGAGTTAATTTCTGCTATACAGCAAAGTGATTCAGTTATACTTTTTCATATTCTTTTCCACTACAGTTTATCACAGGGTATTGAATATAGTTCCCTGGTCTATACATCAAATATATTTATAGATGATAACTATGTAAATATTTCTAGATTTGTACTATGGCTCAAATGGGCCTCCTGGTGGCTCAGATGAATCCACCTGCAATGCAGGAGACCTGGGTTCGCTCCTTGGGCTGGGAAGTTCCCTTGGAGGAGGGCATGGGAACTCACTCCAATATTCTTGCCTGGAGAATCCCACGGACAGAGGATCCTGGCGGGCTACAGTCCAAGAGGTTGCAAAGTCGGACACGACTGAGCGACTAAGCACAATACCTGGCTCAAACACGTACCTGTATCTACTTCTGAATGACCACACAGCTCCACTGAGTAGCAGTGAAAACCAACCAGAGGGTGGTAAAAACTGAAAGCCGTGTAACTATCAGAGCAATCTGAGATTTAACAAAAGGGTCCATCGGAAGCGAGTATTTGAGCCCAAAGACAGAAAGAGACAAATATGCCATTAGTGCCTCACAAAGGGAATTCAGCTAACACACCCTGTCAAAAGCAGAAAAGCCCTGCTGTCTCAGCTCTTCAAACTCCAGCCAAGACTTTGGAAAGAGAAAGTGACAATATCAGAGGTTATGGTGACAGAGACAAGGATAACCAGACATCAGCAACACACAGCTGAGAACCAGAAGGGGCATTCTATCAATAGATCCTCACATAGGACACAAAGGTAGATTTAAAAAATCTGCTTTCTCTCCTATTCCCACCCCTACCCTGAGAGTCCAGCAGGGAGCAGAAAAGACAAAGGAGTGAAGGAAAGGAGAAAGAATTCAAAAAATGAAAGTGATGGGGCTAAGAAGAACAACCAGCATTGTTTTCATTAAGAGAAGTGCATGTCATTTACGCCCCCCTCAATCCCTTCTTCAGGCTTGGAAACTCTTGTGACACAAGCACTAAAAAGTATGCTTCAAAGGTTTAAACAAATGTACAAAGTGAAAATATACTTTTTCTCCCTTGTTAAGACTATAATGCAAAAGGCACATAGCACTCAAAACTCCCCTACCCACACATGCACACACACAAAAATAATTCTTTTAAGAAACAGATTGGGAGATTATCATAACTAAGTGAAGTATAGCAGAGAAGGACAAAATTATATGATATTGCTTATATGTGGAATATTAAAAAAAGATACAAATGAACTTATTTGCAAAACACAAACAGACTCACCTATATAGAGAACAAACTTTTGGTTATGAAGGTGGAAGGGTGGGAGAAGGGACAGATCGGGAGTTGGGAATGACATGTACACGCTGCTATATTTAACACAGACCTAAAGAAGGACCTATTGTATAGCACAGGGAACTCTGCTCAATATTATGTAATAACCTCAATGGGAAAAGGGTTTGAAAAAGAATAGATACATGTATATGTAAAACTGAATCACTTTGCTATACGTGTGAAATCAACACAACATTGTTAATCCATTTGTTCCTATATGAAATAAAATTGTTTTAAAAAATGGGTTGGTATCTCCATTTTGTAGATCATTTTTGAGTTTTAGTGACAGGGAATGCCAGCTTCATAAAGCAGCCAGTTCTAGGGTCTGTGCAGCCTGATAGTAAGAAAGTCCTTTGGATTCTTTGGCCACTGTGAGCACTCTGTAGTTTCCTGTCCTTTTCACTCTAGTACTAAAGAGATAACATGCCTGTTCCTTCTCCATTACTATGGCCCTTCACATTGTTGAAAGCCGTCTCTGTGACTCTCAACGTAAACAGGAAATGACGGTTCGGCTGGCATAAGAACTTGTCCAAGATCCCAGAGTTACTTACTGGTGGATCCATGACTGGATCCCAAGTATTCTGGCTCAGGTTCAGGACTGTTCCCAGAATCTCCACAAGAGCCTGTGAATCCTGCAGCTCAAGTCTGAACCATATCCTCTCACACGGGTTCAGGGCAGAACCCGTTAGACCATCTCTAGGTAACTGTGTGGCCATCATGGAAGGGATTTTGGTGTCTGCGCTACAAGTGTGTCTGTGTGTGTAGACCCAGGCACGTTAGATACCTTTGGGCATGTCTATCCTGATCAAACTGTGCCCCCTTCTCTAGAAGTGAATGCACATCCAGAAGCGTGACCTTCAGGAATCATTTTGGAACAATATGACCCTGGTGCCCAACCACATCTGGTTTGAAGGGAGTCGCTGTACTGAGGCTGGACTTGTGATGTATCAATTGAGAAGCTGTGGGGCAGAAAAATTTGACAGACAAAATGGACCAGAAAGACAGAGGCAGTGAGGTAGAAAGAGAGATGTGGAGCAGAGGAAGAGAGAGGAAGAAGGGAAGGGGAAAGATGGATGGGTGAAAAAGGTGGACAGGTGGAAGACAGTGAAAGGATTCCAGTGACTGTCTGCTTCCCAGCTTTGACGCTCTGCTTCAGCCCTGACACATTCCTGTTTCTGATTCTGCAAGACACCCCTGCATCTCTTATAACAACTCACCGCTTTCTCCTTGAGCTAGCTCGATCTGGTCTCTATTGCATAGAACCCCAGGCTTCTAACTAATACATTTCTCATATAACATGCTGAGTCTGGTATTAGTTTACCCTTCAAATCTCTTAGCTGCCCAGGCAGAGGATGAATAAGAGAACGGCACCCAGGTCCAAAAGGAAAAACATTAGCTTAGGAAAAACTATTTTTTCTTTAAAAAAAATGGAATGCCTTTGGTCCCAAACTTTCATTCTAAGCAGTGGAATATGAGGCATTTTACTTTTTTACACAAGCAGATGAGTTTACCAAAGTGCCTAAGAGAACGGGTTTCCGTTCAATAGAGCCATGTCAGGGAGGAGATGAAGACAGGTGCCAACAGTCCTTTACTGATCAGTGAACTCAGGGAAAGCATCACAATTAATCCGTGGGGACATACAATACCCCTCACTTATCCCAGAGTCTCTTTTCTGTTAGATTGTGAAGTCCCTGATGGTGGGGACCATGCCATTTCCACCATATCCCATAAGCACAGTATCTGGTACTTAATCAACACCTTTTGTTGTATGAATGGATGGATGCACAATGGCCTCAGAGAGATTCCTACATGGGGTGGATCCCAGGAGCTCAGTTGCAAAGGCTCTGTTGTAGGGGAGGAGACTCATTCAACTTTCCAGATTAAACAAATGTTGCTTCATTCAGCCATTTGAGGAATAATATTCGGCACCTACTCTACAGATGGAGACGTCAGGTGGCTCCAGCTCTGGGTACTCCCTGGTCCCACCTGGCAGCTCATAAGGCAGCCACCTCCACTGGCAGTTACTGGAGTTGGAAACGGTATCCATGCCTTGTGCAGCAATGGGGCAGCACTTTGAAAATGACCTGAAACTGAGGAGGCTGAAATAGACTGACTTATTAGATTGAAATCAGGATGCTATGCTATAGCTAAGAGTTCCTGGGGGTAGTTGAGAGCTCAGCTGGGACGAGCTTGGAGCAGCAAACAGAAGTAAGTGAATGCAGCATAATGCACTAATTGAAAAGTCCAGGCAGCACCCATAGCTGCCCCCAGATATAATGTGTCAGTAATGAACACCAAGTCTATGAGCCATTAGTATACATTGTGCAAACTGCTGTTCAAAGGAAGAGCCTGAATCCACTTTCTCTAGTCACTCCAAGGACTCCTCCAAAGATGACAACTGAAAAAGACCTGTGGTTTCCTCTGATTGGGGCATAAGATCTGCTTAGTAGCCAGAATTCAAATGACAAATGAGCAGCTAGCACTGCCAGCATGTTTAATAAGTCTCTTCCATTGACTGTCTGGAGCTGGTGGTATCTTGCATAAGAAATTTTGGAATAAGACAGCATCTACTTTTGAGTTCCCAGGAAATTCCGAGATTGGCTGGCATCTGATGATTTCATCTTCTTGCCCCACAAGGGCCTCGAGCTAACAGTGAGCATAAGGGGATCGATACTGAGCCCTAAACCATTGCAATCAACCAACACATTGGACTGAGATGATAGCATGCTACCTGGAGAGCACCCCAGACAGACACACAGGGGACTGATCTCCTCCTTAAATCCTCGTTTGAAAAAATTTAGATTAAAATGTCCAACAAGACCAAGAATTCAGGTTACTGTCAAAGCTTCAACCACACAGGCAAGTTTACCCCTACATAAAATAAAATAAAATAACTCTGAAAAAGTAGATTCCAAAAAAGGTTTAAATTAAGCTAATTTGATTTTTTAAAGTTACACAAGTAATATATGAACACAATTTTGATATTTAAAAAACCTTAATGATACAGACTCTGATGCTGGGAAAGATTGAGGGCAAGAGGAGAAGGGGGTGGCAGAGGATGAGATGGTTAGATAACATCACTGACTCAATGGATATGAGTTTGAGCAAACTCTGGGAGATAGTGAAGGACAGGGAAGCCTGGCATGCTGCAGTCCATGGGGTCACAAAGAGTCGGATATGACTTAGCAACTGAATAACAAATGATACAGAAAAGATCAAGTCCCTGTTTCCCACCCCCTCTAAAATCCCCAGCCCCTTATTTACATAAGGCATGTACATAAATTTATGCACATAAACTTTTTCATGCCTGAACATATATATCTACTTTATTATTTAAACATAGATTATGAACATACCATATTTAGCCATTTTCCTCTTTTCCTATAGAACTGTCCCCAATTTTTTAATTGCCAGCAATGCTAAAAAACAACAACAATAACAAAACCCCACCCTTCCTAATTTATGTTTCTCCGGGCACACACTCACTTCAATTTTAATGTTTCTTTGAAAACTTAGTTTTGGATTCACAACACCCAAAACTCTCACAGCACCAAACAAATAAGGACAGTTTATTCCAACTCAAAGTGGTTGATCTCCATATACACAGTGCTAGAGGATGAGAAAAAAAAGAGTACACACATAAACACCTAGCTTAATACATATAACATGCGTGCCAGTCACTTCAGTTACGTCCAACTCTGTATGACCCAATGGACCGTAGCCTGCCAGACTCCTCTGTCCATGGGATTCTCCAAGGCAAGAATACTGGAGTGGGTTGCCATGCCCTTCTCCAAGGGATCTTCCTGACCCAGGTATTGAACCCATGGCATCTCCTGCATCGCAGGCAAATTCTTTACTGTTGAAAGTGAAAGTCATTCAGTCATGTCCAGCTCTTTGCGAAGCCATAGACTATACAGTCCACAGAATCATCCAGGCCAGAACACTGAAGTGGGTAGCCTTTCCCTTCTCCAGGGGATCTTCCCAACCCAGGAACTGAACCCAGGTCTCCCGCATTGCAGGCGGATTCTTTACCAGTTGGGCCTCAAGGGAAGCTGTCTTAACTGCTGAGCCACCAGGAAAGCCCAAGATATACAACACACACACACACACACTTATAATTTAGTCTTCACTTAAGAGTGTGTGTGTGTGTGTGTGTGTGTGTGTATTCCAGCCACTGTGAGGTTGGCAGAGTTCCAGGATGAGCAAAAGAATGTGTGCTATCATCACATCCTGTTCATCCAAGAGGCCAGATCTGTCTGGGATAAGGTAGAAAACATGGAGAGATACAAGACGAGTTCAACTAGAGCAAAATCTCCTTTCCTAACCTGAGAACCTAGAGAAGAGTCCTTGCTCTTCCCAAGGCTCCCTCCCCCACAAACAACCGATGAGACATTATGGAAACTTGGCAAGCACTTCTGGAATCAATTTGGGTCTTTCAACTTCCTTGCTTTTTTCTCATTTCTCATCTGGATAATACAAATGTGAAATCCTTTGTGAGATTTCCTTTAAGGGGAAATTTAAAATGCATTGTGTCTTGAAGAAATTTTGTTACAACTGAATAACTTAGAGTTAAACTATGTTGGATTTACTATTACAATCCAATGTTGATTTGCTCTCACTTATATCACTCCTAAATAATTTCTCCTGTAAAATGGAGTTTTCACCTTTGGAAGAAGCAGTCAAATATGTCAGCATTACTAATGCCTCTGTTCACCACATTTCTAAAAGAAATGTAATTTTAAAAAGTTGGGACTCTGCAAAGGATTTTTCTAATGGATGGATGCCTTCCTAAGTAATTCTTCATTTCTCTCTCTGACTGGTCACAAAAACGAACTTGTAGCCTAAATGGTCATTTCCATGGCAACTGGCTGTTTCAAGTGCATTACTGATTTTGGGCTTCTCTGAAGAGCTGGGAAAGGGTAATTCTGTGCCACAGAACATGAAAGCTCATATTCAAATACACAATAGGACAAAAATACACAGTCCACTATAAAAGCATGATACATCTATTGAGGTAAAGAACTTACGCTTGAATGATGCTACAGGCATGTCAATGCAGATATTATCAGTACTTAAAACTTTGAAAGTATGATGAAATTAAGTGTCAAAACCATACAAGCCTTAGCATTTATGGAATTTCTCTGAAAGGGGCTATACATTTAGGAGGTGGTGCGTTTGGTTAAAAGTTTCCATAGTTTGACCTTCCAATTAAATAACAGATACAAAAAACACTATAAAATCAATGTTTACTTAATGAGCTCTTTTTGAGCTCATTACCTCATTACCCTTGTAATCATCACCCATTCAAAATAAATAGAATCCGCCAGTCACTTCCAGAAGCCTCTCCATGTGTCCTATCCCATCTGCAACCCCTCTCCTTTCACTCAAAAGTAACTACAATTCTAGTTCCCATGTTATTAATCCTCATAGCCTCTGTACATTATAAGATGCTGTGGTTCAAAGGCATTTTTTCACCATTAAAATTTACTGTATAGTAAATTAAATTTGTGAAAGGCTTATTCACACCTTTCAGTTTTACTGCTACCCACATTTAATAGATACATTCATTCCTGTATTTGTTACAGAATAAGGTTGAATGCATGCCAAGAAACTGGAAAAGTAAACGGCAACCCACTCCAGTATCCTTACCTGGAAAATCCCATGGACAGAGGAGCCTGGCAGGCTACAGTCCATGGGGTCGCAAAGAGTCGGACACGACTGAGCGACTTCACGTCACTTCATGCCAAGAAACTGCCTCCACTAGGCGGCGCTACATCCCTTTATGTTCCCAGACAGCTGGGAAGGCCATCCTTGGCATATAGCTCAAGAATCAGCGTGTTTCTATGAATGAAGTCACAAATGCATGGGTAGGAAATCCACCGACTTCTTTACCCTGCCACATATCACAAACAAGATTCGCTGTCTTAAATTCAATACTCGAGGGTCCCCAGAAGTCCTGGTGAGGGGCAGTCTCAGCAAGACTGAACCTCTATTTCAACAACTACTTTTCCATTAACAACCTAAGTCTGTGAAATTAAGGGAGGGGGAAAGAGTGTCAGGAACAGACAAAAGAACCCTGTTTCCAAGTATCGATGAATTACAGCTGGTTTACAGCTGTGCTACCTTCCTCACTGTAAGTCAAGTCACAAAGCAGAATGAAACTTTCAGTGGTCACCACCATGATGCTAAGGAATTCTGAGGATCCCTAGGAGAATTCCATGGACAGAAGAGCCTGGTGGGCTACAGTTCATGGGGTCGCAAAGACCGAGCAACTATCTAACACTGACACAGGAGCTCTGAGGCAACCAACTATTTGCTTTCTGGATTCCATTTTTCAACCCACAGACATGGCACAGCTCATCACAGAGGCAAATTTCCACTGCAAACGTACACAGCCAATTTCATCTACTTTCACCTGGAGGTTTTCTTTGTGATTTTGTTTTTCAGATTAAAAAATCTGAGTAACAGAGCTATGGAATCTTGAATCATAGAAGTTTGAGGGGTTTGTTAAGATTAAATTTGCTGCCTTTGTGACTCACAGCAATTCTCTGGTCTGATAGTTCTCAGTGTAACAGATAGGTTCAGATGCCAAGCATGTGTTACAAACAGCAGGACATCATGCATACACAAGGGGTATTCCTAGTTCAATACGGCCTCGGGTCAGGCCAAAAGGCCAGCAACTGTGCCCAAGCCTTAAAAGCGCCAACTGGAATGTTTTCACATGTTAAGTGTCCACTGCAGTCTAAATTTTAAACAGAGATTTATAAGATTAGCTTGATTGATTTAAGGAGTTTTGTGATACAGGTCATTCTACTTCCATCATGATTTGTCTGTAAGATTTAGTCTTTACAATATGGGCTTGCTGATTTGGAAAATTCAGTAGAAGTGAACAGAGTTGGTTGAATAAAGCTGAGAATAGATTACTTCCTGTAACTTTTTTTTTTAGAAAGATATAGGTAAACTGAAAGTTATCCTTCAGATTGACTGAACAATACAGAATAGTTTTAAGAATATGGGCTTTTAAACCAGATAGTATCAGGATCAGAAGCAGGTCCAAAGATTTTTTTTTTTTCACTCCTTAGTGTTGCTTCCAGGCCACAGCTGTCCTCCTGGGAAGTCTGGCTTGTTCCCTTGTCCTAATCATCCTCATCTCTGTCACCAAGGGGCCTTTTTGGCCACTTCCTCACATCCACCGATGACTTCACTCCCTGGCTCACAGTGCACCTATCAAATCCCACCATCATCCTGGTGACCTCAGTGTTTGCGCGCGTGACTCATCCAGCCGTTATTCCCACAGCTCCTTGACAATCTCTTCTCAGATAACCTTGATCTCCCCTCGTCAACCACCCCTCCCGAGGGCTGACATCTGGCCTCATCACTAAGTATGAAATGTTAGCAACGAAGGCCCAGGTTCCAGCCACAGCCTCCCATCCTCCCCTCTCCCCCCCACTTGTCCTCACCACATGTGCTTTAGGAGCTTCTCAAGCCCCCTCATCTATGGCTTTATTTTCTCCCCACTCATCATAGCTCTGCTGTCTTCTTCCCTTTCATCTCTTTTTGGCTAGAATCAAGTGAACAATCATTTCCAGCCACTGTCTTCCTGTATTCTCAACCACCTCACCTCCTCATCCTTTGGCTATACCCGTCTAGCAGAATTCCAAGTCAGGGTTCAATGCCCATCCTGATTTCCCAAGATTAAACATCCATGTAGGGTACCACATCTATGTAGGGTACCATAACACTGCAGGAGATAGCCACTATGAATCGTGGTCTTCAACCTCAGGTGGGCTCTTGACACTGTCCAGGAATCCTTGGGCCTGCCCTTTGTCAGTCTGTAGCTTCACTAGAAGATACTTCCTTCCCAGCACAAGCCTATATTTAAATAAGCCTATTTTTAAAATAAGTATTTTTTTGGTTTGTATATAAAAGGCTCATCACCAGTGCCCTGAATTCGATCATCCCTCAGAGACCCAATGCCATCATTAATACTTCCACTCACCTGTAGTTTCCACCTCTTTATTTTCAACTAGCTCGTTCACCTAAGAATTTAGACTTCTTAATGAGAACGTACTATATAGCATTGGGAACTCCATTCGGTACTCTATGGTGACTTAAATGGGAAGGAAATCCACAGAAGAGGGGATATATGTATACATAGAGCTGATTCCTTTTGCTGTGCTGCAGAAACGAACACAACTCTGTAAAGCAACTAGACTCCAGTACAAATTAAAAACAGACTTTTAAAAAAAATCCATCTTAATCATATATATCTGTATCTATCTATCTATCTATATTGGAGAAGGCAATGGCACCCCAGTACTCTTGCCTGGAAAATCCCATGGACGGAGGAGCCTGGTAGGCTGCGGTCCATGGGGTCTAGGAGTTGGACACGACTGAGCGACTTCATTTTCACTTCTCACTTTCACACACTGGAGAAGGAAATGGCAACCCACTCCAGTGTTCTTGCCTGGAGAATCCCAGTGATGGGGGAGCCTTGTGGGCTGCCATCTATGGGATCGCACAGAGTCAGACATGACTGAAGTGACTTAGCAGCAGCAGCAGCAGCATCTATCTATCTATCTATATCTATATATATATATATATATAGAGAGAGAGTATGCTCAGTTGTATCTGACTCTTTGTGACCCCATGGACCATATAGCCCAGCAGGCCCCATGGAGTTCTCCAGCCAAGAATACTGGAGAGGGTTGCCATTTCCTTCTCCAGGGGATTTTCCCATCCCAGGGATGGAACCCGGATCTCCCACGTTGCAGGCAGGCTCTTTACCATCTGAGCCAGCAGGAAAGCCATGTAAATCCTATGCCCTCTCTAACTAAAGTTCATTTCTTTTCTTTTTCCACAACCACACCACATGGGGAGCCAGGGTCTTCATTTAGTGTCTCCACGGGCTCTCAGCTCAACTCCACGCCTCACCACTCTATTTGAGCAGCACTCCCATTCTGTCTGGGCCACCAGTGAGTTCCTAGTTGGCATGTTCAGGGGACACTTTCCAGAAGCCCTGTTATTGTCTGTCAGCAGCATTCAATATCATGCATCACTCCCTCCTCCGGGAGAAGTTCTTTCATCTTCACCTACCACCCTCCTTGCCGCCCTGACTGTCCTCCCATGCCTCTGGCCACCCTCATCCCTAAATAAGTGAGTCATCAGTTGACTTTACATGCTGCATTCTCTCCCTGGAGAGCTTCAGCCATGCCCATGGTTGAAGTTACTATTAAATGCAGATTTTAAGTCCCCACACTGGATCACCATCCTGCGATCTAGACCTGTATGTTCATATGCCTACCAGGCATCTCACACGTGTGTCCCAAAGGCATCATGAGCTCATCGTGTCCAAACTAAACTTACCACCTTCCCCTCAAATATAATCCTCTTCCTATGTTCCCTTGGAGAAGGAAAAGGCAACCCACTCCAGGATTCTTGCCTGGAACATCCCATGGACAGAGCAGCTTGGAGTCCATGGGGTTGCAAAGAGTCGGACACAACTGAGCGACTAACACTTCTTATGTTCCCCATCCTGATGAATAACACCATCAACCCATCCACTTAGCTAAGGTAGACACCTGGCTCTCTCCTTTATTTCTCCATAACTTTCATATCACATTTCAATCAATTTCAAGATCTGTCGATTAACATCACCTTGAAAATCATAACTCAAAACTACCGCATCCATGCCTTCTCCAGCATCTCCACAGCTACCCTCCTTTTTTATTCTACTTGGATTTTAATTTTTATTGGAGTATAGTTGTTCTACAATGTTGTGTTCATTTCTACTGCACAGTGCATTAAATAGAGTTCTCTGTGCTATACAGTAGGTTCTCATTATATTATCTATCTTATACATAGTATCACTAGCAGATGTGTGGCAATCCCAACCTCCCAGTTCCTCCACCCACCTCCTTCCTCTCATACTTTGGGCTATTGCTACTTCATTATGGGATCAATGAAACCACCTCTGAGTGATCCCTCTCTCTCCCAACTGAAACTACTTTATACTATAGAAGAAAAGTCTCTCAAAAATGCATGTGCCATTAGATCACTCCCTCAGAGCCTCCCATCACCTACAGGACAAAATCCAAACCCCTTACCTAACAAAAGCTTGGTCCACCTTCCCACCATTGTTTCTCACCATTCCTCTCTCTACCCTCCCATCCAGTTACAGGGAAACGCTTGTGAAGTACTACAGGTTAGGGACTGATAGGTGAGTTTTGGTGTCAGACAGACATGTGTTCGAAGTCTAGCCCTGTCACTTACTGGTCTGTGACCATGGACAAGGTACATATCCTGAGACCACCACAGGCTTCTCTCTTTCAGAACACTCACTGCCAGCATCAGCTAGTAAATCCTCGTAACTAATCCATCTATCCTGCTTGCTGGGCTGTCCTAGAATCCCTAGCACACAGTGAAAGTGAAGTTGCTCAGTCATGTCCAACTCTTTGTGACCCTATGGACTGTAACCCGCCAAGTTCCTCCACCCATGGGATTTTTCCAGGCAAGACTACTGGAGTGGGTTGTCATTTTCTTCTCCAGAGTAATCTTCCTGACCCAGGGATCAAACTCAGGTCTCCTGCATTGCAGGTAGACTCTTTACCCTCTGAGCCACCAGGGAATCCCAACACACAGTAGGCCATCAATACTTATTCTGCATATGAATAAGGGAAAAGAATGAATCAACTGTTTCAGTGATGGGACGTTCACTTCTCAATACCGCTCTTGGCATCTGATTGTTACAAAGTTCTACAAAGAGGGCAGCCAGGGCCTTACAATTCTACCACAGTCATGTTCAGACCCACACAGGGTTTCTAGGCCTGTACTTGGATGCTTCTTAGATTTTTCTTCTCATGAAAACTCCACCACTGACACCTGTACATTTAGGTACGTACACATTTATACTTCCGCGTGCACACGGGTGAAAAAGGCCAGCAGTGCAATGGAGCCAAGGTGATGATACAAGTGTGCACTGTATCTCTATCTTTATGTGAACTATGCTCATCCACCACGTTCTAATATGCAACTGGGTGCTTTCCGACGTCATCACCAAAGCCACTCCAAACTCCTCCGACATCGCACGAACAAATCAGGGAGTGTCGATCGACCCCGTCATGGTAATGACACAAACCCAAAGGGGAAAAGGTGGGGTCAAAGTCAGCTTCAGGGCCAGGGGTTCAGAATGTGGGAGAGAGGAAGGTTGACACAACAGCAGTGAGGAGGATCCTGGGGCCTATCACAAACCATCCCGTGGTGGCCATGCCTGACTTTGATCAGTGGGGGTGCAAGGCGAGGTATATTACATGCTTTGCAGACCTGACATAGGGCTTCCCTGGGGGCTCAGATGTAAAGAAACCACCTGCAATGCAGGAGACCTGGGTTCGGTCCCTGGGTTGGGAAGATCCCCTGGAGGAGGACATGGCAACCCACTCCAGTATTCTTGCCTGGAGAATCCCCATGGACAGAGGAGCCTGGTGGGCTATACAGTCCAAAGGGTCACAAAGAGTCGGGCACAACCGAGTGACTAAGCACAGCACAGCACAGATCTGACATAAGATGAGAAGAGTTTGGCTCTTGGGTCTTCCCAGGATGCTCTGGAATAGCTCCCACATCCCTGGGTCCCTCGGATTGGCCCCATACCCTCTGATGCAGAGAGAGAACGGCCAGCCAGTTCTTGGTTTCAGGACGAGCTCTCTGGGTCTCCCAGGTCAGGGCCCACAACAAGCTCCCTCTTTATGCCATTTCTCATCCCTACTTCCTTAAAGGGAGGCAGAAAATGGGGGAAATATTAACCTTACAGCGTGAGGCATTAAAAAGTAGCAGTTTCAGCAACAAGCCGAACATTTAGTAGCTAAGGGAAGGATGATGCAACCAGAGGCTGTTATGGATCGCGGGCAACTGGGGCTGAAATCTGGTCATTTTATTCTATAGATGTGATTTACACATCTCACTGGCTTTGAATTCAATGAGCCCCAATTGATGAGGGCAAGCTGAGAGATAGGCAATCTTTTAATGCCATGTGGACCTCGTGTAGCTCCTGACAAATCAAGCCCTGGCAGCCACGGGGTGATTTTTCTTTCACTTCCTGTGGGAAAACTTCTGGGAAAAATCTAGGTCAGTGATAGCCTACCGCTTGATTTACAGCAACAACCAATTTCTAACTTGGCTTTATCTGATCTGTCCTGGACAATGTTTTCAGCTGCTCCGGGCAGTCCTGTTAAATTGTGCCGACCTGCAATCATTTTTAGAAATCACTCAACCATCAAAGATTTGATTTGGTCTGCTTAATCTGTGCTGACCTCACTTCATTTTGCAAGGTTAGGGCTTCTGTATCCCCACCTACTGCAGAAGCCTTCCAGCTGCGTTACATCATGCTTTTCAAAGCACTTCCGTATCTCTTATTTGCTGCTACTGAGAGACCAGGTAATGCTAACTCCTTATCGAGGATGAGAAGACTCAAACATGGGAGGGTCTCATGACAAGACCATGACACTGCTGGATTAGAATCAAGACTCATGCCAGGAAGAGTCATCCCATTTCATGACACTTAACACATACATACTGGCCCTAGGCAAGAATAAGCTCAGTGAGGCCAAGAAAATGACCCGTGGTTTCCCTTTACCCTGTCTTACAGGGTAAGACATGCATGCTAAGTCGCTTGAGTCATGTCCGACTCGTTGAGGTCCTAGCAGTAGGACTACCAGCCTTCTCTGTCCATGGGATTCTCCAGGCAAGAATACTGGAGTGGATTGCCATGCTCCTCCAAGGTGTCTTCCCAACCCAGAGATCGAACCCTCGTCTCCTGCATTGGCACACGGGTTCTTTGTCACTAGCAACACCTGGGAAGCCCCTTACCTGGCCCTGGCTTCTGTTAAATATGGACAATGGGGCCACAGATGAAATAAACACGCATCTGGCCATGGATGATATAAATGGTGTGCTGGTACAGAAACCTCCCATCTGCTCTGAGGGAAGAGAACAGCTGCTCCTCGTCAACCCCTCCTCGCTTCCTCCACCCCTGCTTTTCCCAGGTTCTGCAGCTAGATCATCGGTGCCCCATCCTCAGGCTCAGTCCTACCCAGTGTCTCGGCCAGCGCAGACCACGGTGGGAAGGATGTTCAAAGCTAAGAATCACACCCCCCCCACCCCCGCCACCAGGTTCCTCCCTTCCTTCTGAGCTACCTCTGCGGTCTCGGTGATTCCACCACCAACCCTCACCTCCAAATCCAGGCTTCGTGACTCAGGAGGAATGGCTGGGGTTCCCCGCTGCCCCTCCTTGGCGGTTCTATCACACTGCCTTCCACCCTGCTCCCTTTTCAGATGGGCGTTCCCGTCGCCCGCCGTCCTCAGCTCTCAGCAGCTCCTCAGATCCTGGCTCCGGGTAGTCAGCTGCCCTCTCCCTGTGAGCAGTCTCTGCGCCTCTGACCAGACCCATCATTGATCCCTAGCTCTGTTTGGGGCCAAGACGGCCGCTCGTTGGCCAGTGGGGCACCAGCTGCGTGTTCACATGCGGCCTGGGGGCTGGGCCAGTGACTCCCATGTCACACGTGGCTTCCGCTTAGAGCTCCCAGAAAGCTTTATATCTAGTTCCTTCCAGATATACCGCCACTTGCTTTAAGAAAACACAACATACTCCAAGGTGGCTGTGTCAGTTTATATTTCCACCAACAGTGCAGGAGGGTTCCCTTTTCTCCATACTCTCTCCAGCATTTATTGTTTGTAGATTTTTTGATGATGGTCATTTGGACTGGTGCGAGGTGATATCCCATTGTGGTTCTGGATCTGCATTTCTCTAATAACTAGTGATGCTGAGCATCTCTGTAAAGCAACTATACCCCGATTAAAAAAAAAAAAAAACCAGTAACACACACATACACACAAAAGAAAACACAATGTAAACAGAAATACCAGCAGATAATTATTCCTAATCATATAGGATGTTTCACATATGAAAACTCACTTTTCATAATGAAAACTCACTTTCCATCATGCATTGGAAATATGATTTAATTTATAAAAGATAATCCAATTCATAAAATACAATACTACTCTTTTTATGTTGTTTTGATCCTATCACCCTTTCACTGCCCTTTCCCCACCTCATGCCCTCACTTCCCTCTTTGGGAAGCTTTTAGATTCCACCATCAGTAACTATGACCACAGTCTTTCAAAAACCCAACTCAGACAAAATCCAGTGATTTGCCTGTCTGGATCTGCACGTACTCAGCTGAAAATGTTGGAGGAAAACGTAGGACTGTGTTGTCTGGTTTTGCTTTTGATTCATGAATTTAAATTGTAGGGAGGCCTCAGGGGTATCCAGAAATCTGTGTTTCCCTAGTTTAGTTACTCCTGAACTGTCGCAGAGGATGACATTACACCTTCTATCTCAAACTTCCAATGCCCCTTCCCCCTTCCTCACTGCCGGTGGCTGACCTTGCTTCCCATTTCACTGAGAAACCAGCAGCAGTCAGAAAGCCTCCTCCACACCCTCCTTCACGGGCTCCAGCCTCCTTGCTGGCCCCACAGGCTCTGCCATCACGCTCAGAAGACTCTCCTCCATCTGTGCCCTCGGTAACATCCTCACTCCCCCACTCGAGGATGTCCTTCCAGCAATTGTCTCTCTCTTTTCCTGCCTCAGCAACTTCTCCCAGTCTCCAGATCACTTTCAACAGCACTCAAACGTGCTCTAACACGTCTAAAAGCAGTTGAGCCCAAACTCCTCTTCATCTACCTCTCCCTTTCTCTTTTGCCCTTTATGGCAAAACTTCGTGAAAGTACCCATCGATCACCCACTTACTCATTTTGTCCACCTCCCAACTCCCTTCCCCTTTGGTAACTAATCTGATCTTTATATCTAGTCTCAGCACCACAGCTAAAGTGATCCTTAAAAAAAAAAAATAGGTCAGATGATGCTCAAATCCTCCAATGGATCCTCATTTCACCTAAAGTGAAAGCCATCCTGGACTTCCCTGGTGATCCAGTGGTTAAGAATCTACCTGCCAGTGCAGGAGACAGGGGTTCGATCCCTGGTCTGGGAAGATCCCACATGCCCTGGAGCAACGAAGTCTGTGCACCACAACTGCTGAAGCCCACAGACCTAAAGCCCATGCTCTGCAACACGAGAATCCCCTGCAATGAGAAGTCCAGGCAGCACAACAAAGCCCAGTCCCCGCTCGCTCCAACTAGAGAAAGCCCACAAGTAGCAACAAAGACCCAGCGCAGCCAGAAATAAAATAAAATGAAGAATTCTGTTACATTTAAAAAAAAAAAACCCATGCTGCCTGAGTTACATAAGCTTAGACTCACTAGTTTATCGATCACACTTCCTTTATGGCTTTAAGCTCACAGAAAATGAGTTTAATGAATGAAACTTTCCATTTTAGCAAGCCCATTTTGCAAATAAATCGAAGGGTTAATGGTTTTCATGTTTCTCCTTGCTTTACAACTGAGTTATGTCAGAGTCCACACCATCCTTCCCAGGAGGAACATGCATCTTTTGTTGGCACAAAAGGGGAAATTCACGGCCTCTGGAAGAATAATAGTGTCGTGTTAATAGGCAGTGAGGAAAAAGACATGTGTAACTTTGGATGAGGCTGCTTTATAAGCCCGGCAATGGCTTGGAAGCCCAAGACAGGGCTTTCCTATGGCACTGGAGCCTGGAGCCTGGAGCCTGGGAGGTGAATCCACTGTGTCTGGCAATCACTCTACCAGCTACATTTCAGGTAACTAACAAGCAACATGGGAACAAGGCTCTACCACACAGCCAACACCCTAGGTGCTTGGGGAAGTACTTTAGCAAATATACCCTAATTTTTAAAACATGGAGATGTATATCGATGGTAGAGGTCACCTGGTCCACTTCACCAGATCCATAAAGTGCCTCTTCTACCTACATACCAAGTTATCTGTCCAGTCTCTGCATCCTGGGGCAGATTGCTCATTATCCCATAGAGGAGTTAATTTCAAACAGGGCCAGCTCTAAACACTGAGGAATTTTTCTTTATCTTGTATTGACAGCTGCCTCCCTGAAACTGATATCCACTGGTTTTGATGCAACTTTCACGACTGCTTGGTTGTACATCTGTGTTTCCAGCACCAAATCAGGAGGTCATATATGGAGCACAGCCCTTTAAATCCTGCCACTTGCCAGGCTGCAATCAAACTGGAATTTGGAAAAAAGAAATCCATGGTCCTTTGACATGGTAATTGGAATTCTGACCACTTCATTCTAAGACACCTGCCTATTTTCACCAGAGAGGCTGGAAAGGTATCAACTTGCCTTCCCAGACTTTTTTGAGTGAGGGTGATCATGTGACTCAAGTCTCCCCAAACCATAGCTTCCTTCTCTCTGGGAAGGCTCAGGCCTGGTGCGTGGCAGCCTTCCCCAAGGATGGCAGAGCATCAGGGTCTCTTCCTGAGCTGCTGTGGACTGTGGGCCGCCGGGCTCAGTGAAGGCTCTCAAGATGTCTGGGTGGAAACTTGCTCTAAAAGCCATTGACTGGATGCTTCTGGAGAGACCATCCCCTGAAACCAGAAGGCCTCTGCTAGCTCCCTGAAATCCTGGAACGAGTCCCTCAACTCTCGGTTGGTTACTTGGCCTGAGTAGCTACCTGCCATCAACTGGGTTTCTTACATGGTCACCGGGGCAAAGCCTGGCTTGGTGGGTGACTCTGAGAAGAAGTTTAATGCCCTCAAAGTTCCTATGCTGGAGGATAAATTATACTGCCAAGGCGGATCCTGAAGAAGAAGAAGATAGGAAAAATTGTGCTGAGTTTCTGTCTCTCTCAAAGACCAGGATTTAGGAATGTGCGAAAGAGCTGGAGAAGATGAGGAACATAATTCCACCTGATCAGATGACCATTATTGAGGACTTGAATGAAGTCTTCCCAGAAACCAAATTAGACAGGAAGAAGTATCTGTACTGGCCTCATAAGCCATTTGAGAATTTATAAACTTGGGTATGGGAGAAAGTTCTGGTCCTCAGATTATAAACTCTAGACATTAAAAATAATTACATAGTGCAAAAAAAGAAAAGCTCCTTCTGCCTTCAATGAGCAGTCTCCCTATCCCAAGAGCATCCTCAGTTGTTCCAATTTTTACTTTGAAGCTAAAAAAACTTAAGCTATTGTTTCTCAGGCTTTCTGATACAGCCAAATGTATTCCTTACTAATGATTATGTAACCAACTAAAATTCTATTTATGAAAATCTCATAACAGCATGAGAAAACGTTCATGTAAATGTTAAATGAGAAAAAACTCGAAGTAAAATGCATATGGAGTCTGATCACACCTACATAAAATCGATGCCAAGAAAATCCCCCAAATTTCTTTGGTGTCGAAATCAAGGGCATTGTTTTTCCTTTTAGAATGTTAAAATATTTATTTAGTGTCAGGCCCCAGGGCAGGCACTTTTAAATGATTTCATTCTTTTCACTTTTTTGCACATTGCACATTTTGTTTAGAATGAAAAGATGTTACTAAATATAAGAATTCCTTTGTCCTGAAAAACTCAAAGGAAAAAAGATCAACCGGTTATGATTTGGGAAAAGATCCACAGAAGTAAACTTTGCCAGTCCACTCGGCGATACCATCATTAGATTTGTCAACTAACCAGGAAAATGTGTGCTGGAGGTATTGGAAGACTGGCAGGAAATTGGCAAATTAACCTCAACTACAAAAAAGTCATACTAACTGCTTGATTTCATTAGTATTGCATAAATAATAATGGTTGTTGAAAATGAGGAGAAAACAACCAAGTTTTATGATTTTAGCCCTAGAATGACAGACTGCTCTGGGGCTTCTTAATATTATTCTGAAGGAATAAGCTGTTGAAATGCAGATCCATTCAAATCTGACTGAGATTACAGCTTGGAGTTAATTAACTGAGTTCCTATTGTGTGTAAACTGAATTTTAAAATATAATCAAAATATGTAGATGATACTATTTCTGACCCGCTGTGATGCCATGCTGACTATCTTATTTCCTTGATGCCATGCTCCATTTCATGAAAGAAATTGCAGGAGGTTGTAATGCATTTTCTCCAATGATGAGGTACATGGACATAACACCAACTGGCCAGGTGAAGATTTTTCTGCTTAGCTCAGGGCAAACCAGGAAACTTGATCGCATCCTTAAGCCCCCCGGGGGAACCATCCAAGCAGTTTTGGCAGCAGCAATGCCACAACTCAGCCACCTAATTCAGCTGTCGGAGCTGGGCTGGGAGTTGGCCTTTTCTGGAGCCACCTAGAAAAAAGTGTGGCTTCGAAGGTGGCCAGACAATTATATTATATGACAGTCTTTGATTTTCTTTGGACTCTATGAGTCTGGTCTGGGACACAGCCATAGGGCTCCCAAGCTCTAAGGAGTGTATGTTTGGCGAGTGTCTTCATTTAGACATGCATTAATCTCATCTATGTTTTAATTCTCAAGGTGCACATACCAATCAAATGCAGACACTATTTCCAAGCTGCTGTCTCCATCTCCTCTCTGCACTGTGTCTGTTACAGGAGGGAGCAGGAAGGTGAGGGGTGGGGGATTAAAGCCTCTGTGCCTTCTCCTCCTGTTGATACTAAATTGCTGTTGTCCCTTCTGCATCCTCCCCATGCAGCTGATACACACACCAGCATCAGGCTGTTGAGCTGATGAGGACTGGATGGGCTGTGTCTGTCATAAAGCTTGGTGAAAGCTTCCAGGTCTCTGATCTCTGCTTGGCAACTCACCAGCATCTCAGGAGATGAAACAATAAATTCATCTCCAAGGTAACCCTCTTTCTGGCTTGGATCCAAATAATCTGAAGGGTCCCCCAAGCTTGCATAACATACACACCCAGAAAATAAGGCTCAACAGGATGAAATCAGCAGGGAGAGAGCACTGTCTGCCAGGACCAATCAGCCTGGGCAGCAGCATTTTGATTCCACCTCTGCCCGACCTCTCGCTTCAGTTCTGACAACCAGATTTCAGATGTATCTCATCACGCCCTTAGCTATTTCATTCCTGGGGCCTGGAATCCTGGCCCTAAAGCCCAAGCCTGTGTCTGAAATCCTGCACAGACTGACGACAGGCTCTAGAGGCTGCTGACCTGAGCTGGATTTGTCTTTTCTTTTTTGAAAAAGTAAAGCAAAAAGGTTCTAATTTCATTGAATGTACTCTGCACTGATGATCCCCTATGTGCTACCTTTCATCCATTTCAACTGTTCAACTCCACTGCAGTTCATTTATCTGGAATCTTGAAGAAATCATGGCAGCCTCCGTGTTTCTAAGCAATGCATCTCTATTGCTCCTATATGTTCTGGTTTTTTTTATCTTGACCAAGAACTTTGTTCTGAGCTGCTGTGTCACACAGGGAGTTTAACTTGGTGTTCAGTGATGACCCAGAGGAGTGGGAGGGAGGTGGGGGGAGGAGGGGGATGGGGGGTGAAGAGGGAGGCTCCAGGGAGAGGACATATGTAGGCTTATAGCTGATTCACATTGTTGCAAGCAGAAACTAACACAACATTGCAAAGGAGTTTAAAAAAAAAAAAAGAAATTCCTTCTGGACAGATTGCTATCTCATTCTATGGCTGGGTACTAGGTTCCCCCTTTGCCACCATCCTGGGAATCCTCTTCCCCTTTCTCTTGTCTGAGCTTGCTTTTAAGGACTTCCTCGGGAGAAGGGAATGGTAACCCACTCCAGGATTCTTGCCTGGAGAATTCCATGGACAGAGGAGCCTGGTGGGCTATACAGTCCATTAGGTCGCAAAGAGTCAGACAGGACTGAGCAACTTCCACTTTACTTTCAGATTTTCTCTCCATTGGGACCTCAAACTCCCACGAGGGCTCAACTCTGAGGACAACAGGTTTGCTAGCTGAGGTGACGTATCTCAGAACTAAAGAGCAGCAAGCTTCCCCAGAGCTGGTCCCACCATCTTGCTGTCTCAGGCTGCCTACCACATCCGCCCATCCCACCTCACCTCCCTGCTGCAATTAATCAGACTGGGCTATTGAAAAGGTTTACTGCTATAAATGGCCTAAGTTCTTAAGGCTCATTCTCCATCTCCCAGACACCACTGCAGACACCCACACATAAGCCAGTTGTCTAATCAAGGCTTGGGGTCCTCAAATGTCATTCTTCCCTCCAAGGCAGTCAGTAACCCCTATGAAAGAATACAGAGTCTCCACTGACTGTAAAAGGAAACTGTAGTGAATGCTCTATTGCTTCCAAGTGTTTAGAAAATAAAAGGCTATAAATAGAGCTGGAGAAATCAACAATAACAGATTCTCCAGACTTAAAGTCTCCATTTTGAACTAAAGCAAAGATAAAATTAAGATGACAGATGGGCTTTATCTCAAGTACTAAGCTGCTAGGTTGGTCACAGTAACTCTACTGAGAGCACTGTGTTGAGAAGGATTCTGAGGCCAAATCTGAGCTGAACTGGCAATAATCCCATGATCAATTAGTGATACACAGGACCAAGTCAGTCAGTCACTCAGTCGTGTCCAACTCTTTGCAACCCCATGGATTGAAGCCCACCATGCTCCTCTGTCCAGGCAAGAATACTGGAGTGGGTAGCCATTCCTTTCTCTAGGGGATCTTCCCGACCCTGAGATCAAACCCACAAGACCAAAGAGAGGCAGTTATTTGCCAGACCTGGAGTGATCCTTTGCATGGGCTTTCGAGCCAGATCTGAGGTCAAATTCAAACTCAGTCACCTTTGCCTTGAATAATATTTAACCTCCTTGAATTAACATTTCCATGCCTATTAACAGCACTATACCTTTAACAGAGTATCAAAGTTTCCCTTAAATGTTTGCAAAGCAAAATATGTTGTATTAATACATATTAAATGCCCAATAAACAGAAGCACTTATGATATTAATTCTTTAGCTCCAAAGTCAGTTCTCAAAAGTAAATGCCCTAAAATAGGCTCCTCTGACTCAAAGGTTTGTTTACGTTGATTCCCATCTTGTTTTCAAATCAATAAACCACATGCTGGCGTGTAGGAGGCACTGGGTAACAGTTGATGATAAATACAGCATTTCTGCTCAGCATCCTCTCCACCAATAGCACCTCTGCGCTGGCAGGCAAGGAGGACTCTGAGTGGCTCTAGACTGAATTCTCAGCTTTTCCTAAAAATAAGCTCACAGACTGAGTCACCCCTTTATTCCCAGGCTCCTCTGAAAGTTGAACAGGATGTCACAGTGTCCAGAAATAGCCTCCAACTCTAAATTGGCTTCCATCGACAATCAGGCTTTCAGCTGAAGTTGGTTCAGATGCTTCTTCTGGGTTTCCGTCTACAGAGAATGACATGAGCGATAATAAGAACTAAAGGTGACCCCTGCACAAAACAGACAGGCCACTTCAGAAGCCTTCAGCAATTTACCAGCTCCAACAGCAACGGGACACTGGGCAAGCAGGCAAGCACGCTTGCCTCCATTCTGCCACCAGAGCGATCTCTGATAAACCCTGGGTCTTCATGGCTCCACCAACCACGGGGCCAAGTCCTGGCCCCTGAACCTGGCGCGCCTGGCCTCCTGTGACCCAGCACCCACTGCCCTTGTGGCCTCACTTCCTGGCACGCTCCAGCCACACCCACCTCCTCGTCATTTCCTCCTGCTGCTCTGCTCCATCACGAGCCTTGAGCCTTTGTCCACGCTGCCCGTTTGGCCTAGAACTTGGAACAAAGATCGTTCTCATCTTGGCCACCCTCACCAGGCCTAGGCTACTTTTTGGCCTTTTAGGGAGGACAGGATGGGCCGGATGGAGCCCTGGGGAAAAGCAAGGGAATGAGTGAACCTATGGGACACAGGCCACATGGACCATACCATGCGGACCCAGAGGAGAGGTGGAGGGCCACGGGTTAGGTGTGCTGGAGGCAGAGAGATGTGCAGGACACAGCCCTGGATAAGTCTGGACAAGTTACGGAGCCGAGTTGATGTTTTCTCTGAAATGAAATGTAGAAAATGACACCTGTCCTGTTCTTTGATGCACAAAAAGATCAGGAAAGTGAGGGAATTCTGCAAATGCTAAAAGACCTATGAATCCACCAGGAATGTTTCAGTCATTCTTGGTGATGAGGAAGGGGACAATCCAGGGCCTTGAACGAAACAGCCCTGAAAGTTCTTGAGCTGCTATTCTGAGTTCTGGGATGTGGTCTGAAGATCTACCCTCTGTTCTTAACTGGCTTTTGCGGAGGAAATAGTTAAGCTTTCTTCATCACATCTTAGTGTGAAATGCTGTTCTTAGCCTTGACTAGAGGCTTCAATCATAAATGGCTTCCACTGGAGACAGAGGATTAGGGGACCCTGGGGGTCCTGGGTGCTAAGAGGAAGTCAGGAGTGTGACAAAATGCAAAGGCTTGAGTAATTCGTGGTGAATGGCATCCCACTACTCTTGAGTCCCTGGGCCACTTCCCTTGGGACACGATTTCTACTGCCACAGCCAGAAGCAGACTAGGATGTGAATGGCCATCACTGTGAGATGCAAGTGCCACCTGATAATAATAGTGGGGGTTGAATTACATCCCTCCACTACAGATACAGTGAAGCCGTCAGCCCTGGCACCTCAGAATGCAACCTTATTTATAAATAGGGTCTTTACAGAGGTGTTGGGCTTCCCAGGTGGTGCTAGTGGTAAACAACCCACCTGCCAACGCAGGAGACATAAGAGACACAGGTTTGATCCCTGGGACCCAGGAGGAGTTGGGTATGGTAATCCACTCCAGGACTTTTGCCTGGAGAGTTCCATGGACAGTGGAGCCTGGCAGGCTATAGTCCTTAGGGTCGCAAAGAGTCAGACATGACTGAAGCGACTTAGCAC
This sequence comes from Odocoileus virginianus, assembly GCF_023699985.2. Taxonomy (NCBI): domain Eukaryota; kingdom Metazoa; phylum Chordata; class Mammalia; order Artiodactyla; family Cervidae; genus Odocoileus; species Odocoileus virginianus. The sequence continues at coordinate 12,778,607 of NC_069704.1, forward strand.
ACACACACACATGCACAGAGGTCATGAAAATTATGTCATTATGGCAGGGCCTAATCCGGCATGATTGGTATCCTTATGAAAAGGGGAAATGTGGACATTGACACATGTAGAAGAGCTTAAGGGATAAGACAGGGACAGGGTCAAGACAAGGAGAAAGGTCTGGAGCTGACTCTGCCTTCACAGCCCTCGGATGAAACCTAGCCTGCAGATACTTGATCTCACATTCCAGCCTCCGAAACTGGGAGACCAGACTCTTCCATCATTTAAGCCAACCCAGTCTGTGGCACTTGGTTATGACAGCCCTAAGAAACTAACAGGGACTGTTTATAACAATCCAGGGGAAAAAAGAACTTCAGAAGCCACAGTAGTCCAAATTTTTAGAATGTCCACGGGTTCACTGGGTGAATAACACGGGCACTAACCCCACACAGGACATTCTGGAACCTGCTGACCTTAATGTCAGAGGAAACGAACGAGTAGTGGCTCACTTTTATTTTGAAGTTCCCTTGTGGCCATCCTGAACACCCAGGCTCCTGGTTCATGGGCCGACTCCTGCCGTGATGGTCCGCAGCAAGGTGTGCCTTGGGGATGGGGATGCCTGGTTCCCAGCTGCCTGGGGTACATGCATGCAGTGGCGGCACTGTTGGTCAAGGATGCTGCTCACTATTGCTTTCAAGGTCACAGTGGGTGTCCAGCCCTCTCTTTTCTCAAGGGGAGATCAGCAGACCTCCAGGAATTGGATGAACCAGACCGAAAGCTGCTCTCCATGGGGAAGGCAGGTATTAAGAGGGGACTGAGCTCAAATATTATTGTGGATCGAAAAAACGCTGCCTGCCATTCCAGTAAACAAGGGTTCTGTCCACCATCAAGCCATCAGCAACTGCAGATACCCCAAATGTGCACCCTGAGAGGAATTCAAGGAGGAGAATAAAAAGGATACTGGCCCTAGATAGTTAAGATGAATATCAAAAGAAATTTCAATGAGCCAGACTCTTGCATCTTCTCAGACATAGAAAAGCACTAAAATCATTAACTTGAGATGTCTGGATTTTTTTGTGTATGTGTGAATAGCCATCTTTTGTTGTTGCACTGCACGCTTGTTTCATCAGCAAAAGCTCCTGTGCACTCTGCCTCTTCCCTCACCTCTTTGGAACAGTCCCCCAGGCCTGTCTGACAGGCTGCCATTCCCGGCTACAGTGCTCAGTGAGGTCACTGAAGAAAACGTAATTCTCAGCTTTTAAGTTGTGCAATTTTGGTGAGGGCAACACAGACCAAGCATCCTGTCATGGCCCCAGATAAAAGGGGGGAAGCTGGTAAAGGGACCATTTCATCTGAACAAGCACTTACTGAGTATCTAGGATGTGATAGCTTCTCTCTCTTAAACTTGGGAACCCCAAGTGAGGGCTGGATGCTTCCTTGCCTTTTGAACTTAGATAGAAGACAAGAGACACAACCCAGCTGGGAGAGTTTAGATGGAATGCTGTGCAGAAGGAGGAACCTGGAGAAACTTGCTAGGGAAGAGCCTCAAGCAGGTGGCTGGGGTAGCAGCAGGTGAGGGAACAGTGCGTGTGTGTGCTCAAGTGTGTCCAACTCTGTGACTCCATGGACGGCAGCCCTCTGTCCATGAAATTTTCCAGGCAAGAATACTGGAGTGGGTTGCCTTTTTTCTACTCCAGGGCAGAGAGGGAGCTTTAAAGCAGACACTTGGCGAAGAAAAAATTCATGGGGAATTCTCTGACTGTCCAGTGGTTAAGACTCCGCACTTCCACTGCAGGGAGCAAGGGTTCGATCTCTGATTTGGGAACTAGTTAATAAAATCATGCATGCCATGTGGCACCACCAAAAAAAAAAAAAAAAGATAAAAATAAACAGTTATACCTTATTTAAAAAATAAAAAGAATTCAAGGAGTCCAGGGGTGAGCCAGAACTCAAAGCAGCCATTTAAAGGCTATTAGAGCTGAAATATTGCATCACCTTCAGTTACAAACAGAAGGACAAGCCTCAGAAATATTTTCAGTACCTATGACTTTGTCGTAAGTAGCAGTCGGAGGTATTCTCATATCACATTACAGTTGTGGGAGATGAATATCACTTATGTTAATCAATAATTAGAAACCAGAGTATGTATTGTTCAGTTCAGTTGCTCAGTCGTGTCCAACTCTTTGAGACCACATGGACTGCAGCATGCCAGGCCTCCCTGTCCATCACCAACTCCTGGAGTTTACCCAAACTCATGTCCATTGAGTCGGTGATGCCATCTAACCATCTCATCCTCTGTCGTCCCCTTATCCTCCTGCCTTCAATCTTTCCCAGCATCAGGGTCTTTTCAAATGAGTCAGTTCTTTGCATCAGGTGGCCAAAGTATTGGAGTTTCAGCTTCAACATCAGTCTTTCCAATGAATATTCAGGACTGATTTCCTTTAGGATGGACTGGTTGGATCTCCTTGCAGTCCAAGGGACTCTCAAGAGTCTTCTCCAAGACCACAGTTCAAAAGCATCAATTCTTCAGTGCTCAGCTTTCTTTATATTCCAATTCTCACATCCATACATGACTACTGGAATTGCCACTAGATTTTGCTTAATACAATAATATAGAAGCATGTGTTGTGTAGTCAGTCATGTCCGACTCCGTGTGACTTCAAAGACTGTAACCCGCTAGGCTCCTCTATCCATGGAATTTTCCAGGGAAGCATAGTGGAGTGGGTTGCCTTTCCCTTCTCCAAATATAGAAGCATAGGTGTTACCTATCACAATTTTCTAATATTGACCTGCCTGTATTTCAATGTAATTGGTCATCTTTTTTAATCCTATGTATTTTATCTTGTGCACTGAAGCATTATTCTGAGTCCACAAGCCTGGGAAGTAATCTGAAACATAAAACAACTTAAGAATCCTGCTTTAAGGTTACTAAAATATCAATTACCTCAGATATGCAGATGACATCACCCTTATGGCAGAAAGCAAAGAAGAACTAAAAAGTTTCTTGATGAAAGTGAAAGAGGAGAGTGAAAAAGTTGGCTTAAAACTCAACATTCAGAAAACTAATATCATGGCATCTGGTCCCATCACTTCATGGCAAATAGATGGGGAAACAATGGAAACAGTGACAGACTTTATTTTGGGGGGCTCCGAAATCACTGCAGATGGTGACTGCAGCCATGAAATTAAAAGATGCTTACACCTTGGAAGGAAAGTTATGACCAACCTAGAGAGCTTATTAAAAAGCAGAGATATTACTTTGTCAACAAAGGTCTGTCTAGTCAAAGCTATGGTTTTTCCAGTAGTCATGTATGGATGTGAAAGTTGGACTATAAAGAAAGCTGAGTGCCGAAGAATTGATGCTTTTGAACTGTGGTCTTGGAGAAGACTCTTGAGAGTCCCTTGGACTGCAAGGAGATCCAACCAGTCCATCCTAAAGGAGATCAGTCCTGGGTGTTCATTGGAAGGACTGATGCTGAAGCTGAAACTCCAATACTTTGGCCACCTGATGCAAAGAACTGACTCATTTGGAAAGACCCTGATGCTGGGAAAGATTGAAGGCAAGAGGAGAAGGGGACGACAGAGGGTGAGATGGTTAGATGGCATCACCGACTCAATGGACATGAGTTTGAGTAAACTCCAGGAGTTGGTGATGGACAGGGAGGCCTGGCTTGCTGCAGTCCATGGGGTCGCAAAGAGTTGGACACGACTGAGCAACTGAACTGAACTGAAAGTGGCTTTGGCGCTATGTAAAATGTATTGTGAAGGCAGCAATGTACTGTGACGACACTGACATTGTTCTTGTCCTCCAGGAGCTTACAATCAAATGAAAGGAAAGAGGTGGGAGTTACCCTCTTTCCCCTCCTCCTTACGCTTCCCGCTGCTTGTTCCCATCAGGCCAATTACAGCACCTCTGCCAGTCCTACGGCAGCTCTGCAGGATCTAGAAGAGATAACTCCTCCTCAAGACACCTTTCTGGCACCTGCTAGAAAACTGCCCTAACAAACACGAAGCCACAGCGAGCATGTGTGAATGGTGCCCCTGGGAGCAGAGACCACCCCAGAAGAGCGTCTGACTGATACATCTCTGCAGAGACACCAGATAAGAAGGCCTCTTATGCACAAAGGGTAGGCAAGGATGTCCTCGTTCCCTGGACATAAGTACATCAAAGACGACTCTCATCTATCATGTTGTTCTTTCCCCAAGCCCACCTGCAGCCTCGGGCATCTTCCCAAGACAGTCAGAGTTGACATGGGATGAAAACCATTTGCCCTCTCAGGCTCAGGGCTTTACCCTTTGTGAGAAGCTTATTTTTTCATGGGCAATTTTGGAAACTATAAACGCCTCCAAGGCTTCAAGGAACGAATCCCACAGGGTGAGAGGGAAGACTTAAAGCAATGAATCTCTAATGCTGAAAGTATGGGAACCACATTTGGTCAGATAACCCTTGCATTATACTACATTGGTGCTTCTCAAAGGTCTTATTTTGTCCTCCAGGGAACATTTAGCGATGTCTGGGGATACTTTTGATTGTCATGCTGGGGCATGGGCAATGCTACTGGAATTTACTGGCTAGAGAGCAGGGAGACTGCTAAACATCATACAATGTACAGGAGAGCCCCTGCTCCCACAGTAAAGAATTATCTGGACCAAGCTGTCTATAGAGCCACAGTCAAGGAAACCTTACACTATCCCATGCTCGGCTTCCTATTCTCCCAGCAGCTGCTCAGAAGTTATCCAGAAAGAGAATTTCAGGGTCTGGCATATGTCTGACCAGAAAAGCAAAAGCCACCCCCTGGTCGAAGAAGGACCCACAAGTGTCCACACCACGGCCTGCTCCACCCCCCATCCCCTCAACACTCACACGGCCGGTCCAAGTGTGGCAGTGATCCCTTTCTAAATCTGATTTCACAATTGTGGCTCTGCTATCTCTCCAAACCTTGGGCAATCTGAAAATATTTACTAAGTCACCAAAGTCCCTTTTGGAAATTTCCAGACAGACAAGACTCAAAATTGCAGCTGGCCCTTTTGGACAAGAAAGGGAAGAGGGGCAGAAAGGAAACAGTTGACGGTTCAGGGAGGTCAAAGTGGAGTCTGCTGCCACAGGCCATTGGCAGCTTTGACCCCTACTGGTCACTTTATGTGCAAATGAAGCCATTTTCCCTATGGCTTCCATAAGGTAACTGACCCTCAGCCAAGGGCTAATGAACGACAGGGCAATGGGTCAGAAGCCACTTTCCACTGGCTTCCTGCTCTGACTCAGGGAATGTGGTGAGCATGTTCTCTGACTCCCATTCTGACACTGCACCCTTAGAATCCCCCGGGGAGCACAGCACGAGGCTCCTGGCAATTTCTGGGGAGAAATAAAAATGACATGAAGAATCACCAGGGCTTTTCCGCTACCCTCTTAACCCTTGTCAATGGAAAAAAATGGCTTTAAATGTAATCATTTATTTTTAGACGGGCCAAACTGATACCTCTAAGAGATCAGATTTTCTGGGTTTTGAAAGAAAACACATAGTTGGCTAGAGAGTGAGGATATAACAAGGAAACTCTAGACAAGCAAAACTCATCATGTGAGCATTTCAGTAACTATAAGCCTCTCATCATAGTAGCCCAGAAGAGAGTGAAAAGCGTATCTATGCTCTACTGCTTTTCATTCTCATTCACTCTGCCTTCTTTTTTTAAAAAAAATTTATTGAAATTGATTTATTTGAAGTTTATTTGAAATTATTTATATGAAATTGATTTTATTGAAATTGATTTACAACGCTGTTAGTTTCAAGTCTGGTGCATAGTGATATATATATATATATATATATATATATATATATATATATATATATATATAAAATGTTTAACTTCAGTATATATTCTTTTTCCTTATAGGTTATCATAAGATATTGAATATAGTTCCTTATACTATACAGTAGGCCTTTGTTGTTTATCTATTTTATATATTACAGTGTTTATATGTTAAACTGAAGGAAATGGCAACCCACTCCAGTATTCTTGCCTGGAGGATCCCACAGAGAGAGGAGCCTGGTGGGCTACAATCCACGGGGTCCCAAAAAGTTGGACACGACTGAGTGACTTCACTTTCACTTTTAAACCTAATTTATCCTTCCCTTCAACCCCACTCTCTCCTTTGGTAACTGTGTTTTCTATGTCTGTGAGTCTATTTTGCTTTTGTAAATAAGTTCATTTGTGTCATATTTTTTAGATTCCATACATAAGTGATATTTGTCTTGCTGATTTACTTCAATTTTTAAAAATATAATAATCTCTAGTTCCATCCATATTGTTACAAATGGCATTATTTTATTCTTTTTTGTGCTATACTGTGCTAAGTTGCTTCAATCATGTCCAACTCGTGGAGACCCTATGGACTGTAGCACGCCAGGCTCCTCTGTCCATGGAATTCTCCAGGCAAGAATACTGGAGTGGGTTGCCATGCCCTCCTCCAGGGGATCTTCCAGACCCACGGATCGAACCTGCATCTCTTATGTCTCCTGCACAGGCAGGTGGGTTCTTTACCACTGGTGCCACCTGGGAAGCCCATGTCTTGGCCACTAAATAGTGCTGCTGTGAATACTGAGGTGTGTATATCTTTTTGAATTAGAGTTTTCTCCAGATATATGTCTAGGAGCTTTACTGTTCTGAACTGTCAGCAACCAGATAATAGTCACATCTTTAGCCAAAAGAATCCTAGAACCTTCATAGGCAGAACTCTCTGACATGAATCACAACAACATCTTTTTTAATCCATCTCCCAGAATAATGGAAATAAAATCAGAAATAAACAAATGGGACCTACTCAAACTCAAAAGCTTTTGCACAGCAAAGGAAACAATAAACAAAACAAAAAGACAACCCACAGGTTGGGAGAAAATATTTGCAACTGATGTGACAGATAAAGGATTAATCTCCAAAATTTACAAACGTCTTATGACACTTATCAGCACCAAACAAACAACCCAATCAACAAATGGGCAGAAGACCTAAATAGACATTTCTCCAAAGAGGACATACAGATGGCCAAGAGGCACATGAAAAGATGTTCAACATCGCTAGTTATTAGAGAAATGCAAATTAAAACTACAATGATACATCACCTCACACCAGTCAAAATGTCTATCATCAAAAAATCCACAAAAAACAAATGCTGGAGAGGGTGTGGAGAGAAGGGAATCCTCCTACCATGTTGGTAGGAATGTAAATTGGTATAGCCACTATGAAGAACAGTATGGAGGTTCCTTAAAAGGCTAAAAATAGATCCATGATATGACCCTGCAATCCCACTCCTGGGCACATATCTGGAGAAAAATGATCCAAAAGGATACATGTACCCCTATGTGCATTGCAGCACTGTTTACAATAGCCAAGACATGGAAGCAACCTAAATGCCCATTAACAGAGGAGTGGCTACAGATGATGTGGTACATATATACAATGGAATATTACTCAGCCATTAAAAAGAATGAAATGGTGCCATGTACCACAGCATAGATGGACCTAGACGGTGTCGTATTGAGTGAAGTAAGTCAGGCAGAGAAGGAGAAATATTGTATGACATCCCTTATATGTGAAATCGAAAAAGATACAAATGAACTTACAGAACAGAAGGAGACTCACAGACTTACAAAATGAACTTACAACTGCCAGGGGGAAGGGATAGTTAGAGAGTTTGGGAAGGTCATGTACACACTGCCGTATTCCAAATGGATAACCAACAAGGACCTACTGTACAGCGCATGGAACTCTACTCAATGTTATGTGCCAGCCTGGATGAGAGCAAGTTTGGGGGAGAATGGATGAATATATATATGCATGACTGAGTCCCTTTGCTGTTTGCCTAAACTACTACAACATTGTTAATAGGCTATACTCTAATACAAAATTAAAAAGTTTAAAGTTTGGGGAAAAAATAGAAAAAAGATTCCTAGGACCTTAAAGGCAAACACAACCACAGAAGATATGGAGTTTAGAGCAGGAGTCAGCCCAAGTTTTTCCATGAAGGGTCAGAAAGTAAATATTTTAGGCTTTACAGGCCATATAGTCTCAGTTAGAATTACTCACTTCTGCTGTTGTAGTCTGAAATTAGCCATAGACCATGTGCAAATGAATGGTAAGGAGAATGTTCTGATCAAACTTTATGTGTGGATATGGAAATCTAAACTTCATATGATTTTCATGTCATGAAATATTTTTTTAAAAAATTTCCATTTACACATGTAATAACCACATATTGTTCACAGGCCTTATGAAGAGAGACTGCGGGCCAGATCTGACTGCTGTTTACTGACGCCTTGGTCTAGACAGAAAATGGGAATTTACATTCATTCTTCATTCTGAAGGTACTCTATAAAATTGATTTTCCTTCTCATCTCACTGTGATTCTGAAATCACAAGAGTAAAATTGATAAATGAAAAAACAAACAAACAAGAGAAATCAATCAACCATCACAGCATTCTCAACCAAAACATCCAGGCTGGGAATGAGCTGATTGTGAGCACTGCATGACTCACAGATGACACACCACAAGGCCACATCTTGCTCAATGCAGTGTAAGATATACCGGCTGCTGAAGGCTAGCATTCCAGTGATTATTTTCAAAATCACCCAGTGTGAACAATCTCTTTGTTTAGTCTTCACAGTTTTACGTTATTCAAAGGTTGGGCTAGGGGAGGGGGTTGGAAGAGGGCTGGGAAATGTCCTAATTTCTGAAATCCAGTTGTCCTCTGTCCTCCAACACACACTAGTCCCTTTCTTATTCTCCAGAAAGGACATGTCTAGTGGGTTCAAAACACATGAATGTATTGACGAGATCCTCTTAACCTTATAATACATGCCCTATCTTCTCATAAACGTATTACTACATAAAATCAATGAGTATTGATAGATTGGGAGTTTGGGATTGACATATACACATTGCTATATTTAGATAATCAACAAGCATCTACTGTATAGCACAGGAAACTCTCAATATTATGTAATAAAACAAATGGGAAAAGAATTTGAAAATCAGATGCATGTACGTGTATAACTGAATCATTTTGCATACACCTGAAACTAACACAATGGTTAGTCAACTATACTCCAATAAAAATTTTTAAAAAATGAAAGAAGGAAGAGAGAAAAATAAAACCACTGAGTATTTTCATGAGTATTTTCACTGAGTATTCACATGGAAGAGTGAAACACAGACCCAGAAAAAGTGGGTTCTGAACTCAGTTGTGAATGCAGCCTATACGTGAAGGGGATGAGCTTGCCAGATAAAATATAGGATGCCCAGTTAAATCTGAATTCAAACAAATCATTTTTTTTTTAGTATAAAAGTGTGTCCCATGCAATAATTGGGCATCCTATAATTTTAGTTGCTAAATGTGATAACTCTAGTAGAGACTAGAGCAGAAAAAAACAAACTAGGCTGGAGCAGAAGGTATTTATTAGGGAAAAGCAAGAACTTGTTCTGGCTAACCCTCTAACCTCTAAGTGATTTTCAGAAGCCTTAAAGTCAGGGAACAAGGTGGAGACAAGGAGAACTACTCACATTCCAACAATGTGTACAGAGTTTAAAAAACAGTTCTTCCTGGGGAGTCCTTAGCGCTGATGGACTGTTCTGCATCCTGAGTGTGCTGGCAGTTACATAAATCTACATCTTACAAAATTCGGAGAAGTGTACATCAAAAAGGTAACTTTCGCTCTAAGTTAATTTCATTTTTAAGGAGTGTTTTCAGTTGTTATTTCTTACAGAGAACTGGGAGGTTTACCCAGCATGCTGGATAAGGAACAGATCTAAGTAGCAACACTGACTCTAACCTGAGTCAACATTTTTCTTATGGTCCTCGATGGGCTTCTGGCAGGCTGCCCATTTATTTGCCCAACAGGACTAACCATACCTACATTTGACTTAGTTTCAAGCTGTAATACGATCACCCTATCATCTCCACATATTACCAGCTTTACGATTAAATACAATCTTCTTGTGAAAGGCGAAGTGGGAAACGGGGCCTGGGGTGGGGATTGGGAAAGGGTCAGGGGTGAGGAATGAATCTAGCCCACACCGGATTAAAACCTGTGTTTGGTTTGTCCACACAGTGCTTCAATGGTTATGATATAAATATCAACAGACTTCCTTCAAAAGCTGGATTTCCAGATGCCCTTGAAGAATACAAGATCCTTGAGTTGCATTCCCACAAAGTGCCCATCAGCTGGACTGAGTATTCCCTGGGGAGCCCTCTCTCTCCAATCACCAGAGTCCCACAAGCTCGGCCACCACATCAACCTGCCACCCGTGCTCAACTGAGGTTTTAATGCCCAACAGAAGGCATTCAGCCAGCTGTCCAGCCCAAGGGAAACTCTTAGGAACTGGGAGACCCTTCCTCCCACTGAAAGAAAGCTACAGGATCAAGCTGCCATCTTTGACTTGCTTTCTGAGCCCTGGGGAGCCCAGGGGAGCCCTGAGCACCCCTCCTGTCCTCCTCACTGCTAAGCCATTCTGCCTCATGACTTTCTCTATGGACCTGAGCTCAGGGGAGTTGAGAACTGGAATCCTCTAGAGGCCGGGACACGTCAGGACAGAAAGCAAGGATGGCAGGAAGGGAAGAGAACAGTGACTGAGGAACTGACATTACTTTCACCTCAGCCGCCTCTGTGTTGTCAAGGCGAGCACTTCCTCTTCATCATGGCCATCGGACCCAATGCTGATCAGACATTCATCGTTCTCACTCCCGTGTGAATAAGGACGGGGAGTGATCCAGCTGCCAGAGCCTTATTTCTAGTCGCTGGTAGAGTTAGAGAGTATATTCTTTTTTAAATTAATTTTTTAAAATTAATTTTTATTGCTCACAATGCTGTTAGTTTCTACTGTAAAGTCAAACAGTTATATATATATATATATATATATATATATATATATACACACATATATCCCCTTTTTTGGATTTCCTTCCCATTTAAGTCACCACAGGGCATTGAGTGGACTTCCCTGAACTATACCATAGGTTCTTATTATCTATTTTATGCGTGCATGCTAAGTTACTTCAGCTGTGTCTGCTCTTTGTGACCCTAAGGACCGTAGCCCACCAGGCTCCTCTGTCCATGGGATTCTCCAGACAAGAATACTGGAGTGGGTAGCCATGACCTTCTCCAGGGGAATCTTCCTGACCCAGGGATCGAACCCGTGTCTCTTGGTCTCCTGCATTTACAGGCAGGTTTTTTGTTTGTTTGTTCTTTTACCACTAGCACCATCTGGGAAGCCCTCAACAGACTATCAATAGTGTATATATGTTAAGCCCAATCTTCCATTTCATCCCACTCCCCACCCCCTTCAGGGTCCATAAGTTTGTTCTGTACATCTGTATTTCTGCTTTGCCATTTTTCTAGATTCCACACATATGCATGAATATACAATAGTTGTTTTCTCCTTTTTTTTACTTACTTCACTTTGTATGACAACCTAGACAGTATATCAACAGCCAGCCTCCCAGGACCTGCCCTGCCTTCTGACCCATCCCCACAGAACTATCTCAGTTATTGTTAAATATCTTTTGGGTTTTGCTGCAGCTTTTATTTGATGACCAGCACTAAATCCTGAATACATATGCTCAGATTTCACTGTTCATGAGCACGGCTGCCTACATACCAGCTGGAAAAGAAAAATGAGCACTCAGACGATGGGCTTATCACTACCTATAGTCTGTGTGTGTTTCCTGATAAGCAGTGTTTCCTTTCAAGGCCACTCATACTAGCTTCGAGCTTTCCAGATCATTTTTTTAATGGATCATTTTCCCCCAGCTCTAAGGTATGACTGAAAAAAAAATTGTGTATACTTACAGTGTACAATATATTTTTGATATACATTGGGAAATAAAGATCATAATTAAGCTAATTCATATATCCATCACCTCACACAGCTACCATTTTTGTGTGTTTAATGACAACACATGAGATCTACTCTCTTGGCAGATTTCAAGTATATAGTAACATGGTTTTTAACCATAGTCACCATGCTATATATTGGGCCTCTAGAATTTTTTCAACTTATAACTGAAAGTTATACCTTTTAACATCTCCCCTTTCCCCCACTTCCTACCCTCGAGTATCTACCACTCTCCTTACTATAAATTCAATATTTTTTTAGATGCCACATATAAGTGAGATTACAGGTATTTATCTTTCTCTGTCTGGCTTTTTTCACTTAGCAGAATGCCCTCCAGGGTCCATCCATGTTAGTCACAGATGGCAGAATGTCTTTCTTTATAAAGGCTGAATAATACTCCGCTCTAGATATACCACATTTTCTTCATTCAATTATCAGTCAATGGACACTTAGGTTGTTTTAATCTCTTGGCTACTGGGAACAATGCTGCAATGAACATGGGAATGTAGATGTCCTTCCAAGATAGTAATCTCGTTTCCTTGTAATATATATACAGAAGTGAAGTTGCTGGATCACATGGCAGTTTTATTTTTAACTTCTTGATGAACCTCTACACTCTTTTCCACTTTTCAAATCTACATGTCTCACAGTCCCACTGTGGCAAATATTTGAACCATTTCCTGACCCATTAGAAGCAGCAAGTATCATCAACCCAAGCTGACAAGTCAAATCCCTCATCGGGAAACTAAGATCCCATATGCTACACAGAGTGGCCAAAAAATAAGGTAAAATAATATATCACTAACAATAAAGATGATCCTCAATCATACTGTTTTTGTGGGGTTTTGTTTTTTTTTTGTATTTTTTTAAAAAGATGAACCAGGAGCCCAGAGGGGAGCTGCTGTATTGACCCCATGCCTCCGGCTTCTCTTTCCATCACATAAGGACATACATGCATCACAGGTCCCAAGCCTGAAAGCCCCATGAAATATTTACTGGTCTCAAAAATTGTTGGCATCATTGCTCAAACTCAGAGAAAGAGGATCCCCTATCTACCACCAAGGGGTTAAGTTTTCAAGCCTATGTTTTTCTGTTAAGAATAACATTTTTTATAACCCTCAAAGTTTTAAGTTTCAGCCCTGACTTTAAAAATAAAGTGAATCCTCAGATGACTGGTTATAATTTAGAAGAAGGGGGGAAAAAAATCCCACCCACCTAGAATAGTAAGTAAATCGGTATCATGCAGCGAAAAACTAAGGGCAGGTTTCACAAATGCCTTGAAGACATCTTGCTAGTGAACAGACTGTCAAGAGCCTGGAAGCCCGCAGGGTAATGAAACAGGCTGCCAGAGGGGAAACGAAGAGCAGGAAGATGTGTTCTGAGGTCTGGCTCATAGCCTTTGCTAGGGCTTTTATCTTGGGAGCGCATGTGGCTTTTCTTTCCCCCTCCCATTTTATGCAAGGCAAAGGGACCAGGTTCCCTATTTCCTTCTAGCTAAGCTCAGAGGATACTATAGAAACATGGATACTAGAGTCAAAGACCGGCCCCAAAGTATTTTTAATACACGTTCAAGTATTATGTAAATAGACTAAAGGCCTGTCTCTGTTCGTCTCTCTGTGTATTTAATAATCTCCTTTTGTGGATTCTAATTCAACATGAGGCTAATGGAAAAGGCTGCCATACCCATTAACCAAGGGCATATGCAGCTCCAACATGCACCCCCACCCCCACAAACCTCTGCTTCTGCCGGCATTTCCTGCCAGAAATAGGTCTCAGCTGTGTGGTATTCGCCCAAACCCACAGCGCTCATGTGCAAACTTTCCTCTACAAAGCTCCTCGTGTTGGGCGGCCATCACCCGGCAGCCCGTTCGTCTTCTCTTAGGTCTCATCCTGCAACATGTGGCCTCTATGCTTTGTGTTTTAAGACAATTAAGAGTCTGGGTGAGGCTGAAACCATCTGAATAAGAAGCCTTGGTTTGCACAATGGCTGCTACAATTAGGATGAGGGAAGACTGGAGGACATCTTGGCGAGAATAAACACCTCTTTGACACGCCAACGACAAGCCAGGCTTGTGCACCCAGACTGACTTAGGTGAATCACTAACCATCATTTAGTAAGTGAACCTCAGTTGCCCTGGCCTCCTATTAGAGTTGCCCACATGAGAAGCAGCTGCAGTGAGAATCAGGCCTGCAGGCTGGAGAGGCTGCTACAAGACTTGACTGGCTGATCTGCTCCGGGACTTCTCCATCTAGAGCATCATATACGTATCATCTGGGCTTTCCAGGTGGTTCAGTGGTAAAGAACCGTCCTGCCAATGCAGAAGATGCCAGAGACACGAGTTTGATCCCTGGCTTGGGAAGATTCCCAGAACAGGAAACAGCAACCCGCTCCAGTATTCCTGCTGGGAAATCCCATGTGCAGAGGAGCCTGGAGGACTATAGTAGTTCATGGGGTTGCAAAGAGTCAGACGTGACTGAAGCAACTTAGCACGCACGCAGGCAAATAGATTAAAACAAGTACCCAAGACAAACAAGATCTCCTCTTGAGCAGCCAATTGATGTAAGAGGGACACAGCTACATCACTTTCAAACTGAGCTAGGTTTCTTGTTGTCATTGTTTAGTCACTAAGTCACGCCCAACTCTTTTATGACCCCAGGGACTACAGCCCTCTTGAATTTGGTGTCTTATTCCATCTCATCTCTTTAAGATATCCATAGTTCACAAACTCCTGGGCATGTCACAGTGATTGTGTGATACTATGAAGACCCAGGCCATCATCTTCCTTGGTCTTCTATCACTTCACCAGTGGTACTCAATGTGTATTCCCTAGAACAGCAGCTGCAGCTAGGAACAGCAAACCCTGGGAATTTGTTAGCAATGCAAATTCCCAGGTCCTATCCCAGATCTACTGAATGAAACGCTCTAGGAGGACCCAGCAATCTGTGGTCGAAGGAGCCCTCCAGGTGATCCTAATGTACTGCAGTTTGAGAATCATGGTTCTTCTATACCACTGCTGGCCAAAAGTCTATGTCCTGTAGCAGTCACTGCTATTATTAGAAGTCCTGAGCCCAGCTGGATCACCCTACATTGTCTGTTATTCAAGGCTGATATATTAAAATCGTCTCAAACACCTGGTAACATGTGACAGCTCAAATTTGCCTAACCTTTTTTTTTTTTTTTTTAATGTGGGCCATGTTCAAAGTCTTTATCCAGTTTGTTAAAATACTGCTTCTGTTTTTTATGTTTTGGTTTTTCTGCCATGAGGCATATGGGACCTTAGCTGCACCCCCTGCATTGGAAGGCAAGGGCTTAACCACTGGATGGCCAGGGAAGTCCTGCCTATCTTAAAGATGCTTCTATGATAGTGGAATTTCCCACATCAAGGTGCTATATTTTAAGCTTTACTGTCAATTTTGAGAAAGCCATCATCTACCCAGACATGAATTTTGAGTTATAATAATGTCAGTGGTTAAAAAGAGCTAATTTAATATCAACAGATACAGCAAATATGCACTTTTCCCAGTGATCCAAACATTTGGACACCAAACTTGCAAAGCCCTGCTGAAAAGGCACCCTGCTTTTGTAACATTAAGGGGGACTGGTAGTACTACTTCATAGCATCCTTATGAAACCCAAATAAGTCCATGCATAAAGAAAGCACAGTGTAAAGTTCAAAGCTCTACCTATATCTGGAGGTCAGGAAAGGTCAACCCGTGGACCGAAAGAAATTTTGTTTCATCCACAAATTTTTAAAAACTTTTTAAGCCAGTTGATTTTGAAATGGGAGTTCTCATATTTTAAAGAGGAAGATTTCTGGCTTCTCTTGAGAATCAGTGGATGTGACAACATAGGACCCACGTTCACACCTGGTATAAATTAAGTGTACCTTTACTGAGAAGTGGCATCTTCTCTTCAGGTCCTCACAATTTCCCATTCAATCTGTGTCACTCATTTATGTTACATGCTGACTCCCAGGTCCTTCTGGGTTTGCAAATCCTGTTCACTGTAAACAATACTCTTCATTGTTATTATTAGTATCCTCCTGCACTGCAAAGGTGTCACTATATTCATGAAATTTCCCAGTGTGGCAATTCACCAGTTGAGGTGAAAAGAATCCATCTTTCACCCTTTGCATCCATTTTCTCCTTTAAAATGTATGAGTTATGATATGTTGATTCACATACTATAAAAAGAAAACTTTTGTTGAGTGATTTCTGTAAGCCTGCACTGAGTATTTCCCATGAAACCTGTCAAATAACCTTCAAAACAATTCTATGAGACTGGTATTGGCATTATCCCCACCTTATAGATGAGGAAACGGAGGGAGAGCAAGGTCACACAGATACTAAAAGAAAGGCTGCCGGGATATGAGCCAAGGCTTTCGGAGGCCAGAATCCATGCTTGTTACTTGCCAGACTGCAAGGCACTCACAGCCTTGGGGACCACTGTGTCTGTGCATCAGTGCCATTTGTTGTCTCAATCAATATTTCAACACGAGGACCAACTCTTACCGCCGAGGAAGTTGATCAACATCCTCAAGAGGGATCAGTGATGAAATGTGGGTAGTTCAAAGGATCAACAGTCGTGGTCCCCAAAGCACTGGGAAACCCCAGAGAAATGTAGAAGGGCTATTACTGAGCCCTGGATTTCTTCTAAACATTGACAAGTCATAACTCACAAGACCCCTGCTTGGCTTTTTAAATGATGACTGGTCTATTTCACAGGGCACTTGCCAGAGCAACTGCTCTTTGTTCCAAGAGGCTAAAGCCTGAAATACTCAGAGGTACAAATAACTGGTCAGAGAGGTGTATGACCCTTGGGCATATTTGTGTAAGGCCTGCCTTGGCACTCTCAGACCTGGCAACGACCCTGAAGGTGCCCTAAGTGGCACCTATCCATTGGGGGGTCCTGCAGAGTCATCTGGGTCAAACCCTTCCTCAGCACCACTGCCCTGAGCAAACCATATTTTAAACTTCAGCTTGAACTTTTAGAAGCAGGGTACCATTTATGTGGAAGAAGATGAAGAAGTGAATGGCTGGCATCTTCAAGTTTCCCATCCTTTTACCAGCTGCCTGCCAATGACAGAGGTTCACAGAGGACATGTATAGGGGTGGTCTCCCCAAGAACCACAGTTTGTGTTACTGTAAGTCTTGGATTTGAGTCTCTAGAACCTCTGAGGGACCCCTGACCTGGGAAGCTAGGCTGGACTGGATGGATTACATGTGAACGGCAGCCAGGATTTCTACCCTGGACTGGATGGATTACATGTGAACGGCAGCCAGGATTTCTACCCAAGCCAGGTAGGCCAACCCAAGTGGCCTGGGTCAGAGCAGGCTGACTGGTTTCCTGAGCCTTTGGTCCACATTCCAACTGCTCAGAGGCTCAGGCAAGAATGACATTGAGAGATGAAGCCAAGGAAATGCCTTGTCTCTTTGCAAGTACAGGGCAGAGCCAGACTAAGCCACCCACCTACATCCAGGCCTTCTCAGGACAGAACATGGGAGCAGGTGGAGGCCACAGGCCACTAACTGTATCCCCTGGGGGAGGGTTTTAAGAGGGAGAGGGGCCCAAAGTGAAATCCCCAAAGGGCAGATTCCACAGAGGCACATCCAGGCCCACATACCCCAAAGCTCACCCCCTCTCCTCCGTCCCCTGCCCCCAGTTGAAGGATCCTAGAGGCAGCTCTCACCCAGAGCAGAGCACTCCCCTGCCCAAAGCTAGACACGCCACCAATACTAGGAATCAGGAGTCAGGAGAGAGAGATACAACCCTTCCACTTGTCACTGTGTGAGCCCAGACACTGCTGAATACTCTACTGTAAAGTGCAGACAATGAGCCCTGCCTAGCACAGCTCAGAATTAAGCTAACACATGCAGGGTTTTGTAAACTGTAAAGTGCTATCCAAATGCCAAAGATAGTTTTATTATTCCAGAGTTCGAGGTCTTAATAAGCAACCAAATACCCTAAAAAGACAGTGTAGGTTGGATTGGCATCTTGTTAGTGTGCCAAGTCACTTCAGTCGTGTCTGACTCTTTGTGACCCTATGGACTATAGCTCGCCATGTTCCTCTGTCCATGAGATTCTCCAGGCAAGGATACTGGAGTGGGTTGCCATGCCCTCCTCCAGGGCATCTTCCCGAACCAAGGATTGAACCTGAATCTCTTACGTCTCCTGCGTTGGCAGGTGGGTTCTTGACCACTAGCGCCACCTCAGCACATAAGGCCTGAGACCTCTCTGAGGGTTTTCGCTCAAGACAATCTCTGAAACATTCAGTTATCTTCACCTGAGCCCAAGGAAGAGCCTCTTCTTGTGACGTGCAGACATAACAACATCCTCCCCCGAAAACTGGTTTGTACTGAGACGCTGTGGGTTCTTCCCTGAGGGAACGGGTTACTCACTTGGTTAGAGCTTCCACCGGTTATTTCCATGAGCTGGAAGACTCTCAAAAGGATGTGGCCTCCTGGTTTGTCTCAGCCTTTCCCGATGCTACTGAATCAGTCTGCTTCTCCCTCATCCGCTTGCACAGGGGCTGCCGAAACCACCCACACAGTGAGCTCATGGGAGGAGCTCAAGATGCTGCCACCATCTTGGGGGGTGCATTTCTGTGCAGTGGTCAATAAACAGACTCCAGGGCCCTGCAATTTGGGTTCTGATCCTGGCTTTGACACTCTCTGTGTTGGGCTCTTTAAAACATGGATAATCTAGATATTCCTCCCCCATCAGCTCATCAGGATTAAATGACATCATCTGTGTTAAAAATGCACTTGAATCTTATTACTGAGTTGGTGCCTTTGGCTACTGATTTAACTTCATGTGGTTGGCTTTCCCTTTCTTCTACTAACTGTTTCAAATAAATGATAAACTAACAACAAACAAGTAAATAAATTCCTTCTGTTCATGGGGAAGTATTTGTGTTATTTTATATTTTATTATACCAAATCTCCAAAACCCGCTCAAACATCTCTCTGGGTAAGTGTTCTATAGCTCCTTGGTTTACCTGCTCCAGCTGTGTGCTTATTTGCATAAGGACTCCTTCCACTGGCTAGTAATTGTTTATGTTAAACCATTAACTTGAGGTTAAGGAAAGAACCATGACACACAGGGCCTTGCTGAATAAAAGATGGTCAATAAATGGCAATTGTATTATTATTCCCTGGAATGACAACCCACATTCATCCTGCCTCAGAATTATTTTGCTTTCTCCTAAAATTACAGCTTTGGGAACATCCCTACTGATGGAATGAGAGCCTGGGAGTAGAGAGACTTGTCAAGATTTGCTCCTCTTTTGGCAGGAAATAGGATGAGATTCATCTTTTCTCATTGATTAGTCTCTGGACTCAACTGGAAGATTCAATTAAAGCACTATAGTTTCTGAGTATTTCATTCCCTGGAGGTGGCAGGGGGAATCCTGTCAATGATCATGTGACATAGGTCACAGGACATCGGTCCTTTTCAGAACTTGAGCGTGCAAAGAGTAAAGTCTTCCCTCTGATGGCTGAAACTTAGGGACACTGACTTTTTGGCGTTGTCACTTCCTTCCGAGGGGCGACCCTTTGTAAATAATCTGCTGGATGGCTGGATCCTCCAGTCATATCACTGTATCTGGGTCTGAGCAGCTGGTGGAACTGATGCTGGGCCAAGCCCTGGCCTTCAGTTGAGTAAAGGAGAGGATACAGAAGGCCGTTCAGACTGTTTCAGAGATGTTGCCTCTCGCCCTCACAGGACGAGGCAGCAGGACAGACAGGAATGGGGGGCTCTGGCTGAAGATCATCGGCTGGCCCCTGCATGCCAGGCCCTTCACCTGCACCATATCTAAACCTTACAGCCAGCCCCTGGATCAGAACTCATGAGCCCTCTTTACAGATGAAGGGACCAAGGCGTAGATTGCAGAGTGTCTAAGAACCTACAGATGAGAATCTCCTCTTGGAGAGGAGCCCAAATTGGTGAAGAGATAGAGAGTCATGCCTTTCCTCCTTCACATCTCCAGAGAGACTTCAGGAGGACTAGGCTCTGGGAGCAGGCTTATGAGCTCCTCAAGGTCCCGAGAGCCCTAGGAAGGTGGCAGACAGACTCAGGGTTTGCAAAAATTGGAGAGCATGCATTAGGTCAAAGCAGGGTACAGAATAGCCTCCACCGCCTCTCTCAATCCCCCCCCCACCCCCACAGAGTTAATTTGCTGTTAGAAAATCTGCACTAAGATATGTTCATTGAGGCAGAATCATTCATGAGAATCATTAACAGTTTCCCAAGTACAGGACAAACTCAATTCCACAACTGCATGGGCGTAAGAATCCCAGAAGGCTGGCTAGATCCTTCTCAAAACTCCATTTAGCCTCTGCTGGGAATGACCCAGCCTCACGTGGAAAAGGGTGGCCCAAGTGTGAGCTGCTACTGGCTCTCTGTTCGGAAAGCGAGCCCTTTCATGAGGCCCAGCTGTTCCTCAGGCATCCAGACAAGCTGGTCATGCAAAGGCAGAAAATGTGACAACTGTTGGAAAGCTTCAGCGGCCACTGATGGGAGCAATGGAATGCTCTCTGGAGCAGCCACTATACGGACAGTTAAAGCAGCCTATTATTCAGTTTATATAAAACATCCACCAGCTACATGGCACCAAGAACTGAATATCTCCATTCTTACCCAGTTCATGACATACTGGTCACACTGCCTGGGCACAAACTCTAGGAAACAACTTCACTAACCATCAAAATACACACGCTCAGAGGGAAAGGAAAAAAAGGTGGGGCGGGAGGGGGGGAAGCGTTCCTGAGTTCTGATCACCAAGTTCAAAGATTGCCCAACAGACAAAAAAAGCCATAGCAGTCAACAATGCCAACAAACGTCTTTCTCGCTTCAGCTGTGAAGTCTCCAAGACATTTAAGATTAGAAGACTTTGATAAAGAGGGTCTCAGAGCCACAGAGACCACATCAAATGCATCTTTAAAAAGAAAAAGAAGAGCCTGTGCGCATTTCCCAGTGAAGAATCCGTCCAAAGGATTTTGAAAACATTTTAATACACTTTGCTTCCAAAACATTGCATGCTGTTTCTCCAACAAATTCATGTGTGTTTCCAGGGAACTCCTGTTCCAAAAAAAAATTTTTTTTTTTACTTAGGTAGAAGAATGTGTGGAGATTCTTTTATGCCAATATGTTAACAGAGCTTCTCTTTTAATTGCTATTATTTCATAGAGCAGCAGTAATCATTCCTTCATCTGCTAAAGAAATATATAATCCAGCTGTGGTGGCTGTAGTAACAATACCACATCTGTGGATCATTGGCAACACTGGGGCAGGACCACTCAAATTTAGGCAGCCTTGGAGAGCTCTCTTTTAAACTCAAGCTGCACATGGGTACACTTTTCTGAGAGTGCGTATAAACTTTGATCAAACTGGTTGTTCCTTTGTATGCTGAAAATAGGTTGAGGAACCACACATAAGAAGAAGGCTCTCTTGGAATATTATTCCCAGGACCCAGTTGTTCCAAGAAGTCCCCAGACCTTCCTCTCACCCAAGGTCAGGTGGCTTTGCGCCAGTGCCCTTGTCAATTTCAAACAGAACAGGGAAAATGAATACTCTCGGTTTCAGGGAGGAGGTTTTACCGCGTGGCTGGCAGCGGAATGGACTGCTGGTTTTTCACTTAGCAGACCAACAGCTTCCGCAAAGAGCGTGGAAGTCACGGTTTTTGGTGACCGTTCCCGCCTTCTCCAGCATCTGAAGTCAAAGTATTAGTGAGCACTGGGTGGTAACATTCTAGGAATTGTCCCCCCTCTCACCCCACGGTTCTCTTTCGTCTTTCCCCAAAGCCCAGTAGCAAGCATCTTATTTCTAAGCCAATCTTCCACATTCAAATCCCCAGCCCAAAGCGCGCCCTGGGGCTTTCCATCTACAGACTATAAAATAAAACGCAGCGTAGCTGAGCCTTGACAGACTTTTATCCCCCAAAACACATGTCCCGTGGCTACTGTGCTGGAACGTCGACGGCCCCGCAGTACTGGGGTCCTTTCCCGTCCCAGACAATAGAGCAAGAAAATAAAATGAAAGTGGACTTACTGCTATGGCTTGCAGCCTTTCCTTGTGCAATTCCGCCTCTGCCATCCTGGAGAAGGGCACACAGCGAGGGAAAGAAGAAAGAAAAACAAAACACACGCTGTAGTCACCCCAGGAAATTGATGGGCACCCCGGGGGGAGCTCCTGGAACCCCAGGGAAAGCCTACGGGCGGCCGGGGATCTGCTCCGGGGGTGGCGGGCAGAGCTGTGCGCGCGGCTGGCTCGCCCCGCTCAGCGTCTGGCCCCCGCCCGGCCCGCCGCCTGGCTGCGCCCCAGCGCTGCCGCTCCCTGCATCTCCCGGCCGCCGGCCGCGGGCAGCCGCCGGGAGGGCGCGCTCGTCCCGCGCTCGTTCTCCGCCCTGACGTCTCCGCGCCTCGCTCCGCCCCTGGGGTGTGGGGGGTCCGCGGCCACGGCCCCCGGGCGGCTCTAGGCGGGCGGGAGCCACCCGGGCTGTAGCCGCAGGGAGTGGGGGCTCCCCCGGGGGCGACCAGGCACCGCGCGTGCGGGTGGGCACCCGGGGCGCACGGGAGCCGCTAGGGCGCAGGGTTGGTGCGCCCAGGTGGACACGTGCTCACTGGGGACCTGCAGAAGCCAGCCCCAAAGCC
Organism: Odocoileus virginianus; assembly: GCF_023699985.2. NCBI lineage: Eukaryota > Metazoa > Chordata > Mammalia > Artiodactyla > Cervidae > Odocoileus > Odocoileus virginianus. The sequence continues at coordinate 12,801,121 of NC_069704.1, forward strand.
TCAGGTAGAAAGCCGGGCCCCAGCACGTCCTGCCTTCTGGCTTGTGCCAAAAACCTGAACTCCACACGGGGGACATTTCCCACTGGGAAGGGCTGCCTCGCCCACATGCCTCAGATGGCAGGATCCTCAGAGGTCAAGTTGGCCAACGACAGTGTACAGCTGAACATAGGCCATCCCTCCGTGGGGTCAAATGTGGGTTAGAAAGACAACCACGAGTTTGTAGGTGCAGATTTTGTAGTTACAGGTGCTCCGCTGGCCAGGTTTGACCATTTACTAGCTGTAAAGCCTTGGGCAAGTCACTTAACCACTCTGAACCTCAGTTTCCTCATCTGAAAAGGGAAGTGCTGAATGAGATAAAGTATATAAACGTGCTTTGTAAAGGGCAATCTGTTCTTAACATTATCCTGCAATGTTCTGGGCTGACACGGGGGAGAATTGTTACTTCTATACTCAGTCTCTGAAAGGAAAAGTAGGATCTGGTCACTACAATATTTTACCTCTTCTTTACTAAAACGGGAGACCTGGGTTCGACCCCTGGATTGGGAAGAACCCCTGGAGAAGGGAATGGCTACCCACTCCAGTATTCTGGCCTGGAGAATTCCGTGGACGGTATAGTCCACCGGGTCCCAAAGACTTGGACATAGCTGAGTCACTTCCATTTTCAGTTTACTAAAACAGGAGATAGTACTAAAGTGCATCCTTTATGCCAGGCCCTGGGCTGGATACGAGAGATGGAGAAGATCCAGTCTAAACGGAAATAAAAGGTAAAAACAAACAAAATACCTCTTACCATCCAGGAGGAGGCTGCTAGAATTTCCAACATTCATAAGCAAACTCTCTTCCATTAAATGAAATAAGCATGAGGGGGGAAGGATGGGGGAGAAACCAACGTGACCTACTCAGGTGCTTGATCCAAGCAAGACTTAGGGCATTTTTAAAGGTATGCACATCAAATTTCTCTAAATTACCTCTATCCTGGGAAAATTCTTACAATTTCTACTAAATCAACTTTTCAACGTTCAGGGAGGTTTCACCTGTCACTTGAAGAGCAATTACTACTCTGCCCAAAGACTGAAACAGTTTAACTGATTGATTGATTTCCCTTTCTTTTCATCAGTGGAGCTGTTTGGGTCATAAATCCAAGCCAACACCAGATTTGACATCCCTCTCCAGTATATCCAGAACTTCTTTCTGGCTAAGACCCGTCACTTTCTTCAAACGCTGCATTTTCTCTTTACTTCCAGCGCCAGCTCCGGAGGACAAGTCTTTTGAGGGTGTTTTCTCACAGATATACAAAGCTGTTATTCAGCAGAGTGACTGTGTACCCAGCTAGAGCAGAGAATAACAAGATGAGCGAAGTGAGACCAGAGAGGTAGAAGGACTCAGTCAGAGTCATGGAGCTGGGATTTCAGCTCAGATCAGACCCTCCAGAGACCACATTCATAACCACCAGGCAGCAGGCTCAGCCAGTCATTCGAAGGGGAGGCAAGCCTCAGTGGTGAATAAGTGGTCCTTTCCCCTCCAGTGATACAGATATTAAAAAGGAATTAGAAGAACACAATGATGTGATGGATCTAATGTCACTGAACCATACTCTTAAATGATCAGTTTTATGTTATGTATATTTTACTATGATAAATTTTTAAAGGGCATGATGGAAGGTGAGATGCCTAAGCAAAGGGCTTAGGCACCTTTGGAAGTGACCAGTTTGAAAGCTTTGCATCTCAAGATAGAAGAATCAGGATTGGGAACATGCATCTGGCTGTCATCTACGTTGTGGTTCTAGCTAAAGAAATGTGAATGCCCAGAGTGAGAAAACAGAACAAACAACAAGAAGAGAAAGCCTAGCAAAGGAGGCTGAGGAAGTGTCATCTGAGAATGAGAAGGAAAAAAATCAAGATGGATGTTTCTATGAAAAATCACAATGGGAAAAAAAGGCTTTTCAACAGGGTCAGATGGTTTGGGGAGGTTTAAGAAAAATGATGCAGACTAAGAAGAGCCTTGGACAGACAGAAAGCCATGGGTGACGTGGAAAGAGCTGTGTGTGTACAGGGTGAACCTGTAAGCAGTGACAGAGAGCTGAGAATGAATGAGAGGTGGGAAAGGCATGTCCTTGAGTACAAAACACTCCTGTGAGGTATTTAGATATGGAAGATGAAGGTGTTGGATGAAGGTGCTCCCCATCAGTCTATGGGAAGCAAAGGCAAGTTAGAGGGTTGTTAGGTGAGGTGAGACTTGAATGTTTCAGAGTCAAAGGGAATTAGGTATCAGGGAAGTGAGACCAAAGACACAGTCAAAAGGGAAGATAAGTGATAGGTCTCAGATTAGATCAGAGGGCATTCAGACAAGCCCTGGTGGCCAGGTTAGCCTTGGAAAGAAGGGAAAATGAAAGAGGACAAAAGATGGAATGAATAAAAGTGAAGACATTTTAGTTGAAGGAGAGAGAAGTTGAATGAGCATATATCAGAAGCCTAGTTTTCTCAGCTGATGAAGTGCCTTTGGTTGAGATAGATGGGACTGTGGGACTTCAGAAAAATAGAAATGGTTTGTAAAGATACTGTGGGATATGGGGAAAACTAAGACATGATTCTTAATCAGAAATATGCATCAGAATCTCCTGGGTCACATTTCTCTGGATACATGTATAGAATTAAGTATCTATGGGGTGAGGTAGGGGTTAGGGATGAACCATTGTACTAATTGGGGGTTTACTAGGAATAGATAGAAGACTCTGATCAATTGTCCTCCATGGCTTTCAACTGCCTGGGACGATGATAGGCAGTGGTCGTGTTCACTAAGTGTTGAGGACTGTCAAAGCAGCTATGGCAAAAAGTCAAAGGAGAAAAGAAATTCAGAATGCCCAACCCTAGGGATATGTCCAGGTGGAAATGTAGCAGACTCTTCCATATTTTTTGGCTGCACAATTTGTGAAGCTCTTTTCATCTTTGGGGGAATTCCCATATCATAAGCCATAGAGAGAGTCAGAGCCAATTCCCAACATAGAAGCTGGGAAATGCCAGGCTCTTGTTTCCCAGGTCCCTGGAAGTTATGACATGGCATGCAATCCAGGCTGTGAGATACGTTCACTGGCCAAGGACCTTGAAGACACAGCATTAGAGAATTCTCTCAGGCTTTTGCTCATCTTTGATTCTGCCCATTGCTCAAGCCTCTTCTCATCCTCCCAGCTATTCTTCGAACTACGTGATAAATACACTTTCATTCATGCCTTCTCTGCTCCTAGCAACGCAAATCAGTTTCTGTTGCTTGTGACTAAGAGCCCTAAGTGAAACAGGAAGGCATGTGAAGAGTATAGGGAAAACATTTTCTCCTCTCCCAACACTCCTCCCTTCAAATCTCTAAATTTTAGCATTTTTAAATCATCAAAACCATTACAAACACAGACATTTATAACCCAAGTTGTACCATTTCTTTCATAAACTTTTATTGTGTAGTCATTTTACACTAGACATGAGGCAATGGCTTGGTATTACAAAGAATTCCTCGTCTAGTGCTAATATGGGTGACTTTTTGCCCTCCACACATTTGAAACCTCAAAAGATCTATTACAATGGGTGCATAACGTGTGTAACAAATCACTAGTTCTTGCTGGGACATTACACCACATTGCATAAGCACTGCCCGTATTGTTTAATGGTTTTTCTGATAGATGCTGTATTGCAAAGCATTGTATGAAGAGAATACAGAATGCTCGATTTGCAAAATAGATGCTTTGGTAATAAAAATTGCAGAATCTATTTTAGGGCATGAGTCCTTTGGGAACCACAGATGATCACAACCTATTCTCTGTGGGGAAAACAGGAGTTCTGAAAACCAAGAGGGAAATGACTCGCCAAGACCCACTGAGTAAGTTAAACTTTTGCTGAACAGAAGCTAAGAGTGTGAAATTTCAGAGTAACCTGAAGCTTTCCTTTGACAAAAGTAACTTTCAAAGGAATGCCAGGTGGTCCAAAATGCTTGTATTTGTATCAGCTCTCTTTTGCCTAAGATCTGTTACAATACATGGTCATTCAAAACATATGGCTACACAGAATCAAAAGGAGGGGAATGGTGCTGAGAGCCCTTTTGGCTCCTGTGGTTGTGAACAATTTGGGGAAGTTGATGGGATTTCAAGTATGTGATGTTTTTCTCAATGGGATTCAAATGACAGATCCATAGAGAGAGTCCCCATGGTGCAAGAAAGAGAAAGAAGTTAGAAAACAGCGTGCCAGTGTGGGAAATAGACTAGGCTGGATGTCACTTAAAGTATAGACTGTCGAAGTTCTCTACATAGAAGAATCAAAATGAGCAACTGGAAATCCATCTAGAAATGAACAATAGAACTTCCATTTGATGGCTTTCTTTTCTTTTGGCTAGCCTTGGCAATTATTGTTGTTCAGTCACTAAGCCATGTCCAGCTCTTTGCGACCCCATGAACAGCAGCATGAGCCTTGGCAGTGTCAGCTGATAAATTTCTGGAAAAAAACCTGGGGATATAAGGAGAGCACCGAGGAACAAGATCTGGATGGTTAGGGGTCATCCCATCTTCACCTTGCTGGGACATTCAGATGTTGATAAACATTCTGAAAAGTGGGATTAGGAGGTGGGTATGACAGAGAGAAAAGGCATGAGCTGTAAAGACAAGTTAGAATCCTGGTACTCGGACTGACCAGTGGCACAAATTGAATTCCCTTAGCTCAATATCCTCATCTCTAATGGAGGTTAAAAGATAACACTAACCTCATAGGGACATTGCAGGGAATCAAGATAGATTGAAAATTCACGAGACTGACCACAGTTGGCGCTCCAGTGATGGCAGGTCCTAATTATTCAACCCAATTGCCACTTCATTAACACTGTCACAGACCAAATCAAGTAAGTGACTTGGTTGTATCTACCCTTTTATGTTAGCTTGGTTTGTTTTTGTTTTTACAATGTAGGCTTTTCTTTTAAGAAAAGGGGTGAACCCTCAATAGTCTTTAAGTCCCCTACATGAATAGGTACTTCTCTTTCATCTTTTAAGAGGAAGGATTCTGCTCTCTGTCATTTAGTGCCTAGAAATTGCATTACCACACTCTCCCTTTAACGATTCATAGACACCTACAGCCTTATCTTTTGGAGTGAGTCAACTTAATAATTATAAATAAGAAGGAATGACAAGGGAATACTTAAGAGGACATGGATTAAGTCCAAGGAAAAGATGGAAAGAAAAGCTTAAGTGTTTAGGAAGTGGAGTGTTTAGGAAGAGAGCTACACGCCCACATATTAAAGGTGCTCCTTGGTGGAAGTAACTCAAGGTTTGGGGGTGAATTAGCTACAAAGTGGAAAACTCTTTGGGAAGGCCCATCTGGCTGTCTGATGCCAATGGACACAATCAGGTCACGGGCTTCTCAGACAGCTTAGGGGCCAGTCTAGATTGCCTTAAAACAATGACCACGAAGTGCCCTGTCAGCTTTGAATCCTGTTTTGCAGTGTGGCCATCGACGCTTTCATTGTTAACCATGATGTGATCACACCATACACATCCTGCAAGTCAGCACTGCTGACAAGAGAGAGATTTTCTAGGGGGTTGTCTGTGCAGAGACAGCGACCTATCAGTTCAATCCTGTGTGCCCTCCTGTCTGGGGAATGAATAATGAAATTGGGAAAGCCTAGCTCCAGCTCCTACCACCTATGTATGCTGAGCCCCTCTGATGCCCTTTGTAATGTCCAGCAATTCAATCCTGCATGCCCCTCTGTGCCCCATCCTCCATACACTAGCAAAATGGATCCAACTTGGGTTTGGCCCCTTAGAGCTGTTATCAAGAGAGCTCAAAGTCTCAAAAAGTACTCCTTACTGAGGGTATGGAGAAAGGGAACTCTCCTACACAGTAAGTGGGAATGTAAATTTGTGTAGACACTATGAAAAACAGTATGGAGTTTCCTTAAAAAAAAAAAAAAAAAACTAAACTAAAATTAGAGTTACTATATAATCCAGCAATCCCACTCCTGGGCAGATATGTGGAGAAACCTCTAATTTGAAAAGACCCATGCCCTCCTCAATGCTCACAGCAGCATTATTCACAATGGCCAAGACATGGAAACAACCTAAAATATACATTGACAGATGAATGGATAAAGATGTGGCGTGTATACACAGACACAGATACACACAGATACATACATATGCATACAGCAGAATATTGTTGTTGTTGTTTAGTTGCTAAGTCATGTCTGACTCTTTTGTGACCCCATGGACTGTAGCCCACCAGGTGCCTCTGTCCATGGGATTTCCCAGGCAAGATTACTGGAGTGGGTTGCCATTTCCTTCTCCAGGGGATTATCCCAACCCAGAGACTGAACCCACATCTCCTGCATTGGAAGGCGGATTCTTTACCCCTGAGCCACCTGGGAAGCCCACAATAGAATATTACTCAGTCATAAAAAAGAATGAAATAATGTCATTTGCAGCAACATAGACGGACCTAGAGATTATCATACTAAGTGAAGTAAGTCAGACAGAGGAAGAAAAATATCAAATATCATATGATATCACTAATATGTGGAATCAAAAAAATGATAGAAATGAATATATTTATGAAACAGAAACAGACTCACATAGAAAAAATTTATAATTACCAAAGGGGAAAAGAGGGGGGATGCATTAGGAGTTTGGGATTAGCAGATACAAACTACTATATATAAAGTAGATTAAAAAGAAAGTCCTACTGTGTAGGACCTTATACAGGAAACTATAAGATATTCAGTGTCATTCAATAACCTATAATATAAAATAATCTGAAAAAGTATATATATATATACATACATATACACATGCATACATATAACTGAATCACTCCAGAAATTAACACAATGTTGTAAGTCAACTATACTTCAACAACAAAAAAAAATTGCTCCTTACTAAATGTAACCCTTCCAGATGGGGCATCATGGACAGACAGCCTTTCTTCAAAACAGCTCAAGATAGAATGGGAAGAGCACCAGACAAAATCTCAACACTAGGTCCTAATCCTAACTCTGCCATTTACTGTGTGACCTCAGAAAAGTCACTTAACTGCTCTGAGCTGAAGTTTTCTATTTGTACACTGGGGAAGAGACAGCTAACTACCACACAAGGTTCTTGTAGGGACGAAAGGAACTCATGAATGAGAACATGCCTTAAGAACTATAAATGTTCTCAGAGTGGCAAAGACAACAGTGAAAGAGATGCCTTTGAAGTCAGGAACGCAGAGTGGTAAGGACTGGTCAGTGGGGTGGCGGCAGGGGTTGGTGGGGTGAGGTGATGTCTTTCAGACTGCAACATTCTCTAGCAGGCACAGGCTTGGCCCACCAGGAGAAAAGACTCAGCTAATAGATAAGACAAAAGAAGCTTCCAGGTGTCTGATGAGTTTCTAAGACCATCAAATCAGTAAATGAAAATGTCCAATGCAACCCAAGGCTCTCTTGGCCTCCTTAATGTCCCTCAATCACTCAAGTGATTTCTGCTTTATCCAGTCAAATGGTTCACATCCTGATCTACAATATTTAATTAGCTTTGTGAAATGCAGAGAATACGATGCAGGGTCTGAGCATGTGGTGGGAGCAGCAGAAAGAAGGAACCAGAAATCCTTGAATCTTTTCTGCCATCTGTGTGTGTCAAACTTAGATTGGAAAGCTACCTGGTCCGTGTTTACAGGACGGTGCCCTCCTTTCTCATTCATTCAGAGCTAAATTTATCCCACGAGAGGGAACGGCATACTTGGGGAGGTGGGGGTGGAAAAAGAGTGGACGCAGAGGCGTCTGCTTGACTGGGAGCCAGGAGCTCTGGGGGCGGGGAGCCCGTCCGCTGAGTGGGGAGTGAGCATGAACAAGACTGCAGGTCCTGCGTTAGAGACAGCAGTTCCCTGAGCTGCCGGGAGCCCTTAGGTCTGGCTCAGTCCTTCGGGAAATGGACACTCAGCCACTCTCCAGGCTTCTCCCCAGTGAGAGCAGTGTCTGTCCCCTGGGGGAAAGCAGCTGGCAGAGCCACGTCCAAGGCACAGCTGAGCCGGCCTTCTCTGCTGATGTCACTCCCGTTGTTTTGTCTCCGGGGACAGCTTTCTTGGGCTGGGCGTGGGGGAGAGAGGGGTTGCTGCCTTCTAGGGTCTGAGCTGGATTCATGCTGTGCACCCACATTTGGATGTCAGACTGTGCTACGACCCCGGTGTCTCCTGTCGGTCCTTTATGATTTCACCTCTTCCCACTCAGTTCCTCTCTTTCCTCCTCTGGTTCCTCACTTTCATGCTTCCCTAAGTCAAGCCCTAGTGACGCCATCTTTTGCCAGTGGGCAAGCCATGGAGATTGAGATGGCATTTCCTGTGGCTGGAGAGCTCTCTGCTAGAATGGAAGATCTCCATCTGTAGACGGGCAGTCCTTTCCAGCCGGAGCTCGGTCCCCTTTTGGCATGGAACTCCTCTTTGCTGGGATGGGGCAGGGGAGGCTCCTAGGGTTTGGGATGGTTCTCCTTTGTTTCAGGCTCAGAAGTCACCATACATCTTTGTCAGAGCTTTACGCTGTTTTTAGCCTCCAGTCCCCCTACTTCTCCCCAGAGAACTTGACACCTTCTTCATCTGTTTGTCCCATTCCAAATTTGGTGCTTTCTCATACCATGAGCTATGCCTGGAATGCAGACTCCCCCTCCCTTTTCTAACTTCCCAAGTCCCCTCTTGTTAACTCGACTGCGTTCCAGAAATCCCACCCCCTCAGGGTACGCATGGTGGTCCCTCTGGGAAAAAAAAGTGGTTATCCCTCCCAATTCCTAACATAGTGTGTGACTAACAAATTATTTACTTGATTTATCCCTCTCTCTGTTAACTATAAAAATGATAAAGTCAGAGTTCTGAAGGAGATCTCGGATTCATCAGCATCCTACAAGCTACCACGATGGTTGGTTGCATGTAACAAAGCTCCTAGGTTGGCAGGAAGCATGAATTGGACCAACTGGACCTTACATCTCAATTCTACTACTTCAAGACCTTGAGAAATGGACTTGACTTCTCTGAGCTTAAGTTACTCTTACTCTGTAAAATGGGAAAGATATTAGTATCCATCTTACAAGATTATCACAAAATCAAGTGATTATAATCCAGTGATGTCATGTGCATGCATGCTAAGTTGCTTCAGTCATGCCCGACTCTTCATGACCCCATGGGCTATATAGCCCACCAGGCTCCTCTGTCCATGGGATTCTCCTGCCAAGAATACTGGAGTGGGTAGCCATGCCCTCCTCCTGGGGATCTTTCTGACCCAGGGATCGAACCTGCAGCTCCTGCATTGCAAGTAGATATCTTGCTGCTGAGCCACCTGGAAAGCCCACGTGATATTATGTATTCATCATGTAATGTACCTCCTGACATGTTGAAGGTGGTCATGAATACTGTTTCAAAATCATGAACCTCATCTTATTTATTCATCCATCTGTGTCACTCTGGATGTGTTCTTACCTAGATATGCTTTTATTCAACCAAAGATTCTGAGTCATTTGTTCAGCCCATCACCAGGTGCTATGGACTGCATGTTCATGCCCGAGCTCTCAAATTCAACTGTTGAAACTCAAATCTCCAATGTAATGGAGATGCAGCCTTTGGGAAATAATTAGGTCATGATAATGGAGCCCTCATGATGGGATTAAAGAAGAGACAGTAGAGAGCTTGCTTTTCTCTCTCGTCCCACCATATCAGGACACAGCAAGCAGATGGCCATCTGCAAATCAGGAAGAGGGCCCTCACTAGGAACCCAATATCTCAGTACCCTGATCTCGGACTTTTCAGCCTCCAGAACTGGAAGAAATAACATTTGTTGTTTAAGCCACCAATCTGTATAATTTTTCACAGCCGCTGAAGCTAAGACCCCAGGTACGGCCGATTCAGCCCTCAGTCTAGACCAGCACCGACTCGTGAAAGCTCCGGACCCTTGCTTCTTGCCTCTCGAGTTGGCTCTCCAAGGTCTTCTGATGCTGTTCCAAACAAAATGTTTTGGAACATTTTGGCTTTGCCAGATTCTGCACCTATCATGAGGGATTGAAGGAGACAAAAGTGCAATGTGTCCTAGGGGGTGATTTATGCTACCATCTACAACAGTGATTCTAAGCTTCTCAGGAGGGCAGATCAGAGGACGAGATAGTTGTATGGCATCAACAACTCAATGGACATGAGTTTGAGCAAACCCTGGGAGATAGTGAAGGACAGGGAAGCCTGGCATGCTGCAGTCCATGGGGTCACAAAGAGTCAGACAGAACTGAGCAACTGAACAATAAGAGTGACCCTCACAGGTCTCCCCCAGAAGGGGCTTGTCTTGCATCTGTGTACGGTAAGCATCTTATCAATCCCTTCTGGCCTCCGACGATCATGTTGAAACTGCTTTCTATTCTAGGTGGAAACAATTGAAAAAAAAAAAGAAAACAGGGATCAGTTTGAACAGAATAATAAAATTATTTGTCCACCATCACCTTCAAACGGTTAGGCTCTATCCTGTCAGGCATCTTATGAACAGCCTCCAGTATTCAAAATCCACTTTCCAAAGCCCTGCCCCACTTTCCTGCTTCCACCACTGCTGGCTGAAGTCATCTGACTTCCATTTTGGAACTTCCCACAAGAATTCAAGCTCGGTCCAAAACCTCTCCAGCCTCCAAGGAAAACAGACCGTTGCTGAATTAAAGACACTGTTAGGTCAGTTGGAGCCAAAATAAATGGAACCAGCTTTTCCTTAATAAGGGGGAAGCAGCCTTCCCAGGGTGGTGACCTAATGAGGCACGGGACAAATGGGTGTCAGCTTTCAAACCCCAGCCCCTTGGAAAGCCAGGCAAAAGATATTTTCTTTCAGGAGGAGCTTCAACAGGCTTGGAGGCAGCCTGGAGGTTTCACACTTGCCCTTTGAGCAAGTGAAGTCCTAAATTCGATAATCCTATTATTTAAAAAACATTGTAACAGCCCTTGTCCGTAGGGGAAACATTTATTTGGTAAGAATATGACCACTGATGGAAAAAAATGGGCAAAGATACTCTTTTGCCGTTTTACTTTAATAGGGGTACAAACTACTATTTTCCCAAGTTATAATAAAGCAGGAACAAATTGAGTTAAGCAAAAAGCTGAAAGTTTCTAAGTTTATTTCTAAATTAAATGAAGGTCTAAGGCATATTGGAGAGAGCAGTTTGAATTTGAATATAAAAGGTGGTTTTGTTTGTTTTTGGTTGGTTTTTTATCTTTAATAAGCACTGATGTGATACTTTGTCCCTGGATCCCTTCTATTAGTAAGTGCTTTGGAAACATTAGCAAGTGTAAGCCTCTCAATGACTCAAACAGTGAAGATTCCGCCTGCCAATGCAGGAGACCCAAGAGATGCGGGTTTGATCCCTGGGTCCGGAAGATCCCCTGGAGAAGGAAATGGCTAGCCACTAGGAGATCCTGGTGAGCTACAGCCCATGGGGTCGCAAAGAGTCAGGTACGACTGAGCAACTAAACGCACAGTCCTCAGCGCAGCCCTATGAAGGCAGCACTATTATTACACCCATTTTACAGATGAGACACTGAGACACAGAGAGCTTCTGGGCACACAGCTCAAAGGAGCAGATGCAATAATATCAGGTGATCGGCTCATGCTGCTGGAAGAGAGTATCTGTGTGGGACTATTTAAATGTTGGGAGAATTTATCTTTATAAATAATATGCATTTAAAAGAGGTGAAATGATTCCTTTTGAGGTACTTAGAATATTATCTTCTCTGAGGGTTAAGACCTCAGGTAACAACAAAAGGGGGAGAGTGCTAAGTCAACTTCTTCCATCTTTCTCCTTCCTTTCTTTATAGAAAGGGCACACATATTGGGCACATACTCCATACCCAAGCATTATCCCAAGTGCTGGGGTTCAGCAGAGAATGGGACAAAGAAGCTGCCTTTCTGAACTTCCAGGGAAGGGAGAGAGACAGAGAGACGTTAAACATAGAAAAATCTATAATCTAAGTCCATCCTAAAGGAGATCAGTCCTGGGTGTTCATTGGAGGGACTGACGTTGAAGCTGAAGCTCCAATACTTTGGCCACCTGATGTGGAGAGCGGACTCATTTGAAAAGACCCTGATGCTGGGAAAGATTGAGGGCAGGAGGAGGAGGGGACCACAGAGGATGAGATGGTTGGATGGCATCACCAACTCAATGGACATGAGTTTGGGTGGACTCCAGGAGTTGGTGATGGACAGGGAAGCCTGGCGTGCTGCAGTTCATGGGTTCGCAAAGGGTCAGACATGACTGAGCGACTGAACTGAACTGAACTTCAGAAATATTCCAAAGAAAAGCACATTGAAGGGAGAGTGGTATGCAGATGAAGGAGCGGCACTCCACCAGAGACCTGAGTGCAGTGAGTGACAGAGCCACGAGAATATTGAGGGAAGAGCATTCAGAGCTGAGGGAACAGCACACGGGAAGGCTCTGTTCCATGAGTGTGCTCAGATCCACTGGAGGACCACTGAGCAGACCAGAGTGACGGGGGCAGGAGGGGCGAGGAGTCAGGTGTGACAGAGGCCAGAGAATGATCCAATCAGAACATGGCCTTGGGAGGGTTTAGACACGCTGTGACGGGATGTATTTACACCTTAAAAAATCAGGGACTGCCAGTGACGAGGGAGAGTAGATGTGAGCAGGAGATCGGATGGAGGACAATGCAGGATTCCTGCAACAGAACAATGGAACGGCGAGACAGCAGTAGACAGAATAATGGCCTCAAAGATGTCTGTGCCTTGGTCCCTGCAGCCTGTGACTGTGTCACCTCACATGGAAAAAGGGACTTCGGTGGCATGAACATAGGTGGGCTCTGATGGAATTAGTGCCGAGACAGACCCAGGAAATCTTCACTCCGGCTGGAGGAGAGGCAGGGGACAAGGATCCAATGTCAGCTAAGGGGAGGGGATGCAGACCCCGTGGGTTCAACTCCACAGTTTACAAAATAAGAGTATAAACATGGGAAAATTGCATGATTTCTCTAAGATCAGGCTCCTTTGATCAGAAAAGGAAATTAATAGTGACTAGATGGTGATTGCAGCCATGAAATTAAAAGACGCTTACTCCTTGGAAGGAAAGTTATGACCAACCTAGATAGCATATTAAAAAGCAGAGACATTACTTTGCCAGCAAAGGTCCGTCTGGTCAAGGCTGTGGTTTTTCCAGTGGTCATGTATGGATGTGAGAGTTGGACTATAAAGAAAGCTGAGCGCCGAAGAATTGATGCTTTTGAACTATGGTGCTGGAGAAGACTCCTGAGAGTCCCTTGGACTACAAGGAGGTCCAACCAGTCCATCCTAAAGGAGATCAGTCCTGGGTGTTCATTGGAAGGACTGATGCTGAAGCTGAAACTCCAATACTTTGGCCACCTCATGCGAAGAGTTGACTCATTAGAAAAGACCCTGATGCTGGGAGGGATTGGGGGCAGGAGGAGAAGGGGACGACAGAGGATGAGATGGCTGGATGGCGTCACCAACTCGATGGACATGAGTTTGAGTAAACTCCAGGAGTTGGTGATGGACAGGGAGGCCTGGCATGCTGCAATTCATGGGGTTGCAAAGAGTCAGACACGACTGAGTGACTGAACTGAACTGAACTGAACCGAACCGGTAAGGGTATTCTGAGGACCAAAGGACACAATCCATGTCAAGCCCTGTGCCTGGCAGGTACTAAGTGCTCTCATAAACACTGAGTGGCAGCATTCCTGTTAAGAGCATTGGTCCCAGGATGTTCTGGGGTCAAAATCAGCTCTATATTCACTAAATGGGGGACCCTGAGTGAGGTACTTAAGTTTCCTCAATTTCATCCTAGGTAAACTCAGGTTAATATTATGTACCTTACAGGGTGCATGGGGAGGCCTGTGTTGGCTTTTGTTACTCTGGTGATGAAGGTGATAAATAATGCATGCCTTCTAAAATTATAATTAATGTTGATTCCAGATCTTAGGAATCATAAAATATGAAGGCATCCTATCCTATCCTATCCTAAAGGATAGGTTTGTCATGTAAAAAATAAGTCTTTGTAAAAGGATATTTGGGATCCCCGGGTGGCTCAAAGGTAAAGCATCTACCTGCCATTGCAGGAGATGTGGGTTCAATTCCTGGGTTGGGAAGATTCCCTGGAAAAAGAAATGGCAACCCACTCTAGTATTCTTGCCTGGAAAATCCCATGGACAGAGGAGCCTGGTGGGCTACAGTCCATGGGGTCACAAAGAGTCAGACACGACTGAGCAACTACACAACAGATATTTAAGTGACTCACAATTTTGCCTCATCAATATGCAGTGAAAGGACAATGTAACAGGAACTACATGCACAGTGAGTGAAGATGCTCTCAGCTCTGCCTTCATCAGCGTGAATTCACAATGCTTGTGAAGCCACCTTGTTCACCCAGGCAGCGAGGGCCTCTGCTTACAACTTAAACCTTGCAGTGGACTACTTGGAGAAAATCTCAGTGAGCTTTCAAAAAGATGCAGATGCCATCTTGGAGAGTTAAGAACTAACTCCTACACCTGTTAGCCGGCTCAGATTTTTAACCCCCCACCCCCTCCCCAACCTGGTCTGACTGTAGGTCTTCAAGCCATTCCACCTGGGCTGCATCAAGGGCCAGGTACTTCGGCACTTACTGATGGCTGGAAAACCCTCAAGTCGTCTGTGCCAAAAACAGAGGCAACAAAACGATGATCCCCGCTCAGCAGTGTAATTGACTCAGCAGTTCAGACACAAACAAATGGCCCTTTTGTGGGCAAGATGATGACCCAGAACTCTGAAATCTGAAGAGCTAAGTGCTAAATGTGCAGTATTTCCTTAAACGCTTCTGAAAGGACTCCTGGGACTGTAATGAATGTTCATTTGACATATCTTAGCAAGGAAGTCAGAGAAAGCCTGCCTGCCTCTCCTCCCAGGGTCTGGCTGAGTTTGTGAGGGATAGGGGAGCTTCCGGGAGCTAGGATGTGATGGACCTGGGTGTAACCAGCAACCACATGGCCTCTGTCACAATCAGTCCTGGTGCTGACATCAACCCCCCGAACAAGCTGCAGGTCTCATCTGCTTGGGCTCAGGGGTTTGCTCCAAAGTCTCACTACTCCTTGTGTGGTCTGTGGACAGCAACAACCATGTCAATGTTGACATGCAGCTTCTCACTGGCCTGAAACGTACTGAATCAAAATCTGCATGTTTATAAGATTCCCTGGTGATCTTTGGGCAGATTCAAATTTGAGAAGCTGCAATCTAGGGCCAACACAAAGGTCCATATAGTCAAAGCTATGGTTTTTCCAGTAGTTATGTCTCATAGATGTGAGAGCTGGACCATAAAGAAGACTGAGCACTGAAGAATTGATGCTTTTGAACTGTGGTGTTGGAGAAAAGTCTTGAGAATTCCCTGGACAGCAAGGATCAAACCAGTCAATCCTAAAGGAAATCAACCCTGAATATTTATTGGAAGGGCTGGTGCTGAAACTGAAGTTCCAATACTTTGGCCACCTGAGGTGAATAGCTGACTCATTAGAAAAGACCTGGATGCTAGGAAAGATTGAGGGCAGGAGAAGGGAACGACAGAGGATGAGATGGTTGGATGGCATCACCGACTCCATGGACATGAGTTTGAGCAAACTCCAGGAGATGGTGAAGGACAGGGAAGCCTGGTGTGCAGCAGTCCCTGGGGTCGAAGAGTCAGACAAGACTGAACGACTGAACAAGAACAATCTAGGGCTGACTGGGTCTTCACTGTGACAGTGTAGTAGACCTGGGCTGCTTTAAAGTAACACCCATCCCTGGGGCCCCCCTCCAGACCAACCATAGTAGCATCTATTTTCAAATTTTATTATGCAGCTTGGATTAAGAGCCATTGATCTAGAATTTCACTGATAATGATGATGATAGCAAAGATAGCAGGTAACCTTATCAAGAACCTACACATGTCAAACTCTTGTTATCACTATGTTAACTCATCCCAGTCCTACAAAGAGGTACTATTATTTTCTCCACTTCAGAGATGAAGAATTAAGAAACCATCTAAGGTTATAGAAGGTAGATGTGGCAGAGTGAAATCTGTGCTTTTAACCTCTCCACAAATCACTGAGCCTGCCACAGATTGACTTTATCAGAATCTCTGGGGGTGAGGCCTAGGGAGTCACAGTCTAAACTTCTGCAACAGCTGAATCTTTTTCATACTAGAGTGTAATATATGAGAACCACAATTTATCTACTCCCTAAGGGGCTTCTTTAATTTAGGACTTTGGAAATTGAGACAAATCAGAATACTCTAGGGAGCTGTGATGAATTTTCTCAGTAGTCACTTTGGATATTATGTACTGGAATGTTTTAACACATACCTGTTGGTAGTTTAAACTACTCAGATACAAGCCTTGAGTAGTCACATTCAGTCCTCTAAAAACTGGTCAGATCTTTTAACCACAAATGGTCCCAGATTTAATCCAGGTTTCACCTTGTGGTTCCACATGATCCCTGACTCAACAGTTTTCCTTTACCCAGTTGTTATTCATTCATCTATCCATTCACCCCTCCATCCACATCTATTCATCCATCCCCCCAATGTCATCCACCCATCCATTCATCTACACAGACATCCAACCATTTACCCATTCATCCATCTACTTATATATCCACCTGCCCATCCATCCTTCCATCCAACCAACCAACCAGTATTCAACACTTTACTGCCTGGCGTTGAGGTATACAGTTGAGTAAGGCACAATCCTCAAGAAGCAATGGAAACATTAAACATATCTTTACAAAATAATGAATGAAGTTTGATGACAGGGATAAGTTCAAGAGGTGCTAGGGGTAAAGAGGAGGAAGTCAGTTCCTGGTATCTGGGGGTGCTGCCTGGGGAGGGTCCAGGAAAACTCCCCAGAGGGTGGAAAATGAGAACAGAATATCAAAGGATGCACAGGCTCCCAGTAGGGAGGAGGATGGTCCATAGGGAGGGGACAGGCTGTGCAAGAGCCAGGAAGCATGAGAGAGTGCCGTTGTGTTTGGGACGCTAGAAGCTATCCTGTTTTGAAAAGAGATGTGCAAGATGGAAGAAGGTGGAGATGAGGCAGGACCAGGTCACAGCCCTGCTCAGCACATCACATGTCCTCCTGCGGGTGATGGGGAGCCACCAAAGGGGGAAAACAGGGGAGTCACTTTGGAAAGGTCGCTGGGGCTACTTATTAAGAACAGATGTTTGGGTAAAGCCTAGAGGCAGGGGGACTATTTTCAGAGTCAGAAATGAGAAGTTCCTGAATTACAAATAATAGCTATGACAACTGTATTGGATTGAATAATCCCTGGAAGATATGTCCAAGTTCTAGTCCTCAATACTTGTTAACATGACCTTATCGGGAAATGAAGACTTGGCAGATGCAGTTAAGGATCTTGCTATGAGGATTCTTTAATATCCGCAAGTCAATCAATGTAATACACCACATTAACAAATTGAAAGATAAAAACCATATGATTATCTCAATAGATGCAGAAAAAGCCTTTGACAAAATTCAACATCCATTTATGATTAAAACTCTCCAGAAAGCAGGAATAGAAGGAACATACCTCAACATAATAAAAGCTATATATGACAAACCCACAGCAAGCATCACCCTCAATGGTGAAAAATTGAAAGCATTTCCCCTGAAATCAGGAACAAGACAAGGGTGCCCACTTTCACCACTACTATTCAACATAGTTTTGGAAGTTTTGGCCACAGCAATCAGGGCAGAAAAAGAAGTAAAAGGAATCCAGATAGGAAAAGAAGAAGTGAAACTCTCTCTGTTTGCAGATGACATGATCCTCTACATAGAAAACCCTAAAGACTCTACCAGAAAATTACTAGAGCTAATCAATGAATACAGTAAAGTTGCAGGATATAAAATTAACACACAGAAATCTCTTGCATTCCTATACACTAACAATGAGAAAACAGAAAGAGAAATTAAGGAAACAATACCATTCACCATCGCAACAAAAAGAATAAAATACTTAGGAGTATATCTACCTAAAGAAACAAAAGACCTATACATAGAAAACTATAAAACACTGATGAAAGAAATCAAAGAGGACACAAACAGATGGAGAAATATACCATGTTCATGGATTGGAAGAATCAATATTGTCAAAATGGCTATACTACCCAAAGCAATCTATAGATTCAATGCAATCCCTATCAAACTACCAACGGTATGTTTCACAGAACTAGAACAAATAATTTCACAATTTGTATGGAAATACAAAAAACCTCGAATAGCCAAAGTAATCCTGAGAAAGAAGAAGGAACTGGAGGAATCAATCTGCCTGACTTCAGACTCTACTACAAAGCCACAGTCATCAAGACAGTATGGTACTGGCACAAAGACAGAAATATAGATCAATGGAACAGAATAGAAAGCCCAGAGATAAATCCACGAACCTATGGTCACCTTATCTTCGACAAAGGAGGCAAGGATATGCAATGGAAAAAAGATAACCTCTTTAACAAGTGGTGCTGGGAAAACTGGTCAACCACCTGTAAAAGAATGAAACTAGAACACTTTCTAACACCATACACAAAAATAAACTCAAAATGGATTAAAGATCTAAATGTAAGACCAGAAACTATCAAACTCCTAGAGGAGAACATAGGAAAAACACTCTCCGACATAAATCACAGCAGGATCCTTTATGACCCACATCCCAGAATTTCAGAAATAAAAGCAAAAATAAACAAATGGGACCTAATGAAACTTAAAAGCTTTTGCACAACAAAGGAAACTATAAGCAAGGTGAAAAGACAGCCCTCAGATTGGGAGAAAATAATAGCAAACGAAGCAACAGACAAAGGATTAATCTCAAAAATATACAAGCAACTCCTCCAGCTCAACTCCAGAAAAATAAATGACCCAATCAAAAAATGGGCCAAAGAACTCAACAGACATTTCTCCAAAGAAGACATACAGATGGCTAACAAACACATGAAAAGATGCTCAACATCACTCATTATCAGAGAAATGCAAATCAAAACCACAATGAGGTACCATTATACGCCAGTCAGGATGGCTGCTATCCTGAGGGTGTGGAGAAAAGGGAACCCTCTTACACTGTTGGTGGGAATGCAAATTAGTACAGCCACTATGGAAAACAGTGTGGAGATTTCTTAAAAAGCTGGAAATAGAACTGCCATATGACCCAGCAATCCCACTTCTGGGCATACACACCAAGGAAACCAGATCTGAAAGAGACACGTGCACCCCAATGTTCATCGCAGCACTGTTTATAATAGCCAGGACATGGAAGCAACCCAGATGCCCATCAGCAGACGAATGGATGAGGAAGCTGTGGTACATATACACCATGGAATATTACTCAGCCATTCAAAAGAATTCATTTGAATCAGTTCTAATGAGATGGATGAAACTGGAGCCCATTATACAGAGCGAAGTAAGCCAGAAAGATAAAGACCATTACAGTATACTAACACATATATATGGACTTTAGAAAGATGGTTAACGATAACCCTATATGCAAAACAGAAAAAGAGACTCAGATGTATAGAACAGACTTGTGGACTCTGGGAGAAGGCGAGGGTGGGATGTTTCAAGAGAACAGCATTGAAACATGTATATTATCTAGGGTGAAACAGATAACCAGCCCAGGTTGGGTACATGAGACAAGTGCTAGGGCCTGGTGCACTGGGAAGACCCAGAGGGATCGGGTGGAGAGGGAGGTGGGAGGGGGGACCGGGATGGGGAATACATGTAAATCCATGGCTAATTCATTTCAATGTATAACAAAAACTACTGTAATGATGTAAAGTAATTAGCCTCCAACTAATAAAAATAAATGGAAAAAAAAAAAAAAAGGATCTTGCTATGAGGGCATCCTGTGTTGAGGGTGGATCCTAACCCCAAAGACTGGTGTCTTTATAAGAGAAAGGAGAAGGAGATTTGAGACACACAGACCCAGAGGAGAAGGCAGAATGAAGACAGAGCCAGAGACTGGAGTTAGGCAGCCAATCGACCAAGGGTCGTCGAGGATTCTGGTGATAGCCACCAGGTCCTAGGAGAGGGACAGGGGACAAATTCTCCCTCGGAACCTCCAGAAGGAATCAACTCTGTTGACTCCTTGACTTCAGACCTGACTTCCAGAGCTCCGAGAGAATACTCTTCTGTTGTTTTAAGCCAACTCCTCCCTCTGTCTGTGGTAATTTGTTGCATTTGCCCTAGGAAATTAACACAGCAACTAAAATCAACTCCTGACTCTATGCCAGGCACCGGGTGAATGCTGCAGAGGGTGCTGGTTCGTAGCACCCACAGCATGCCTAAGGTAAGTCCTAGCAGCAGCATTCCCATCTCTCAGGTGAGCTCCCAAGGCAGAGGGAGGCTTGGCCATCCACTCAGGGTTCTAAACCAGTAGGTGGCTGAGCAGCTTTCTCACGCAGGCAGTCTGGGAGCAGAGCCTGAGCTTTCAGCTCCCTGGTCTCACGTCAGACAGATGGAGAGGAAGGAGAAGATTTGAGGAGGTGGGAAGAATGACTAGGACCTGGCAATTCACCGGGCATCTGGAGGGCAGGCCGGAGGGATCGAGCCTCCTAGATTTCAGGTGCTGGGGGGCCTCCATCCTCTAGTCTCCATCAGCCTCTGTCTTCCCTGCCACACCGCCCCCCAAGATGTCCTCACCTGCCGACCTTCGCCCTGCTCTTTGCACTCGCTTCTCAAGAAGTCCTCCTTGGCTCTCCCCAAATACATCCTCAAAATGGTCCTACTCTTGATTCCCTGGAAAGTGGTCTCACTGCCCACTCTTCTCCGTGTCAGCTCTGGCTTTTCTTAAATCTTTGAGCTCTCACCCAGCACAGAAACTTCTTCTGATCCCAGATTCTCATGTTTATTCTGGTCTCTGCTCTCAGCATGAGACGGGGGAGCCTGGTGGGCTGCCGTCTATGGGGTCTCACAGAGTCAGACACGACTGAAGCGATTTAGCAGCAGCAGCAGCTCTCAGCATCCCTGCCTCTCTCCTCCCACCATCTCCGTCTCCCTGTAAAATGAGGAGGCAAGGCATCCAGGTCATGGGCTGGGAGGAAAACCATGTCTTCCAAGGGAAAAGGTTACAGCTTCCTCAGTGCTATTTTCTTCCTCTTTCCCTTTAAAACATTTCCCATTCTCTCAGCTCAAGGCTGGGACCGAAAAAGAAAAGCATGCAAAAATACTTTTTGCTCCTTTATAATGACTTAGGTTTTTATCTTTTTTCCTGGATCGCAGTGAGTGGGTTACATGAGCCTGGGCTACAACGATAAAGCACAGAATCTACAGTGTTATTGCCATATAGAGGCATATTTCAGGGCCTATTTCAGGGGCTTCTCCAGTGGTTCAGCAGTAAAGAATCTGCCTGCAGTGCAGGAGTTGCAAGATACACAGGTCTGATCCCTGTAAGGAAGACCCCCTAGAGAAGGGCTTGACAACCCATTCCAGCATCCTTACCCGGAGAATCCCACGGACAGAGGAGTCTGGTGGGCTGTAATTGATGGGGTCGCAAAGAGTCGGACACAACCTAAGTGACAAGCACAGCCCACGCTGCTATTTCAAGAAATAGCCAGCTCCTACCATTTCCTCTGTGGGTCTGTGATGGCAAATGTGCCAGTCAGCATAACTGATCATTTAAAGGTGGATATTAGCATGATTCTACACATCTAGTATTAAAATTGACTTTTATTAAATACTCTGAGATGAAATTTCATTGGAAAGTCCAGGATATTAAAAAGATAAATATTTTAAATTAAAAAAAATAGACACAGACCTACAACCCAGGTGCCACCACACTTCCACTGAACCAAGTTCATTGCCAAAAGTGGAACCATTTCAGAGACATAATTATGTAAAAGAATAACGAGAAATTCAAAGGCTCAAAAACTTCCCAGAGTTCCCTGAAATGCTGTAAAACTCCCTTTAGGAAGCACACAGGTTTATATGATATAATACAATGTTTTACATTGTTTATCCTTGTTCTCAGACATCATTTCACAACATTTTACCAAGTGGAATTTTCATCATTCCTGACATTTTCATCTGTTTTCAAACATTCAGATTGTTTTTAGAAAAGCAGTCATCTTATTTGGGAAGAAATTTGCCATGTACCCAAAGGGTTTGCCAGCAACTTAAGATACTGTAAGATTAGATTTTCCTTTCATTTCTAGACTACTTTACATATAGCCTATTTTGTATTCATATATATCTAAGACACTAAATATTTACTAAAATCATTTCTAGGTATTTATATTAAGTCCATTTTACTTAAGGGTGACTTTTACTCCTCATGCTCTAGCTATAGAACATACTAAGGAATGATTAACTGACTCATGCTTCTGGAGTGGTCTTTAATGAACGCAGACCTTCACTCAAATGACAGACAATCTAAAAGAGAATAGCTGGAACTCGCTTACACTCACTCAATCCGTGTGCTAGGATGACACCAGATCATAGGATTGAGAGATAATTTGCATTTTCCTTTGAGTAAAAAACTGATGCATTAAAATAAAAATGTAACCATTGGAAAACTCCCAGTGAGCTAGAGGGGAGGAATACTCAGTGTATTTGTGTTGGGAAGATCAGAAAGATAGATTCCTCTTTTATTGGTTCATTTAACAATATTTAATGAGCACCTGCTATATGGTGGTCCAGGGCTAGCTTTTGGGTTTCTAGCAGATGAGTTTCTATGTGAATGCGGAGAGAAACTCTTCCCTGGGGAGCTGATGGGTCTCCCCGTCAACTCTTCCCGCACTAGACTTTGTGGGGAAAGGAGCCTGGAAAAAGCCACAAAATAAAGTCTTTCAAATCAGGGGTGAGTTCATGGTCGGTATTCCACTTTCTAGGTAGGGTTCTGCTTGGGGACAAGTCACTTACAGAATCTGAACCTCAGTGTCCTCATCTGCAGAATGGGACTGATAACAAGCTATGAGATTGTCATGCAGAGTACACAAAACAATGGGCACACTGGAAGTGCTCCTTGCAAAGTAACATTTTCAAAGTAGTAAAGAATATTACAAGAAATATTACGCTGCCTGGAGTTTCGGTCTCTCCCTCCTTCCTTTTCACTCCTGCCTTGTGGCCATTGCCTAACCACTGGTATGATTTTGGTGAGTTTTGGTATGATTTTGATTTGTGGAATTTACTTAGCCTAAATCCTACAAAGCAATGAGGAAATTGTTTTCTCTGTGTTTAATTGCAAAGTACTGTGGCTGAAAGTGAAAATAGCCACACACAAAAAGTTACAGAATGAAGATTCCTGTTATGTGACATTCTGGATAAGGCAAAACTATAGGGTCAAAAATCAGATCAGTGACTGATAGAAGCTGAGAAGAATGGAGAGAGGGAATCAATGACAAAGGGGTCAAGGGAACGAACAATTTGTGAGAATGGAAATGTTCTGTATCTTGATTTTTCAGGTGAGAACACACCTGTATGTATTTGTCAGCATTCACTGAACTGTATACTTGTATACTTCACAACTGTATACTTGTGACTTTTACTGTATGGAATTTATATCTCAATAAACCTGACTTTAGAGTCAAAGAAGACTGGCTTGGGACTATCAAGATTTCCTTTAAGAAAAAAATCTATGATCAGTACAGGAAATGAGCAATGCTCCTGGGAATACTCTTCTAAGAGACTGACTAATAAAGACAGACATTGATACTCCTCCTAAACAAGATCTCCGGGAATTCAGAGGTCAGAGAAACATTCATCCAGGACACCAAGACATATATCATGGAAGAGATTGCATTTAAACTGGTCTGAAGAGTGCAATTAATCACTAAGTTTTTTTTTCTCTTCTCTACTAACTACGATCAATATCTTAGACTCCAGTCTCTATAAATTGCTCATAAATTTTACTGTAAGTTTGATTATTCTTCTATTCTAAAAGTTTGCACATTATAATGCATTTACCAGAGATTAAATGATTCGCATTATCTTGCCCCTTAAAAAACCATCACAGTTTTGAGGCAACGTTTCCTGAGTTTGCGGTCCATAGGAAATTGTTTTTACATGTGAACTTATAAATGTTCTTCCATTCAATGAAATGAAGAAAGGTAGAATGTCACTAGAGGAGACAACATGTCCTAGTGTAAGAGGTTGGAAAGGGGTCTGAAAACTTAGATTCTGTGACTTACAAGTGACTCTATAAATCAACAAGAAAAAGATCAATAATCCAAAAGAAAAATGGTGGGGGGGGGTGGTAAAGGAAACTATCTAAATAGACAGTTCAGGAGAGAAAAGACAGTGGCTCTTAATCATATAAAAAGATGTTCAGCCTCAGTGTAATTAGTCAAGTGGTTACTTCTCTTAATATGCACTCCTACGAATCGGTGAGACATGATCAACAGTCCCAGAAAAAAAAAATTGGGCAAAGTAAATGAATACAATTCATAGAAGAGAAAGTACAAATAGCCTTGAACCATATGAAAAGATGCTTAAACTTACTCAGGCTAAGTGAAAGGCAGATTAAAGCTGCACTATTTTGTATTCATAGGGCAAGTTGAAAAAAAAAACAAAAAGGTTTACTAAGTTTGTTAACACAGTACAGGAAACACCCTCATTAGAGAGTTTAGGAAAAATCAGCTACTCCTGGGACAACCTTTATGCAGAAGCATTAGGGGATGTCTATTAACATTACAAATCACTATGATTTTGACCCAGCAATTCCTCTTCCACGAATCGTATCCTACAGTTCATTCATGTGCAGAATGATCTGCACCATGTTATTCACTGCCTTACCGTCTGTAATAGTAAATGTATGCCCCTCCTTGGGGCATAGAAAACACTACCCCACTGTCAGAATGAGAAAGCTCTTTATCGGCTGATGAGAGGCAATCATCCAGATATATTAGAAATCCAGACTCTGAGGCTCCCCTCCAGACCTCTGGAATCAGAATCCTCAGGATAACAAAACCCCCAGATGATTCTGTGCACCGGAACGTGTATGAAGCCCTGATCCTTCCGCTTCCTACTCATGGTCACTCCAGGCTTGACCTCCTTCCACAATTCTTTCTCTACCTTCCTTCTTCCCTAATCTACACTGAAGGCCTTTCCTGGTTGACCATTATTCTATGTGTTTCTCTCCATGTCATTTGCCACATTTTAATTTTCTGGCCTCTTCTCTCACCCCCACCAGGAGATATTCACTGCTCACAGTACCTAGCATAAAGCCTGGTAATAGGTAATAGATGCTAAGTAAATATCTTTTTGAATAGACAAATGGATGAACCAGGCCAAATAAAAGTGGGAGTGGAAAAGTCTGCTGAGTGATCTTTCTGCCATTTACTTTTTCTTAGATTCTTCCTCATTCTGGAGAAGCTGCCAACCAACCAAGGAAGAACAGGGAACCCTTGAGAAAAGCTCCTCTCCCGTTACTGCCCCAGGCCAATAGCTGCAGGCATTTGAACAAATAAGTCTTCCAGCTCTTTGCTTGACTATGGATTCAGCTAGGTTAGAAGTGAAAGCTTTGGGTTCAGATGACATCTTTGAAGGGCCAAAAATTCCCTAGAAATCCTAGCTTCGCCTTGCTAGGCGATGGGTTTCTCTGAGTTGACTCAGCTTTATTCGGGAGCATTGGCTAATGGTTGCTCAAACTGCTGCAAAATTTCAGCCACACAGGGGGAAAGGGCCCTAGGAAAAGCCCGAGCACGTGGTGCATCAGAAAGGATTTACACGTGCACGTGACTTTCAGGAGTGAAATGAAAGGGTTGCTGGCCAAGTCGCAGCACAGGCCGGAGTTCCCTCCAGAGGCTGGCGGCACTGATGGGGAAGGAAAGCAAACAAAAGAAACATTCTTTCTACTTGTGAGTGAAACAAAGATCCCACTGAGAAAACTGAAGTGAGCAGGAGAGCTGTTAAATCAACAGAAATGGGGGGCTGTCTGTGGAGGAGGCATCTGGTTTCAATGTAAACATCCTTAAAATGTTTCAAGGATGAATGTCCATTTGAATAATTTATTATTTAACTTTTTTTTTTCTTATCATGGTTATTTAGGGCAGATTTAGCTTTGAAGATATCCTTCTATATGCTCAACTCAACTGGAGATCCCACCCAGTTTAGACATTTTCTGAGAGGAATATTGAGAGGGGAACTAAACAGAGTTGCCTGGACAAATCTAGGATTGTCTGGTTGGATAGAGGTATATTTTGAAAGAGTCACATGAACATAGCACACTAAGTAGATTGTACACTTCGCACAGGAAACCTGAAGGCTGGTGGCGGTGGGGCAGAGGTATAAGAGTCTGCCTGCTCTGGTTTCTGTCTGGAGTTTCGTCATTGGGAAAGAAATTTGTCTTAACTTGGCACTTACTCCTTCCCATCATGAACTGAATATAAAAAGTTCTGGAGGATGTTCTAGAAAAGAGGTTGCAAATTAGTGACCAAGACTTGCTTTGTTGGGACCAGATTATGTCTTTTTTAAAAATGTCTTAAATTGGTTGCCAACATCTTACAAATTTCTAGATAGCAACAATTGGCTAGAGTCAAGTAGAATCCATCTGCTAAAGATCTTTAGAAAAGACACACAACCCAGTTTGCCCCAAGCCAACCATTCCCTTTCTCTAGTCCAAGTTCACATATCCAGGCTAGCTGCCTGGTGTACATACACACATGTATACACACACACACACACACACGTGTACACACACACACACAGCCCTCAGGATGAAAGGGAAATGAGATTTGTCTCTACTAGTTGGCTACCTTTGGGCATTCTAATTTAGGTACCTTACTTGGTTACTTGGTACTACATGATTTTTTTCATGACACAGAACATTTTATTTTCTCTGTTTATTTCTCTTTTTTGCTATTTTCTTAACATTATACTCATGTCATGTCATCTAGCTGCTTAGTCATGTCCAACTCTTTGTGACCCCATGGTCTGCCATGGAATTCTCCAGGCAAGAATACTGGACTGGATTGCCAGTTCCTTGTCCAGAGGATCTTCCCGACCCAGGAATCGAACCTGGGTCTCCCACATTGCATGCAGATTCTTTTCCACCTGAGTCACCAAGGAAGACCCTACATTATACTACTTCTGCATAACTATATGAATGTTAATTTTTAATATAATTTTCTTTATTTTCCTTCTTTAACCAGGAACCAGCATGCTAATGTCAGGGGCATCTTTGTAAGTCATCTTTATCTCAAAGGTAAGGGAAGTAATAGACTGTTCTGTGGCATTCTCTTATTTCATGCTTTCATGTTTTATTTCATGGTTTTTTTGTCTTTCTGTGCTTAAATATAATCATGTAGGGGTTTATTTACAATCTAGACTTCTGGGTTTTTCTTGGTAACTCAGGAGATCTGTCAATATTGGCCCCACAAATCACTGTTCTGCACTCAGACAGATTGAAGGAGCAATCTTCTCTCGTGGGAGCAATAAAGCTGTGTCAGTGAGGTCTACCAGCCTGGAGCTGTTTAGGCTCTAAATGCCAAAGGGCAGCCAGGAATTAAAGCCATGGGCTCCAACGTAGGAACCTTTGACATTAGCCAAGGTGTCTGAATACAGAGACAGAAACAGGTTGACTACGGTTCTTAGGAACAGAAGACCAAGACTTATTTGCCTCTGAATGACCGAATCCTAATTGCAGTGCTCAGCCCTGGCACCTTGTATAGAATTAGTGCCCAGAAAATATGTGTCAGATTTACAAGCTGGAGATCACAGGTTGAATTCTAGACAACAGCAAAATGGTCCTCAATCGTTCTATAAGATTACCTAATATTTAACTTTTGTCATGAAAATATGCTGTAAAACTGAAATTTCTTAAACACTAGATTCCTAGGAAATAATTTTTTTCCCCAACTGTGAAAGCACATTTGCACTTTCTAGAGCAATTCACATATAGCTGGTCTTAGAAATCATAAAGCTCATGATATCCTACATAAGGAAATCAGCTCCAGGTAAGGAAAATACTTGCCCAAGAGCAGACCAGTGGCAATCTGGACAAGAACAATCTCTTAATCCCAAGGATTGTTTCCCAGCCCTAGGGCTTTGCCCAAGCCCAAGAAAGTGGTTCTAAGGCAGGGTATGTGACCAATTTAAATAGTCTGCTGAAGAAACGTGGAGGTGGCCCAGTACATATTGTGAAAGGCCTGGGTTCTTCTGAAGGGCACCCTGACCTGTTAGGCCAACTCCTGCAAAGGCTAATGGGCAGCCCAGGGGGTTGCCATAGAGATGGCAATACAAAAGCTGTGCTGTGGCCTCACTCTTAAAGCAGATGGCCCCATTGTCTTGGGGGCCCTAAGAGGAAACCCATCCCATCCCAACATCAAACTGCAGTTCCCCAACCCAGAGCATAAACCTGTCACTGCCAGTCATAAGAAGACACACCACAGGACAACACATGGAGTCAGCCATTTAACTTACGAAACATCAGGACTCTATTTCTAATTTTTTTTTTCCAAGTCACTCAGTCATGTCCGACTGTTTGCAACCCTATGGACTATACAGTCCATGGAATTCACCAGGCCAGAATACTGGAGAGTCTTTCCCTTTTACAGGGGATCTTCCCAACCCAGGAATCGAACTCAGATCTCCCACATTGCAGGCAGGTTCTTTACCAGCTGAGCCACAAGATATTGGTACAAAGAACATAAAAAGCAAAGGTTTGCCAAAGGGATGGCCATCTTGCAGACCTCCCCCACCCTGGTCCATTTTTCTTGTTCCTCTTATAGTACCTGATTGCTTATAGACTCTAGTGCCCTATTGGGAACAAGGACCTGGGCAGTCTACATGCCCCTGGTGCAGAACAGAAGCTCAGCTCACCAAGCGCAAAATTAAAATTGCACAGGGGCTGGGCGTGTCTGCCTGGGCTCATAGCCCCTCGTCCCCTACATCTACCTGGTAAATATTTTGATTAAACTGGTCAAAATAATACCTTTGGTGGAGCCATTTTGTGGTCTTGAAAATTACAGTGTTATAGTCTTTTAGAAATGGGAGGAATCTTACTTCCTAACTCAATATTTACTGGACCCTCCCCACAGGGGCAACATTTAGGGACATCATATATGATTTTGTCTTTCACTTAGAAATGTTTCTCTGTGACTGGCAAGAAAAACTCCATCATTCTTCAGCTCTTCTTATGATTTTGCATGATTGTGGATGGTTTTATATCAAAGTCTGCTTAAACCCAAAACACTGTTACCCAGGCAAATTTGTAAGGGATTACTCAGAAATGGAATCAAGTAGAATTTGAATACCATTTCTGAAGTAGAGCATCTATGCACTTAATGACATTTAATGACAGACCCAATACCAGAGATTTTTTTAAGTTGAAAATCAGTGTGGTAGCTTGACATCAACCACCTGTAGGTCAAGGGTAAAAATATGAGGCTGGTGAATTTGACCATCTTAGGTACCTGGCAAAATAGACCTAGACTATTACATATTTAGTTCAGATGCCATAAAAATTTTTTTAAAGCTGGAAGATAATGGTTTGTAGTAGTAGTGGCAATCATAATAATTATGGAGCACTCACCTCAGCATTCAAGGCCCTCCACGATATACTGGTGCCTTACGTTTCTGGCGTGATTTCCCACCACCCTCTTCCACACGCTTTATTCCAACCAGACACATGCCTGTTCCCTCCTCCACGCTTTCGCTCTTGTTCCCCCTGCCATCTCTGCCATGCCCACTGAGCCTCACCCCTATGTCTGTTAAAACCCTCATGGAGCTAGATGGCCTGGGCTTAAACTCCAGGCTCCTGTGAACCAGCTGTGTGCCTTTAGACAAGTTTCTTAACCTCTCTGTGCCCTGGTGTCTTCAGCTGCAAAATGAGGAAAGAATGCCACTACCTCATCGAGTTGCCGAGATGATTAAACAAGGTACTAGCTCTCAGACACTTACAACAGTGCCTGAGCCAGATTTATGCCATCGTTCCTTCAACCTCCAGGGAATACAGTTAGTGCTTTTTGCTATTGGGCTGGAACTTGAGACTCTGCATGTGAGGACACTTCCATATGGTTCTTTTATTGTTGTTCATTCACTCAGCTGTGTCCGACTCTTTGCGACCCCATGGACTGAAGCACACCAGGCTTGCCTGTCCTTCACCATCTCCCAGAGCTTGCTCAAACTCACAGTCCATTGAGTCGGTGATGCCATCCAATCATCTCATCCTCAGTTGCCCCCTTCTTCTCCTGCCCTCAATCTTTCCCAGCATTAGGGTCTATCAATATGGTTTTAATAATCATTAATTAACAAGAGTTAATAATTAATAAGCAAATTTATTTCTGTTAACTCTGACCTAAAGATTGAATTAAATTAAATGATTAAATATAAGCATATTAAACAACAAGGTCCTACTGTATAGCACAGGGAACTATATTCAATATCCTGTAATATACCATAATGGAAAAGAATATGAAAAAGAATATATTTACATACAGCTGAATCACATTGCTATACATCAGAAATTAACCTCACTGTAAATGAACTATACTTCAATAAGATAAACTTTTGAAAACATTAGCATATGTAGTCAAGCACCTACACCGTAGGCTGTATTTTACTCTATTTCTTCCATATATTTGGGGCTTCTTGTGCCCTGTGCTTATTTACTAACTTACCAGGGTGAGGGGAAGACATTCTTCTGTGCTCTCTAAAAGAGAATTATCAGGCAAGCGTTTCTAAGTGACTCGTATTTCCCTCCAAACCTACTGGCATTCCCAAGTTCGTTATCAGAAAGCGGCTCAGAGACCAACAGTTGGAGGGAGATAGGACATCCTGGGACTGAGAGCAGAGTGGATTTTTTGCTGTCAACTGTTCTTCCCTGGCTGACACTCTAAGTGGTTGTCATTCCCATGTGCTGAAGAAAAATACCATAAAAGGCAAGGCTCGGGCAGGCCGTTAAGCAGTTTGAAGTGTTCCTCAGGGCTGTGAACTCTCTTGGGAAAGAGCTGCAGGCCCCTGGCAAAGATTACGGCACACTTTGCAGCAAACTTGTGCAGTAACAAAGCACATATTGTTACCTCCGAACGCCAAGCTCCGTGGGCTAGTAAAAATACGTAGTATACCTTTTTAATGGGGTGAGGGAAGTTGGCTTCCCTGGAACGTTTTGGATGGAGTCATAACACAAATAAACTGTATTCTGGGGTCTGAATTGAGGAAGCCCAGCGCCAAGCTGCGTGGTCACAAATGGGGCAACCAGACCATTTGTAAATCAAGTGCACGGGCCGGGGCGGCTTGGCAGCTCCACCTCTGCACGTTCTTTGGGGGAAAAGATGCCTTTGAAACACTTGCCAGCGGCCTCTACTATCAGCCACTTTTTTCCCTAAACGTATTTATTGTTTATAGCACAGAAGATGTCTGCCCATTGCTATTGTTGCTAAAAATCTGGCAATGGAGTGACTTTTTAGACAACCTGGAGTGGGATCTAGCAAGACAGGAGAGGGTGTGCCTATTCTGACTGGTGCAGTTCATGTCTATTCCTTCTTGGAGCTAAGTCTGTACATGTCGGCAAATACACACACCCCACACACACACACACACACACGCATACGGCCGCTAGAATCGTCTCCAGAGATCAGGGAAAAGGAGAAAGAAGGGAGACAGCATTCACTTGAGGCAACAAAAGTTACAAGGGAAGTGAAAACTTCGAACAATGAGCTCCTTTTCAAGCAGATCCCATGGCCATCTCTGGTAACTGGTGGTGGTGGTGGTGGTTTTGTCGCTCAGTCCTGTCCAACTCTTTGAAACCCTATGGACTGTATCCTTTGAGATTCCTCTGTCCCTGGAATTTTCCAGGGTTATGGGTGAAAAGTGAAAGTGAAAGTCGCTCAGTTGGGACCAGCTTTTTGCAACCCCATGGACTATACAGCCCATGGAATTCTCCAGGCCAGAATAATGGAGTGGGTAGCCTTTCCCTTCTCCAGGGGGATCTTCCCAACCCAGGAATTGAATCGGGGTTTCCTGCACTGCAGGCAGATTCTTTACCAACTGAGCTACCAAGGAAGTCTGATAGCAATCAGGGTTGGTGGGGGTGGGGGGTGGGGGGGGGCAGCGCTAAATGATTTGGATCTGCCATCCAGCCATTTTATGTAAAGTACTTCCTAAAAGCTAGCTCTTTACATTTTAAATGTAAAGCTAACTCTTTACATTTAAAGTACATGGAAAAAAAAGTACATGAAGTACTTTACATTTTCAGTTCAGTTCAGCCGCTCAGTCATGTCCGATTCTTTGCAGCCCCATGGACTGTAGCAAGGACTCCAGGCCTCCCTGTCCATCACCAACCCCCAGAGTTTACCCAAACTCATGTCCATTGAGTCGGTGATGCCATCCAACCATCTCTTCCTCTCTTATCCCCTTCTCCTCCTGCCTTCGATCTTTCCCAGTATCAGGGTCTTTTCAAATGAGTCAGCTCTTCGCATCAGGTGACCAAAATATTGGAGTTTCAGCTTCAGTATCAGTCCTTCCAATGAATACCCAGGACTGATTTCCTTTAGGATGGACTGGTTGGATCGCCTTGCAGTCCAAGGGACTCTCAAGAGTCTTCTCCAACACCACAGCAGGGCTCTGAAAATGGGCATTGTTGAAACCTGTGTTCACTGATGAAATTTTATTGAAGCTTTGAGTAAGCTCTCAGAAAAGGTGCTTGATGCCTAAGCTGAAAAGAGGGGCGGAGGGAGCCAAAATTTATTGCAGGGCTTAAAGGAACTTTTAAAGGGACACACAGACTTCATAGGAGTTCAAGGAGAAGAGGTCTTGTGCCCTAACTCTTCTGTGAGAGAGGAACAAAGCAGGAAGAGATGCTGCTGGAGCCGTGAGGTCCTGCAGTTATTAGGAGGACATCTGGGGAGCTTATAACATTCCTGGAATCCCAGTTAACACCCTGGAGCAAATGATGTTAAAGGGGAAATACAGCCTTGCTTGGAGGGACTTAAACCAAACTCAACTGCTTCCTCTTTCTCAAGTGTGACGTTAAAATAATCATTATTTTAGGCACTCTAGTCCTCAAAACATTTATGAAATTGTAAGATAATGAAGTCTAAGCAGGGACCTAGTAACTTCCTACTAACCATTTCAACATAAAGAAACTGAGGCTCAGAAAATGGTTCCAGGCCATGAAGCTAGACAATGTCCACAGAGATTTTCAAGATAATCTGCTTTATCGGTGTGATCCAGAAATATGGTCATTCATTTTGCCTGCTGTGTGACAACCATATTCTTAATTTCAGTACAGAAAATTGTTTCTTCAGAGTCTTTACAAGGATTTCTGTTCTGGTTATTATTACCAACTCAAAAATACATACAGTTTTTAGGTTGGAAATCCATTCCTTGCCTGCAATATCTAACAATATCTCTTCCTGCCATTTGCATATCTTTTCCCTATTCTCTGCATTTCGAGAGAGATTTCTAATTTATCTTCTCCAATAATGGTTCACTTCTGAACTGGTTCAGTCCAGTTATTTACTGCTTCTAATAAGGGTTTTAATACTGCTCTTGAGATTTTCACTTTCAGGCATATTTTATCCATTTCTCATTTCCATTTTCATCTCATTCCTCCACATTCCAATGACCTTGTGGTTTTTCTATTTTTAAAGGCCATAGGGAACATAGACAAATGAGTACATTCACATGCTAAACAAGAAAAAAGAGCCCATTTGTCATTTGCTGGAATTCATTCATTCATTCAGAATCTATGACATACCAAGCACCGTGCTAGGTTCTAAAGCGAGATATGCCCCCTGTTATCAAAATGTATCAGGAAATAAACACTATAAACAACTATAGTGCAAGGTAGAAAGTGTTACCTATCTTAAGAAAGGTTTAAATCTCAAAAGATATGAATACCACACATTTTGGGGGGACATTTCTGGTTCCTGAATTAGACAATTTTTAGAGGTCTTATTTTCCTCTAAACTTTTAGATCAACGCTCCCTTTCTTGAGATCTGTGGCATTTTTTTCCACTGGCTCCAAGTCATCTTTTATACTATTTATTTTTTCTGGATGATCACTTAAATAATATGAGCCCTCTCTTGACTTAGAGACAGCAACCATACATGGTATGGACTTAGCCTCATCCACACCCCCTCTTCACTTGTATGATGATCTCATGCCTACAGCTGGACCACAGGTGGATGTGCAGTGTCTACCCAAACTCCAGACTCTAACACAGCTTTGCTGTCTTGGGAGAGCATCTCCTCCTGCCTCCACTGTCTGTTTCTTTGAGATTCTGACTCAATGTACATGAAAAACTCCAACTCCAGCTTATAGAGTACTTCTAGAGTACTTCTGGGATAAATCTTTACTTCTTGAGCTTATGTAAGTCTGAATTTTTGGAACTATACTTCCTAAGATGCAATTAAACATGTTTCAAGAGAGGGAAAAAAATGTCCCTCCCTTTTTTCCATCCTGTTGAGTTTGGGGGAATTGTTGAGGTTGGGTGGATAGAGAAAGAAGGAAGAGTGAATGGGGAAACAGCTTTGTGGCCACTGAAAAAAGAAGCAGCCCCTCAGAAGTAGGAGGCGGGTACTGAGCTTTCTGGCTGAAATAAACCAAGGGTTTCTGTAAGAGGAAGACTCTATGATAGGTGTCAAAAGCTTTTTTCCCCTCCCTCCATCTCTGCTGGATCTTGGCGATAGGCTGTCTGACAATCATCCTCTTCAGGGCTGTGGTGAGCATTCTTTCTTATTTCTGAGTTTTTCTGGGCACTTTAGGAGACTTGGGAGAGCTGCAACCAGGCTGCAATCCAGATGCCAGTTCTCTGTTCCACATATGCTTTTTAATCTTCTTTACCCAAATAGGACAAGTAGAGATGGGAACAAAAATAGAAGCTAAGTTAACCATGCAAGGGGCCAGTATATGCTTATGTGGCATGGGTCAAAGAAATACATATAATCCTGCACACACATTAGAAATGCCCTATAAATCTGGGACTAACAAAGCTAGAGGAAATGATCATAGTCTGGGTGGGAGCCATATGGAACACAGACAAATGAGTATACCCACGTGCTACACAGTGCAGGGGCCGGGATCGGGGGCGGGGAGGCTAATTTGCCATTTGTTGGACTCCATCCATTCATTCACCAATTACTGTGACATGCCAAGCACGGGGCTAGGTGTGAGGCTGAGGGTAAAAACCCAAGCAAGATACAGTCCCAGTTTTCAACGTCTGTGTGGATGTGTTTTAAGGCATGCACATAAGCAACTAGTATACAAGATGAAAAGTATTAATTGCCTTCAGGGAGCACTTCAAACCCTCCAGCAGTGTTCTTCTCACTTAGGGTGAAAACAAACTTCTG
The DNA here is from genome assembly GCF_023699985.2 of Odocoileus virginianus. Taxonomy (NCBI): domain Eukaryota; kingdom Metazoa; phylum Chordata; class Mammalia; order Artiodactyla; family Cervidae; genus Odocoileus; species Odocoileus virginianus. The sequence continues at coordinate 12,836,364 of NC_069704.1, forward strand.
CAGAGACAATTCAATGGAAAATTCCAAGTTTAACCAACAGTGCTGAAACTATCTGCAGCTTATCCCCCCCTTACTGTATTCACAAAAATTAATTCAAGGTGGATCTCAAAACTAAATCCCAAAGCAAAAACCAAAATCTTTCTAAACACGTTCATGACCTTGGAGTAGACCAAAATTTCTTACACAGGACACAAAAAGTACTAATCATAAAAGAAACATGATAAAAAAGATTTCACACCTGTTACAAATCCTACCTAGCCAAAGATGCTATTAAGGAAGTAAATCTGCAACCTGCAGGTTTTAATTAAAAAAAAAATAGAGGCAGATACATACATAGATAGGCGAGAGAGAGAGAAAGATCTATGAAAGGAGTCTTACCAAAATCTACCTTTAAAACTGCTTCAAATAACAATGAAATACAAACAACCTGATTTAAAAAGACTGAGCAAGACATACGAACATACACTTCATCTAAAAAGGATATGCTTCAATCATTTCTGACTCTTTGCAACCCCAGGGACTGTAGCCCACCAGGCTTCTCTGTCCATGGTATTCTCCAGGCAAGAGTACTGGAGTGGGTTGCCATGCTCCCCCCCAGGAGATCTTCCCAAGCCAGGGATCGAACCCATGTCTCTTATGTCTCCTGGATTGGCAGGCAGGTTCTTTACTGCTAGGAACATCTGGGAAGCCCAAAAAGGATATGCAGATGCCCAAAAGCTCGTGAAAGTGTGCTCAATATCAGTAGTCAGCAGATAAATGCAAATTAAAACCACAGTGAAGTGTATTTCAAACTGTGTTCAAACAATTACAACAAAAACAAACAAAACCACCTGACAATACCAAATGTAAGTGAGTATGTGGCACAACTGAAATTCTTAAACACTGCTGGTGGAAGTGCAAAGTGGCACCATCACTTGGGAAAATGCTTTGGCTGTTTTATATAAAAGTTAAACATATTATCATGGGCTTCCCTGGTGGCTCAGATGGTAAAGAACCTGCCTGCAATGCAGGAGACCTGGGTCTGATCCCTGGGTTGGAAAGATCCCCTGGAGGAGGGCATGGCAACCCACTCCAGTATTTTTGCCTGGAGAATCCCCATTATCAGCCTATGAACCAGCAGCTCCACTCCTATGTATGGGCCCAAGAAAAATGAAGACACATAACCACAAAAAGACCCATTCAAGTATATTCACGGCCTAACTCATAGAAACAGAGGACAGATTGGTGGTTGCTGAAGACAGGGGATGGGGGATGGGGAAATGGGTGAAGGTGGTCAAAAGGTACCAGAAAAAAAATATTCATGGCAATTTTATTCAAAAATATTTACTAAATACTCATCAAAACTATGGATAAGCTAACTGTGATGTATTTATTCAATGGTATATCACTCAGCAATGCATGCATGCTAAGTCACTTCATTTGAGTCTGACTCTTTGCAACACTATGGATTGTAGCCTACCAGGCTCCTCGGTTCATGAGATTTTCCAGGCAAGAATACTGGGGTGTATTGCCATTTCCTATTCCAGGAGATCTTCCCAAATGAGGGCTCAAACCTGCATCTTTTGCATCTCCTGCATTGGCAGGTGGGTTCTTTACCACTAGCACCACCTGGGAAGCAATGAACTACTGATAAAGACAACTACATGGATGAGTCTCTGGAACAATATACTGAATAAAATAAATCAGACTCAAAAGCATACATACTACATAATTCCATTTTTTTTGAAGTTCAAGAACAGTGATAAAAATCAGAACCCTGTTTACCTCTGGGCTGAAGGGAGAATTGACTAGAACATTGACTAGTTCATGAGAACCTTCTGAGATGATGAAATGTTCTACATTTGGCTTTGTGGTGGTTACAGGACATATATAATTACCAAAGCCCTTCAAAACAAATTCTTGAGATCTCACATTTTATTATTATATGAAAACTATATCTCAAGTTTTATAACTTAACTTAAAAAGGGGGAAAGTCCCATAGTTTTTAACCTTTTTTTTAAATTGGAAGATAATTGTGTTACAACACTATGCCAATTTCTGCCATACATCAACACGAAGCAGCCAGGCAGACACATGTCTCCTCCCTTTTGAACCTCCCTCCCATCTCCCACCCCATCTCACCCCTCTAGGTTGTCACAGAGCGCCAGGTGTCACCCAGCAAATTCCCACTTGCTATCTGGTTTACATATGGTAATGTATACATTTCCATGCTACTCTCTCAATGTGTCCCACCCTCTCTCCAACACTGTGTCCACAAGTCTGTTCTCTATGCCTACATCTCCACTGCTGCCCTGCAAATAGGTCCATCAGTACCTTCTTTCTAGATTCCATACACCTGCGTTAACATACAATATTTGTCTTTCTCTCTCTGACTTACTTAGCTCTGTATAATAGGCTCTAGGTTCATCCATCTCATCCACCAACTCGAATACGTTCTTTTTTAAAGCTGAGTAACATTCTAGGCCTTACATGACCTGGTCTTGCTACCACCCTGATCTCAGCTCCTCTGACTCTTCACCTCACTCCCTCCACTCCAGCCAGGCAGGACTTCTTGCCATTTCCTGAACATACAATGCTGGGAAAGATCGGAAGGCAGGGAGAGAAGGGCATGACAGAGGATGAGATGGTTGGATGGCATCACCAACTCGACGGACATGAGTTTGAGCCAGCTGCGGGAGTTGGTGATGGACAGGGAGGCCTGGCGTGCTGCAGTCCGTGGGGTCTCAAAGAGTCAGACACGACTGAGTGACTGCACTGAACTGAACATACCAAGCAATCTCCTAACTCAGGGACCATGCCTTACTGTTACCTCTGTCTGGAAAGTTCTTCACCCAGATAGTGACGTGGCTTGTTTCTCCACTTCCATCAGGTCTCTGCACAAATGCTACCTTAGCAGAATAGCCTTACATAAGCATCCTATATAAATAACATCACAATCACCACCACCACCCACACCACACTCCCTACCCTCCCTTCCCTTGCTTCTTTGCCACAGCACTCGTCAACATCTGATATAAATTAATCAGCAAAAAATGAATTACACCTTTGTTTATTGTCTCTTTCCCCTGGAATGAAAGCCTCTCGATAGCAAGGACTTTGTTTTGTTCACTTCTATTTCCCAAGTAGCTACTATAGTTTCTAGCATGTAGTAAACACCTATTAAGTAGCTGATGAATGAATGAATGAATAGGAGGTTATGGTAGTGTAGCAGTGTAGTGAAGTTGCTCAGTTGTGTCCAACTCTTTGCAACCCCGTGGACTGTACCCTACCAGGCTCCTCTGTCCATGGGATTTTCCAGGCAAGAGTACTGGAGTGGGTTGCCATTTCCTTCTCCAGGAGGTTAGGTAGATCTGATGGGAAAAATCACATTGGATTGATACACTTAATTTTGGTTAGACTTCTCTTTCAAATAGCTGGCTAAAAAACTTGCATTTCAAAACACAAATAAGATGAATAGCAGATGTTTCAGGAAAAATAAACAACCTACTTCAAAGAACTCTGCAGTATTTTTAAGGACCTATGTGGCCAACTTTGACAAATCCTTTAAGATGAGAAGTCATAGAGCAAGATGACCTATGAGACTGTCCTCTGTGCTCACAGTGGGAACTCCAGGGGATGACACGGCCCTGGGAGTGACCCACATTCTGCAGTACCCTCTCGTGGCCCCACAGTGGGTCTGGTATGGAGTTTCTAAGCTGCTTTCATTTGTATTCCAAAATCATGACTATTTAGAAACCAGAGACCTGAAAGTTAGTATTAAAACAAATACAAACTAGAAACTATTGTATATAGGATGGATAAACAACAAGGTCCTATTGTTTAGTACAGGGAAAATATATTCAATAGCCTATAAAAAACCATAATGGAAAATAATATAAAAAAAGAATACATATGTATAGCTGAATCATTCTGTTGTACACCAGAAACTAATACAACATTATAAGTCAACTATACTACAGTAAAAACATTTTTAGTACAAGCTAAAAACAGGGAAATATTCCCAAGTGTGGGGTATAAGACCACAGAAGTAGACTGGCGTCTGGCTGTGGTCTCTTAAGACCAGTTCTGTCACTAATTGGTGGTGTGACCATAAGGAATCAGCTACAATCTTGGAGCTTCTGCTCCCTCCAGTAGGAAAGAGGAGGTTCAGCCAGAAGGACTCTATAATCACTTTGCAACTCTGAAATGTTTTGAGTTTGTGATCTCTATAACTGAGGAGTTCAACTTCTTACGAGTGAAGCTTTCAGTCATAACATCTCCAATTTTAAAAAAGATAGGCTTATTACAAATAAATTCGCATTTCTTTCTACAACAGATGGCATTCTCTCAAACATGAGGCCTACCTTCTCTGTCTCCATCCTCATCAGAACACTGATGCAGGTAAATGGATGTAACAGCTTGCATTTCCTTAAATATACTCCAGGGCTCAGATGTTGTCTAAGTCAACAACTCAACTGCTTGAATGAATAAAATCAGTCTGTTGGCCAACCCTGGTGCTCTTTGCGGACTGATGTTTTGGCAGCAAGTTTCTGCTCCATTTCTAATCCTGCTATGTATAAGCAACATGACATTGGTCAAGGCAAAACTACTAGGTATAAAATAAATAAGTTACAAGAATATAATATACAACACAGGGAATACAGTCAATATTTTATGATAACTGTATGGAGTATAGTCAATAAAATTATCTATTACTATGCTGTACACTGAAACTAATATAATGTTGTAAGTCAACTGTTCTGATGCAAAGAGCTGACTCATTGGAAAAGACCCTGATGCTGGGAAAGACGGACGGCAGTAGGAGAAGGGGATGCCAGAGGATGAGATGGTTGGATGGCATCACCTATTCAATGGACATGCTTTTGAGCAAGTTCTGGTAGATGATGAAGGACAGGGAAACCTGGCGTGCTGAAGTCCATGGGGTGCAAAGAGTCGGACACAGCTGAGCAAGTGAACAACAACAAAGTCAACTGTACTTCAATTAAAAAAAAAATTTGAGCCAATCTACATATTGATCTACAAAACAAGATCATTTGAGCCTTTCCTTATCAACAAGTCATTGTGAGGATCCAATGAGGTAATACATGGTATAGCTTAGTAATACTATTATGTGAATATAAGATAGTATTATCATAATATTGGACTTTGAAAGCCAATCTAAAACCAAATGGAACTGCTGAGAGATCAGGAAGAATCTTTGAACCTTCAAGCATTTGAATAGTGTGTATATCAGATCTCTCTCCATTCACAGTGCACATTCAGGGATGTTGTGGGGAAAAAGAGAGTTTTGAGTCGTAGGCCAGAATTTCACATCCCAGCTTTGGGTTTATGAGTGGTGAGGTTTCAGGAGAGTTCATCACTTTGGGCCTGTGTAAAGGTTTGTTTGAGGAGTCTCAGCTCTTTGGAGGTAAAGTGCAGAACACTTCTCTTTTCTTAGCACCTGTTCTGTGTGGACTCCTCATTGCAGATTCCCCAAGGATAAATCCTCCAGATTCTACTGCTTTCCAGGGATTCTATTTGTATAAAAGCGACATTTTAAAATCTCATTTCCAGCTGTTCAATGCCAGTACACAGACATATAGTGGTTGTTTATAATAACAACCTTTCATCCTTGCTGCTTCTACTGCCGAGTTGCTTCAGTCGTGTCTGACTCTGTGCGACCCCACAGACGGCAGCTCACCAGGCCCCTCCACCCCCGGGATTCTCCAGGCAAGAACACTGGAGTGGGTTGCCATTTCCTTCTCCAATGCGTGAAAGTGCAACGTGAAAGTGAAGTCGCTTAGCCGTGTCCGACTCTTAGCGACCCCATGGACTGCAGCCTACTAGGCTCCTCTGTCCATGGGATTTTCCAGGCAAGAGTACTGGAGTGGGGTACCATTGCTTTCATTCATAGACCCTGCTAAATTCATAGTTTGAGCAACTTTTTGAAGATTTCTTAATTTTCTCTAGAAATAATCACTATTCTATGAGAAAAGACAGGTTTTCCCGCCCTAGCTTTTTTTCTTCTATTCTTCTTCTATTTATGTTTTCCTAGTATGCCTTTTTAAAAATAATTAATTAATTAATTTTTATTTTGGCCATGCCTAGGATGCCTTTTATTTCATTCTTCAAAAGTGATGCACCCATCAGAAAGCCCTTAGAGGCAGCTGTTGTCTCTCTAAAGTAGACACTCTCAGCAGCAGGCTCTAGGGGCAGCTGTGAGAAAATGGGAAGATTCCCTTGACCCCTTACACACAGTGTCCTTGTCTTTTTTACATTAATTTTTATTGAAGGATAGTTTAAAATTTACAACGTTACCATGCTGTGTTCATTTCTACTTTACAGCAAAGTAAATCAGCTATGTGTGAAGTCGCTCAGTAGTGTCCGACTGTTTGCGACCCCAGGGACTGTAGCCCACCAGGCTCCTCCATCCATGGAATTTTCTAGGCAAGAGTACTGGAGTGGGTTTGCCATTATATACATATATCTTCTCCCTTTTGGACTTCATTCCCACTCAGGCCAGCGCGGTGCATTAAGTAGAGTTCCCTGCGCTGTATAGAATGTTCTCATTAGTCACCAATTTTATACATAGTATCAACGGTGTATAGTGTCAATCCTAATCTCTCAATTCAACTCACTTCCCCTCTCCTCCTTGGTTTCCATATGTTTGTTCTCTACCTCTGTGTCTTTATTTATGCTTTGCAAATAAGATATTTTTCTAGACCATTTTTCTAGATTCTACACAGATGTATTAATATACAATATCCTCTTCTTTAGATTGGGAATTCACCCTTCCAGGTATGCTATGAGAGAAACACAAGGTCGTGTTAAAAAATGATGTGTGGCAAATGTAATACACTGCACACAGTTGGTGTTCAGGAAATGAGTACTAGGTTTTGGTAATACTGGAGTCAGGAAGATTCTCAGTTTAGAAGCCAACTATATAATGATTATCTGTGCCTCTTGCCACCTGGAAGACACAATTGAGATTTTCCATACTTAGACACCAAGACCATGTTAGGCAAGTTGGCGGTCCTCTATCTGGTCTCAGACTTTTTAGATCCAATACCTAAACATTGTAATGATTTTGAAAAAGCATAATAAGAACAAAACCTTAAAACTAGAAAAAGACCGTCCATTTTACAAGTAGTAATAATGTTTGAACAGGTTTCTTTCTTTTTTTTTTTTTTCATTTATTTTTATTAGCTGGAGGCTAATTACTTTACAACATTGCAGTGGTTTTTGTCATACATTGAAATGAATTAGCCATGGATTTACATGTATTCCCCATCCCGGTCCCCCTCCCACCTCCCTCTCCACCTGATCCTTCTGGCTCTTCCCAGTGCACCAGGCCAGAGCACCTGTCTCATGCATCCAACCTGGGCCGGTGATCTGCCCCACCCCAGACAATATACATGCTTCAATGCTGTTCTCCCGAAACATCCCACCCTCGCCTTCTCCCACAGAGTCCAAAAGTCTGTGAACAGGTTTCTTTAATTTGGTTCTTTGAAAGCACAAGCTTTGGAACCCAATGAGTGAACTGCTTATAGATTTGCTAAACAATGTAGGGTCAAAATTCACTAATTACAGTGCGTGTCAACTAGTTATTTTCTTGTTGGATTGTCAGTTGCTCTTACTATGAGAGCAGTGAATGCATCAAGCTAAAATTAGCAACGTTCCAGTTTTATTCTTGGTCTTGTTTTCCTTTGACTTTTCATGCTTGTGCGCCTGGCTTACTTCTTTTTGTCTGCGGTGAGGCCTCTGGCATGCTTCAGTTCAGTATACAGTGGCTGCTACTGTCGCCTCTAACATTTCATTTGCTTCTGCCTCTTTTCAGACACACACTTGGAAGAGGAAGTGACACTTCTCCACATTATCATGCCAGACGCCACCCTTGGCCACATGGTCAGGGAGTCAATGAGATTATTAGGCACTTCCCCAGGTTTTAAAGGACACATTCCAAATCTGTTGTCACAGGACACATGGATCCACTGGTCACTTCCTTCCAGCTTTGACTGACCACTCAGGCTACTGGGGATGTTGGTCTGTGTGTTGATTAGACTAATTACTGGTCCTTAAGTCTTTTCCACCACATCTCTGTAAGCTACTCTGATCATGTGGTTCCCAGGGTCCCTCTGATGTCTTTTGATCCAGAACAGTGATCCCCTAACCGTTTTTTTGTTTCTCTTAGGATTTAGGATGAGAAGGAATGCTTCCGGACATAATCCTTCCCAAGTGATATCTCCCTAGAGATTAAAGAATCTTTTGCTATGTTGTCTTATCCTAATCAAATTTCAAATGCTTTCTGGTTCTCCCACAATGATGTCAAAGATCAGAATGACTAAGCTTAATGTGCAAAAGATATGGCTTAACTGGGCAACTATTCATGCTCGTAAGTATTCAGGTCGTTAAAGCTATTTAACTCTTTTCTGTCAATTATTCTTGGGTTGCACATTCATACCAATATTTTAGCTGTGGTCAAGGGAAAAGAGGCTTTTTCTAGCCTTCATAAAGGGGCCATTAAATCTTTTCAGTTATGCAGTAAAGGTTAGCATGTGTCACTGCCTTCCACTAAAACTGAAGAAAGGATCACCCATCTTACTAGGACTATTGTTTGGCCATGGCAACTGTCACTTAAGAGTTTAATGACACCTAGACCACTTTTTGAACATGTCTTGTAATACATCGACTCATTCAACTTCAGTTTAAATGATCAATTGCTCTCATGTTCATAGTCACGATAGAGTAAAAGAGATTGCTTCCACAGTGTGTGGTTATCCACCCACTCACAAATGTATGTGGGTTTGAAACCATCCTTTTTTTTTTTTTTTTTTTTTGCACAGCACTAGACCTGTGAGACCTGTTTTCCATATATATAACTAAGGGCAAGACAAGACACAGGGCATTTTAACCCTGCTTATGCCTTGAAGAAGTCTGATCCCATATGTTGGGATGGTTAGTGATTTTCCAGACTCCAGAAATCAGTGTGAATTTGGCCCATAGCCCATGAGCAGACAACTTTCTTGCACTAGGAAATGACCTCAGCACAGACTAAAGATAACCACCATGGGAGAAACGCCCACTTGAATTTTTTCTTTACATTTGGCCCCATTCCTTAACATCTGAGAGCCAGAGAGATGGCCTGTCTTCCAAAGCCTGGTGCACATAAACAGAAGACAAACCCAAGTCACGGACTAAAAGGCTGGGGGAAAAAATGAATCTTTGTCCTGCTTCTCTTCTTCCCATCATCAGCATGATGATGAGATACATAAGGTCCAACTTGCCATTGATGCTTTGAACAAAACTCACCAACATTCCACGGAAAATCTATTAAGTGATAATTAGCATCTACACCATCTGTCCCTTTCCACTAGGCTCACACAGCATCTTTGGAGAGTAGAACAGAGTGAAGGGAACAAAGTTCTTAACCATGTAAAAGGAATTTCAGTTTTCAAAAAAAAGTGATTTCTTGACTCCATGATTAACTTGCTGCATGACTGCAGGCATTCATCAGGTCTTTCTATGCTTAATTCCACAGCTTTAAAAATGGAATTTACTGGACTAAGGCCTTGGCTCCCTGTAGTACATAATTCGAGCAGGGATTTTGCTCTAGGAAGTTGCCTTTAATTGAGGCTCACCAGAAGCAGGAAGTGTTAGAACCACAGCTTCCAACAGTTCTCAAAGAGCATGCACATGTGCATATGTACACTGAGTTCTTCCCCGCATCACTAGGAGACCATAAAGAATGGTGGATCCAAGCTCTACTTGAGGCTGAGTTGCTGGGGAACACGATCAGCATCAGCCACAAAGGAGCTTCAGGAAAAGGCCTGTGGATTTAGTGTCCAGGGCAATAGCCAGGCCCTGAGGGCAACTTTTGTCTGAGTGGCAAGAGTAGCACGGAGAGCTGGAGAACCCTCCAACTATGCTTAGATAACAAGCTTAAGTTCTCATCAATCTCTTGACCAAGGCAGTATTTGAGAAGGGAGTTGCTAGTATTTCTGTATGCCCTCTGACAAACAGCTTGGCCCCCAAGAGAATTGCATCCTTGGGAAGGTGTTTTGTTTCCACATTGACTGAGGAAATGTAAATGTGTGTGTCAAAGTGGAAGTGAAGAGGCTTTGATTTATTTCTCCCGGGATGGGAATGGCTGAGTTCATTGCTGTAGGGCCTTGTGATTACTCAGTAGATGGGCCCTCTTTCCACCTGCTGCATTGCTTTTGACCACTTTACAAAATATCCTAACATCTTGGGAATACAAACATTTCAGAAATTATAGAAAAGTTAGCTTCACTTTTCTTCTTCTGGGGTAATTAGTTGGTTCCAGCATACAGATCCATTGCTGAAGATGTCAGTGGCTAAAGGGTGTGAAGTTAAAATGTCATGGAAACCATTTGACAAGGATTTCTTGCCTCTTTATACATTCTAAGGAGCTCTTCTTTTGATTCCAAGTATTACAACTCCTAAAGCAGGCTATTCAATAATCACCTGAAGTGAGGGAAATATTCTATATCTATGCTTTCAGTATCACAGACACTAGTCACGTGTGGCTACTGAGCACTTGAAATGTGTCTAGTATGATTGAAGAACTGATTCTTAATATTATTTCATTGTAATTAACTTAAATAGACATATATGCCTAACAGCTATATATTAGCTTTATTAAATAAGGTTAAGCATTCAATTTATAATTTATTCTCTTGGTACCAGCTACAAATGCTAGTTATGATGCATTATTTGTGGTCATCTAGATTGATTCCCCAGGACAAGGCTAAAAGGAAAAATGACTGCAAGATTCTTAAAACATTATCTAAAAAGGAAGTAATTGAGCCTATCAACAGATGAATGGATAAAGAGGATGTGGCAAATATATACAAGGGAATGCTACTCAGCCATAACAAAGAATGAAATAATGCCACTTGTAGCAATGTGGAAGCAACTAGAGATTTAAGTGAAGTAAGTCAGAAAGAGACAAATAGCATATGCTATCACTTTTATGTGGAATCTAATATATGGCACAAATGAACTTCTCTACAAAACAGAAAGACTCATAGAGAACAGACTTGTGGTTGCCAAAGGGAATTGAGGTGGGCATGGAAGGACTGGGAATTCGGGGTGAGTGGATGCAAAGTATTACATATTGAATGGATAACCAACAAGGCCCTACTGAAAAACATATAGAACTATATTCAATATCCTGGGATAAACCGTAATGGAAAAGAATATAAAAAATGTATAACTTAGTCACTTTGTTGTACAGCAGAAATTAACACAACATTGTAAATCAACTATACTTCAATTTTAAAAAGTCAATTAACATAAAAATAAAAAGGAGATAATTGAGTAGAGGAAATACAATAAGTGAAGTGAAAACGAAATGAACTCTAGACTCTGCCAAGAAAAAGAGAAGTCAGTTATAATTATGGTCTCTCCCTTGTGCTTACAATAAGTCAAGGTTAAATCATCTAAAATCTGTTTGAGTTGTTCTTTAATCAAACTGCTCAAACATGGCTGCATCACTTCTATGCAATGATGTATTAACCACTGAATTTCAGCTACCCAGACCATCTTCTAGTTTCTTACAAGCCTTCTTTTGTGGTGCAAAAGCAATTATGTTTTTAAGTGGCTGACGGCAACAACTTTCCATTTCCTGCAACATCAAAAGCAAAATTCTTTCCTGCACTGGGCTGCACAATTGCTGTGTGTGGTAGCAGTAGAAAGAAAAAAAGTCCCTGATGATTTCCAGATTGATCCCCAAATGATTATGCTAAATGCCATGATTAAAACTGAGGGAAAATTTGCATAGAGTAGGTTGCCTTCTCTGGGAGATGAAAAGCCACTGGATTATAAACGGTCAACCTTGGAAGGGATTCAGCCTGGTTCAGTGTCATTCAACAAATGAGGAATTGGCCTTGGATGCTAGTTGAAAGCAAAGCCAGGATGAGATATAAGGGGTGGGAAAAAGGGCAGACTTAATGGGTCTATGTTCGGTGCCCACTAGGGTATTGATCCACGTATCACAGCTTCTATGCTTACCCTGCTTAGCCATTACATCAAACAGAGTACTTCTTCACATTCCCCATCTGGGATGTACCCCCCTGAAGTATTGTTGACCAGTGCAGAACTTTCTGAAGGTTCTCTAGCAAAGGAGAGGTGTGAGCTTCCATCACACACCACACTCTGAACAAACAAACAAACATTCCTTGTCTGTTTCTCTCCCACCCAGGCTCCCCCTTGAGTGAAGCCAATGGGAAGACAGATTGGAAGACGTGTTTCTCCACAACTCTTTCCCAAGAAGCATCCTGTCTCTTGTCTTTAAGCTCCCTCATCCTCTCTTCCAAGCTCCTAAAAGCCTCTCGCCTTTCTTAAACACAGCATCAACCAGCACATTCTTTTAAAAACCCTTCAGTGGCTTCCCAACCCACTTGGGATAAAATTCAAACTCCTTGCCCAAGCCTCTCTACATGATCTTCCCTGCCCACCTCTCAACCCTATCACCTACCATGCATCTTTCACTCTACTCACCCTGCTCAGTTGATCTCCTTGGGGAATTCCATCAAACACTGCAAGCTCGTTCCAGCTGCAGGGTCCTTGTACTTCAGAGACTTCTGCCTAGAACTCCCTTCCACCCTCGGTTGTGTATGTCTTTCTGCATTGGCTCAGAGAGAAGCCGTCTCTGAGTATCCTTTCTACTCCAGGCATTCTCAAATTCGTGCCCTGGCTTTATTTTTCCTCCCTAGCACTCATCATGAGGCACATATTATTCACCTTTTGGACTATTTCCTTACTATCTGCCTCCCTCAACTAGAAGGTAAATTTCAGATGATCAGGATCTTTGTCTGCCTTGTTCGCCCATATCCCAAATGTCCATGTATTGAATAAATGCATTCAAGCAATGTAGCTCTGTTCTAACACTTCCAAGCTTATACATTCACCACCCATCCATCTGATAACCAAATAAAAAATCCTCCAACTACTATCATCTACCTACCTTAGATGATAGCAATAAATTATAAATAAAATAAAAATTCTCCCCAAGGGGTATCTCATTAATCATCATAGAAACTTATCAGGGAGATGTTATTACAGGCATTGAATATATGAGGACCTGATGAGGATACGGTGGGGCTGAGGGACTTACAGCCACACAGCTGAGCTTCCTTCCTTTTTACCTCCAAAGCTGGTACTATTTTCATCACACCCTACCCTCCCAGTCTTCTGAAGCAATGTACCTGAGAACGTTGGGGAAAACCCAAAAGCAGGGAACACATGGAAGGATCATTATTCTTATGTGTAATGTCTTTCACCAGCATTGGTCTTGTGCATCGGTCCTTGAATACTTTCCAAGCCCACAGCGAAGCAGGTGTCTCGAACGTGTTTAGAGGAAGATTGGTCTCATAGGGATTTTCCTGTCTCATCGTCCTTTGTGTCCTGCTAAAGGCACTAAGATGCGGGGCTTCCCAAATCACTGACCTGGCTGTATCCCCACCCAGAATGTAATTTATGGCACCATCTACCATCCCCATTCAGCCCTGTAGATGGAACAAGAATTAAAGCCCAGGTGCTCTCACTTGGCACCTCAGGCCAAATAAGGTAAAGATCTTCTCTTCCTCCGCTCTGCTAACACACATGTCACATATATGAGTATAATCCTGCATCAGGATAGTGCCAACTTCCAACCAGAAAGCTGCCAACTCCAACTTTACTGTCCTCAGAACACATATAGGAGTACAATAAGATCAAACCCTAGATCATAAAACTCACACTTAAGGTCCATCAAGATAAAGGATAATCAGGCAGTCAGATAACACGAAAATAAAAATACCTTAATTTACAACTTCACTTTTGTGTACAATTCAGTTCACTATTCTTTCTACTGAATGCAAAAAGGTGATTGTATTGGGGACACAAGTACATTTTTTCATTATTTTCAGAAAGGATAGAAGATGGGACAAGCAGATTAAGGTTAGATTTGCTGAAACTAACCTACTTCAAGATATTTGAGTACTATTCCCATCATTTGACATGGAAAAGAAAGGAAACATGACCAATATAAGTCAATTCATTCATACACCCTTAGTGATTCCTTGATTCATTGGCAGGAGGGCAGATATGGGACCATTAGGAAAAAATCAGGAATTAAGAATTTTCTCTGTAATTATTTATGAATAGTTCAGTGTGTTTCAATAGGTATATGCATATATGAGTTAACTTTAATATACACTCCAGGTGTGGTTAATAACATCTGCAGTGTATAATAAGAAATTCATATTTCAGGATGATTGTTTAGCTTTTGATCGGACCTTACTGGAAGTTGGGCTTCCCTTGTAGCTCAGTCGGTAAAGAATCTGCCTGCAGTGCAGGAGACCCAGGTTCAATCCCTAGGTTGGGAAGATCCCCTGGAGAAGGAAATGGCAGCCCACTCCAGTATCCTTGCCTGGAAAATCTCATGGAGAGAGGAACCTGGTGGGCTACAGTCCATGGGGTCGCAAAGAGTCGGGCACGACTGAGCGACTAACACTTACTTACACTACTGGAAGTCATAGGCAAGCACTTAAAGAATAGCTAGCTAAATCGACACCAGATGGTTTGTTAATTAGCACAAGGGAAGCTACACCTTGTTTTCCACTGGTAAATGAGTACTACTCAAGATACGAGGTTGGTTAGAAAGACTGCGGACACCCCTGTCTTTGCGTAAGTAGGGTATATGATCTAATGAACCCAGCAGACTGACCTTTGGAAATGACTACGTCTCTATTCTCTCTTTTTTAACCTTTTTATTTTGTAGTGGAGGATAGCCAATTAACCATCCTTTCATAGTTTCAGGTGGACAGCAAAGGGACTCAGCCATACATACACGTGCACTGTTCCCTATTCTGTTTTGTGAAGCATCCTGGGGTAAAGGGTGATTATTACTCCTTAAAGACTCTTTGTATCCATATGCCTACTCTCTGAAAAGGCAATAGCTGTTTTTTAAGAAACAGTGATTTCTAAAATTGTCTTAGATTCCTTAAGCCAAATTCAAAGTCTCAGAAGCACCCTATTGGCAAAAACACGGCAGTTAGCCAAAGACCAACTGTAGAAGAATTTATTCCTGGTAGGGCAGTCCCAGGCAGCATTCTAGAATAAGTCAACATTATGCAACAGCCTTATTAAAAACTGGCAGGGAGGAACCTGCCAACTTCTAGAAATGGTTCATCACCTCACAAAGATAATTGGCCTAATATAATGCTTACGTTATGGCTAAAGTCCAACTTCTGGCCAATGTCCACAGCAGGACATTTATGAATTGGGGTTTTATTTGCACTTTGATTGTGAAGGTTTGTCATTTATTACCTTATGCAAGATTTTATTCATGAATTCCTGCTGCAAATTATTAGACGGCTAAAATTCATGTCTCCATTCCTTTGCTCATGCTGTTCTCTTTGACTATAATCCATTTTCCTCCATTCCCTCCTTCCTTCTTTGACCAAGACCTCCTACTCAATCTCTGATACCCATTTCCAGAACTCTCCTCTGGAGATTGTCTGGTTTCTGTCTCCTCAAGGCATTTGCTTACCACTATAGTGCATTTATTCATCCAAGAGATAATTATTGAATGCCTGCTGTATGCAATCACTGTGCTAAACTCTAAGAACTCAGCAGTGAGCAAGACAGAGTCCATGCTCTTTTATTAATTTGGAAGAAAATCAACCTTAATATAATTTAAGACCAAATCATAGCATTCTCACTCACAAACTTTCACAATACAAGTTCCTCTCTTTTAGGAAACAAATGGTCCTCTGGGGGCAGAAATACATTTCCTGGTAGCCTAATTGCACAGAAGGGATAACAGGTCCTCCAAGAATGCCAAACTCTAGCCAAGGGACTACCTTGCATTCTGGGAGAATTTGCTTTCTTGTGTTTTTGGCAGAATAGCCACAAGGCAGGTGCTTCTAATTAATCCCCAGCTTAAGCTGAGGTCTGTCACACTGCACTGACAGCAGAATTACATTCAGTCTCCTCTGCTAAAGGGCTGACATGGTAGGTTTGATCATAATTATCCCCTCAATCAAAAACCGCCTGTGGAAGAGATCCGGTCTTCAAGATATCTTTGGCTATACGGGTCTCTTTGTGCCTGTTATGACCTGTGCTGATGTTTTCAAAGAATTAAGCAGCAGTTTGAAATGTTGGGAAAGTATGTTCCCATTCTAAGTAGCCAGCACCCCATTTGGGACACATTAATTTGGAGGTGTTCGGTGGAGGTTCAGGTGGCTGCCGTGGGTCAGTAGGAACGCACCTAGAGTATTAATGCAGCCACTCTTTGGAAGGTTTATTACCTGGCTGCGTGTCACCTTTGATGAAGGGGCAATAAAACAGCATGAAATATGGTGCAGTAGAAAAACCTTGTGTCCTCATAGAGTCTAAAAAAATCCCAATAGGATTTGAAAAAGAGTAGCTGCCAACAGATAACAAAACAAACCTCTTTAGGGATATCTCAGTTCAACATGTTGTTAAAATATCCCAAGACCTTTCTCAGCACATATATTATTCAAAGGTCAAAAAATTCCCTGTGCAAATACCTAAAATATCTACAGGATGTTTCAGCGAAATGCCACATTAAATTATTTCTCCAGTACCGTTCAAGGCTTTGGTTGCAGAATGGGTGGGAGGGGGCAGGGTGAGTCTGACATCCAGCCAGCTCTCGGAGGCCATCTTGGGGGTAAGGTGGTTTTCACTGGCCTTACCCAGGGGAAAAAAGTATTTTCCTACATATTCCTGTATTAAAATTTTTGCACAAGGTTATGTATCTTTGTGTTGGTAACGTTAATTAAAACAAGTGTAGGCGAGGTGAAGATGACAGAAAAGAAAGACTTCAAGTTCATCTCCTCCCACAGGTGGGATTCCCTGGTGACTCAGATGGTAAAGAATCCACCTGCAAGGCAGGAGACCCAGGTTTGATTCCTAGGTCCGGGAGATCCCCTGGAGAAGGAAATGGCAACCCACTCCAGCATTCTTGCCTGCTGAATCCTATGCACAGAGGAGTCTGGCAGACTGCAATCCATGGGGTCACAAAGAGTCGGACATGACTGATTGACTAACACTTTCACTTTCACTTCCTCCCACAGGCACACCAAAACTACAAATATTTACAAAACAACTATCCACAAGAATAATCTGGAGACTAGCAGAAAAGATTTTCCATAATTGAAAATATAAAGAAAGAACTGCACCGAGACAGGTAGGAGGGGTAGAAATGCAGTGTAGTCAAGACCCTCATCCCTGGCTGCATACATGCGGGCTAAGTCACTTCAGTCGTGTTCAACTCTTTGTCAGGACAGCCCTCCTCTGTCCATGGGATTCTCAAGGCAAGGATATTGGAGTGGGTTGCCATTTCCTCCTCCAGGGGATCTTCCCAACCCTGGGATTGAACCTGTGTCTCCTGCATCGCCTGCATTAGCTGGCAGGTTCTTTACCACTAGAGCCACCTAGAAGTCCCTCATCCCTGGGTAGGCAATCTATAAGTAGGAGGATATTACAACTGTAGAGGTTTCCCCAAAGAATGAAGGGTCTGAGCCCCAAATATGGACTCCCCAACCTGGGGTCCTCTATCATGACAATGAGCGCCAAGAACACCTGGTTTTGAAGGCCAGAAGGGCTTATTCACAGGGTTTCCCCAGTGGCTTGGTGGTGAATGAATCCACCTGCCAATGTGGGAGACCCTGGGTCAGGAAGATCCCCTGGGGGAGGAAATGGTAACCCACGCCAGTATTCTTGACTGGGAAATCCCAAGGACATAGGAGCCTGGCAGGCTATTAGACTATGGAGATCACAAGAGTCAGACGTGATTTAACAGCGAAACCACCACCACCACAGGGCTTATTCACAGGAGACCCAGAAAGCAGTAGGAATCGGAGAGTCCACTCTGAAAGGGCTCATGCAAAACTGACATATGGTGAGACCCAGTGCAGAGGCAGTAATGTTAAAGAAGCCTGGGTTAAACCCACGTGCAGATGTTGGAGAGCCTTCTGGAGAGACAACTAGGACTCCTCCTGGGGACACAGATGGAGGCAGAAGCTATTTTCCAGAGCTCATTCTACCATGAGGTCACTAGCGTGGGTAAGTGCCATTTTGGAGTTTTCCCTCTAGCCTTTTAGTGTTAGGGGTTTGGGCACCAGATCTGGGACCACCCCCTCCCTCTACTGGCCATGCAGCCAGCTGCAAGCAGACCCAGCCCCAACCACCAATAGGACGGTACCTACTCCAAGTCACCTGGGCTCCATAGTGCTAGTCACTCAGTCGTGTCTGACTCTTTGGGACCCCATGGACTGCAGCCCACCGGTCTCCTCTGTCTATGGAATTCTCCAGGCAAGAATACTGGAGTGGGTCGTCATTCCCTTCTCCAGGGAATCTTTTCCCACCCAGGGATCGAAACTGGGTCTCCTGCATTACAGGCAGATCTGAGCCACTAAAGAATGAAATCTTGCCATTTGCAACAACATGGGTGGACCTACAGGGTATGATTCTAAGTGAAATAAATCAGACAAAGACAGATATCATATGATTACACTTAAATGTGGAACTTAAGAAATGAACAAGCATAACGAAACAGAAACATTCTCATAGATAAAGAGAATAAATCAGTGGTTGCCAGAGGAAAATACATTTGCCAAAGGAAAATTCATTTGGGGATGAATGAAACAGGTGAGGGAGATGAAGAGACACAAACTTCTACTTACAAATAAAGGAGACATGGGATGAAATGTACAGCATGGGGAACACAATCAGTAATACTACAATAACTTTATATAGTGATAGATGGCTACTAGACTTGTGGTGATAATCATTTTGTAATGTACAGAAATATCAAATGTTTCTACGTTGTGTACCTGGAACTCACAAAGCTGTAGCTCAACTGTACTTCAAAAAATAATAGTAGTAATAAAATTTTCAAATATTTTCATTAAAAAACCAAATCTATATCAAATAGGATTCTTGAGGCTGCAAGCGAAGGAAAAACTGACCCCTAAAAGCTTTGACTGAGCACTCAAAACTTGAAAGTACAGGGCTAGAACTGACTTGGGCTCAATCAATTTTAGAGCTCAATTGCTGTCAGCAGGACAAGATTTTCCTCAGCTTCCTCTACCTCTTCCTTCTGTGTGCTGCAATCATTTTCCATCTGCATGTGGTAGCAAGACGGCTGTGCCAACTCTAAGTTTCAAATCCTCTCAACTTTATGCCCTTGATCAACCAGAGCTATAAGGCAAGGCAAGTTGCTGAGACTCTCTGTGCCTCTGTTTCCACATCTGTAAAATGGGAATGTCAGTAAGGTGTTAAACACATAGAAAATGCTTAAGGAATTTTAATGACAATTAAGTCAGCTTCCCAGGTGGCTCAGCAGTAAAGAATCCTCCTGCCACTACAGGAGATGTGGGTTCAATCCTTGGGTCAGGAAGATCCTGTGGAGGAGGAAATGGCAAATCACTCCTGTACTCTTGTCTGGAGAATCCCATGGACAGAGGAGCCTGGTGGGGCTACACTCCATGGGGTCTCAAAGAGTCACACAAGCCAATGACTATTATACTGTTGCTATTGTAACACAATTAGGGAACATTCATTTTCCTACCAGAAACTTCTAGAAATGAATCAAGCTACTAAATCTGCAAGGTTTAATACTCTCTCACCAAGAGTGACCTTGCTTCTCAAAAAGCTTTGGCCTAACATTTGGTGACAGAAGCTGTGGGAACAGTAGGTTCAACAGAGATAGGCTGACACTGTGTGTTTGAATTCCCGACTAGAAAGCCATTTGCTCAACATTACTTCACTGAGATGTACCACGTGGCTAACCTCAAGGGGCAGCTTTGAAATATGTGTTTGAATTTTTTTAAAGAACACAGTAATTTGGGATAACAATTTAATCACTTTTGGATAGACTGTGTTCCCATAGCAAGGAATGAATTGCCAAGCATGAAAGTGGGCCAATCAAAGAGAAAGTGTAGACTTAAAACTTCACTTATTTACAGGTTGCTTCTGAACATTTAAACATTAACTACAGTGCAAGAAAAATATGACCATCAGGTAGTTTGATAAAGAGATTGTAGCTTCTCAATTTGCTTTTCACATCCTGTGCTTTGCCACCAGTAAAGTGGGCTGCTGCTGCTGCTGAGTCACTTCAGTCGTGTCCGACTCTGTGCGACCCCATAGACGGCAGCCCACCAGGCTCCCCCGTCCCTGGGATTCTCCAGGCAAGAACACTAGAGTGGGTTGCCATTTCCTTCTCCAATGCATGAAAGTGAAAAGTGAAAGTGAACTCGCTCAGTCGTGTCTGACTCTTCGTGACTCCATGGACTGCAGCCTACCAGGCTCCTCCGTCCATGGGATTTTCCAGGCAAGAGGACTGGAGTGGGGTGCCATTGCCTTCTCCGGTAAAGTGGGCTACCACACATCAAATCTTGAATAAAGACTCATTGTAGATTATTCTCATCTCACCTCACTGACCATTTCCCACTAGCATCAGAACTCTAGTCTCAGCTCCCTTGAAGAGATAATAAACAAAGTCTTTGGGATTCCATACGGAATAATAGAATTTTTGAATGTTGATAATGGACAAGAACTTGGCAGTGCTCTCATTCTACTTTTTCAATTGACTGGTGAAGAAACTGGAATCTAGAAAGATGGAGTAATTTCTCAAAGTCAACTGGCTAGCATCATAAAATCATCTCATCTCAGGGTTCATTACAGACCATCGGCATCAACATTCCACCACCTTTACATGATATGATTATGCTCACAGCAACCCTGTGGAGTTGGCAGGGCAAATACTATTACCAAAGACTTAGAGCATATGCCCAAGTAACTTGAATGAATTCACCAACACCAGGGTGTGGCAAAGAAAGGGATAGGGGGAAAAGAGAGGTCAGAAAGCAGAGAGCAAGCAAGTTAAGAACAATTTTAATGGTGCAGATATAATACACCCTAGTCAAGGTATCAAGATTACCTACCTGTTAACATAAAATATTGGTGATATGGTCAGATATTGCACTGAATGTATTCCAGAGTGCTCTGATTCTCGCTGATGGTTCAGTGAGGAGGACTGGTAAGATTTTAAGATCCCTCTAGATTGTGCAGCTCAATAGACCTTGTTGGTGATCATGGAAATGTTGTAGATCTCACTGTCCAATATAGTACCCACTAGCCATATTTGGCAACTGAACACTTAACATGTAGTTAGTGATACTGAGAAACTAAGTTTTAATTTTATTTACTTTTAATTGATTCAAATTTAAACAGCCACAGGAGCCTGGTAGCTACCATATCAGACTATGAACCTTTAGATGAATTAAAGCTGCCCCAAAATGTAACAACTTGACTTGACCTATCAGCTTGTTTTTTTCTGATGGACCTAAAGGGGTAAAATAATGAACATTGACATCAGATCTCTCCATAAAATCTATATATGGCAGCACCCAAAGTAAATGCACATGAAGCAGTATTCTTTGCTGCAAACAATGGAAAATAAACTTAGCTAATTTAAGCAGAATAAGGGATTTATGATAGTACATTAGGTCAATCACAGAGTTTCTGGGAAGCTGGAAAACCAGGATTGGAGACTCCATGGCCAGAAACAAGCACAGTTACACTGCGGAACTGGTCAAGAGGAGACACTGCAGCCCCACCACTGAATTAAGTAAAGTGGCCTGCCCTGTTAGACTCCAGGCTGCTGGATGCTGAGTCCCAGCACAAGGATCCCTGCCAGAGCTGTGTCTGGACCCTGGATAGATATGCTGCTGCCACAGCTAGATTGGATTCCATATGGCACCTGATGCTTTGAGTTGCTGGTTTCAGATTCCCAGTCTGGGGCTGGGGCAGTTGATTGAGCCAAGGCCACATGCCCGTGCTCTAGCTGCAAGGGAGCCTAGAACAGCAAGAATCTGTCTTCTGTGAGGGGGACAGACTCATGAGCTTAGGAGTTCCCTTAACCAAAGGGAAGCACACCTGCCTCCTAGACAAGATGGCTAATGTGTTAGAGGTTCTAGGCTTCCTGGGAGATAAGTGGAGCTAAAGAATTAATGGTGTGGGGGTTGGGGTGGGGGTTGGCATATGAGGCACTGTCCACTGTCACTTGGAAAACAGAATATGTCAGAGAACTAGGAGGGAGGGGTGATTCGGCAAAAAAGAGAGTTTTAAGAGAGACAGTCAAGAGTTTTAGAGTAACTGCCATAATGAGTGAGATTTTGTGAAATGTAATATTTCCTTTGGCTAGTTTTTCATGTCACTTCAGAAAAAATTTACACTACTCTTTAAGTCTTTTGTAGCTGTGTGTATGTGTTGCCTAACTGAGATTATTGTATATATACAGTTCTATACATCCATGCTTTTTAATTTACTCTTTAATATAATATATGCCTTTAAATATACATACCTCTATGTCATTCTTTTAGTGCCTGTATAGTATTCCACTGCACAAATGTACCATACTTTAATCAATCTCCTACTGATGGTCAGTTCAATTTTTCAATTTTTTTCTTCTATATTGTATGTGCTACAATGAGAATACCATACATATATCATTGGGTACTTGTTCAGTCATACTTTTAGGTGAAATTCCAAGAAACAGAATTGCTAATTGGTGGTTAAGCAGGCCTAACATGTTGATTTTGCAAATCATTCTCAAAGGTAGTAATAATTTCTTTTTCCATCCAGGGCTTAGACTAGGATGAGATACATAAGGCACTTTGCCTTGGACAAAAAATTTAAAGAGGCATTAAAAAAACTCAGTAATCAAGACAAATAATATTTTAATGCAATTTTTAAAAATAAAAATAAATGCAAATATTGATAAATCCATGATGAACAAAAATCAAAATTTTAAATACAGGCAGAATCAATATTACTGATGCTTAAGAATAAATATGATCAAGGAGGTGAAAGACTTTTATGCTGAGAACTATAAAACATTTATCCAGGAAATTGAAGATGATTCACTGAAGAGGATTCAAAGAAATGAAAAGATATTCTATGCCCTTGGAAGAATTAATATCATCAATATGGCTCTATTGCCTAAAGCAATCTATAGATTTAATGCAACCCTTATCAAATTACTCATGTCATTTTTCAAAGAACTAGAACAAATAATCCTAAAACTTATATGGAACCACAAAAGGCCCAGAATTGCCAAAGTGATCCTGGGGAAAAAGAACAAAACTAGAGGCATGGACTCTCCCAGACTTGAGACAATATTATAAAGCTACAGTAATCAAAACAGCATGATACTTTTATAAAAACAAGATGTGGATTAATACGACACAACAGGGAGCCCAGAAATAAACCCACACACCAACAGTCAGTCAATATTCAACAAAAGAGGCAAGAATATACAATGGCATAAAGACAGTCTCTTCAATAAGTGGTGCTCAGAAAACCAGACAGCTACATATAAAAAAGTGAAATCAGTACATTCTCTGACATCATATGCAAAAATAAACTCAAAATGGATTAAAGACCTAAATGTAAGACCAGATACTGTAAAATTCCTAGAAGAAAATATAGACAGAACACTCTTTGACATAAACCACAGCAATATTTTTTTGCATTCACCTCCTAGAATAGTGGAAATAAAAGCAAAAATAAACAAATGTGGCCTAATTAAATTTAAAAACTTTTGCTGTGCAAAAGAAACCATAAACAAAATGAAAAGACAACCTACAGATTGGGAGAAAATATTTGCAAACAATGCAACCAACAAGGGCTTAATTTCCAAAATACACAAACAACTCATGCAACTCAATATTCTAAAAAAGCAATCCAAATCAAAAAATGGATAGACAACCTAAATAGACATTTTTCTAAAGGAGACATACAGATGGCCAGCAGACACATGAAAAGATGCTCAGTATCACTAGTTATTAGAGAAATGCAAATCAAAACCACAAAGAAGTATCACCTCCCACTGGTGAGAAGGCTCATCATTAAAAAGTACAAATAATAAATACTGGAAAGGGTGTGGAGAAAAGGGAACCCTCTTACATTGTTGCTGGAATTGTAAATTGATGCATCCACTCTGGAAAACAGTATGGAGGCTCTTTAAAAAACTAAAAATAGAGTTTCTATGTGATCCAGCAGTCCCCTTCCTGGGCATATTTTCAGAGGAATCTCTAATTTGAAAAGACACATGTGTCCCAATGTTCATAACAGCACTATTCACAATAGCCAAGACATGGAATCAACTTAAGCATCCATGGACAAATGAATGGATAAATAATGAATGGAATATTACTCAGTCATAAAAAATGAAATAATGCCATTTGCAGCAACACAGATGGACCTAGAGATTATCATACCAAGTGAAGTAAATCAGACATAGAAAGACAAATATCATATGATATCACTTATACATGGAATCTAAAAATAGTGATACAAATGAACTTATTTATAAAACAGATACAGACTAAGACACAGAATATAAATTTATAATTACCAAAGAGGAAGTGGGTGGGAGGGAGGGATAAATTAGGAGTTTGGGATTAACAGGCATACACTACTTTATATAAGCTAGATAAACAACAAGGACCTACTCTATAGCACAGGGAACTATACCCAATATCTTATTAATATAATAACTTACAATGGAAAAGAATCTGAAAAAGTATATAACTGAATTACTTTGCTGTGTACCGGAAACTAACACAATATCATAAATCTACTGTACTTCAATAAAACAAAAACCCACTGTGAGATATCCCTACACATACACCATAAGAGTTAAAACAAACAAACAAACAAAAATACCTGACAATACAAAGTGTCGGTGAGGATGTGGAGCAACTGGAATTCTCATACACAGCTGTTTGAGCATAAACTGTTCATTTGACTTTGAAAACTCCTTGGAAGTATCTCCAAAGGATGGACATACATATACTCTATGGCCCAACAATTCCACTGTTAGAATTACACCCAACACAGATATGTACATGTATTTGGACAAGAATGTTCAGAGCAGTGTTCTTTGGAAAATCATCAAGTTGGAAACAACCCAATGTTCACCAGTAGGAGAATGTAAAAATAAAATGGGTTATATTTTTCTAATGGAATACTATACAGAAATAAATTCAACTATAGCCACACAAAATAAAATAAAATGAAGGCTTTGAGTCATAAAGCCTGGATACCACTCACTGGCTGGCATGTGCTTTGTCATATGTAAAATGGGAATACAAATAGGACCCACTTACACAGAGTTTTGAGAATCAAATGAGTAATACAAAATGCATAGAATAGCGCCAAGCACATAGTAAGTACTCAATAAGTATTGGCTATCATCATATGCTAAGTATATACACACACATGATTTTGTTTCCGGATATCCTATTCTGTTCCATTTTTCTGTGTGTTCTTGCTCCAGTATCATACTGTTTTAATTATCACAGATTTATATAGTGACTTTTGATCTGGTTAAGCAAGCTCCCTTCTCATTTTTTTGGTTTTTTCAAGTTTTTCTTGGCTGTCCTCATTCATTTATACATACAAATGAATTTTAAAAGCTATTTGTCAAGTACCACAAAAACCTACTGGGATTTTAACTGAAACTGTGCTAACTTTACATATTATTTTAGGGAAGCATGACATCTTTAAAATATTGAGTCGTCCTGTCCAGAACATGGTGTTTCTCTTTATTTAGTCAAGTCTTTTTTTACCCTTGTATCAAGTTTTATCATTTTCTTAATGTACATCTTGCACATTCTTGTTTTACTCAGTATTTTACATTTTTACTGTTATTTATTTTATTACTGGCAAGTACATGTATGTATAAATGGGCAATGTTTGCGTGTTTATTTTGTATCCAGCCTTCATTTTGAGCCCTTTTATTCATTTTTCAGTAACGGTGTGCTTATCCAAAAATGAATTTCTAATCACAATATTTATCAGCCTAAACTTCTTAAATAACCCTTCCAGACAAATTCCAGATTTCTGGACCTGAAATACTTTATTTCTTTTTCATATACAACAAAAACATGCTGTGAAGCCTCCTTCGTGCCAGCACTATGGCACACCAGGGATACATCAATAAATATACAAACTCACTGCCATTAAGAAGCTTACATTCAAGAGGAATTGGTACTGTGTTTTAGCTCTTGCCTATGGATCCATCCTCATCTCCTTTGTTTCTTTATAAGTACTGTGTACCTTAGCTAAACTGAATTAGTTGTAATTCTTCTGAAACATTTGGATATTTCTTTCTCTTGTTCTTTCATATCCTCATGACTTGTGTCAAATTCAGTCTCCTCTTAGCAGCTTCTGATGCCCCATGCAGAGTTAGGTGGTCTCTCTTTCATGTCTCATTCATCTCAGTGATGGCATCCTCATTTAAATATGATTGTTACTTTAATGGCCCCTGAGTTCCAAGAGGGCAGGAATAGAGTCTTGATCATGGTTTTGCCACCTGGTGACATGGTATCAAGGTGGTGTTCAATAAATACTTATTGAAAGCAATAGACGCATTGAGTTGATTGGGGGGCATAGCGCCATCATGAGTGTCAAGGCAAGTGGCCACACAAGCACTGATGTGGGCAGTCACAGTAGGACTATAAGAATTCAAGGGAGGACATCACCAAGGATGAGTGTGTACACATGGTTGCCTGGGGGGAAGTAGAACTTTGGGTGAATATTAAAGGAGCTTGAGACTTCTGTCAACTCTTTCCACCCCACCCCATCTCCTCCTCTCCATTAAAGGGTCTGTGACAAGGATAATACCCACCACCCACACTTCAGAAAGGGAGTACAATGGATAGGTCCAGTCTGAGGTTACTGACTAGGTCATGCAATGAAGCCCTAGTACAAGGGGCAACTTCAAACCTACATGGAAGAACCACAGTCCTGCTCTTACCAGGATCAACACTAGGGTTTGGGTCAAGGGTCCTACTGGTAATAAAGGGTCCATCCCCCCAGCCTCACTTCAGAGAGGCACTCCAGCATAATGATCAAATGCCTGGCCTCAGGATCCAGACTGTCTGGCTCCAAATCTGGGTTTTGCTATTTACAAGCTGGGTGAGACCCTGGACATTAAGTCAAGTTGAAAGTCAGTGGTTCAAAAACGGGGAATCTTTTATGGAGATCAAAAGCTCATTCCAAGAAGATCACTATATTAGTAACAGCCTGCAAGGCACTTGGTAGAGTATGCTCAGTGTTTACGGGCTTGGGAGGCAGACTGTGGTGGGTGGTAGGTTGCTGCAGTCATGTCTGACTCTGTGTGACCCTATGGGCTATAGCCCACCAGGCTCCTCTGTCCACTGGATTCTCTAGTCAAGAATACTGGAGTGTGTTGCCATGCCTTCCTCCAGGGGATCTTCCCAACCCACGCATTGAACCAGTGTCGCTTAGGTCTCCTACACTGACAGGCAGGTTCTTTACCATTAGCACCACCTGGGAAGCCCAACCGGGTTCAAATTCCAGCTTCTCCACTTTACCGCTATGTGTCATTGGGCAAGAAATCGACTTCTGTGGGTCTCGGGTTCAGTTGCTATATCTGTAAAATAGGCACATTAATAGCACCTACCACACAGAGTTACTGTGAGGATTAAATGAGTTAGTGCATGTGGAGTGCTTGGACCAGCGCCTGGCACAGAGTGAACACCTAAATGTTTGCTAGCTATCATTTCATTATTATTATTCCAACATCATATTGTACCTATTACTGTTCTGGTAAACCAAGAGAGCATGCAAATATTGTGCCACTGAAGGGCCAAAGTCCCACTTTGTTGTTGTTAAATCACTCAGTCATGTCCAACTCTTTGCAACCCCATGGACTGCAGCACGCCAGGCTTCTCTATCCTTAACCATCTTCCGGAGCATGTTTAAAACCCATGTCCATCAAGTTGGTGATGCCATCCAACGATCTCATCCTTTGTCATCTCCTATTCCTCCTGCTGTCAATCATTCCCAGCATCAGGGTCTTTTCTAATGACTTGGTTCTTCGCATCAGGTGGCCAAAGGATTGGAGTTTCAGCATCAGCATCAGTCGTTCCAATGAATATTCAGGATTGATTTCCCTTAGGATTGACTGGTTTGATCTTCTTACTGTCCAAGGGACTCTCAAGAGTCTTAGAGTCTTCTCCAACACCACAGTTCAAAAACATCAATTCTTTGGCACTCCGCTATCTTTATGGTCCAACTCTCACATCCACACATTACTACTAGAAAAACCACAGCTTTGACTAGGTGGATCTTTGCTGGCAAAGTGATGTCTCTGCTTTTTAATACTCTATCTAGGTTTGTCATAGCTTTTCTTCCAAGGAGCAAGTGTCTTTTAATTTCATGGCTGAAGTACCATCTGCAGTGATTTTGGGGCCCAAGAAAATAAAGTCTGTCACTGTTTCCATTGTTTCCCCATCTATTTGCCACGAAGTGATGTGACCGGATGCCATGATCTTAGTTTTTTGAATGTTGAGTTTTAAGACAGCTTTCCCACTCTCCTCTCTCACCTTCATCAAGAGGTTCTTTAGTTCCTCTTTGCTTTCTGCCATAAGGGTGGTATCATCTGAATATCTGAAGTTATTGATATTTCTCTGTATTAAAAAGCAGAGACATTACCTTGCTGACAAATGTCCATCTAGTCAAAGCTATGGTTTTTCCAGCAGTGCTGTATGGATGTGAGAGTTGGACCACAAAGAAAGCTGAGCACCGAAGAATTGATGCTTTCGAACTGTGGTGTTGGAAGACTCTTGAGAGTCCCTTGGACTGCAAGGAGATCCAAACAGTCAATCCTAAAGGAAAGCAGTCCTGAATATTCAATGGAAGGACTGATGCTGAAGCTGAAGCTCCAATAGTTTGACCACCTGATGCAAAGAACTGACTCATTGGAAAAGTCCCCAATGCTGGGAAAGTTTGAAGGCAGGAGGAAAAGAGAACGACAGAGGATGAGATGGTTGGATGGCATCACTGACTTGATGGACATGAGTTTGAGCAAGCTCCAGGAGTTGGTGATGGACAGGGGAACCTGGCGTGCTGCAATCCATGGGATCACAAAGAATTGGACACGACTGAATGACTGAGCTGACTGACTACATACATACATGAATACATACCCATTTTCACAAATGTTAACTTTTTCCATTTGACAATAGAGTTTAGAGATCATTGCCATCAGTATATAAAGAATCTCCTGTTTCATACCTGCATAGTAATCTACTGTATGAATAAATAATAATTGATTAGTCCTGAATTAATGGGTGTAGTTATTTCCTGTCTTTTGCCATTATATATAATGCTATGATAATTTTTGCAAAGAGGTGTTTTTGCATGAGTATGACTATATTTGCAAGATAAGTTCCTAAAAGTATTCATCACTGGGTCAAACAGTTGACTAATGTATTGGATTCTAATTTGTAATAGGGATTTGTTGAAAGTTACTGGATGAAGGATGCATGTGCAAACAGTTTTTAAAGAAATTGATTTCATATATAACTAATTAGATACGACAGATGATGGAAGAGGAAAGAGTCAAGGATTGCTTCAAGTTCATTAATAAAAAGGACAGGACAGCCAACACTTTGGTCAATTCGATCTATTGACTATAAAGTCTATCTTCTTCCCATCTCCAATATCATTCAGGCTTTCAACTAGGTCTCTACCAAACAATGGAGAAAAGGCAGAGAAGAAAAAAAGTTTCCTGGATGGGATATTAAAGAACCAGAGAGATTAGAGACACCAGTGGATAGCATCATTAATAGAAATAGCACATTTTGGATGTGGAGTTGGTTTATCAGCTAAAGGGGACCCAAAACATACTAGCCTAGAAGTGGAAAAGATATTGCATTCCATGGCATGCGTGCTTAGTCGTGTCTGACTTTTTGTGACCCCCATGGACTATAGCATGCCTGGCTCCTCTGTCCATGTAATTTTCCAGACAAGAATACTAAAATGGGTTGCCATTTCCTACTCCAGGGGATCTTCCCAACCCAGGGTTCAAACCTACATCTCCTCTGTCTCCTGAATTGGCAGGCAGATTCTTTACCACTGTGCCATCTGGGAAGCCTGATCTAATTATTGGAGAAAATTTTAACCAAAACAAAAAAATCTGGAGGCAATGATAAGGTGGAAAGAGAAAAGGCAGATTTGCTTTCACTTTGTCTGGAGTTGGAAGACCTGGAGTTGGAATATTCTGACGTTGAATTAAAATGAAAGAGTTTCCAACAGACAGTGATCCCTGCAGGCTTTGTCCTCAGAACCTGCCAGCTCAGATTTGACCCATGACCTCCGCTGCTCCCCTGTCATCCAGCAATGATGGTATGAAGGCTGATCAAGGTCTTGCTGATGCCTCTGCAGTGTGAGCTCAGACTGCAGATGCCCAGCTCCTTACTAATGTAAGACAGATGCCAAACCAGCTCAGCTTACGGATGAGCTGGGAACTCCTTTATGGGAAGCATACTTTGGCTAGAATCCTGTAATTCAACCATCCAGTTAACCTTTTAAGTGAATAAAAGATAAATACAACAATGGGGCCAAAGCAAAATGTTGGTGGTGATGACAAGCAATCCTTTGAGGATAAAGAATCCTGGCCCAGTAAAAAATACAGACTGGTCTACATTCTGCTCTACCTTGTGGGGAGCAGGCTTTATTTAGTGGGGTGTGTATGTATGTGTGTGTATGTGTGATGTGGTGTGCCACACATAACTCCACTCAGGAAGAGACTTGACTTGTTTTGTTCATTGTTGTATCCTCAATGGTTAGAATAATTCCAAGCATATACTAGGTGCTCAGTAAACATTCACTGAAAGGATGAATGCATTTACTGTGAATGAATGAATGAACAAATTCACCCTATGTGTGTGCCCTTGCTTCTATCTATGTATATCATTACAAAACACAGATCATACCTACACTTGGATAGAAATTTGTGTTATGTTCACTTATGAAAAGTCATTAAATCACATTGTAAAACGCCCCAAATGAGCCTGATCTATTTTGTTAGCTCCTTCTCTTTGTCAACCCCTGAGTTCCTGTTGCCCTGAGCCCACGCTTGGCTTATTCTGTCAGAGAAATCTTGTCCATTGCTTCAAAGCTCATCTCTACAAGCTAATGACCTCCAACACTCTAACCTCAACTTCCTTCCAGACCTGGGCATCCATCTGGCATCTCCATGTGTGTATGCAGTCACATTGGCAGATGCATTCTTAACCACTGGGCCACCTGGGAAGCCTCTCAATATCTCAACTCAAATGTCTCAGAGGCCTCAGAACTGGTGTGTCACCAACCGAATTGATTGTCTCAACCCCTTCAATTATGCCCCTCCTCCTTCATTCTGGATTTTGTTTTTAATAATAAGAAAAGAAAATTAAAAGGAGCATTCTTTTTAGTAGCTATCATGTTTATCGTGTAAACCATCACTCTCCATTCCACAGTACATTCTGCTTTCTAGTCCAGAACATCCTGAATGACTGTGTTATAGGTTGATGTCCAAGTGATTAATCTTCTTGGCCCTCGACGTGCCTGGGAAGAACCTTGGGCAACTGAGCACTAAGGCCAGGTGACCGAGGCTTGAGCATCCTCCTCTGTTTACCTCCGTTTTTTGTGTGCACCTCCTCACTGGAGGATTCAGATGCACTGATCTTGCCTTCAGTCCTCAAAATCTCCGCTCATTCTCACCTCTGTATTTCATCAACACCACAGCTAACATTCATATTGGGGCCCTTATCTACAGCAAGAACCTAAATGCCAAGTGAATCATCAGATGTGCTGTGTGTGTGCTAAATCGCTTTAGTCATGTCCAACTCTGCGACCCCATGGTCTGGAGCTCGCCAGGCTCCTCTGTCCATGGATTTCCCAGGCAAAAATACTGGAGTGAGTTGCCATTTCCTCCTCCAGGGTATCTTCTTGACCCAGGGATCAAACTTGTGTTTCTTACATCTCCTGCATTGGCAGGCAGGTTTTTTTTTGTTTTTTGTTTTTTTTTTAACTACTAGCACTACCTGGAAAGCCTGAATCATCAGATACTACTATTTAAATGCCTTAGTGTTTAGGGAATTTGATGTGTGTGTGTGTGTGTGTGTGTGTGTGTGTGTGTAAAAGAGAATTAGGGGGAAAACTTTGGTCCCTCTCTGTCTTACTCCATTTAGGATGCTATAACAAAAATGCCATAGACTGGGTAGGTTTATGAACAGCAGAATTTCATCTCACAGTTCTAGAATCTGGGAAGTCCTAGATCAAAGCTTTGGCAGATTCAGCGTCTGGTAAAATCCTGCTTCCTCATAGAGAGCTGCCTTCTCTCTATAACCTCACGTGGCAGAGGAGCAAGGGAGCTTTCTCTGGGGACTTTTATAATGCCATTCAACTGGCTCTGCCTTCATGACCTAATCACCTTCCAAAGTCCAACCACCTCCTATTACCATCACTATGGGATTAGGTTTAAATCTATGGATTTTGTGGGGACACAGACATTCAGGCCATAGCGCCGACTCTATCTCTCATTTACCAGTGAAAACATCAGACCTGAGGGTAAGTGACTTGTCTTAGACGACCCAAATCAGCCTTAAAAGCTGGAAGTAGATGCCCGTTCCTGGGTTCTCATGCTCTTAGGACTATACCTTGCTGACCCTCCAGAGCCTTCTTTGAAACTGAAGTTTTCTGCAAACCCCCAATGATGGACTATTTAACCTAAATACTTGAACAAAACACGCTCTGCCCTTTTCATGCCAACTAACAGAGCTTTATTGTCTCTGTTCCTTGATATCTAATTTCCAGACTGAATCAGTGATGAATTAAGTCATTTTCAAATGGCTTATTTTTATGAGATGATGAAATTTCAGACTTCAGCCTTAAATTTGGAAAATGAATGTTTTTATTTTATCCCCAGTAGTATATTTTTCCTTGCCAAAACAATGCATGTCTGCCTCAGTTTCAATGTTAACTGTGTGAAAAATCATTGAGAGAGTTTATTTTACATGGAAGAATGTAAATAGAGATGTGGTCCATACAAAAAGCAAGTGAGAGGAAAACACCATTTAAACAGGGACCACACATTGATACCAAGGACTGGGATGCTAAAGTTCAGGTTTAAAGGGCAAGGGAAAACGAGGATCTGAGGGGAGCATCTCTATTGCCTAAGACCTGGGTACTTACAAGTACATTTATAAGTTACTCTAAGAAGCATTTAGAGACATTTTCCTGAGATAATATAAATCAATTTAGTAGAAAGCAACACCAGTAAGGAATATCTTATAGACGTTGGTAATCACACTGCAAGGGGCTTCCCAGGTGGCTCAGTGGTAAAGAATTCACCTGCCAATGCAGAAGACATGGGTTTGATTCCTGGGTCAGGAAGATCCCCCGGAGGAGGAAATGGCAACCCACTCCAGTATTCTTGCCTGGGAAATCCCATGGACAGGGGAGCCTGGTGGGCCACAGTCCATGGGGTTACAAAGAGTTGGACACAACTGAATGACTGAGCACACAATCACAGTGCAAACATTTTGAGGGCAAAATATAACTTAAATACAAAAATATAAGCTAAGAATGTCTAGCAAAGGCTCATCGTCAGAATGTTCAATCATAGCATACAAATCAGTGCAACAAAAGGTGAAAAATGGTCCTGTGTTTGTGTGGTCTCTTTCTCTTTTTCCCTATCTCTCCTTTTATCTCCGTTCCTTTCTCTCTTTTAATCTCTCATTCATTTCCCCCAAACTCTCTTCTTTGTTAGCTTTGAGGCACCAAATTTACTTGGATATATTCCTATGACTTTGTACAAGGCATTAAATGCAATTAATCAATTGAGACCTTGGACCGAAAGGAATCACGGACCTTTCTGCTGAGAACTTAGGCTGCTCCACCTATGAGCTCTCCTTAGTGAAAGCCTTTTTAGGACAGTGGTTCCTGCTGAGCCCAGCCATAGATCACAGCCTACAAAGCCTTTTCCCACCTTTTGAGAATTGTTTCTGTGTTTCAAAGGAAAAAGACCTTTATGGCTTCTAGCTCTATCTTTACACGATGACTCACCTGCCTTTCTGGCCTGTACTTTCCTGTTTCAGCCAGCCCTGAATCTCCAACTGTTTCTGCTGCTTTCTTTAAATGCTATCTGGTACACAGCCTGTTCTCTGCCCCGCACCCCTCCCTGTCACAGGCAAAGACAATCCTGTGGCTCTTCCCTGAGGATCCCCTGAGCTGTTCAGATCGTGGCTCTTGCATCGTTTTCCTGGACTGGGCACCTCCTGGACCTGGGCCAGCAGGACCACTGACAGGACATGAGCTGCCTCAGGTCACTCCTGAGATAGACCCAGGATCACACAGGCGGCCCTGACAGGGCCCTTCAGTGCTGGGAGAAGCCCAAAAGACTCAAGACGTCTTCATGAACGCCCCTTCTCTAGTCACCAGCTTCTTTCTCCATTGCCCTCCGTACTTTCCACGTCCCCACTGGGACATGAGTCCTGACTCTTATCCAAACTCTTGCCAACCTCTCTCTTAAGGAGCCAGGCCTGTCTCTCATGACTGGCCTGCCATATTGGATCACATTGAATTTTACTGCTGGCTCAAACCAAGGGCAAGTTGGCCATGTCACTTTGAAGACTGAATATGAGACAACTAGGCATCCCACCAGGAACCATGCCTCAGTCAAGCCAGTTCTGCCATATTGATTCCCATAACCTCCTCCTTCTTCCTTCCCAGGCCTAGGATGCCAGCACCACCAGGGACTGAACCTGTCCACATCAGCCAACTGATTTTCTAGATGTATACATGTGGGGCCATCGGGCTCATTCTCCACCTTCCACAGACCACTGTTTACGCCCACCTTCCCAAACTGTTTCTGTTTTTCAAATGGAGAACACATTCTGGTCGGATATTACTTTGACCTTCTTCACTACCGCTAAAAACATGCTCTTGACTTGCGGTTGCCAAGGAGAAGGGAGAATCAGGGAGAAATGGGATGGGATGGGAATTTGGGATTAGCACGTGCAAACTATTACACATAGAATGGAGAAACAATGTAGCAAAGGGAACCATAGTCAATAGCCTATGAAAAGCTATAACAAAAAAGAATATGAATAAGGATAAACATATATTTATATACATATATGTGTAACTGAATCACTTTGCTATACAGCAGAAATTAACACAACTTGGGCTTCCCTGGTGGCTCAGTGGTAAAGGATTCGCCTGCCAATGCAGGAGACATGGGTTCGATCCCTGATCTGGGAATATCCCACATGCCATGGAGCAACCAAGCCCATGGGCCACAACTATAGAGCTTCTGCTCTAGAGCCTGAGAATTGCAACTACCGTACCCACATGCCTCAACCACTGAAGCCCACTCACCCACAGCCCACGCTCCACACAAAGAGAAGACACCACAATGAGAAGTCCACACACCACAGTTAGAGAAAAGCCCTCACGGTAGTGAAGACCCAGCACAGTCAAAAATAAATAAACAAACAAACACAAGTCAAATTAAAAAAATAAAAGAAATAAATTAACACAGCATTGTAAATCAGCTAGACTTCCATAAAAAAAAAAATAATAAAAAGGAGATAATGGAGTAGAGGAGGTATCTTAAATGAAATGAATTCTACTTTAATAAAATAAATAGTTTAATGCTCTTTCTTCCCTGCTCTGACCAAAACTTCCCTCCATGACCCAGTTTTACCCTTGGAGGAAGGAAGGGTCTTCCCAGGTTTTTGCCAGCCTACAGTTGCCAAATTTAGCAAATAAAAATGCAGACTGCCCATGAATATTTGAATTTCAGATAAACAACAAATGACTTTTAGTATAAGCACATGACATACTTTTAGTTAAAAAAAAATTGTTTATCTGAAATTCAAATGTAAGTGGACATCCTGATTTTACCTGGCAACCCTTATGCCATCTTAAGTGGTATTCAGACAATAAATCTTGATGTGGAATTCATGAGTCCAGTGGGGATTAAACGCGAATCACGCACAGTCGAGCTCTGCATCATGTGTTTTTAATCCTCAACAATATTATAAACATAGGAGAATATATTAAGACTTTCTGGGCAACGATGTGACATACAAGGGAGAGAATTCTGAGAGTTATCACAATAAAAAAACCTTTACTTTTTCGCATTTTTACACAATTTCACTCCTAGAATTACATCATGGAACAGTTTGGGCTTATTTAAAATCTTAGTTCTGCCTTGGCTGACATAAGAATCACTCACATAGGAAAATATTCAGACAGTTCAGTGATTCCCCAGCTGCAGATGATAAAATGTTCTAACCACTCCAGTCAACCTGGCAGAAAAGTCCAGAGCCAGCAGCATCCGAAAAATATGTAGAAATCACATGGGCACCATAGATGTGGTAATAAACAGAGAAGAGAACATCTGCTCCATAAAGTTGGTCAAAATTAGCATTCTGGGGTCTGATATTCCAAGGAGCACTGATGCTACATAAAAGCAACATGCAATGATGTCAAGTTCGAGGTACTTCTGATCTTCGGAGCAAAGGCAGAGGAGAAGTGGAGGAAGAGGTGAGCTACCTTCCAGGGGCTTACATCCTAGTGGACTAAGTAGAATCCACTTCTGTTCAAGAGATGGATGGGAGGGCACCATTTGTCACATGTTCATAGAAGAGAGAGGCCAGCCTCTATCGCCCCAGGACATAGTATTGAAGGAACATTCCAGATTCCCCTCTATCCCCATTGCCCTGGCTTCCCTGCCTGCTTGATGAGATTAAATTGGTCTGGTCTCTTCCTTTCTTTCAGACCTGGCCAGAACTCACAGAACTTACACAGGGCCTGGTCTTTTGTTCTCTTCCTACCCCTGTCTAAACCTGCATCAGGCTCCAGAGTCAGATTTGGGGAAATGGGTAGGAAACCAGAGCTGTTTCTTCTAAGTCAGTATCCCCAGGTCTGAATTTTAGCGTAATAGACTTAGTACTATATTTAGCTTCTTGTGTCTTTTCATGATAAATTCAGGATACAAATGAGATTACAGCCCGACCCCAACCAAATCTTTAATTCATTGAAAAGAGCTTTCCAAACTCTAAAGGCAACCTCCTATAAGATATGATTGATGACAGAATGATAGCCACACTGAGGGTTTAAGTACCTAAGGGGGTGAATTCTTTTTCTTGGGGTAGTATTAGAAGGAGGTATGTTCTGGGATTTCCCTGGTGGTCCAGTGGCTAAGATTCTGAGCTCTCAACACAGGGGGCCCAGGTCCAATCCCTGGTCAGGGAACTAGATCCCACATGCTGTAACTCAGAGTTCGCATGCCACAACTAAAGATCCCACGTGCCACAACTAAGACCCGGCACAGCCAAATAAAAGAACTTAAAATAATTTTTTTAAAAGAAAGGAGACATATTTTTAAACTAACTGAAATGGATATAATGGCATGGGCTGATGAATGGGCATTTCTGAAGAAGAAACAAGACACAGACAAATGGCAGGTACAGATGCAAGGCAGGCGCTGAGCTGAGTTATACTGAGTGAAAGGGATGGAAAGCAGAGAAGCTGGGTTGGGATGGAGGGCTCCTCTGTGGAAAGACAGTGAGTGATGTTGGGGCCTTGGGAGTTGAGACAGTCATGAGCCTGTTGTGGGGGATGACGACTCAGCCCTCCTGGCCCCACTCAGCCCCTATCCCCTCGTACCACGTGTGTCTCTGGGCCGGAGGGGGTAAGTAAGAACTCAGCAATGAGCCATACATGTTCTAAGCTATCATTTTGCCTCCCTGCTACCACTTACAGGACTTCCCTAAGTCCAAACATCTTTGTGACTGGACCACTCCTACACATTCCCAACTTGGTTTTAATTCTTAGTATTCTTATCTAGAAAGCAGCCCTGTGTCACAGCGTAGATGTAAAGTAGAACTTATATAAACAAAAAATAACTTAATACAGCTCCTGGAACCTAGAAGGTACTAAAAAATATCAATTGTTCTCCCCACACCCACCTGTTTTGGAAAGATTGTGTGTGTCAGGGGAACAGCACATACTTAAAAGGCTAATTGACCTTAGATGCTGTCATTGACATGGTTCCCCATGAAGCAGATGCCAAGATGGAGACTTGTGTGCAGGAAGTTTATTGGATGGTTCACAGGGAAGCAAGAGCTGTGGGGAAGTGGAGGAGAACTCAACTGTGATGCGGTAACAACACAAGCAGCCAGTGCCATGGGGGAATTGGCTCTGGGGCCTGGATGGCTCTTCTGAAATGTCCTGCTTCAAGGCTAAGAGGTAGGGCCCACATAACTCTATTTACACCAGTCACTAGGTGTGGTCTAACCCTGACAGGTGGCTGTCTTCAGGTGACAGCAATTTTTAGAGAGGTTCCCGTCTGAGAGCTGCCAGCCACCAACATTTCCAGCAGCAGGCAGAGGGGGATGAGGGACAGCCTGGGCACTGGCACACACCTTTGTGTCCTTGAGCGTTGGACTATGAAGAAAGCTGCGCACAGAAGAATCGATGCTTTTGAACTGTGGTGTTGGAGAAGACTCTTGAGAGTCCCTTGGACTGCAAGGAGATCCAACCAGTCCATCCTAAAGGAAATCAGTACTGGGTATTCATTTGAAGGACTGATGTTGAAGCTGGAACTCCAATATTTTGGCCACCTGATGCGAAAAGCTGACTCATTTGAAAAGACTCTGATACTGGGAAAGATTGAAGGCAGGAGGAGAAGGGGACGACAGAGGATGAGATGGCTGGATGGCATCACCGACTCAATGGACATGAGTTTGGGTAAACTCTGGGAGATGGTGATGGACAGGGAGGCCTGGCTGCAATTCATGGGGCCTCAAAGAGTCGGACATGACTGAGTGACTGAACTAATAATGATCTTTGTTGGATCAGCCAGTGGCTAATGTGTGTCGAGGTCCCTGTCCTGACCTGGTGAGCACATGAAATATCCACGTCTTTAATCACAACATTCATTTGGATGGCTGGGGACAGAGATTTGTAAATTCTCAAGAAGAGGAATAATGGGATGAAATTGACATTAGCACATTATAGATAAGAAGACCATCCAAGAGACATTATTAGCACATTATTTTAACAGATAATCTCAGAATGGAGAAGTTATAGATAAGAAGACCACCCAAGAGACTGTCAGAGTCTGGCAGAGTGCTGGCTTGGGGTGATGAGAGTTCCTAGTCCATGGCAGCAGTTGTGAAAATTCAACAGGCCTGAGATTCCAGAGAGAGGAAGAGGAGGAGGTGGAGTGGGGTGGGGAGGAACAGGAAGAGTTAATAATAAACTGAATGTAGTAAATTGAGGAGGAATAAGAACTCAAAATCCTCTAAGATGAGTCTGAGGACCTCAGAGGTTGGCAGTTGGTGGTAACTGGGTTTTGATTTTTGTTTTGTTTAGTCACTAAGTTGTATCTGACTCTTTTGTGACCCCATGGACTCTGTCCATGAGATTCCCCAGGCAAAAATACTGGAGTGGGCTGCCATTTCCTTATCCTGGAGATCTTCTCCACCCAGGGATCAAACTTGTGTTTCCTACATTGGCAGGCACCTTCTTTACCATTGATCCACCAGGGAATTATGGGGGTGGGGGAGGATGTGATTAATTTGGATTTGACATGAAATATTCTCACAACAAATGGAGATATGGTAATAAATAAACAGATTGGTGATCTACCTAGATAATGAGATTTTTCTTTTAATTAAAAGATTTTTTGGAGCAGTTTTAGGTTCACAGAAAAATCAAGCATAAAGCACAGTTTCCATATGTGAACATCAACACAGTTTCCCCTTCACTTACCCACCCCCAGTTTCCCTTATGATTAGCATCTTGAATTAATGTGGAACATTTGTTATAAGAGATGAGCCAATACTGATACATTATTATTAACTAATGTCCACAGTCTACACGAGGATTCACTCTTTGCACTGTATCTTCTATGGGCTTTGACAACTGTATAATGATATAGCTACCATTATGGTGTTACCCAGAATAGTTTCACTGCCCTAAAAATCCCCTGTGCTCCATCTATTCATCCCTCCCTCCTCCTGAACCTGAATCCCTGGCAACCACTGATCTTTTCAATGTCTCCACAGTTTTACCTTTTCCAGAATATCATATAATTGGAATCATAGATGATCTAGTCTTTTCCAACTGGCCTGCTAATGAGATTTTGAGTCAGATTTTGATTTGTTTTAAAATTCATTTAATTTTAAACAAGGCAATAATAAGAGCTCTGGGGAGAGGGTATTTGAATCACCTTTACTCTGAAAGTTATTTTTAAAGCAAACTTTATATCACTATCAGACCGGGAAAAATAGATTCACCTGCTCTGTAATTAAAGACAACTATGAGATATATCATTTAAATAGATAAATCTAAATTGTAAAATGATCATCCAAGTGCTATCTAAAAATAATCCTTCTCAATGCCAACACCTTACTAAACACTGATTTAGCTATCTCCAGCCCCCTTCCCCTCTCCAGTCCCTGCTTTCAACTCTATCCCTTTGATCTGGAGTTTAGCAGCTGGGAAGAGAGGAGACCAAAGGGAAAAAGACCTGCTGCCTTGAAGCGTCAGAAGAACTGCCGAGGAGGAGGCAGGCCAGGAACTTTCGCTGAATGCTCGTGAAATGCCAGGCACCGGGCTGGGTGTTTAAAATGCATCATGTGGTCCAAAACCTACAGACAGCCCAGGTGACTGGAATTCCGATCTTCATCTAAGGAATCAGGAAGCCAAGGTTCTGAGGAATACTAAGTTGGCCAGCTGGTCAAGTGATGGAGCAGGGTCAAACCCAGCATCTCTATCCGTCTGTCTAGCCCACAGTCCATCCTGGGGAATGAGATTTATTCTCTGTTGCTTCAGGAAGCAGAACTAGCACCAAATGTCACATAGGCACTTTCCTTGTGCATAGGAGAACTTCCCTTGTTCTTCTGTGGCCTCGCAGTAGGAACAGACTGCCTTGCAAATTGGTGAGCATCCCTTTCTTGTGTGCAGAGACTACCAAGAGGGAAAGTCATAGAAGACACGGCTCAGCAAGAGGAGGTGGATGTAGAAGCTCTAAGCCCCTCTGGGGCAAGCACTTCATCACCCCAAGCTTCTGTGGCTCCTCGCATTAATGCATGAACTTCCAAAGAGAAAGGTGCTGACTTGTCTGAATGTCAACAGGGCATTAAATGCTACCTTGGGACGCCTCAATCTTTCTGCAAACAATATTCATTCTGTAGGGGTCACATGAAAGATATAAAGTATCAAAACAACCACTTCCAGATGGACCTGACTAGCTGGATTATTTGCAAAAACATGTCAGTGGAGGGCTGACAAGCTTCTGGAGAACAAGAAAACGTATTCCATAAGTCTATCAATACCACCTTGGAGAGAGATAAAACGGCCTCCCTGCAAACAAGCATGTTGAGATGTGACTGGGGCTTCAGCCTGCAGTTTAGGGAAAGGCTCAGAGATTAATCTTCTCTTTCGTCAGTAGGTATTGGCACTAACTTTGGCATAACACATGGTTAATATTTAATTCATCCTTTAGCATCTTTAACTACCTTTTAAGCAATGAACTGCCTGAGAATTCCTCAGAATGCTGAAATGGGTCATAAAAACAGAAGATTCTTACATTACCCCGGCTTTATTGGGTGGACAAGTTCAAAGTTCTAACATATATGCATCTGTCGGATCAGAAGGCAAAACTAATCCTTTAAGCTGACTTGTTATGTAACTTGTTCATATATATGTACACACACTCAAGCATAAACATGCATAAGGACAGGCACATCCATAGTGATAGCTCATTTGGAATAAGCCTTCATTGATAAGTATGTACATAAATATAAGAAAAGCCAGGATTTTCTTATTCCCTGCTCTGAAAGAACCACAAGACCCTAGCCATTGAACAGTCTAATGCCATCTCATGAAAAGCCATGGTGAAGTCAATAGAAATATGTTCAGATTTCTCTAGGGACTGATGTGGGAGGTGGGGCAGAGGGCAAGGGATGAACAGGGAGTGTAGGGATGTACAATGTACAATTAGCCCTCTCCTCTGTGCCCCACTTTGCTCCACCACTGGTGGACATAAGCTTTAGTAACGCAGATTGCAAAGGGACACAGGTGCA
Source organism: Odocoileus virginianus (assembly GCF_023699985.2). Classification (NCBI taxonomy): domain Eukaryota; kingdom Metazoa; phylum Chordata; class Mammalia; order Artiodactyla; family Cervidae; genus Odocoileus; species Odocoileus virginianus. The sequence continues at coordinate 12,878,345 of NC_069704.1, forward strand.
ACCATCTCTTTCTCCTATTTGTCATCCCTGAACTCAGAAGACTGCAATGTTGGGCACCTGAGCACCTCTATAAACCAGGGCACTTAAGACCAACATTGGGACTCACAAATTCCCCAACTCAGACTCACAAACCACCCTCCAATGTCACACTGCAATTATTATCTCCCTCTAACATTAAAGACTTTGATTTCCTTTATCTATCAAATAGTCAGAACACAACACTGAAAACATAATCAAATGAAAAATATACAAGTGGCATACATCTCATTACTTGATCTATGGAGACTCTTTAGTATCTCTCTCTCAAACATGAGTCACAAGAGTTTTATAAATCATCGAAATCCTCTTAATAGTGCATACTAATATTATATTTCAACAAAGTCATCTGTTCAGATTCAGAATATTCCTATGCTTCAGAATAACCAGAGAGACTCTACTTGGTGGGGAAGCAAATCCATTCTCTTCTAAATCATGACTAACTCCACCATCTTTCCTTTTAAAATGAAAACAAAGGCATTCCCCCTGACTGGCAAAGGCAACAATATCCAAATAAGGGCATACTGGAATTGAAAAAAAAAAAAAAAAAAAAAACTTTCCCACTTGAATTCCTATTGAGAACCAAATGTGGTTAAAACGCTTGTGTTCATCATGGAGAATGTCTTAAATCAGTTGTGCATGTACAGAGTATTACATCTGAAATAAATATGCAGAGTAGATTTCAAATTATGACCATGTTGGGAAACAGAATTTATAAACTGCACTTCTTGCTTTATTCATTCTCTCCCCTCAGAAAGCACTTTCATTTCATTCTCCCTGCAAGGTCCAAGAAGCCAAGGCCAGATACTACTGACTGCCATTTAAGAGGTGCCAAACTTTCCTGAGCTGAAGCAATGCTGTGGCATAGATACAAGCAGCCTTCTTGCTCCGCAATACTGATGCATGCTTAGTTGCTCAATCATGTCCAGCACTTGTGGTGCATGGAGCCTGTAGCCCACCAGGCTCCCCGTCCATGGGGATTCTCCAGGCAAGAATACTGGAGTGGGTTGCCATGCCCTCCTCCAGGAGATCTTCCCAACCCAGGGATCGAACCCAGGTCTCCTGTATTGCAAGCAGATTCTTTACCCTCTGAGCCACCAGGGAAGCCCATACCTGTTACCTAAGATGGGAAGAGGAAAAGTAATAAGCATCTCCTGAGGAAGGATTAGGCTTCCCCAATGATTCAGTTGCAAAGAATCCACCTGCAATGCAGGAGCCATAGGAGATGCAGTTTTGATTCCTGGGTTGGGAAGATCCCCTGGAGGAGGGCATAGCAACTCACTCAAGTATTCCTGCCTGGAGAATCCCAAGGGCAGAGGAGCCTGACAGGCTACAGTCTATAGGGTTGCAAAGAGTCAGATACGACTGAAGCGACTTAGCACAAGGAAGGATGGGGCTCCATGCCCTGTACATTTTCGTCCAAAGCTGACAGCCATCCAGTGAAGTCAGAGGAATAAAAATTCCTAGAAAGTGATCAATAAATGTCCTCTCCCTTCTCATCCCCAACTTGTGGATAAGAAATGATACTCAAAGTCCTATTAACTTGTGACAGTGTCAGAATCCCAGACTTCCGTCTGCCTCCAGAATTCATTCTTTTCCTACTGCCATACACTGAAACTTGTTTTAATTTTTTCTATAGATTTGGGCTCTGGCTCCTCGTTCTCCATCACAGCCTTGGGGAGAGGCTGTGCAGTGTATACCTGTGTCATGTTCCAAGAAACTAGGCTGGACAAACCCACAGTCAATATGATGCTCAAAGGTGAAAAGCTAAAAGCCTTCCTGCTAAATTCTGAACAAGACAAGGATGCCCACTCTCACCACTTCTCTTCAACATGGTCAGGAAGTCCTAGCCACAGAAATGAGACAAGTAAAAGAAATAAAAGTTATCCAAACTGGGGTAGTTATCCAAAAGGAAGAGGTAAAATTGTCACTATATGCAAATGACGTGATACTATATAGAAAAAGTCCTACAACTGATAAATGATTTCAGCAAAGTAGCAGGATACAAGATTAATATTCAGAAATCAGCTGCATTCCTTTAACCTACAATGAATATGTATATGAAATACATATACTACAATGAAATATGTATGATTTTTCCAGTAGTCACGTATGGATGTGAGAGGTGGACCATAAAGAAAGCTTAGCTCTGAAGAATTGATGCTTTTGAACTGTGGTGTTAAAGAAGACTCTTGAGAGTCCCTTGGACTGCAAGGAGATCTAACCAGTCAACCCTAAAGGAATTAGCCCTGAATATTCATTGGAAGGACTGATGCTGAAGCTGAAACTCCAATAGTTTGGCCACCTGATGTGAAAAACTGACTCACTGGAAAAGACCCTGATGGTGGGAAATACTGAAGACAGGAGGAGGAGGGGACGACAGAAGATGAGATGGTTGGATGGCATCACCAACTTGATGGACATGAGTTTGAGTAAGCTCCGGGAGTTGGTGATGGACACGGAAGCCAGGCATGCTGCAGTCCGTGGGGTCGCAAAGAGTCAGACACGACTGAGTGACTGAACTGAACTGAACAATGAAATATTGGAAAGGGAATGCAAAAAAAAAAAAAAAAATGCCTTTAAAGGAATCTCTGAGGGGCAGGAAGGGGTTTAAAGCAGCCTGTATTCTGCCCAGGAAGCCATAACCACTTCCTGGAGTATAACTTAGGACTGCTGCAACAAATTTCCGTAAACTGGGTGACTTAAAACACTGGAGATTTGTTCTCTCATTGCTCTGGAGGCTCAAAGTCTGAAATAGAGATGTCAGCAAGGTTGGCTCCTGCTGGAAGCTCTGAGGGTGAATCCCTCCATGCCAGTCTCCTAGCTTCTGGTGGCTCCCAGTGATACTTGGCCTTCCTCACTTGTAACTGTGTAATTCCAGTCTCCTCCTCCATCACCATAGAGCATTCTCTCTGTGTCACACCCATAATTCTTCTATTATAAAGATACCTGTCATTGGACTTGGGGCCCATCCTGTTAATTCAGGATGATTTCATTTCAAGATTCTTAATGATATTACAAAGACCCTTGTTCAGGATAAGGTCACATCTACATGTATCAGCGGTTAGGACTTGGATGTATCTCTTCAAGGACCACCATCAACCCACTTCAAAAGTGAAAATGGCTTCCCTGGTGGCTCAGATGGCAAAGAATCTGCCTTCAATGCAGCAGACCCAGCTTCTATCCCTGGGTCAGGAACATCCCCTGGAGAAGGGAATGGCAACCCACCCCAGGACTCCTTCCTGGGAAATCTCACGGATAGAGGAACCTAGCGGGCTACAGTCCATGGGGTTGCAAATAGCCAGATGCGACTGAGTGACTGACACTTCTACTTTTCACTTTTATCAACCCACTTCAGGTTCTATTTATCTGGAGAAAGTGTAGCTTTTTCTAACTGTTCCACTCAGAAGTGATGTGGTTTTCCATTTCACACAAAGACTTCTATGGGCTAATAGATGCCCTGGTCTCCTCAGTGTGTTCTCTGACTCCTACTGGCTATTCAGCTAGGATTTTGACCCATTCTCTCTAGTCATGGTTAACAGTCTTTAACCCATGACAGCATCCACAGCTCCTGCTAGCTCTCTGAGTAGAGCCTGGTAGAGTCAACACGTGGTCAGGGTCTAAAGTTAGGTCTGCCTGCAGGATCTTATGGTGGGAAGACAGGTCGTTAACAGAACAGGCTCTAACTGGCAGGAGGTTGTGAAGGACAGTACTGATGATAAAGCCATGGCCTTAACAACAGACCCTGGCCCAGTGGAGCAAGCAGCAGCCAAGAGAGCTGATCACTGATCTGAAGGCTTATGGTAGCAAGAATGGAGTGGTACTCATCTTGGGAAATCACATGGAAGGGAGCATAAGAGAGAAGGGGCAGGTGTCAATCACTCACATGGGCCTAACATGAGAATTTGACCAGACACTCTCACTGTATCACGTTCAGGGCCCAAAGTTAGGGCCAGACCCAGCAATAGAAAGGCCAAGTTGCAGGGCCTCAGAATGTGGGCTGTAGACCCTCCAATCCCTCCTGCTAAAGGTCAGGATCTGTTTGGACCCCCAGCGGCCTCACTGGAGGAAGAGGAGTCACACAAGGCTCATTGACCGGCTCCAGCCCCTCCCCTCCCCCTGGCTTTCCAGTCTACCTTTGGCAAGTGTAGTCCAGTCCCCTGCATTCTCCTGCTCAGGATTCTGGACTGGTTTTGGTTCACGCTATCTGTGATGCTGTGATTTATAATAAAACCATATATATTTGGTCTTTGTCCAGTTTCTGGCACAGAGATCCAAAAACTGAAATTCCTGAGAATTTCCTGTGATAAAAGAGGAAAGGTGTCTTTCATTATGTTAATGACTTTTGGAAAGCCCTCAGGTCACCTAATGAGGGGGTTGATTGCCAGGAAACTCAACTGTGAGATCAGAGGGTTAGAACTTTCAGTTCCTGACCTGTACATCCAGAAAGGGGGAGGAGGGCTGGAGACTGAGTTCAATCGCCAGGGGCCAAGGACTTATTGATCAGGCCTATGTAATAAAGCCTCCATAAAAACCAAAAAGGAGGGGTTCAGAAAGTTCGGCTTGGAGATTTGGGGAGAGTTGTGTGATAAGACAGAGCATAAAGCTTCAAACCATTTCCCCATACGCTGCCCTGTGCATCTCTTCCAGTTGCCTGTTCTTGAGTTATATTCTATTGTAACAAACTGGTAATCTAGTAAGTAAAATGTTCCTCTGAGTTGTGTGAGCTTCTCTAGCAAGTTAATCGAACCCAGGGAGAGGGTAATAGGAACCTCAGATTTATAGCCAGTTGGACAGAATTATGGTCTTTCCAGTAGTCATATACGGATGTGAGAAATGGACAATAAAGAAAGCAGAGCATCTGAAAACTGATGCTTTCAAACTGTGGTGCTGGAGAAGACTCTTGAGGGTCCCCTGGAAAGCTAGGAAGTCAACCCAGTCAATCTTAAAGGAAATCAACCCTGAACACTCTTTGGAGGGGCTGATGCTGAAGCTGAAGCTCCAACACTTTGGCCACCTGATGCAAACATTTGACTTACTGGAAAAGACCCTGATGATGCTGGGACAGACTGAAGGCAGAAGGAGAAGAGGGTGTCAGAGGATGAGACCGCTGGATGGTATCGCTGATTCAATGGACATGAACTTGGGCAAACTCTGAGAGATGGTAAGGGACAGGGAAGTCTGGCGTGCTGCAGTCCATGAGGTTGTGAAGAACTGGACATGACTTGGCAACTGAACAACAATAGGTAACAACTTGGACTTGTGACGTGTGTCTGAAGTGCAAAGAGTGGTTCATAAAACCTCCCATCTATAGACTGTGGGTCAGAAGCACAGGTGGGTATTGGGTTGTCAACTAGCACCTGAAGCGGGTGGGAAGAAGAGGCACAGTCTTATAGGACTTAACCTGTAGAATTTGATGCTGTTACCAGATAGATAATGTCAGAATTGAGTTGAATCCTCAGACATCCTGTTGGTGAACAAGAACAGCTTGCTGGTGTGGGGGAAACAATTGTGCCCACATTGGAATCGGGGGCAGAACCACAAATACCATCCTAGACCTAGATTTCAACTACCTAATGACAATGGGAAAGGCAAAGGAGAATTTACAAAGTCCCTGAGTTTCCTCGGAAGATTTCCAGTGCAACTAAAGCAGGAAGCAGGCAGAACCTCATGATTTTATTTGGGGACATTTTGCCACCAATATAAGTAAGAATAGACATTCAAAGACTTTCTAAGAATGCTCGTGTGTAGAAAGGCTTCTTGGATTGATTTCAGAAAGCCAACCTAAATTCCATTCCAAGAATTGTATAGCCTTGCAAGTTCTGCAGCTTCTAAATAAAAATTGCTGGGAATCTAATAATAAAGTCTTGGTGGTACACATGTCTTTGCAGTGTTTATATTTAGCAAACATTTTCCACTCTGAAGTGATTTCCTGCCAAGAATATCACATTCCAATAGACTTTGTCATATGATGCTTGATGCTTATTTTATTGTTCCCCACATCATCACTGCCATAGAATCTGGGGTTTACAATGGAGGAGTGAATTCAATATTTTGTCTTTAGTCTGTCTCCAGACTAAAGAGATTTATTGAGGGCCTACTGTCTGCAGTAAATTGAGCCAGACAAAATGAAAACAGGGTTTGACCTTTTGGCATGAGATGGGCTTGTTGAGAATTAGTGAGAGATGTGGCCAGAGAATAAGAAAGCATGGGATGTGAGCATAAATGCCTTTCTGAGGCCTGAGCATCTAGAGAATAGGGAGTAAGTATAGGATCATTTTTTTTTTGTTTATTTCCTCATTTTTTTAAAGTTAGGTATAATTGACAAAAATATTATGTTTCAGATGTACAACATAATCATCCTATAATTGATTCCATTATATGAATGGAACTATACAATATGCAGGCTTTTGTGACTGGCTTCTTTCACAGTGTTTTTGGGGTTCATCCCTATGGTAGCATGTATCAGTATGTCATTCTCTTCATGGCTGAATAATATTCCATTATGGGGATATCACATTTTGTTTATACATTCATCAGCTGATGGACACTGAGGTTTTTACTTTTTGGCTATTATGAATAATATTGCTGTGAATATTTATGGACAAGCTTTGTGTGGACAGATGTTTTCATTTCTTTCGGGTAGATATCCAGGAATAGAGCTGCTGGGTCATGTGATAACTCTATGTTTAGCTTTTTTGAGAAACTGCCAAACTGTTCTCCAAAGTGGCTGTATCATTTCACATTCCCACCAGTAGTGTACGAGTATCACAGCTTCTTCATATCCTCATCCATACTTGTTGTCTGTGTTTCTAAATATAGCCACCCCAGTGAGCATAAAGTAATAAGCAAATTTCCAAGCTTAATTGCTTGCTATGGATATCCAAGCAAACCTATTCTGATGCAGTTAGCCATCATCATCATCATTACTGAGAAATCAAGTTGATAAAGTTTTTAAAAAGTGATCCTTTTTCTCCAAAATTACAATAGGCCTTTTAAAAATATTCTTAATTTCATCTTGGACAGGTTTCATAGCTTTCCAGATATTTTCTGAGAAGTTAGTAAAAGCCCAAGTCTCTTAATCATTTCTATCTCAAATGTGATTTAAATTTCATCTCCTCCCTACATTATTCTCCTGGACACCTCTGACTCTTAGCTGGGGAGATCTGAAGTGAGGAGAGAAACATGGTTTATTCCTTCACTCTGTCACTCCCCACTACTCCCCTCCTGGGACTGGGGGCAAGGCAGAAAGATCAGTGAATTACAAAGATGCTGTTGTTCTTGATAATGGATTCATTTAATCCACTTGCCCTACAGGGTAGGTACTATTATTATCCGTATGTTACAGATGAGAAGCCAGAGGCACAGAGAAGTTAAGTTACTAGGTTAAGTAACTCAACTAGAGGCATACAGCATGTCAGTGGCAGAGTCAGGAGTCAAACCCAGGTGGTCTGGATCCAAAAATATGGGGTTTTAACCATTTTCTTGGATTTGGAAAAGGACAAACATCACTTATTTACGTAAGCAGTTTTGTCTCATCATGGTAAGTCATGGGGAGGTATCCAGCTCCAACTTACATTGGCTATTCTCTGTGGAGCACTTAACAATGATTTGTCCCACTCAACATCCTGTGAAACCTCCTGGAGTGAACTAGTACAAACACAAAGGCCAAAGAGTTAAGACATGACCCAGAAGTGGAAAAGACAGTGACACACAGTTGTGGATGGTGCAAGATAATTCGAGGGAGGGGAGTGTTTCAAGAAGTGTTTCCAAGAGCATCAGCGCTTGCCTGGAGGCCAAGGGAGGTGGCAGAGAAGATCGCTGTGGGAAAAGGAACCTGCCCACTAACAACGACATCCAAGAACACAGGTTTGCAGGTACATTTTAGAAAAGGTGATGCAACAGACGTAAAGAGTGATATGTGGAAATTATAATCAAGTAGCTGAAGGGGAATATGTAGAGAGTGCTTAATTTTCCAAGTAAAAGGAGGAATGAGATTGTTCACTCGTTTGGAGGGAGGTTATCCACAATCACAGATGATAGTAACAGCTTCTGGTCCTCACACATTAAGTGCTTTCCAGATATTCTCTTTGTAGATTCACAAATGCTCAGAGACTAAGTTCTATTTATTATCATCTTTGTTTTCCAGGTGCAGTTTAGAAACTTGGCAAAGGTCCAGAGAAAACTATAACTCAAAAAAAAAATGCACCCTGACATTCATTGCAGCACTATTCACATTCGCCAGAACATGGAAGCATCCTAAATGTCCATTAACAGATGAATGGATAAAGAAGATGTGGTACATATATACAATGAAATATTACTCAGCCATTAAAAAGAATTGAATAATGCCATTTGCAGCAACATGGATGGACCTAGAGATTATCATACTAAGAATTAAGTCAGAGAAAGACAAATATAAATATGGTATCACTTACATGTGGAATCTAAAAAAAAAATGGTATAGATGAACTTATTTACAAAACAGAAACAGACTCACAGACATAGAAAACAAATTTGTGGTTACCAAATGAGAAAGGGTGTGAGGAGGGATAAATTAGAAATTTGGGAGTAACATATACATACTACTATATATAAAACAGATAAAAGGACAAGGGCCCTCTGTATAGCACAGAGAGCTCTACTCAAGATTTTGTAATAACTTATATGGGAAAAGAATCTGAAAAAGAATATATATATGAATATATATATATATATATATATGTATATATATATACACATGAATCATGTTACTATACTCCTGAAACTAACACAACATTGTAAATTATATTTCAATTTTAAAAAACAGAAACTTGACCAAGGTTCTATGACTGGTAGGACAAGCTGTTGATGTCCCCATCCACATTCTCACACATTTTACTATCTTAACTCTCAGCAGGAAGTTCTGTGGGGGCTGAGAAGAGAGGAACGGTTTAAAATAGCCATTTTGAAGACCCGCCAAGGAGAAATGGAGAGAAGGCTTGTCAAGCACTGGTGAGAGCAAAGTTGAAGTGAACAGCAGCTCACGGGGGCTGAGTCTTTATGGTTGTGTGAGTCTTAGGTCCTTTGGGGCAGGCGGGGCAGGAATGGGGAAAGGGGAGCGCAGCAGAGGCGGGTTTGGATATTGTTACAGGTGTGAAAGGAGACCAGTAGGTGAGATGCCCAGGATGAGAGAAAAGGCAGCCCTGAAACAGTGACCGGTGGCCACTTACTAGATTCCCACTAAACTCCCTATGGTCTAGGTGCCGCTGTAAAGATGACTGACTGTGCGTCCATGCATTGATGTCCTGTGAAGGCATGTGCTTTTCCCATCAGAATCCCCACTCTATATACTATCAAGTCTGAAAATTTCTCTCCCTGCAATGAGTTACCAAGGACTACACTTTGCTACTTTTCCCCATTTGACTGAACCATGTCAATAACTGATACATTTGTATGAGTGATTCAAAGCCATGGCTCTGGTTTCAATCACTTACACACTGTGCAAAGGGCGGTCATTCAGAGCCACGGGATGGTTTAGCTCTGACTTTATGGGCTAAAAGGCTGAGAAACTTGGAAATGAATCTGAGGGCTTCACAGTCATGATCTAGAACCTGCCACATCTGAGCAGCAGCCCTCCTATCTAACTGGTAATTCCCTCTCTAAGGCTCCTCCCCTAAAAAGGACATCTTCCATTCTTCCTTTTAGCCCCTAGGCCCTTGCTTTTTCCTGCCCTAAGCTCCATCTCAGGCTCCCAAAGCCAGGAAGCCATCTATCTGTTCTCTCAGAGATGTCCCCTCAGCACTGTCTCAAGGCTGGAAGGCTCCCAGGGTGAGGGATCGAGACACAAGGAGATTTTCAGAAGTAGTCGATGTGGACTAAAATGAGCACATCCTTTCCCAGTGGTCTGGACCACTGAAGACTCCTGTACATTTTTTTTTTTTAAACCCTTAGTCAGAAGGAGTGGAGAGGGCCCACAAAACATGTTGAAATAGAATTTCCCCAGACATGGGTATAGAGGCTCAGAGAAGATGAATAAAATTCTAGGTAATATAAATATGAGTTTTCTGGTGTCTGAGTTGTGTAGTCAAATTAATGTCCTTCATAGATTAACTCAAATATATTCAAGTTATCTTCCAGGTTAAGAATATTTTTATTTAACTTCTTCAACTGCTATGAAAGATCTTCATTGTCTATTACTCTGAAAACTTATGAATATTCAGTTCATAAATCTAAGGTTTCTTTTCCATGAAATACAACCACACTGCTTAGCCTTTCTCACTAGCACACACTATCCTCCTTTCTTTCACATGATGTTTTCTTATTTGAATAAGTATGAAAATTATTTCCAGGAATTAGCCATAAATTTCAAAAGAGATTTTGTCTAATTCCAGTTTTTCTGATATAAAACAAAGGTGTTATTTTGAAAAAAGTACAAATCTATGAACTTTCCCTCAAATTTTGCCATTACAAAATCCCAGTTGAAGACACTTTCAGGGCATAATGGAATTATTAGAACAACATATTGGCTGCAACATACTGAGTATGCAATAAGTGTTTTGAATGAGTGAAACTATTCTATGATCTCATATAGTGAAAACTTATGTAATAAGAAAAATCCTTCTTTTTAGTCATAACACAAACACACACCTGTTCCCAAAACTGTTTCTGCCAGATGAAGCCTGAAAAATATTTTGTGATGAGTTACATAATGCTCAATAATTTTCACCAGGAATAATGACCTGAATACCCACAACATTGCAAAATGTATGTACACATAAAGGTACGTACATTTGAATTCCTAAATTCAGCCAAATGAGACGTGTTCTTAAGATGGCTTTTTTAAGTTCCATTATCCTGCTGAAGGATTTATTTTGTAGCCATAAAATGTTGTAGATTGTTCAGTTGTCTCCAACTATAATGTTTATATCCCAATCTTATATTATCTCATAAAATTTAATACTGAATGAAAAAATCTTTTAAGAATTCCCTTTTTCTCAGCTATAAAAACTTGCATTTCAGCCTAAATGTCCATGTCTACCATATGTGATTTTCCAGACTCTGTCCTTGTTACAATTCCAGTCACATTACTGCCTTACTGTATTTTTGCCAACCATGTTCATGTTTTGATTTTCCAATGAAAGGATAATTTTATCTGCTGTTCAACTGCACAGATGGAAAACATAAGGTGGCAGAGGTGGACAAAAAGGAAATAGGGAATTATGCATCTGGACTAAAATAATGCATCTTTCCTGGACCTTCTCACCCTTCCGCCTTTAATGAATGCCAGGTGTCATTGGGACATCTAACAACAACTTTAAAATATATATGTGAGGAGGATAAGAACTTTTCAGCTCAGTTTTCATTCCAATCCCAAAGAAGAGCAATGCCAAAGAATGTTCAAACTACCACACAATTGCACTCATTTGTGCTAGCCTCATTTCACAGGCTAGCAAGGTAATGCTCAAAATCCTTCAAGCTATACTTCAACAGTATATGGACCGAGAACTTCCAGATGTTCAAGCTGGATTTAGAAAAGGCATAGGAACCAGAGATCATATTGTCAATATCCGCTGGATCATAGAAAAAGCAAGAGAATTCCAGAAAAACATCTACTTCTGCTTCATTGACTACACTAAAGCCTTTGAGGGTGAGGATCACAACAAACTGTGGAAAATTCTTAAAGAAATGGGAATACCAGACCATCTTACCTGCCACCTGAGGCAGGAAGGTCAAGAGGAAACATTAGAATCGGACATGGAACAATGGACTGGTTCCAAATTGGGAAAAGAGTATGTTAAGGCTGTATATTGTCACCTGCTTATTTAACTTATATGCAGAGTATATCACGTGAAATGCTGTGTTGGATGAACTGCAAGCTGGAATCTAGACTGTCATGAGAAAGAACAATAACCTCAGATGGGCAGATGAGAGTGAAAGAGGAAGTTGCTCAGTTGTGTCCAACTCTTTGCAACCCCATGAGCTATACAGTCCATGGAACTCTCCAGGCCAGAATATTGGAGTGGGTAGCCTTTCCCTTCTCCAGGGGATCTTTCCAACCCAGGGATCAAACCCAGGTCTCCCCCTAATGGGAGAAAGTTAAGAGGAACTAAAGAGCCTCTTGATGAAGGTGAAAGAGGAGAAAGAAAAAGCTGGCTAAAAACCAAACATTCAAAAAACTAAGATCATGGCATCCAGTCCCATTACTTCATGGCAAATAGACAGGGAAACAGTGGAAACAGTGACAGACTTTATTTTCTTGGGCTCCAAAATCACTGCAGAGAGTGAGGACAACCATAAAATCGAAGATTCCTGTTCCTTGGAAGAAAAGCTATGACAAACATAGACAGTGTATTAAAAAGCAGAGACATCACTTTGCCAATAAAGGTCCATATAGTCGAAGCTATGGTTTTTCCAGTAGTCCTCTATGGATGAGAAAGTTAGACCATAAGGAAGACTGAGCTTCTTTATGAAAACTGAGCTCCGAAGAACTGATACTTTCAAACTGTGGGGCTGGAGAAGACTCTTAGAGTCCCTTGGACTCCAAGGAGACTGAACCAGTCAGTCCTAAAGGAAAGCAACCCTGAATGTTCACTGGGAGGACTGATGCTAAAGCTGAAGCTCCAATACTTTGGCCACCTGATGGGAAGAGTTAATTCACTGGAAAAGACCCTGATGCTGGGAAAGATTGAGGGCAGAAAGAAAAGGGGGCAACAGAGGATGAGATGGTTGGATGACATCACTGACTCAATGGACATGAGTTTGAGTCAGCTCTGGGAGATGGTGAAGGATAGGGAAGCCTGGTGTGCTGCAGTCGATGGGGTCACAAAGAAGTGGACACAAGTGAGCGACTGAACAAACAACAAAGAATTTTTCAAGTAACTGTTTAGAAATAGCCCAAACTTTCCAAGGACACATTGGAGGTGTAATTATGAGCAACAAGTTATAACCTAGAGGAAACCTGAGACGTTGTGAGACAGCAAAAAACTTTAAAGAGTTTGAATAAACAATAATTTTAAACACCATTCATATGTAAATATCTAGATTGGGTGCAGAATGAATTGGGTGGTATTTACTACATCTCTACCTTACCATTTGATGTAATCTTTGAATGTATTAGGTTGGCCAAAAAGTTCATAATATTGTATGGAAATAGCTGAACAAACTTTTTGGTCAACCCAATATTATTAAAGTAATTCTTGTTCACAGTTGAGATGGGAAAATATAGGTAAAAAAAACAAAATGGAAATAAAAATCACTCCTTATTTCATCACCTAGCAGTAATCACTCACTGCTTTGACTTATTCCTTTCTTTTTAAAAATATTTATTTATTTTAATTGGAGGCTGATTACTTTACAATATTGTAGTGGTTTTTGCCACACATTGACATGACTTATTCCTTTCTATGTGCATATCACTCACTTTTGTTCTTACCTGCTTTCCTCATTTAATAATATACCTTCAGTATTTTCTCACATACTTACTCTTTGAAGATATGGTTTTGAATGGTAGAATAATATTCTACCCTATAACTTCTATAATAGATTTAAACATCTAAATTTGAAATAGGATATTTGCTATTTTTCATGATTATAAATAGTGCTACAATAAACATCTTTGTACAAGAATATTTATTTACATCTGATTACTTCCTCAAAATAGAATTCTGAAGAGTCAAGTGGCATAAACTAATTTCAGATGTTTGATTTATACAGTCTAATTGTCCATCAGACAATTTATACCACTACTGGCTGTATGTGTGGGCCTTCCCAACCTCATTCTTGCATCATGAGGTCCTACAGTTAAAACATTTTACCAGTTTAATAGATACAAACGGTATCTTATCATTTGCTCATTCTTTTTTTTTTTTTTCTGTTTTCTTTTCTTTTTTTTTTTCCATTTATTTTTATTAGTTGGAGGCTAATTACTTTACATCATTACAGTAGTTTTTGTCATACATTGACATGAATCAGCCATGGATTTACATGTATTCCCCATCCCAGTCCCCCCTCCCACCTCCCTCTCCACCCGATCCCTCTGGGTCTTCCCAGTGCACCAGGCCCGAGCACTTGTCTCATGTACCCAACCTGGGCTGGTTATCTGTTTCACCCTAGATAATATACATGTTTCAGTGCTGTTCTCTTGAAACATCCCACCCTCGCCTTCTCCCAGAGTCCACAAGTCTGTTCTATACATCTGAGTCTCTTTTTCTGTTTTGCATATAGGGTTATCGTTACCATCTTTATAAAGTCCATATATATGTGTTAGTATACTGTAATGGTCTTTATCTTTCTGGCTTACTTCACTCTGTATAATGGGCTCCAGTTTCATCCATCTCATTAGAACTGATTCAAATGAATTCTTTTTAATGGCTGAGTAATATTCCATGGTGTATATGTACCACAGCTTCCTCATCCATTCGTCTGCTGATGGGCATCTGGGTTGCTTCCATGTCCTGGCTATTATAAACAGTGCTGCGATGAACATTGGGGTGCACATGTCTCTTTCAGATCTGGTTTCCTTGGTGTATATGCCAAGAAGTGGGATTGCTGGGTCATATGGCAGTTCTATTTCCAGCTTTTTAAGAGATCTCCACACTGTTTTCCATAGTGGCTGTACTAGTTTGCATTCCCACCAACAGTGTATGAGGGTTCCCTTTTCTCCACACCCTCTCCAGCATTTATTGCTTGTAGACTTTTGGATAGCAGCCATCCTGACTGGCGTATAATGGTACCTCATTGTGGTTTTGATTTGCATTTCTCTGATAATGAGTGATGTTGAGCATCTTTTCATGTGTTTGTTAGCCATCTGTATGTCTTCCTTGGAGAAATGTCTGTTGAGTTCTTTGGCCCATTTTTTGATTGGGTCATTTATTTTTCTGGAGTTGAGCTGGAGGAGTTGCTTGTATATTTTTGAGATTAATCCTTTGTCTGTTGCTTCGTTTGCTATTATTTTCTCCCAATCTGAGGGCTGTCTTTTCACCTTGCTTATAGTTTCCTTTGTTGTGCAAAAGCTTTTAAGTTTCATTAGGTCCCATTTGTTTATTTTTGCTTTTATTTCTGAAATTCTGGGATGTGGGTCATAGAGGATCCTGCTGTGATTTATGTCGGAGAGTGTTTTGCCTATGTTCTCCTCTAGGAGTTTGATAGTTTCTGGTCTTACATTTAGATCTTTAATCCATTTTGAGTTTATTTTTGTGTATGGTGTTAGAAAGTGTTCTAGTTTCATTCTTTTACAGGTGGTTGACCAGTTTTCCCAGCACCACTTGTTAAAGAGGTTATCTTTTTTCCATTGTATATCCTTGCCTCCTTGCTCATTCTTTTAAGAACTGTTTGTTTTCTGCCCATTTTTCTTTTGAGCTGTTTCTTCCTGTTATTAATTTTTAAGAGCAATCTTTTTCTCTTTTTCTAAAAATTTTTAAGAGCAAACCTTTCATGTCGTACCTGCTACAATCAACCTGTCATCTTTAGCCTGTCCATTTTTCTTACACTATTTCTAGTGCACAGTTTTGAAACTTCATGTGGTCCAATAATCTAAACATAGGTATATATAATGGCTTCCCTGGTGGCTCAAATGGTAAAGAATCTACCTGCAATGCAGGAGACCCGGGTTCAATCTCTGGGTCAGGAAGGAGAAGGGAATGGCAGCCACTCCAGTATTCTTGCCTGGAGAATTCCATGGACATAGGAGCCTGGTAGGCTACAGCCTATGAAGTCACAAAGAGTCAGACACAATTGAGCAACTCACCCATGCACAGGCATATATAATATATACGTATAATTACATTTTACACACATGTGCCCACATCTACCTTGTTTCTCCCTTTCCTTTTTTGTACCTAAAAAGGACATTTGCTTACTATCTCTCATTTGTTGACTGTCTTGCCTAAGATGAAGTCTAAACTCCATGCAGCTAGGTATTATACCCACCACCACGCAGCCTGATGTTTAGCCCTACACCTAGCACATCATAAGGATTCATTAATGTTGACTGAATGAATGGAAGAATACAGTCCAGCTGGCCAAGATGCATTCACACTGGTCTTTCCACCCTGTGTTTTGTGAATGGATATCACTAATGTGGCAGGAGTGAGAGGTGGGGAGGGGACTTGGAAGAGTGAAGCACTATGAGAGAGCACTTCACCTGCCTCCAAAAGCAGTGTCCATGTACTTGAAGGGTAAAAGCCAGTTTTCTGGTCTCTGGGCTGAACAGAGAGAGGTGTGCATATCTCCTATTATGTTTTAGCTGCAAAAAGTTTTTGGTTTTTTTGCATAGCCATGACCTCTTTTATAAGAAAGATGATATGTGGTCTCAAGTCTCTGTACTATGCATTGTCATCACTTTCTGTGTTTAAGCCCTAAGTTCAGCATGTTTGATCTTTAATATAATGTACAATTCACAACAAATACATGTGTATAATTTGTAACCAAAAGCCAAATATAACTAATAATGGTGTGGTATCTATTTGGTCATAGGCATGAAGGAGGCAGGATATCCACCATAATTAATGCAGTAAAATGAATAGTCATTAAGTTCAATTTCAGAAAAAGCACATTCGTTTGTATGAAGATTTTTGGCAATTTGATAATTTGGAACAGGCAAGTTGGAAGTTACCATGGCATTACCTGTAAGAAGTGTTTACTAAATCAATTAACAAATTGCAGAGAGAATCCTTAAGATACAGATTATTAATTTTTAAGCTTTCTCCAAAGACTTAAAAAACATTTAGGGTACTGACATGCTAATTTTTAAAAATGTAATCTATCCCTGAGGGCAAAAGAATTCTGAGAAGTAACATTCTCCTAAACCTAAGTGACTCGGTAGCACAAATGCTTTTTGCTTTAATATTGTTGATATAAAATAATAGGTAATTCATTTCCATGGAAGCACATTTAAAAGATAGAAAATAGTGTATAATATACAATGAACTCTGTCTTCTTCCCTCCCATCTCACAGACCCCAATTGGGCTCCCCTTGGCATCAAGCAAAGACTATTATTTTGGCTGTGCTTATAGAGATATTCTGTGCATATTCAAACATGTTTGTCAATTGCATACATTAACATAAATTGTAGTGTATTACACATAGTTATTTGCAACTTGCTTTTTGCACTCTGTTTTGGAGATCATTCCATTCAGAGAGCTTTTGCTTCTTTTCTTCATGTCTAGGAAGTATACCATTATGCAGAATACTATAATTCAGCTGGTCTCTGTGAATGGATTTCTTAGCCTGAATTCTCCAGAAGTGGAGCCTATGATGGGGGTTCATGTGCAAGTGATTCCTTGAAAAGTATTTTCAAAAGAAACCTATATAGAAGCCAGAGAGAGATATGGCTGGGGAAGAAGCTAAGGTATGATGTTAGTCATGTCTAACCTCAGCCTGATCCCCCAGGGAGCTGAGGCGTGTACATGGCACCAGCAAAAAGCATTGAGCTTTTGTCCCATCACATATATATGTCAAACACTGACTTTGGGCTCCATCCAGGCGTAGCCTTCCAGCCATTTCCAGGTAAGAAGGGTCCTGGTCAGTTGAGAATAATTCTCTGGAAAGGGGTGTGACTATACACCATTAATGGCCAATACTTAGAGCAACTGAAGATGGATATTCTAGCTCAGAAAAGGTGATCTAGCTGGGGCACCACACTGACATTTTGTCCCTTCCAATTTTACAAGTACAAGCAATCCTGATATCCTTGTAGACACAGCCTTTGTATACGTGTCGGTATCACTGAAGTGATTAATGCCTAGAAGTGGAATAATTGAATTAAAAGCAATAAACACTTAAAAATTGTGGCAGACAGTCCCAAATTACTCTCCAACTTGCCCTCCTACCCAAAATAGGTAAAAGTTTCCGTCTTCTCCCACCCTTTCTGAAAATATGTTACTAAATATTTCATCTTTGTCAATCTGACAGAAAATGGCATCTTGTTGCAATTTCTCTTACTAAGTGAAGCTTTGAACATATTTTCAGTTCAGTTCAGTTCAGTTCAGTTGCTCAGTTGAGTCCGACTCTTTGCGACCCCGT
The DNA here is from genome assembly GCF_023699985.2 of Odocoileus virginianus. Classification (NCBI taxonomy): domain Eukaryota; kingdom Metazoa; phylum Chordata; class Mammalia; order Artiodactyla; family Cervidae; genus Odocoileus; species Odocoileus virginianus. The sequence goes on from NC_069704.1 coordinate 12,896,385, forward strand.
GAATCACAGCACGCCAGGCCTCTCTGTCCATCACCAACTCCCGGAGTCTACCCAAAACCATGTCCATCGAGTCGGTGATGCCATCCAACCATCTCACCCTCTGTCGTTCCCTTCTCCTCCTGCCCCCAATCCCTCCCAGCATCAGGGTCTTTTCCAATGAGTCAACTCTTCGCATGAGGTGGCCAAAGTATTGAAGTTTCAGCTTCAACATCAGTCCTTCCAATGAACACCCAGGACTGATCTCCTTTAGGATGGGCTGGTTGGATCGCCTTGCAGTCCAAGGGACTCTCAAGAGTCTTCTCCAACACCACAGTTCAAAAGATTCAATTCTTCATTGCTCAGCTTTCTTGAGTCCAACTCTCACACCCCACATGACCACTGGAAAAATTATAGCCTTGACTAGACGGACCTTTGTTGGCAAAGTAATGTCTCTGCTTTTTAATATGCTATCTAGGTTGGTCATAACTTTCCTTCCAAGGAGTATGCGTCTTTTAATTTCATGGCTGCAATCACCATCTGCAGTGATTTTGGAGCCCCCAAAGATAAAAGTCTGACACTGTTTCCACTGTTTCCCCATCTATTTGCCATTAAGTGATGGTACAGGATGCCATGATCTAGTTTTATTTTTTTTCTGAGAACTGCCTGCTTATGTCCTCTGCCCATGTTTCTATTTAGCTGTCGGTCTCTCTTTTTTTAAACTGATTCCTGAGTGCTCTTTATATTAATGGCATTAGCCCTTGCTTGTGGAAAAAAATATATACATATAGTTGACTTTTTAGTTTGCTCAGGGTAGTTTATAAGAAAACGTAAAAAAAAAAAAAAGAAAACGTAAAATATTTTAATAATTAATGTATCATTCTTTTTAATACCATCTCAGTTTTATGTCACATTTCTAAAGGCTCCACAATTATAAAAAATCCTTCAGTGTTTTTTTAAAATAGACATTTGTGGTTGCATTTTTTACACTTAAACCGTTGATTCAGCTGGGATTTATGATGATGTAAGGAGTAAAGGAAGGTTCCAACCTGAAAAACATTTTTTTCCAGATGGCATCACATTTGTCCTACCACCACACAGTAATTAATCAATCATTTCCTCACTAAAATGAAATGGTACCTTTATGGAGTAAGTTTCTCTGTTTGTTTGGGGTATTACCAGACTCTTCTTTTTCAATGATGCCTCAATTATACAGTTTAAATTAAGATTGTTTTATAATATATTTTAGTATGTGGCGAGTGAGTCACAGATTATTGGTCTTCTTTTAGAATCTTTGCTACACTGGCAGATTTATCTTTCCTTTTATGCTTGAGGAACCTTTAGTGTTTCTTTAGCATTATTTTAATTTTATAGATTAATATTGAAAGAATGGGTACCTGATAATATTAAGTATGCTTTTCCAAGAGGCATTTATTCAATTTAACTTTTGCATCCTTTAATCATGTTTTGACTATTTCCTCATATCAATCTTAAATATTTTTGTTAAGTTTATTACTAGATATTTTATTTTTCATGTTGCTGTTGCAGATGAGATTTTTTTCCATCATATCCTCTATCTTGTTATTGTCTGTGTTTTTCCTTCCCAATTCTATAAAAAAATTTCTATAAGTGAGGTGGATTGGCATCTTCCAGAATTCTGAATTAAGGAGCAATTGTGTATTGACACATAAGAAAATCATCTGGACTTAATTTAAGAAGCAACTGTGTATGATGCATAAAAATTATTTTTCTTAGACGCTGATTTTTTTCTTTAGAGACATACTTAGAGAAATATATACATGCCAAATTTTCACATTTTTTTATTCTAACCAAAGAGAAGTTTTAAAGTATTCATCTGAGCACCATGGTGTAACCTGTACATAACTTCTAGCATACAAGTTCTCTTAGTGTTTTGAGGAAAGTTACATAAATTCATTTATGTGTTTATTTAATCATTCATGCAGGCAATACTTGAATACCTACTAGCCGTTAGGATCTGGGAATACTTGGAACAAGACAGTCAAACTCTTGCTGTCACAGAACATACATTTTAGTTGTGGAGAAAGGATGGAGTGAAAAGAAGAAATAGAAATTAAGCAAGGTAAAGAAATTCATTTACAATAAAATACCATATAGTGATAGGTAATATGCAACAAATAAAACAAGTTGTTGTGATAAGGAGTGGAGGGAAATGGATGGGAAGGGAGCTATTTTAGATGACAAGGTAAAGGAAGACTCTTTGAAGAAGGGATATTTGAACTGAAGCTTGAGTATTATGAAGGTGTCAAATGCACAAGGCCTAGACCATGAGAAAGACTGGATATCTGAGGAGAGAAAGGCCACTGCAGCTGGAGTTGGTGAAGGAGAGAAGGGTGGAGTGACACATACTGGGGTCAGAGACACGGGGGGGCCAGATCACCAAGGCCCTTATATGTCATGCATAGTGCACATTGTTAACTTCTTACCCAACATCCGCCCCTCCTCCCTTCATTCTGAAAGTGTCTACACCAGTTCCTGTTCCACATGGTACCATCCATTAGTCCCAGATGCTCACATGTCTTATAATACAGTGACAGGTTTTCTCTCTCCTTACTGAGGACAGAAGCCTGTAGCCCAGTGAGTGGTTGACAGCCATCTCTTGATAAGGAAATAAATCAACTTTAAAATAAGACCAACCCTTCCTCAGGGTTTCTGGGCTCTGAGACAGAAAGAAGCTGGATCCTAGAAAACACTCTTGGACTGTCACGGACCTCCAGATTTATAACACAATACATTTTCTTATCATTTAAAGCTACATTAGTCAACTTCTTATTTACTTGCGGCCAAAAGCATCCAAACATGTATACAATGGTAAGGAACTGGGATTTTTACCTATCTACAATGGAAAATCATGAGATCATTTTAAGGATAAAGTCATGCTCTTACCTATATCTTTAAAAAAAAATCACTCTAGCTGCTGTGTAGAAATGGATTATAGTCGGACAAGAGTAGAAGAAGGTGCTAGTTATACAGATGGGCATTTGGGTGAACTAGTGTGGTAGCTAGAGAGACTAGGAGAAGTAAACAGAATCAGGATATATATTTTTGTCATGTTTCATCAAAGGACAACACTAGTGTTTATTAAAGCAGTATATGATACCAAGCAAGGGATTCAGGCCAAGTCATGTAAGCCTCAATTTCCTCATTCATGAGAGATGATGCCCTATATACCACACTGTTAAAAAATCATACATGTAAAGGAATAATAAAGCCTATACCAAACATTACCTAAAGTATCCAAGAGGGTTAAAAATTAGTGACCTTCAGTACAGAATTATACAGTCCTTTGTCACACTTTGACATAAACTGAAGGTCCATCTGGCCTTAATCTGTTTCTTTGTTCAACAACTTAAAATTTTTTTAGACTCACTTGGACCTAATATAATGTACTATTTAAAAGATTGCAATATACCTTACTTTTATTAGTATAATAAAAACCAGCCAGTACTATTTTTCCCTGGGCACTTTTTTCCTATTTTTACTTTTAAAGCATTTGTCTTACAAATAGAGAATATTTCAGTGATACATGTCTCTAGAAATATTGGCTCAGTCTCCCAGTTTGAAAAAAAATGGGCATATTGTTTATACCATTCACTGCAAGTAAAAACTCTTCCTTATGCTGTTTCACATTATTTTATCCCTGCCTGAGGATTAAAGTTCACAGAAAACTGGTTTACAAGGACGTGGTCTATCTTTACAAGCTGAGGAACAAGGTGGAAAGATGGCACAAATATACCCAAAAGTTGGATCCAATTCTACCTTGACTGCAATAAAACTATGAGGATCAAAGACTTAGAGGGAGTAAGGGAATGATAATGAAGTGAAATAATTTAATTTGGGTTGAAATGACTAGTTACTCCCCACAGTTACCATGATACCTCAGTTTTCAAAATTTGCAAATTACTGCAAAACAGATCCTTGTATTTGGTTGTAACCAAAAGAACTTTATGGGTTTAATTTCAGGAATATTATTTCAGAAGTCCAATCTACTTACTCCTGGGTAAAGATAGACATGGTACTGAGAAAAAAAGAATATTTGGGAAAAAAAGTTTAATCATAGTTGACAAGTTATATTATAGATATGTTTCTTGAGAAGTAAAAATTACTTGAGACAAGTATGTGTGGCTAAAATTGAACTTGTAAATTTTTAGATTAATGAAACAGGGGTGGAGGTTACTCAAAAAATAGCACATTTTCATAGAATGAAGGGGACAGCAGCTAAACTGAATTGGAATAAAGAAGAGCAAGGAAGTTTGATGTGATGACAAAATTATTAAAGCTTAAAGACTGAAGAATGATTTTGCTCCATCATTCAAGATGGAGCAACAGAGACCAGATTTGCCCTTCTTTCTTAAACAACCAGAAAATCAAGTTTTCATACATTGGATAATAGGCAGTATGGGACTGTATTCTCTTGGAGAAGGATAACAGTGAAGGTAAGTCCTACTATTGCAGCAGCTAACTGGCTGTAGGCAGAATCCAAACAGAGCCTGGAGGTCTCACTGAGTAATGGAACTAGGAGACCCAGAAGGTACAGAGAACCTGCTGAACAGTGCCACAGAGAAGGGAGCCGCACACACGCCGAGCACCAAAGATCTGCAGACGGGTCACCTTGACGCTGGCTGAGTGCAGACCTGGCATTCCCAACACAAAACAACCCTAAGCCAAGAAAAGAGCCACCAGAAAGAAATAGGAAGACTAATTCCTGGGGATCACACAGAGCTATTGAATAGTTTTTTCCCGCCAGGCAGAGTAGAAAGGCCTTGTGATATGTAGGCCTTAGGTAGAATACACAGAAAGGTATTGCCTTAGCTGTGGGGCCAAATTAGCTCTAGACAAGATGTTGTTCTAGATACACCCTTAAAACTCTTAAAATTAAGCCTCCAAATGAGGCTTGGAATAGAATACCAACTGATTTCACATAACTTAAGTGGCAATACTATTTAAAAGAATATAACAAAATCCAGGAAGCAACAATAAAAATTTATTATGTCTGGCATTCAGTCAAAAATTACTAGGTATACAATGCAGGAATATATAGCTAGTCAAGAGAAAAATCAACCAATGACTCAATCTAGAAATGTCAGAAATTATGCATTTAGCAGACAAGAAAGTTAAAACAGCTGTCATAAATGTTTCATTATTTTTCAAGAAAGTAGAGAAAAACTTAATCATGAGGAAGAGAAGAAAATGGATAATATAAAAAAGGCCCAAATGGAATTTCTAGAGATAAAAAATAAAATGTTTAAAATGAAAAAATTTCACTGTATGGGTTGAACATTAGACTAGACACTAGAAAAAAAAATGAACAGTGAGTTGCAACCTGTAACAATAAAAACTATCCAAGATAATGCACAGAATGAAAAAGACTGGGAAAAAAATTAACCTGCCCTCAGCAATACGTAAAATAATATACATGTTAACCAAAAATCCTAAAAAAGAAGGAGAATAAATGGAAAGAAAAAAATAAAGACCAAATTTTTATCAAATTTGATGAAAACTCTAACCCAACAGATTCACAAAGCTCAATGAACAAGAAGTAGAATAAACATTTAAAAAAATGAAAACAGACCAGGGCCATCATAATCAAGTTGCTAAAAACAGGTAAGACTTTTAAGAGAAAATCTTAAAAGCAGCCATAGAAAAAAGACATATTATATATAGAGGAGCAAAGATATGAAAAGACAAAATCTTAAAAGCAGTCACAGAAAGAAGATTCTGCGTATTACATACACAGAATCAAAGATATGGCTGACATTTCATTAGGAGTTATGAGGAAAGAAGACAATGAAATTCAATCTTTAAAGTATGGAGTAAGAAAAAGGTCCATCTGGAATTCTTTATTGTTGGACATCTCTTTCAAAAATGAAGTTGAAGTACTTTTTAGACAAATGAAAGCAAATTAAATTTATTGTCAGATCTGCTCTATAAGAAATATTTAGGATGGAAAGGAAATGCATTAGATGGATACCTGAATCTATAGACAGCAATAAAAAAACAACAGAAATGGGAAATGTGGATATATATAAAAATCTTTTCATTTTAATAATCTCTTAAAATAATTGGCTATTTAGAGAAAAATAATAACAATGTATTATGGAGTTCACATCATATTTAGGAGAAAATTAAAGACAATAAATAGTGTAAAGACTGGGAGATGAAAATGGTAGTATAGTGTTCTGAAATATTATATTTGTGAATTGACATAATATTCTTTGAAAGTAGAATATGATAAGCCTATATGTTACAAACAGTAGATAAACTCACACACAAAAAAATTAAAGCAAACTATATAGCCAACACAGAAGATGAAATAGATTAATGTAAGTATCAGTTAATCCAAAAGATGGCAGGAAAATGGAAAAATAAAAACATATGGGTTCGATAGATAATAAATATCAAGATAGTAGATTTATAGCAAACCATACTAATACTTGAGTCTGGTGGGTTACAGTCCATGGGGTCTCAAAGAGTCAGATGTGACTGAGCAACTGAACACTTAACACTGATAATTAACACTAACAACCCAAATACCTCAATTAAGAAGCAGAGATTATCTCATTATTAAAAAAAAAAAAAGTAGGAACCAATTTTGCACAGTTTAAAAAAAAAACTAGGTTAAACATAAAAATAGAGGTTAAAAGTAAAATAATGGAGAAGATGTAATCCCAAAACATGAGCCTAAAGAAAACTGGAATGACTATATTAACAGCAGACAAAATAAACTTTACAATGAGGACTATTATCAGGGAGAAAAAAAGGGATATTTTATAAGAATAAAGAGGTGAATTCAACATAAGAACATAATATGAAATGTGTATACAGTAAACAATAAACCTTCAAAATACAGGAATTCAAAACTTACAGAAATAAAAGGAGAACAGACAAATCTACAGTTAGATTGATGATTTCAATGCTTCCCTCTCAAAAATTGATAGAATAGCTAAATAAGAGCAGTAATGATATAGAATACCTGAACATACTACTCATCACCTTGACTTAAAATGACATTTGTAGAACGTACTTCCCATTAGTAGCTGCTGCAGATTGGATGTCTGTATTTTCCACAAAGTCATATGTTAAAATCTTAACCACCAAAGTGATGGTATTAGGAGATGGGTCCGTGAGAGGTGATTAGGTCATGAGAGCAGAGACCTCAGGAATGTAATCAGTGACCTTGTAAAAGAAGCCTGAGAAAGCTTTCTCGTCCCTTCCATCATGAGACCACACAACAAGAAGTAGGATACATGCAACCTGGAAGAGAGACTTTACCAGCACCCCACCAAGTCAGCACCCTGATCTTGGACTCCCAGTCCCCTAAAGTGTGAGAAATAAATTTCTCTTGTTTATAAGCCACTCCATCTGTGATGCTGTTTCAAATAAAACTGAACTAATTTGAAATACACATTCTTTGCAAATACACAAGAAACACTTACCAAAGATGTTATGTGCGTGTGTGCTGACTTGCTTCAGTCGTGTCCAACTCTTCAAGACCCCATGGACTGTAGCCTGCCAGGCTCCTCTGTCCATGGGATTCTCCAAGCAAGAATACTAGAGTGGGTTGCCATGCCCTCCTCCAGGGGATCTTCCCAACCCAGGGACTGAACCCGAGTCTCTTACGTCTCCTGCATTGGCGGGTGGGTTCTTTACCACTAATGCCACCTGAGAAGCCCCAAATATGCTATACATTGGTCCACAAAAGATATTTTAATAAATTTATTTGACCATAATGAAGTTAAATTAGAAATCATTATTAGAATATATTTAAAAGTCCCCAAATACTTGGAAATTAAGCAACACATTTCTAAATAACCCATGAGTCAAAAAAGTAATCACAAAGAAAATTAGAAAATATTTAAAACTGAATGCAGCAAAATTAGTGAGAGGCAGCTAAAGCAGAGCTTAGAGGGAATTGCTAGCACAAAATTAGAGAAGATGAGTTTAAAATCAACGTTCTAAACTTAAAGGACTAGAAAAAGATTAATTGAACCTAAAGTAAGCAAAGAGAGGAAAAATAAACATCAGATCAGAAATCAGTGAAATAAAAAACAGGAAAACAATGAAGCAAATCAATGATATTAACAGTTCTTTGAAAAGGTCAGTAAAATTGATAAAACACTTGCCAGACTAATAAGAAAAAAAGAGCAGACACAAATTACCAGTATTAGTAATGAAAAGTGGGAAATTTTTCAGAGATTCAATAGACATTAAAATAATATGGTAATATCTAAGAATGTTTATGGCAATAAATTTGACAGTTTATATTAAATGGACAAATTATTTTAAAGACACAAAGTACCAAAGCTCACTCAAGAAAAAAATAACTAACCTGCATAGCTCAATAGCTTTAAATAATTTTAATTCATAATTGAAAACATTCCCACAAAGAAAATACCAGGCCCAGATGGCTTCTCTGGGTAACTTCTAGTAAACATTTAAGGGAATATAAAGCCAATTCAACATAAATCTTCCAGAAAATTAAAAAAAAAAAAAAAAGAGGGAACACTTTCAAACTCATTTTATGAGACCGGCACTATTCTGTTAACAGAATGATCCTAAGACTTTGTTTTAAAAAGGAAATCACAGACCAATATCCGTTGTGCACAGAGATGCAAAACTCCTTTTAGCAAATTAACTAATGTAGGAAAAGGGGGTTGACCAAATGGGATTCATTTCATTGGATTCAAATGGGGAGAAAGGCAAGGTTTAACATTTTTAAAATAGCTTGACTGCACTATGATAGTTAAAATCACTCGACTAAATTCAATACTCATTCATTAAACTAATTATCAATAAACTGAAAGTTGAAGGACATTCTGTAGTTTAATAAAGGTATCTACCTGTAGCTATATCATACCTAATAGTTAAATGCTTTCTCCTAAGATCAAGAACAAGGCAAGAATATCTGCTGTCATCACTGTTATTCACCAGTTTACTCGAAGTTTAGTAATGATGCAAAATAAAGAGATAAAAAAATAGAACTAGAGAAAGAATTAAAACTGTTTTTCAAAAACGCCATGAGTGTTTACGTAGAAAAAACTATGAAATCTGAAAAAAACACCAAATCCATGAAATAAGTACAAATTTAGCAATATATGTAAAATCTGTCCACTGAAAAAATTTTAAGTATTGTTGAGGGAAGTTAAAGGATACAGAGATAGAGCGATATATATTAATACCATCTTTACAGATTGGAAAATTCAATATTGTTAAGATCAGATCTCCCCTCAAAATGCCATTTGTTGAACTGTGCAAGACTTGGATATAAGTTGGACAAAAAAGACTTGTTGCAACGTGAGAAGTTTATTTCAATATTTTAAAAAGTTTTTAGGAGAGTGGGGCAGGGAAACTAATTTATTTCCTCTAGTTCTAAAAGACTGAATTAAAGCAAAGGGTAAATATTACAGGGAGAGAAAAGTCAACTACTTGTATCTACATTAGATACAAGGTTTTCTAATTGTTAGCATGGTCTGCAAAGGGCACAGTTATCCTATGATTTCAGAACTCTGCATCCTTCAGTTCAGGTCAGTTCAGTTCAGTCGCTCAGTCGTATCCAACTCTTCGCGACCCCATGAATCACAGCATGCCAGACTTCCCTGTCCATCACCAACTCCCGGAATTTACTCAAACTCATGCCCATCGAGTTGGTGATGCCATCTAGCCATCTCATCCTCTGCATTGTTAGGCCCTTTCAAATAGAAATAGGGAGACCAGAATTTGGAATGGTAGGGTGAAAACTCTTAAATTTGGTGGGAGATGATACCAGTTCCTTTCCAAATGTTTTCCCCTCTCCCAGGATCCATGAGGCTAAAGTGGCTCAGATGGTAAAGAATCTGCCTAAAATGCTGGAGACACAGGTTCGATCCTTGGGTGGGGAAAATTCCCCTGGAGAAGGAAATGGCAACCTACTCGAATGTTATTGCCTGGGAAATCCTGTGAACAGAGGAGACTGACAAGCTACAATTCATGGGGTCACAAAGAGTCAGATATGACTAAGTGACTAACATGTTCACTTTCATGTTATAAATAAATAGAGTTAAATTATTAAAGAAAGAAAGAAAATCAAAGGAGAGGAAGAGAAATGTTTCTACTCTGCTCTTTAATCAGATACTGGATTCAATCTCATTTTCTCTCACTAACACAGTTTTTGCCCTGACAGTTTATGGCTACCTACAGAACATATGAAGCAGTATGTGTGTGTGTGTGTGTGTGTAAATTTAGATTCAAATAATACAACATTCATGCATCTCAGAGATCTAAGTGCTCTGGAGGAGAACATTAATATACTGTATATTATGGTTATATTTGAACCTCCTCTGATGGTATGCCAACAGCCAATTCTCCCAACTACCCCTTCAACTTTCCCCCTTTCAAGATTTTTCCAGGTCCCTCCCCAGGGCACCTAAAAACCATTTGTATAGCTTTTGTTCTGAAACATACCCATTCATTCTTCATTCTGAGAAGTGACCAGTGTTCTCATGCTGAAATCAGGAGAAATATCTCAGACAGGCAGAATGGCTGTTGCAGAAAGTATAACATATAAAACTAAGATCTTGTTACTATACAGCAGAGAGGACTATACTCAGTAGTTTAAGGGAAAAGGATCTGAAAAATATATATATATATATATACATGGTGTGCATACATGCTCAGCTGTTTAACAACTCTGCAACCCCATGGACTATATAGCCTGCTAGGCTCCTCTGTCCATGAGATTTCTCAGGCAAGAGTACTGGAATAGCTTGCCATTTCCCACTCCAGGGGACCTTCCCTACCCAGGGGTTGAACCCATGTCTCTTGTATCCCCTGCACTGACAGGAGGATTCTTTACCACTGGCGCAACCTGGAAAGTGATTTAATTATGTATCTTTGAATCACTTAGCTGTGCACACGAAACTAACACAGCATTTTGAATCAACTATACTTCAATACTGATATTTCTCCCAGCAAACTTGATCCCAGCTTGTGCTTCCTCCAGCACAAGTCTTATATAAGCCTGCATATAAGTTAAATAAGCAGAGTTACAATATTCAGCCTTGATGTACTACTTTCCCAGTTTGGAACCAGTCCATTGTTCCATGTCCGGTGCTAACTGTTGCTTCTTGACCTGCATACAGGCTTCTCAGGAGGCAGGTGAGATGCTCTGGTATTCCTATCTCTTTAAGAATTTTCCACAGTTTGTTGTGATCCACACACTCAAAGGCTTTGGCATAGTCAATGAAGCAGAAGTTGATGTTTTTCTGTAATTCTCTGGCTTTTTTGTGATCCAACGGATGTTGGCAATTTGATCTCTGGTTCCTCTATCTTTTCTAAATCCAGCTTGAACATCTGGAAGTTCTCGGTTTACATACTGTTGAAGCCTGGCTTGGAGAACTTCGAGCATTTCCTTGCTAGCATGTGAAATGAGTGTAATTGTGCAGTAGTTTGACTATTCTTTGGCATTGCCTTTCTTTGGGATTGGAATGACAACTGACCTTTTTCAATCCTGTGGCCACTGCTGAGTTTTCCCTATTTGCTGTCATATTGAGCGCAGCACTTTGACAGCATAATCTGTTAGGATTTGAAACAGCTCAGCTGGAATTCCATCACCTCCACTAGCTTTGTTCATAGTGATGCTTCCTAAGGCCCACTTGACTTCGCACTACAGGATGTTTGGCTCTAGGTGAGTGATCACACCATCATGATTATCTGGGTCATGAAGATCTTTTTTTGCATAGTTCTTTCGTGTATTCTTGCCACCTCTTCCTAATATCTTCTGCTTCTGTTAGGTCCATACCATTTCTGTCCTTTTTTTTTTTTTTTCCTTTTTTTTTTTGTTGGAGTTCTTTTCTTTTTTTTCCATTTATTTTTATTAGTTGGAGGCTAATTACTTTACAACACTGCAGTGGTTTTTGTCATACATTGACATGAATTAGCCATGGATTTACATGTATTCCCCATCCCGGTCCCCCCTCCCACCTCCCTCTCCACCCCATCCCTCTGGGTCTTCCCAGTGCACCAGGCCTGAGCACTTGTCTCATGCATCCAACCTGGGCTGGTGATCTGTTTCACCCTAGATAATATACATGTTTCGATGCTGTTCTCTTGAAACATCCCACCCTTGCCTTCTCCCACAGAGTCCACAAGTCTGTTCTATACATCTGAGTCTCTTTTTCTGTTTTGCATATAGGGTTATCATTACCATCTTTCTAAATTCCATATATATGTGTTAGTATACTGTAATGGTCTTTATCTTTCTGGCTTACTTTGCTCTGTATAATGGGCTCCAGTTTCATCCATCTCATTAGAACTGATTCAAATGAATTCTTTTTAATGGCTGAGTAATATTCCATGGTGTATATGTACCACAGCTTTCTCATCCATTCGTCTGCTGATGGGCACCCAGGTTGCTTCCATGTCCTGGCTATTATAAACAGTGCTGCGATGAACACTGGGGTGCACGTATCTCTTTCAGATCTGGTTTCCTCGGTGTGTATGCCCAGAAGTGGGATTGCTGGGTCATATGGCAGTTCTATTTCAAGCTTTTTAAGAAATCTCCACACTGTTCTCCATAGTGACTGTACTAATTTGCATTCCCACCAACAGTGTAAGAGGATTCCTTTTTCTCCACACCCTCTCCAGCATTTATTGCTTGTAGACTTTTGGATAGCAGCCATCCTGACTGGCGTGTAATGGTACCTCATTGTGGTTTTGATTTGCATTTCTCTGATAATGAGTGATGTTGAGCATCTTTTCATGTGTTTTTTATCCATCTGTATGTCTTCCTTGGAGAAATGTCTGTTTAGTTCTTTGGCCCATTTTTTGATTGGGTCATTTATTTTTCTGGAGTTGAGCTGGAGGAGTTGCTTGTATATTTTTGAGATTAATCCTTTGTCTGTTGCTTCGTTTGCTATTATTTTCTCCCAATCTGAGGGCTGTCTTTTCACCTTGCTTATAGTTTCCTTTGTTGTGCAAAAGCTTTTAAGTTTCATTAGGTCCCATTTGTTTAGTTTTGCTTTTGTTTCTAAAATTCTGGGATGTGGGTCATAGAGGATCCTGCTGTGATTTATGTCGGAGAGTGTTTTGCCTATGTTCTCCTCTAGGAGTCTTATAGTTTCTGGTCTTACATTTAGATCTTTAATCCATTTTGAGTTTATTTTTGTGTATGGTGTTAGGAAGTGTTCTAGTTTCATTCTTTTACAGGTGGTTGACCAGTTTTCCCAGCACCACTTGTTAAAGAGGTTGTCTTTTTTCCATTGTATATCCTTGCCTCCTTTGTCGAAGATAAGGTGACCATAGGTTCGTGGATTTATCTCTGGGCTTTCTATTCTGTTCCATTGATCTATATTTCTGTCTTTGTGCCAGTACCATACTGTCTTGATGACTGTGGCTTTGTAGTATAGTCTGAAGTCAGGCAGGTTGATTCCTCCAGTTCCATTCTTCTTTCTCAAGGTTACTTTGGCTATTCGAGGTTTTTTGTATTTCCATACAAATTGTGAAATTATTTGTTCTAGTTCTGTGAAAAATACCGTTGGTAGTTTGATAGGGATTGCATTGAATCTATAGATTGCTTTGGGTAGTATAGCCATTTTGACAATATTGATTCTTCCAATCCATGAACACGGTATATTTCTCCATCTGTTTGTGTCCTCTTTGATTTCTTTCATCAGTGTTTTATAGTTTTCTATGTATAGGTCTTTTGTTTCTTTAGGTAGATATACTCCTAAGTATTTTATTCTTTTTGTTGCAATGGTGAATGGTATTGTTTCCTTAATTTCTCTTTCTGTTTTCTCATTGTTAGTGTATAGGAATGCAAGAGATTTCTGTGTGTTAATTTTATATCCTGCAACTTTACTGTATTCGTTGATTAGCTCTAGTAATTTTCTGGTAGAGTCTTTAGGGTTTTCTATGTAGAGGATCAGTCATCTGCAAACAGAGAGAGTTTCACTTCTTCTTTTCCTATCTGGATTCCTTTTACTTCTTTTTCTGCCCTGATTGCTGTGGCCAACACTTCCAAAACTATGTTGAATAGCAGTGGTGAGAGTGGGCATCCTTGTCTTGTTCCTGATCTCAGGGGAGATGCTTTCAATTTTTCACCATTGAGGGTGATGCTTGTTGTGGGTTTGTCATATATAGCTTTTATTATGTTGAGGTATGTTCCTTCTATTCCTGCTTTCTGGAGAGTTTTAATCATAAATGGATGTTGAATTTTGTCAAAGGCTTTTTCTGCATCTATTGAGATAATCATATGGTTTTTATCTTTCAATTTGTTAATGTGGTGTATTACATTGATTGATTTGCGGATATTAAAGAATCCTTGCATTCCTGGGATAAAGCCCACTTGGTCATGGTGTATGATTTTTTAAAAATGTTGTTGGATTCTGTTTGCTAGAATTTTGTTAAGGATTTCTGCATCTATGTTCATCAGTGATATTGGCCTGTAGATTTCTTTTTTGTGGCATCTTTGTCTGGCTTTGGAATTAGGGTGAAGGTGGCCTCAAAGAATGAGTTTGGAAGTTTACCTTCTTCTGCAATTTTCTGGAAGAGTTTGAGTAAGATAGGTGTTAGCTCTTCTCTAAATTTTTGGTAGAATTCAGCTGTGAAGCCATCTGGTCCTGGGATTTTGTTTGCTGGAAGATTTCTGATTACAGTTTCGATTTCCTTGCTTGTGATGGGTTTGTTAAGATCTTTTATTTCTTCCTGGTTCAGTTTTGGAAAGTTATACTTCTCTAAGAACTTGTCCATTTCTTCCAAGTTGTCCATTTTATTGGCATAGAGCTGCTGGTAGTAGTCTCTTATGCTCCTTTGTATTTCAGTGTTGTCTGTTGTGATCTCTCCATTTTTGTTTCTAATTTTGTTAATTTGGTTCTTCTCCCTTTGTTTCTTAATGAGTCTTGCTAATGGTTTGTCAATTTTATTTCTTCAAAAAACCAGCTTTTAGCTTTGTTGATTTTTGTTATGGTCTCTTTAGTTTCTTTTGCATTTATTTCTGCCCTAATTTTTAAGATTTCTTTCCTTCTACTAATCCTGGGGTTCTTCATTTCTTCCTTCTCTAGTTGCTTTAGGTGTAGAGTTAGGTTATTTATTTGACTTTTTTCTTGTTTCTTGAGGTAGGCCTGTAATGCTATGAATCTTCCCCTTAGCACTGCTTTTACAGTGTCCCATAGGTTTTGGGTTGTTGTGTTTTCATTTTCATTCATTTCTATGCATATTTTGATTTCTTTTTTGATTTCTTCTATGATCCATTTCTATCCTTTATTGAGCCCATCTTTGCAGGAAATGTTCCCTTGGTAGCTCTAATTTTCTTAAAGAGATCTCTAGTCTTTCCCATTCTATTGTTTTCCTCTATTTCTTTGCATTGATCACTGAGGAAGGCTTTCTTATCTCTCCTTGGTATTCTTTGGAACTCTGCATTCAAATGGGTATATCTTTTCTTTTCTCCTTTGCCTTTCACTTCTCCTTTCCTCAGCCATTTGTAAGGCCTCCTCAGACAGTCATTTTGCCTTTTTGCATTTCTTTTTCTTGGGGATGGTCTTGATCACTGCCTCCTATACAGTATCATAAACCTCCATCCATAGTTCTTCAGGCACTCTGTCTATCAGATCTAATCCCTTGAATCTATTTGTCACTTCCACTGTATAATCATAAGGGGTTTGATTTAGGTCATACCTTAATGTCCTAGTGGTTTTCCCTACTTTCTTCAATTTAAGATTGAATCACTGCAGATGGTGACCGTAGTCAAAAATTAAAATATGCTTGCTCCTTGGAAGAAAAGCTATGACAAACCTAGACAGTGTATAAAAAGCAGAGATATTACTTTGCCAACAAAGGTCCATGTAGTCAAAGCTATGGTTTTTCCAGTAGTCATGTATGGACATGAGAGTTGTAACATAAAGAAGGCTGAACACCAAAGAACTGATACATTTGAACTATGGTGTTGGAGAAGACTCTTGAGAGTCCCTTGCACTGCAAGGAGATCAAACCAGTCAATCCTAAAGCAAACCAACCCTGAATATTCATTAGAAGGACTGATGCTGAAGCTGAAACTCCAATACTTTGGCCACCTGATGCAAAGAACTGACTTATTAGAAAAAAATCCTGATGCTGGGCAAGATTGAAGGCAGGAGGAGAAGGGGACGACGACAGAGGACAAGATGGTTGGATGGCATCACTGACTCAATGGACATGAGTTTGAGCAAGCTCCAGGAGATAGTGAAGGATAGGGAGGCCTGGCATGCTGCAGTCCATGGGGTCTCGAAGAGTCAGACATGATTGAGCGACTGGACAACAGCAAAAAATATTTCAATAAGACATTTTTTTAAATAAAAAATTTTTTTAAACTAAAATCTTTTATCTCACAATTGTGTAAAATGAGGTCCTAACTTTGTAACCAGATCCAATGTGTGTTCACAAAAGAAGAGGGTCTTTATAATTTACACATTTGTAAGTTATATTTGTTAAGTACAAATGTATACTAGCTATTTAGAATGTTTAATCCCGGGTCTCCATGTACCCTACTTAATTTTATCTTTGAATTCAGTTTGGCAGAGAAAAACCCTAAATTTATATATGAGAACAAAAGCAATGACATATCTATTACAAGCTGTGAACACAATGTATTCTTCCCAATTATACAGTATTTAACTGCAATGACGAAAGGAAAATTGAAGACCATTTCAAAATTATGAGGAGTTTTAAAGCCAACTGGATTCTTTGAGCTTGAGAGACATAAATTTAGAGCAGAGATTAGATGGGCCTTTGGAGGAGTATGTGTGACAAGAGAAAAGGAGAGATTCAATCTCCTTTTTAAGCCAGCGTCCAGAAGAAAAAAAAGATTTATTCTTCTAACTTCATAATTACCAAGATATAATTTACCTATAGTGGATTTCTTTCAAGATCTTCTGCCAAATACTACAGATTTTTTAAAAACATGCTTCTAGTTTGTGAACTAAAGATATTATTGTGACACAAGCAAGACAGGATGAAGTGTTGGCTAGCAGTAAGCTGGTACAGACAACCATCTTGTCATGATAAGAACAGGACTGACCCGTTGACGAAGGATTCCCCTCCCACAGGAGGAAGGCTATTCCATGGCTGAGCACAGGCTCAGCTCTAGTGGATTAACAAAACAGAAATATACTCCAAATGTTTCTATTCATGTGAAAGAAGCTCTATTTCCATGACACTCACGACCTCTGTCCACCTCTTGCTCACTCTTGCCCAAGGAGGCCCTCAGTTGAGTAGTGAATTGGGAGACAGGACTTTGACAGGCATTATCCTGCCTCTTTACCTCAGAAGTGGGCCAGGCCACTGGAAACCTTGGCTTGCTGGGCCCCTCCAGAGACCCTCCTGGGTCCAGTGTAACCTGAGGCAGGAAGGTTAAGTGCGTCCCATGCAGGGATGCAGCTGCCTCATGGACGTCTTCTACTAAACTGTGGCCTCCACCTTGGCCTTTACCAGTATCACAAAGGTAATAGTTCTGTCTTCTGTCTATTGATTTTTTGGTCTTATTTCTCAGTTTGTTCAGAACTCTAGCAAGTCATAGAGGTGCTATGTATTGTACCCTGTTAAAGAGGTACTATGTATTATATCACAGGGATCTCATGGTGAGACCTCGAAAAGACTTTGAGGAAGGTATAATTTTTACTCATCTTATAGATGAAAATTGGAAGAGCCCAAGGATTAAGGGACCTAGAGTCAACCACTGCTCACTTGTTCAGTGAGTTTTATCAGTTAGTCCTCTGATGGGAATGTGATTCTTCAGTGGGGTGGATGTGAACTGAGGTCTTTCAGAGTGATGATAGCGACTAGAGTCTCAGAACCCATGATTACAGAAGGATACGTTAGGCTTCACAAAGATTATCATGGTATCTGCCTCTCCTTAATCATTTCAGTCTTCTCTGTATTTATCTTCTCTGCAGTGCCTAACTTCTTGGCAGCCTGATGAGCTGGACCACCATGCACTTTTTAGAAGCAAACATTTATCGGCCTTTCATTCAATCCGTAAGTATGGATTAGCATTTGCTTTGGTTCCTTTTGGAGGTCCAGATGGAGAATCTGTTCCATGCCTCTCTCCTGGTTTCTGGTGGCTGCCAGCAATCTGTGGCATTTTCCCTTGGTCCTTGTAGCTTCATAACTCCAAGCTCTGCCTCCTTCTTAACATGACCTTCTCCCCTGTGTCTCTGAGTATCAAGTCTCCCTCTGCCTTTCTCCGCTAAGGACATCCAATATTGAATCTGGGACCTGCCCTAAGTTCAGGATGATTTCATCTTGAGATCCTTACCTTAATAACATCTGCAAAGACCCCTTTTCAAAATAAGGTAATGTTCACAGGATCTAGGGGTTAGGATATGGGTGTATCTTTTGGGAGGGCTGCCATTCAGCCTATCATAAGAAGGAAGTTCAGAAGTAAAGGCAAGAAATCAGAGAAGGAAGGATATTTCATCAAGGCCGGAACTTCTCCATTTAGTGCAAAATACACAAGGCTACTTGGTCAGAAGTCCCCAGGATCCTGGCAGAGAAACATGTTCTCTTGCAGCATAAGGTACTCCAAACAAATAAAAGATCAAGTGCTAATTGCCACTGACAGCAGCAGAAACTGAAAATCCACAGAAGTTTTATTTAAACAATCTTGAAGGTTCTCTTGATTTAATAATGTAACAGTTCTTTTGCTCTGCTGTGACATTTTTTGACATCGATAATAGGAACATCAAAAAGAAATGCAGTATGTGAGAAGTGTTTTAAACCAACTTCAGAAAGTGTGAATAAATACATATTCATTCAAAAAAAAAAAAAGATCAAGCGAGCTAAAAACCCACACGTGGGGTCAGCCTTGAGTGGGGCAAAGGCACTGGCCTGGGTCTTATCCAAGGTCCACTCTTACGGAATTAAATGACCTTAGGCAAATCTTTTTTTTCTCTCTGGATCTCAAAGTCTCCTTTTTTAAAGTAAGGCAATTGCCCTAGGACACTTTCAAGTCCCATCTACACAAATATTTCATTATTCTATACATTTAAAAGCCACAGATGTACTTAGACAATTATATGAAAAGCATATTTTTGGTCAAAGATGTAACTGCTTCATTATCTAGTGAACCATGTACAAAGCAATATTTTTCCTAGAGCAAGCAAAGCAACCTGATCCAGAAACATCAGAACAGCACATATTCTGAGAAATGGTTCCATTTATACCATTCGGGTCACTAGCACATTGGTCATTAGAGTTTACAAATTACATTTTGAGCTACATTAAACTGCCAGACTGACTTCACTATAAATCAAGGCACTCCTCATTAAAACACACAGAGGCCTGGCATGGATGAAGGCTTCCTAATGGTCTTGGCTAGTCTAAGAGAATAAAGTTGTATCAAATCACTGTGTGTTATCAATCCTGTTAAATTTTTCATTTCAGAAAATTACCCTGAACCACTAAGATGATGCTTTACCAGAGTGAGAGCAAAGCATGCTTCAGATTAGCATTGTCAGCTTGGTCACATATGGCCCTTAGATGCCTCTGTTCCCATCAGAAATTCAGAGTCACCTGAATTCTGAACAAGACTTCCACTGGGGATGAGGAAAGCAGTGTTCATTAAACTTAATTTTAAAAACTCAAGAATCATTATAGTGTTCAGTGAAAGTGAAATTCACTCAGTCGTGTCTGACTCTTTGCGAACCCATGGACTATACAGTCCATGAAATTCTCCAGGCCAGAATACTGGAGTGGGTAGCCTTTCCCTTCTCCAGGGGACCTTCCCAACCCAGGGATCAAACCCAGGTCTCCCACATTGCAGGCAGACTCTTTACCAACTGAGCCACAAGGTATTCAGAGTGGCCCCCAAATCATGATCCATCTGCTATACAGTGACTAGAAGGAGGCATACCATTGAGGACATATACTGCTTTGAGGACAGCAATGGTGTTTTTGAACTATGCATGTAAGAAGTCTAAAATACTTGGCACTGAAATTAAAATCTCAACCTTTTCAGCCTTTTCTTCTTCCTTCTTCCTTCTCAAGCTTTCGTTCCTTTCAAAAATCCACCATTTTCAAAAATCCACCATTTCCAGAAAAAAACCTCCATATGCCCCAGTGCTCTTTGTCATGCTGACCTTTAGTCTGTCTTGTTCAACCTGTCTCACGATTAGGTCTATATGTATCTTCCCCCCTACTGGATCATAAGCTATCTGCAGGCAGGAATCATTGTCTGTTTCATCTCTATATTCCCCAGTGAGCCACTGCTCCTAGTGCAATGCCTGCCATGGCTTATAAACACTAATGATATTTGAATTGTATTGCTGAATGTGGGTAATGCATACTCGCAAGCTTATTGTATTAAATGACAATTATATCCTTGACAGGCAATAAATAATAAATGGCATCTATTAGAATTCTGCTAGAAATTAGTGAGGACTCTCTTTTTCTTATCTGATAGGATATTACAAAGCTAAGCAGATGATATTTTGAAGACATTCTGACTTATTCCAGACATTATATCATATGTCTACTTTAATTTGAATTTACTGGGCTCCTGTATCATGGGGAAGTCTGCATGTCCTCGAAGAGTCCATGGGAGGAAGAAAAGACAGTAAATACATAAAAGCAAAGTAATGCTTTTGTTAGTTTCTTCAAACCAACAGATATTTACTGGAGACAACGTATGAAAAAAGCTGTGCACCAAACTAAATCACATTTGTTGTTCATTGTTTGAAATGTACCTAATATTCATGTAACGGTACATTGAAAAGGTAAGTTTTCTATTTTTCCCATACTTATATTTTTTTTTGCTTTCATTATTGACCAAATCTAGGGTCCCTCACCTGGGATAGAATTCAGGGAATTCATAAACTCGTATAGGGAAAAAAATGACATTTATTTTCACTAATTTCTACCTGAAATTTTGTATTTCTTCCAGTTATGAATGTAAGTCACAAACCACAGTAGGATAAGCAGTACCTCTGGCTGGGTCACTAATAGAAATCACAGATATTTTCACTGTTGCAGATATATAGAAATAACTGATATACTCATCACTTAACTGTAGTTATTTCATTTGCTGTTAGGCTTGGCATTTAATGCATGAATAAAAAGTACATGACTTACTATACCATATTTTAAAAAATGTTTTAATGGCTATATTTCAGTGTAAATGTTTCTAAATTTTGTAATCCTACACATTCTGTGGGATTTTTTAAGGAATCCATAGGCTTCATCAAACTGCCAGAAAAATCTGTGGTACCAGGAAAAAAAAAAAAGCTAACTTCCAAAGGCAGTTCCGAGCTTTGGGCATAGTTGCACGTGGACCATTCTCCTGCTGTGGACCAGTGATGGGAGCAGCTGTGAGAGCATGGTCTCTTCCTGCCCCCCTCCCCACCCTGCCCGTGTGTGACTGTCCCACACTGCTCACCCAGGAGAGAAAGTGGGCCTGGGAGTGCGCAAGTGTCCCTCTGCAAGGGAGTCCGGGTCTGTCTGTGACTTGGCTTCAGTAACAGAGAATGGAGTTTAAACGTAAGCTGCACCATTTGAATCAAAACCAGACCACACACATCGCAGGAAGATGCAGCCCAGCAGACCCAGGTGTAGCCAGAACCACCTGGGAATCTCGCTGGACTGAAAGGCAAACGTGAGTCATCGATGAAAAGTGGTTACTTCCCAGAAATCATGTCAGTAAACTATAAAATAACATCAGCACATAAGAGCTTAAAACATTCTTTCTTCTTGCCTGAATCTAGAGAGAGGATTACTACTCCGTTTTACAGATGAACAATTCAGAATGAACAGGGGGACGTTACCAAGTCACACAGATAGTAAATGAGGCAGCCTGCCCAACATAATTACAGGAGGGACTTTTACTTCCAGCAACAATATTTCTCATTGCCAAGAGCATCTTCTTGCCTAAAAGTAATGAAACATTCTTATCATCAGCCAGAGGAGTTTCTTAACCTTGGGAGGGGGTGCATTTTTAAAATGTGGGTCAGATTATAATGGAGACACTTACCTCTGAGTTCACACACCCATAAGCCTGATGACTGTTGAGCTTTAGAATTCTACACTTTGGGGTTGCTCTAGCTCTTCCAGCAGAACATGAAAAAGTCAAGTATAATTAGCCTAAATCCTATTATAGTGGCTTCTGAAGCCTGGAAGTTCAGTTACTTTCCAAACATCACAGAGTATAAGTCAAGACTTGCCAAAGACAAAACTCAGTGGCAGGTATACATGGGTTCCTTTCCAAGAGCGAAGTGGTAGTTTACTTCCACCGATGAAGATCAAGGTCAGCAACCAAGAAACAGCAGAGAACAAGGGCATCTGGCTGGTGAAGGAACCAGCTCTCCACATGACTTCTTGTTCCACACACTGACTGTTCCCCTTCTCATACCACTGGTCTCTTGTTGTGTCTTTGCCCTTGTCACTTCTGAAACAGCTTCCCTCCAACCTGCTACATCTATGGGATGAAAGCATTTTCATTTAAATTAGTGCTGTCAGCAGGATGCCCTCCACAGCCACAGCTTGGCAATGTGCAACCTGGAACACTCCCAGGAAGAAGCCTCAATAGAAAGCTGATGGAGTTCCAGACATCTGGAGGCCTTGCCTCACATAACACAGACACAGTACCAGGTGGGTTTGGGGTTGTCTGGAGATTTCTAAAATGATGCTCCAGAGGTGAGGAGGGACGATTGAAATCCCAGACAGGAATCTGCCTTTGCCATACTGCCTTTATCAGACTTTATCAGACTCAAAAAGCTTCACACACTGAATCTTACACTTAGATCAAAGATTTCAAAGCAAACATGTTATTACTTGCTGAAAAAATTATATTGATTCCTGGCCACCTCTGAATTAGCATCCGTTAAACTCATCAAGACCGACCATCAGCAGTATAATTAAATTTTGGTTTACTTCTAGCTGGCGGGGGGCGGGGCGGGGGGGGGAAGCTACTATAACATTTGGGCCAACAGTGATTTCCTCTTCCCAGAACTTTAATTTCCTCTGTCTTTACCTTGTCTCTGCTGGACACTACGAAGGCCCCAAGATTATCTCTGCTAGGCAAGTATGTGCCCTGAGAAATGGCACCTATTTGAAAATTGTAATGATTGTAAATGAAACCCACCATTATCAGCTCCCAGTACCAAGTGCTTTGCTTCTCTTAGCTTGAGTGTAAAGCACAGTCAACAATGAGAAAGGGAACTGAAACAGAGATCCTTTCTTCAAAATGAAATGCAGATCGTGTTTATTTCAGGGGTTTTAAAAGATGTGAAAATTAAGGATGAAACACTGGACAAAGATTGTGTAAGGAACTTTTGTGGGGTAAGTAATAGGACCTATGAAAGTAGTTGGAACTTTTAAAGTAATTCGTACCCATTAATTCCCCCCACTGATACTTCATTCTATAAAAGGCAATGCATACAGTTGTTTTGTCATCCACTTTCAGCAAGGGGCATTGCAAGGAAATTCTTGTGAATTTATTGTGGGAACATGGAGCATCCATGACAGAAATTTCTCTCAAGTCTTGGGCCTAAGAAAAACTGTTTTCCCCTTAATAACTAGTTTATTTCTTTCCTTTAGGCATTTTTAACCTTGCAGCCAGTTGCTTCTCCTCTTCGTTCTAGCCACTAGCAAGACTAGAGTCAAATGTGCAGCCCACCTCTGCAACAATGAATGGAACAATGTGACACGCATTTGCCATGTCCTAATCTTGCTCAGCCTTAATCTATATTCTCAAACCTAATTTTCCTTTTGTCTTGATTCTATCACCCATTTCTTTTTATTAAATTCTATTATTAAAATAAATATCTATTAAATCACCTCAAACCTGTTTAGAATGAAACTGTTTTTACTAGGTTGGTCTGTTAATATGATTAATGTTATGGTTGTCTGTGGCAGTTAGGGGGTTTGAGGTAGAGAGACCTCTGTCTTAATAAGACAAGCACTATTTCAATAGCCAGGACATGGAAGCAACCTAAATGTCCATCAACAGAGGAATGAATAAAGAAGATGTGGTACATCTATACAAGGGGATATCACTCAGCCATGGAAAGGAATGAAACTGGGTCATGTGCAGAAACATGGAGGAACCTAGAGGCTATCATGCAGAGTAAGTCAGAAAGAGAAAAACAGGTATCATATATAATGCATATGTGTGGGATCTAGAAAAATGGTACAGATGGACTTATTCACAAAGCAGAAATAGAGACACAGATGTGGAGAACAAATGTATGGACACCAAAGGGGGAAGGGAGGGTGGGATGGACAAGGATATTGGGATTGACATATACGTGCTACTATGATGGACAGGGAGGCCTGGCGTGCTGCGATTCAAGGGGTCGCAAAGAGTCGGACACAACTGAGCAAATGAACTGAACTGAACTGATGTATAAAATAGATAACTAATGAGAACAGAACAGCAGAAACTAACACAACACTCTAAAGCAACTAGCATCCAATCAAAATAAAAGGAAGGACAAAGCCAACATTATCCTTAGTCTAGCCAGAATTCTCTGGCCAAGTCAGACCTTACGTTAAAGCCGTCTATGATCCCTACATAGATCCCTACAGTACGATAATTTCTCTTAAGAACTAAGGGATCACAGTATGGTACTGGCACAAAGACAGAAACATAGATCAGTGGAACAAAATAGAAAGCCCAGAGATAAATCCACACACCTATGGATACCTTATCCATAGGAGGCAAGAATATACAATGGAGAAAAGACAATCTCTTTAACAAGTGGTGCTGGGAAAACTGGTCAACCACTTGTAAAAGAATGAAACTAGAACACTTTTTAACACCATACACAAAAATAAACTCAAAATGGATTAAAGATCTAAATGTAAGACCAAAAACTATAAAACTCCCAGAGGAAAACATAGGCAAAACACTCTCCAACATAAATCACAGCAGGATCCTCTATGATCCACCTCCCAGAGTAATGGAAATAAAAGCAAAAATAAACAAATGGGACCTAATTAAACTTAAAAGCTTTTGCACAACAAAGGAAACTATAATCAAGGTATAGCCTTCAGAATGGGAGAAAATAATAGCAAATGAAGCAACAGACAAAGAATTAATGTCAAAAATATACAAGCAGCTCTGGCAGCTCAATACCAGAAAAATAAATGACCCAATCAAAAAATGCACCAAAGAACTAAACAGACATTTCTCCAAAGAAGACATACAGATGGCTAACAAACACATGAAAAGATGCTCAACATCACTCATTATCAGAGAAATGCAAATCAAAACCACAATGAGGTACCATTTCACGCCAGTCAGAATGGCTGCTATCAAAAAGTCTACAAGCAATAAATGCTGGAGAGGGTGTGGAGAAAAGGGAACCCTCTTACACTGTTGGTGGGAATGCAAACTAGTACAGCCACTATGGAAAACAGTGTGGAGATTCCTTAAAAAACTGGAAAAAGAACTGCCATATGACCCAGCAATCCCACTTCTGGGCATACATACCAAGGAAACCAGATATGAAAGAGATACGTGTACCCCAATGTTCATCGCAGCACAGTTTATGATAGCCAGGACATGGAAGCAACCTAGATGCCCATCAGCAGGCAAATGGATAAGAAAGCTGTGGTACATATACACCATGGAATATTACTCAGCCATTAAAAAGAATACATTTGAATCAGTTCTAATGAGGTGGATGAAACTGGAGCCCATTATAACGAGTGAAGTAAGCCAGAAAGAAAAACATCAATACAGTATACTAATGTATATATATGGAATTTAGAAAGATAGTAATGATAACCCTATATGCGAGACAGCAAAAGAGACACAGATGTATAGAACAGTCTTTTGGACTCTGTGGGAGAGGGTGAGGGTGGGATGATTTGGGAGAATGGCATTGAAACATGTATATTATCATATGTGAAATGGATCACCAGTCCAGGTTCGATGCATGAGACAGGGTGCTCAGGGCTGGTGCACTGGGATGACCCAGAGGGATGGGATGGGGAGGGGGTTGGGACGGGGGTTCAGGATGGGGCACAACAAGTACACCCATGGCTGATTCACGGCAATGTATGGCAAAACCACTACAATAATGTAAAGTAATTAGCCTCCAATTAAAATGAATAAATTTATTTTTTAAAAAAAGAACTAAGGAATAAAAAAAAAATCTCTTATATGCGTCCTGGAGCCACAGAGTAAGTGATTTGCCAATAAATTTACCTGTTCCTCTCTAGGTCCACCCCTAGAAATCATTCTCTCTTCAATATTGATCTCACTTGCTTCTTTCTCTTGAGAATATAAGTGTATTCAAGTCTTCCTCATGAAGAGTAGAATTCTCTTATGATCCTACATAATTCTAGCTGAGGCTTCCCTAGTAGCTCAGATGGTACAGAGTCCACCTGCAATGCAAAAGACCCAGATTTGTTCCCCGGGTTGGAAAGATCCCCTGCAGAAGGGAATGGCTATCCACTCCAGTATTCTGGCCTGGAGAGTTCCATGGACAGAGGAGCCCAGCAGGCTACAGTCCATGGCATCGCACAGAGTCACACACGACTGAGCTACTAACACACACATAGACACATACAACCTTCTAGCTACTGTCTGTTAGCTTTAGTTTCAAAGTCAAATTTCTAGAAAGACTTTTGTGACCCTAACTTTGCCCCTCTCATTCATTCAACCCATGGGAATCTCATTTCTACCCCCATCATTCCTCTGAAATTTCTTTGCCAAAAATAATCAGTGTATAATGAGTACTCAATTCCAGCAATCAAGTCTTGGCACTCATCTTACTTAATCTTACTTAATACATACGTTCAGTTTACATACTTATGACTTGTATAATATGAAACATTTGACATTGTGAACTATGTCCTCTTTCTTGAAGCACTTTACTTCCTTGGACTCTGAGATACCACTTTTTGCATGACATTTTCCCTTCACTCCTCTGGGTCTCCTGGGCGTGTTCCTTGTCCTTTGTCTGAACTTAAAATGTTGGTGCCCCATGGGGGTTTGTCCAGGGCCCTTTGCTCTTCTTTCATCCATATCCTTGACTTCAACTACTACATGCTTTCCAGGCCCATATTACTTCTGACTTAAAGTCCAATCACATGGCCAAGTTTATTCCGGTTATTCCCTTGGATCTATTTGAAAAGTCTTAATGATTATAATTAAATCTAAAAGTGCCTCACATCTTAGTGATCTTAATAAAACGCCACAGGAGCCTCAAACTCAGCAAGTGCAAAACTGAACTCATCATCTGTCACCCAAGTCTACTCTTGTCTCCTATAGTCCCTATTTTAATGAAGCTACCAACATTCAACCAATTATCACTTCTTTGTCCTGCAGTACTTTTCTCATTAGCTACTATCCAAGATTACAGTGGACAAACAATAATTCCTCTGTTTTCTTCCCTGTTTTCTGGGCATAGCAGTCATTTAATATATGCCTTAAAATGAAAAAAAGTTGCCTGATTTTCTGGCTGTATGGTCAACTGAGCAGAGAGTAAGGGATGGGGATAACTCTCTGGACCTTGTTCTTGGGATGTGAGGCTACTCCCTTTTCCAGAGGCAAAGGGTAGGACACTGAATTCTGTCCTCTTCCCAATTCTGTTGGCTTCATAATTCATGGAAATTCCTTCCAGAGGGTGACAAAAGGTCATTTGTCTCAACCTGGGGTGTTGAAATTTACTTTTTATCTTTTTAGTATCTTCTGGATACTTTAGTAAGACATTTTGCAGAACAGATTGCCTTAGGAGGTGCTAGGCAGATACCACTTAACATGGGAGTCCCCCATCATCATTTCAAAAACGTCTACAGGCACAATGAGAGTGAAAACTATGTGACCCAGTCACAAAGGAAAAAACAGTCAATTGAAACAGGCCCACAGAAGACCCAGATACTGGAATTAGAAGATAGGGAGTTTAAAATAACTATGTAAATAAGTCAGAGGATCTACAGGAAAATGTGGATATAATTGGTGAAAAGATAAGAAAACTCACAGAGATATGGAGATTAACAAAGCACCAAAAAGAAATCCTGGAACTAAAAAACAAAATACTTAAATTAAAAAATTCATTGGATGTGATTAACAGCAAATTGGACAATGCAAGGAAAAAAAACTGAATGTGAAAATGGATCAAGAGAAATTATCAAAATAGAAGCATGATACAAGGAAAAAGATTTAGAAAACCATTGCCTCAATGACTTATGGGACAATACCAAGCACTCTCAAATATGAATAATTGTGGTCCTAAAAGGAAAGGATAAAGAATGAATGGGAAAAGTATATATGCTGAAAGTCCAAAACCCTATAGGAGAAACATCAAGAAAATGACATTTAGGTACATCACAGTCAACCTAAAAAAGATTCCTATGACAAAAACAGAAAAATTTGAACAAAATAATAATGTAGCATTGGATAATAATAACCTAAAATATAAAATAAATATCCATGAGCCTGTGCTGATATGTATAAATGATTGAATAAGCAAATAAATGGTGTGGAAACAATAAATCTCCCTATAGAAGAATTCCAAATAAATTATCCAGTTACCTTCTCTCAAGGTGGTGGGGCACACCCTGGAAAAGGTGGGAAAGTAACTTTACCAAGAAGAAACTTGGCAAACACTACCTCGGCCACATGACCAAGGTTAACATCATCAATGTGATGAGTCACATGGATTGTTCATACCCCTGAGATGATGTGATGAGACTGGAACTTCCCCTCTGTGGTCCTCCTCCAAAAAGCCATAGCCCCATTCCAACCATGAGAAAAACACGGGACAAACCCAGATGGAGGACAATTCTATAAAATACCTGACCAGTACTCCTTGAAACCATCATAGTAATAAAAAAACAGAAAAAGTCTGAGAAACTGTCACAGACTGGAGGAGGGTAGAGAAAAAAAATAACATCCTGAATTTGATAACAGAACCTATGAAGTACCACTTATGAAATATTTAATGGTGGAAGAGACTCCAAATGTAAATCTATTTATAAGCTTAATACCTAACTGTAGGTGAATTTTCTTTATCAACTGCAAGCCGAAACTTCCCCTCCAATATAGGCAAACTTCAGCCAATGACACTACCTCTGATCTCTGGTTTATGCTAATCCACCCTACAGATCCTCTATTCTGTGAATCAAAAGCAGTGACAACCTGAGCTTTGAGAGTATCAAGATAGGCCCCTAGCTATCTTGATAGATACATGGTACGGGCATCTTAGTACCACTTAGAATGTCAGGGTCTAGGGATACAGTGTTAGACGTGATAGGAGACTGTTGTGTACTTTGGAAATGGATCAGAGCTAAATTAGGTTCCAGGGTGACATCACCAAGATGATGACATGAACCTGAGCCTCTGTCTCCCAAAAAGATCAGCAATTAGACAACTATCCATGAACAAAAATAGCTCTGGGTGAACTCAAGTGTCTACTTAAGAAACTTCAATAACACAGTGAAAGAAAAATAACCAAACAAAAGGGAAGACAATTCATTTTGTCTGCATTGACTTATTCCCCAGGCTGGCATAGCTCAGTGTCAAGGGAACTTCCCAGTTAGACAGAGTCCCCCTCACTGGTAGAGATCAGGATGAACCAACAGCTTCCCCACCGTTTCAGGGCACTACATGAAGGACCCATTTGATTTTCATCCCATCCAGAGACAAGCAAAGCTGAGATGCCCAGAGACAGAGAGAAACAAGAAAGAAAATCAGAGGTTATCAGTTATCAGCCAGGCAGTGGGAGTGGCCAGCTTCCAGTGGCCTCCTCCGCAGACCACCCAAACAGCTTTCCTTACAGAAAAAACCAACAGGCACCAAGGATCCCGTGTATTTCACCCTGTGTTTCTGCATCACAATGTCTGAGTCCCTCCCCACTTCTTCTCCCACCCTTTCTCCTTCACCTCCTTACCCCGGCCAGAGCCCAGCATGTACACAGGCAGCCAGCCCTGCTCTCCTGGCTGAGGCATGCCAGATGCCAGCCTGTAACCCCAAGGAGGACCAATCCCCTGAAGCAGGCAAATTTGGACAGTGGGAGACAAGGGCCAAAGCTTTTCCATCAGCCTCAGGATTTTGGCCTTAGGAATCCTTTTATCATTCCCAAGGTAATGCATGGAGGAAATGGGAAGGTTTCAAAATAAGACACAGATACTCCTTTTAGAAGGAGGCCTTAAAAAGTGTTTTACACACGCACACACGCGTGCCCTCCGAATCTTTGTTTCTGCAGGGCATGACACTCCTACTCTTCCTGCACCGATGCCGTACACACATCACCGTAATATAATATAATGCTTCTAATTTCAAGACCTGGAGTGACGCTAACAGGAAGGCACATGGCATAGCTGACACAGGCTGGTGGAAGACAAATCGAGAGCCATTAAGAAATGTGTTTAATTCACGCAAATGTAATTAGGTTTGGAGAGCCATCATTTTATTAAGCAATCAAGAATCCATAACTAAACTTTATTCTGTACAGTTTAATTCTCAAACATGTATTGTTCCTAGAGTAGTTAACTCCCATAACAAGGAAGGAATTTGCGGGATAATTCTCATCTCACATAAAAAGTCAAGATAATAACATGTTTAAATTATTCTTTATGAAATCAATCACTCTTCCCTGGTTTTCAACAGTAAGGATCCCTAAGTTTGCTGATCTTCTTCAAAAAATATAATACCACAAGCTTCTTGCCCTGAATATTTCATATTTATATTAACATGACTATTATATTTATAGAATCATAACTTGACATTTACACCAAGATTTTACTGATCTACAAATACTTAGAGGTAATTAGATTCACTAGTTATTTTTTAAATATTAAGGAACTAGCCAAAGAAAATTTTTTTAGATTTTAAATTATTTATGACCCCCACACTTTTTTAATTCATATTTTTAAAAATAGATAAAATTCATGTTTACCCCCTAAACACTTTTTTTTTTCCACAACCCCCATCCTGCCCTAACTTTCTAGAAAATAAAGGCTTTATCCACATGGAACTGCCAAGTTATGCCAACTAAAATGAAGAGCCTAGTTTCTGCTCTGTAGACTGGCCTGTTTCACAGACTACTGAACTCCAGTTCATGGCAGCAATCCTCTACCAGGAGGGTTGTTGGTGGGGAGGACGTGTAAAAGGATGAGATGCTCACTTCTTGCATTATATAGAATGCAAGACTACACTGGGTCTTTGTGTTGTAGGCATGGCCATTCAAAGTATTGTCTCCAGAGCAGCAGCATCATTATCATCTCCTAGGAAGCTTGTTGGGAATGTAGACTCTCCAATCCCACCCCAGATCCACAGAATCAGGAACTGCCCTTTAACACTATTCCCAGGGGATTCATTGAACCTTACAGTGTGAGTCTCTGAGCAGATAAACCTTTATTGTTGGTGTCATCAGCTTTAAATGCTGGACACCTGCAAATCAACCCTGAAAATTCATGGAAAGGACTGAAGTTAAAGTTGAAGGTAAGGAAAGCATTGGAAAGTTGGAGAACTTTTAAATTGTTTCTAAACCAACTTCTTTAGTCCTTCCCTGGAAGACTCATAGCTACAGTGTAGCAAATCTTAATGCTCTTCAAAAGTGAGAGGCTTTGGACATGATTTCAACAAAGACAGCTAAAAGAAGGAAAGTATCCAAAAAGGCTTAGCAGTACCCAGCAAATACATCTTCACGTGTTTTTGTCTGTTTGTTCTGTTTTCTTTGCTTTCTGTTCTTTGTTTTGCTCTACTTCCTTAGTGAACAGTATTGGCACTATTATCTGAAAAAAGTTGAGTTTCTGATTCCTCCAGGGGGCAGACGTTTGCCACTGCACTGTAGTGGTTGTGGAGGGGGCCTCAGCCATAGGCTCCCTAGTGAGAACAAATGCTTTATATTTGAAGTCTATCAATTATTCAATCTAGCTTTGATACTGAAATTAGCTTGGCGAATTTTTTTAGAAAATGACTTAAGCAGTTGTAAAGATGACTAGTTCAGACATTTAAAAAGTTTTGTTTTGTTTTTTTTAATGCTAACTTAATGTAAGGGGCTAAGAATCAGGCTCAGATTTTGGCCCCATGTAGGATCTCTGAATGCCTAAGATTCATTTAGACTCCTGTCCCCTTGTTATATGCTTCACACAATATTTCTTGAAACTTTCCCCTAGTACAACACTTAGCACACTTTCTTAAAATTATGTAGCCAGTTGTACTTGTTCCTCATAGATTGTGGCCTCTGTGAAGGCAGGAACTAGGTCATATTCATATTTGTATCACAGGGACCTAGAACAATACTTAGCACCAAGTAGATATTCAACAATTATGAGTTGAATGAATGAATAAATGAACATAACTGACAGAGAAATAGTGGTACTCAAAGCAAGATGATAAGCTGTCTAAAAAACATAATTTCTAAGTATGAAATACTTATAAAACTAGATGGCATATAATATCTTTAATTTAGAGCCCATTCATTCAGAACTTGTAAAATATATCAGATGCAGATGATACCAGTCTAATGGCAGAAAGTGAAAAGGAACTAAAGAGCCTCTTGATGAAGGTGAAAGAGGAGAGTGAAAAAACTGGCTTAAAACAACATTCAAAAAACCAAGAGCACGGCATCCAGTCCCATCACTTTAGGGCAAATAGATGGGTAAAAAGTGAAAGCGGTGACAGATTTTATTTTCTTGGGCTCCAAAATCACTGTAGACAGTGACTGAAGTCATGACACTTGGTTCTTGGAAGGAAAGCTATGACAAACCCAGGGAGCATGTTAAAAAACAAAAAAGGACATTACTTCATCAACAAAGGTCTGTATAGTCAAGGCTATGGTTTTTCCAGTAGTCATGTATGGATGTGAGAGATGTGCAATAAAAAAGGCTGAATATCAAAGAATTGATGCTTTCAAACTGTGGCGCTGGAGAAGATTCTTGGGAGTCCCTTGGACTTCAAGGAGATCAAACCAGTCAATCCTAAAGGAAATCAACCCTGAAAATTCATTGAAAGGACTGAAGTTCAAGCTGAAGCTCCAATACTTTGGCCACTGATGCAAAGAGCTGACTCACCGGAAAAGATGCTGATGCCAGGAAAGATTGAGGGTAGGAGGCGATAGTGAAGGACAGGGAAACCTGGCCTGCTGCAGTCCATGGGGTCACAAAGAATCTGAAACAACTGAGCAACTAAACAACAACAACATTCAGAACTTGTAAGACATACCTTCTGATTAGATGTATTTTATGCTCTTGAGATAACTATCTGTGAAGAAGAAGAGCAAACAAGATGGGACAGATTTTATTGATTTGGCAGCAGTTTAGGAAGCATTCACTTACATACTATTGATTAGTTAAATTATCACTTGTGTTTAAACAGTGGGTGAAATACAATGAAGTTCTGTGCACACAAAAAAACAGAATTTTGACTAGTAAGTTTCCCTCCTCTAATGAGAAGAAAATTTCACTTCTTTAAATAGAATAAAATTCTAATCCGACCTCTCCATAACTGAGATTAGTCTTCCTCTGAGGAGTCAAATTAGGGGAATTTTTATTATAAGTAATAAGAAAAATGACATTTTTCAATGTGAAGCAAACACACACTTTGGTACCTTGTGGAACTGAAGCTTCTCCTTAGTAAGTTCATGGCAAACTCATAACAACTGTCAACACTTGTGCCATATTTTGGAGCCTCGCGCGCCAATGACCAGAATGTGTGGACAAACAAAAACTGTCAAGGTCTGTCCCGGAAATGTGAAGTATGTTTTTGTAAGACTTTAAATACTTTTACCCTTTGAGAGTCAGAATCCCAGCTGAAAATGGTTGGCACCCTCAAACTGAATAACTGAAATGAGCTTAATAAAGAGACTGCTCTATAGAGACATGGTCAGAGTGAAGAAAAACCAAGGGATGGTGAAGCACCAAAGGCTAAGAAAGTAGGGAAGCCAGGGAGGGGGCGGGGTGTCAGAACTGGAAGGGAGCTAGAGCTACAGATGCAGGACAGGCTGCAGGCAGGGGCTGTGGCCTTCAGAAGAGAAAAGCAGCTACTGCCAACCCACCTCCTTGCAAGAAAGGAGATGATGCAATAAATGCTCTGGCCTCACTCTCCTTCTACCCTGCTCATGTCTCCCCTTGATCCAACCCAATAGGAAACCAAAGGGCAGGAGAGCCTAATTGATGCAAACCACAGAGGCCAGCCTCTAAGGGCACAAATCAGTGTGGGAAGAGGAGAGAGTAGATATGATGGGCGAGATGAAGAATATCCACCATGTATACCCTTTCCAAAGCTCTTCCACTGCAAAGTATCTATAATATCATTCATGAACCTACTATGACATAGACATTCCTAAGAATTCATTGGAAAAGGATATGTATGATTTTCTAATATCAATGACATTTGGTAGTTCCCAATTTTATTTTCATAGGAACACAAGATTCATTGATTCATTCAAAGATATGGTAAAGGCAAGTTTTCTATCTGCAGGAAACCTGCTGAAAGGACCTGAAAGAATGAAAAATCATAAATAAAAATTGATCTACTATGAAGCTAGCAAAGAGCTACGGTTCTCAAATCACAGATTATAAGAATTATCTGCCAAAAAGAGACAATTTTTAAAAGTTTTTTATTTTTTATTGGCATATAGCAGATTAACAATGTTGTAATAGCTTCAGGTGAACAACGAAGGGACTCAGCCAAACATATACATGTATCCATTCTCTCCCAAATCTCTCTTCCATCTAGGCCACGACATAAGTGGTGGAGTTGAGTGGAGTTCCATATGCTATACAATAGGTTTCTGTTGGTTATCTATTTTAAATATAGCAATGTGTCCCTAACTATCTCTTCCCCCTGGCAACTGTAAGTTCATTTTCTAAGTCTATGAGTCTCAAAAAGAGGATAATTTTTATTAAATCAATGGACTACCCTAAAAGGTGATCTCTACCTCTGTACATCTCAGAAGGTTTTCAAATTTCTCTGTAAGTAAGGAGACAGTCCAGAAAGGCCCAGTGTTGGAATGCTGGGGTGTGATGTGGACAGGTCACGGTGACATGGGGAACATCTACGTGGAGGGGCTGGTTCCACACCGGAGTGGTGCAGGAAGTGACACTTAGCCCTTTATCTTCATTATCTGTGAAAGCTTGAAAACTTTAAACACAGAGAACTAGTCTGGAGGCAAGAGATGTAAAAAAGAAAATAACAATTACCTTTGAAGATGACTTGCCCCCTCCCCTTTGTTTGGGATGCTAAACAGAGTCAATTACGCAAGGATAAATAAGCACCACGTAGCTGTCTGTCTCCCCACCCCAACCCACACACACACACAAAGTAAGCTGAGATGTGTGACCTATGTGAGTGATCTGCTCACTCACTGCAAGGTATTTTTAGAGCAGAAAACATGGTAGAGTTGTAAGAAATGTTTATGAGACAAAACATCTCATCTAAAGTCATTGTGTTCCCCCAAACACTGCCCTTATCCTTGTCACTTATTCTTGAGCAAATAGCAGTTTTGGCTAGAATTACCTGCATTTGGCAATGAGTAATAAATAAAAATTTATCAGTGTGCATAGATTCTATATACTTAACTATTATTTTTTTAAAGAAAAAGGAAAGGAAAGATTTACAAGCAAAAGGCAGGCAAATATATTTCAGAAAATGACACAAGAAATAGATGGAATTTTCAGATAAACTCTTTTCCACACATTCAAAGAAATTAAGCCAAGTATAAATGCTTTAAAAAAAAAATAAGTGCAAAATGAACTGGCAGCGCCAGAAAATGAAGAGAACAACAAACCCATTAAAGAAGTGAAAGCTGCACTAGAATGAGTTAGGACTAAACAAATACTGCTAAAAAAAATAAATAAATAAAATAAAATAAAATAAAAACCAGTTACCTAGGGGATAGATTTTAAAATGTCACAAGAACTCATGGGAAAGTCAGGGGGATAAAAATGAAAGCAATTCAAAATAGTTAGGATGGCAGGGAGTGAGTAATAGATGCACCTGTAGCAAATAACAGAATACATTTTTTAATTGAAGGCTAAGAAGAAAATCCCTCTACAAAAAATAAAGGAAAATATGGATCTTCAGATCAAAGGAACATACCATTTGCCAAGAAAAACTGACACAGTGACTTATAGTGAGAAATATCACCAAAAAATTTGCTAAACTTTGATGTTTAAAAATATTTCTATCAGCATCAAGGCAAAAAATATGAAATTGCCAGAGGAATTAACCAGACTAGCCTCAGACTTCACCAGAGCAACAGTCAAGGCCAGAATACAATGGAAAAATCTTATAGAATTATGGGGGGTGGGGGGAGGAATGTGATTGCATAATTTTACACATTCAATTTGTTTGTTCATAAAAGCCACAGAAAGACTTTCAGAATATAACACCCTTGGACCCTCCTAGAAAATAAAACCTTCCAACTGAACACTTAATCAACACAAAATGCTCAGGAAAGAGGAGGCCGTTGGTGAAAGGGCTGATGGTGATCTGGACTCCATTTAGATCCAAGATGAAAATGAAGCCCACCAAGCGTGGTTCTGCCTCAGGACCTTTGCAGCTGCTCTCCTTCTACAATGGGTCAACCTCTTACTTTGTTCAAGTCTCTATTCAAACTCACCAACTCAGAAACCTGTTTCCTTACTCCTCGGTCAAAAGTAACCCTCCCTTGGGGGTGGGAAGGAACGGATTGGGAGTTTGGGATTAGCAGATGCAAGCTATTATATATAGAATGGATAAACAACAAGGTCCTACTGTATAGCACAGGGAACAATATTCAACATCCTGTGATAAATCATAATAGGAAAGAATATAAAAAAGGTGTATATATATATATGTATATGTATAACTGAGTCATTTTGCTATACAGCAGAAATTAATTCAACAGTGTAAATCAACTATACTTCAATTAAAAAAAAAAAAGCAACCTGCTCTAATCAGCCTCCAATCTCCTACTGGGTTTTACTTTTATTCTTAACATTCATCACTTCCTGACATTAACATTTACATACATATTCTCCACTATTAAATAGAAGCTCCGTGAGGAGATGATCTGGTTCAGCTTTGTTCACTGTTGTAATCTCAGCACTTAGAACAGAGATTCATTCATAAAGAAAACTCAATTAAATGAACTGTGAGAATTATATTTACAGTTCCAAAACTGCAAATGTTCAAAACTTTGAAAAGGTAAAACTCACAATATAACTGCAACAAATGGTAAATAATAAGTGACGGTCTCTCACTTCCTCAGCTGCAGAGTAAAGAACCTATCAAGTCTAAACTGGACTACTCTAGCAATATAAAGAGTTTCTATGCTCTGTTCTCTTTGCCTTTTGGCTCCCAGACTGTTCTAGAGAAGTGTCTGGCACAACCTTTAGGTGTGGAATCAAATCAGTAACTGCATGTACTACAGTTCATTCCCACAAACACCCTGATCTTCCAGCTGCCTGAACAAGGAGGGCAGCCAACTACAATCACCTAGCCAACTACAATCACCTAGGATCCTCTCGGCTTGTGTGGAGATTTTTTTTCCCCTCATTTTAACTAGGATGCTCTTGTTTTATTAAAACCAATCATCTCATGAATAAATGATTTTGCTTTTATTTTAACTCAGTGTCATTTTAAATAGTGACCTTGGCTTACTCAAAACAATAAGTTATGGGCACATAACAGTCTGGCTTTTTTTTTTTTTTTCTCTATTGAAATGAATTAGCCATGGATTTACATGTATTCCCCATCCCGGTCCCCCCTCCCACCTCCCTCTCCACCCGATCCCTCTGGGTCTTCCCAGTGCACCAGGCCCGAGCACTTGTCTCATGTACCCAACCTGGGCTGGTTATCTGTTTCACCCTAGATAATATACATGTTTCAATGCTGTTCTCTTGAAACATCCCACCCTCGCCTTCTCCCAGAGTCCACAAGTCTGTTCTATACATCTGAGTCTCTTTTTCTGTTTTGCATATAAGGTTATCGTTACCATCTTTCTAAAGTCCATATATATGTGTTAGTATACTGTAATGGTCTTTATCTTTCTGGCTTACTTTGCTCTGTATAATGGGCTCCAGTTTCATCCATCTCATTAGAACTGATTCAAATGAATTCTTTTTAATAGCTGAGTAATATTCCATGGTGTATATGTACCACAGCTTCCTCATCCATTCGTCTGCTGATGGGCATCTGGGTTGCTTCCATGTCCTGGCTATTATAAACAGTGCTGCGATGAACATTGGGGTGCACGTGTCTCTTTCAGATCTGGTTTCCTTGGTGTGTATGCCCAGAAGTGGGATTGCTGGGTCATATGGCAGTTCTATTTCCAGCTTTTTAAGAAATCTCCACACTGTTTTCCATAGTGGCTGTGCTAATTTGCATTCCCACCAACAGTGTAAGAGGGTTCCTTTTTCTCCACACCCTCTCCAGCATTTATTGCTTGTAGACTTTTGGATAGCAGCCATCCTGACTGGCGTATAATGGTACCTCATTGTGGTTTTGATTTGCATTTCTCTGATAATGAGTGATGTTGAGCATCTTTTCATGTGTTTGTTAGCCATCTGTATGTCCTCCTTGGAGAAATGTCTGTTTAGTTCTTTGGCCCATTTTTTGATTGGGTCATTTATTTTTCTGGAGTTGAGCTGGAGGAGTTGCTTGTATATTTTTGAGATTAATCCTTTGTCTGTTGCTTCGTTTGCTATTATTTTCTCCCAATCTGAGGGCTGTCT
Organism: Odocoileus virginianus; assembly: GCF_023699985.2. Taxonomy (NCBI): domain Eukaryota; kingdom Metazoa; phylum Chordata; class Mammalia; order Artiodactyla; family Cervidae; genus Odocoileus; species Odocoileus virginianus. The sequence goes on from NC_069704.1 coordinate 12,935,013, forward strand.
TTTCACCTTGCTTATAGTTTCCTTTGTTGTGCAAAAGCTTTTAAGTTTCATTAGGTCCCATTTGTTTATTTTTGCTTTTATTTCTGAAATTCTGGGATGTGGGTCATAGAGGATCCTGCTGTGATTTATGTCGGAGAGTGTTTTGCCTATGTTCTCCTCTAGGAGTTTGATAGTTTCCGGTCTTAAATTTAGATCTTTAATCCATTTTGAGTTTATTTTTGTGTATGGTGTTAGAAAGTGTTCTAGTTTCATTCTTTTACAGGTGGTTGACCAGTTTTCCCAGCACCACTTGTTAAAGAGGTTATCTTTTTTCCATTGTATATCCTTGCCTCCTTTGTCGAAGATAAGCTGACCATAGGTTTGTGGATTTATCTCTGGGCTTTCTATTCTGTTCCATTGATCTATATTTCTGTCTTTGTGCCAGTACCATACTGTCTTGATGACTGTGGCTTTGTAGTAGAGTCTGAAGTCAGGCAGATTGATTCCTCCAGTTCCATTCTTCTTTCTCAGGATTACTTCAGCTATTCGAGGTTTTTTGTATTTCCATACAAATTGTGAAATTATTTGTTCTAGTTCTGTGAAAAATACCGTTGGTAGTTTGATAGGGATTGCATTGAATCTATAGATTACTTTGGGTAGTATAGCCATTTTGAACAGTCTGGCTTTTATATCACCCAGCAATCCCACTCCTGGGCATACACACCGAGGAAACCAGATCTGAAAGAGACACATGCACCCCAATGTTCATCGCAGCACTGTTTATAATTGCCAGGACATGGAAGCAACCTAGATGCCCATCAGCAGACGAATGGATAAGGAAGCTGTGGTACATATACACCATGGAATATTACTCAGCTATTAAAAAGAATTCATTTGAATCAGTTCTAATGAGATGGATGAAACTGGAGCCCATTATACAGAGTGAAGTAAGCCAGAAAGATAAAGACCAATACAGTATACTAATGCATATATATAGAATTTAAAAAGATGGTAACGATAACCCTATATGCAAAACAGAAAAAGAGACACAGATGTACAGAACAGACTTTTGGACTCTGTGGGAGAAGGTGAGGGTGGGATGTTCTGAGAGAATAGCATTGAAACATGTATACTATCAAGGGTAAAACAGATCACCAGCGTAGGTTGGATACATGAGACAAGTGCTCAGGGCTGGTGCACTGGGGAAGACCCAGAGGGATCAGATGGGGAGGGAGCTGGGAGGGGGGATCAGGATGGGGAACACATGTAAATCCATGGCTGATTCATGTCAATGTATGGCAAAAACCCCTACAATATTGTAAAGTAATTAGCCTCCAACTAATAAAAATAAATAGAAAAAAAAAAAGCACATCACAGACAGAGAAAATAAGTGCAAATAATATATCTTATGAAGGATTTGTGTCTATAACATACAAAGAACTTTCAATAATAATAAGACAAACCAATTAAAAAGTAGATAAAATATTTAAGTAGACATCTCACTGAATAAGATGCAAATAAGTAATAAGCACATGAAAAGATGCTCAACATCATTGGTCATTAGGAAATGCAAATTAAAACCACAATGAAGTATTATTACACACCTTTTAGAGTGGCTAAAATGAAAAAGATTGACCACACCAAGTGTTGGTGACGTGAGGGACCTGAAACTCTCATATGTTGCTGGTGGGAAATAAAATGCTACAACGTTTTGGAAAATAGCTTGATGGTTTCTTATAAAGTTAAATGGACACTTACCATGTGGTCCAGTCAGTCCACAGCTAGCTATTTACCCAAGGGAAAAGAAAGCACGTGTCCACATAAAGACTTGTATATAATTACTTATAGCAGTTTTGTTTGTAATAGTCCCTGTCTGAAAACAACCCAATATCTTTTAGCAGATGAACAGGTGTGTCATGATGGGTGTATCCATACAATGGAATACTACTCAGTAATAAAAGGGAATGAACTATTAAAAAAAAACAGTCTGGCTTTTAAAACTGATAATCTCTTCTCCAGTTGCAGACATTTAAAGCATTCTCATACTTGGCTATGACACATTCATTTTTTAAACTTTTTATTGTATATTGGAATAGAACTGATTAACAATGTTGTGATAGTTTCAGGTGGACAGCAAAAGGAACTCAGCCATACATATACATGTATCCATTCTCCCCCAAACTCCCCTCTCATCCAGGATGCCACATAACACTGAATAGAGCTCCCTGTGCTATAGAGTAGGTCCTTGTTGGTCATCTTCAGAAGGAAAGGTGCCGAAAGTTCTTCGGTTGCTCCACGCACTTAGCCGTCTCTGAACCATCATCCCCTCACTGCAAAACTCCAGCCACAGGACCCTTCCTCCAGTTCTTCCAACTTGCTGAGGTCTCTCCTGTCTCAGGGCCTTAGCACATGCTGTTTTCTCAGCCCAGAGTGCTTCTCCCATCTATTCTTTAACCAGCCAATTCCTACATTAGACTCTCCTTTAGATGTCACATTACATTTCAGTTCCTCATTGGGGCTTTGCTGACCCCCTAGTCTAACCTATATCCTCTTCCTGTCATTTTCTCTGTGTTTTTTCCTCCATGGCATTTATTGTACTTTACCAGTCAATCCTAAAGGAAATCAACCCTGAATATTCATTGGAAGGACTGATGCTGAAGCTCCAATACTTTGGCCACTTGATGTGAAGAGCTGACTCATTAGAAAAGACCCTGATGCTGGGAAAGATTGAAGGCAGGAGGAGAAGGGGACAACAGAGGATGAGATGGTTGGATGGCATCACCGACTCGATGGACATGAGTTTGAGCAAGCTCCGGGAGTTTGTGATGGACAGGGAAGCCTGGAGTGCTACAGTCCATGGGGTTGCAAAGAACCAGACCCCACTGACTGAACAACAACATAGATTCATTTGTGTTTACTGGCTTAACATCTATCCTTTCATTAGACAATGAACTCCAGGTGACAAGAATCGTGACTGTTTCGTTGACCAGTGCTAACCTCCACAAATACTTTGTTGGTTAAATGAAAAAATAAAAGAAGGAAGTGAATTTCATTCCCTTTTTTATTTTTTTTTTTCCCATAAACCTGAGTTGGATACAGTAAGTAAGGAGAATTGAGTCCCTATCTCACCCACATTTAAGGCAAGCTGTCCTATCTAGGATGAGACTTGGAGACAGTTTAGATTGAGGGGAAGGACAGGAAGTGCAGGTGGGAAATTTCAAGGTAGGACAAGAAAACATGGTATTCTGAAAGGGGAAGTAAAGAGTTAAAAAGCAAATCATACTAATGACGCAGAGGGAGTGAGGCAAAGAAGAGATAAACAGTTGGAAATGCTCGAGGTTAACTGGGAGGTGAGGAGGGCTTTGGAATGTCACAGGGGAAGGGGAAATCCAGGCCCGTGGGGAGAAGGGGGCTGGATGAGGCCCCAGTTGGGATCCCACGGAGGGAGCAGAAGGGTAATGAGAAAACCCTTTGTTTTCAAAGAGTTCCAGGTGGGAAACAGGCACACCTGGAACAAAGCTTAGCGGGAGATGGAGAGGAAATAGAGGGAAGGTCTGAGGAGGTAAATGGACAAATCCTAGACACAGTTACTAAACTCTCACCCTCTAAGCCTGGCAGATATGTTATATACATTAGAGTGTTAATGTGAAATCGCAAAGATGAAAATTACTCCCCTAGCAAATAACTAGACTTACATTCAGTCTCTTAAAACAGACAACCTCTGGGTCAGAAAACAGCAATGAGGATGGGAATGGAGAGCGGCCACAGGCAAGGTGGCCAGATTCTGCTCCGTATCCCCAAGCCTGCTGTGTCTTCTGGTTGTCTGTACCTACATTGGTATCTTAAAACTGTGCTACTCTCAGTTGCCCTTGGGACACTGTGTTTCTTTAGCAATTGTCTGAAAAAAAAAGCTAGATGCCAACCTGAGACTCCATCAAATGTCACTGAAAAATGCTGGAGACCATAATAGTAATAATAACATTGGTAATTGATGCTATTTATTGAGTTTAGTGTGTGCTAGGTTCTGTTCTAAGAAAAACTTGGTATGCCTCAACTGGCTTAATCTTCACAAAAATCACTAAAAGTGTTGCTATTATTACCATTTGTTTCCAGAAATGAGGCTCAGAGAGACTAATGTCATGGCAGCAAAGTGTAAAAGGACTCAAACCCTGCAAACTGATTCCAGAGCCTTGATCAATAGCTCCTTAAATCTGCATATACCTTACAATTGACAGAGCACTTTAGAAGAGAAAGAAACATTATCTGATCCTCTCAATACTTCAAAATGAGTAAGGAACATCTTTACCTCCGTTGTATAAATAGGGAAACTGAGGCTCAGAGACATCAAATGACTGCTGTAGGAAATCACTGGCACAAGGACCAGCCAAGGCAGAGGCTGAAATCCACAACTCCTCATCGCTAAAATGCCACGCCATCCCTCACTTCTGCGCTAGCAGCCTTGTTGGTGAGGATTAAATTGCATCTTCACAATCAGATATGAAGGGGGTGGGGGCAGGGAACACACAAGCTGCATCTAGGGTTGAGTCCTAGTACCTGAAAACAGGACATTATCTCCGGGCTGAAATATGATTTCATACAGCGTCAGTGTCAGGGAGTATCCGTGGGAAGAAAAGGGGAGGAGGACTTGATCGGTATCTAATAGCTGGCTCCCCAAATGACTCTTTCTTGGAGCCTGTCGCCTGTCAGAGTGGCTCTGCTGCGGCAGCAGCCTGGAAGAGTGACCAAAAAGCAACGCAGGGATGCCAGGAGAGAGGAGAGAGGAATCCCAGTCCGCACCTCCACCCAAGACCTTCATTGTGTCTTTGCTGGTTAACGCCCCTCTTGCCTCCATGCCCTCTTCCCCGTGCCTCCCATGCGGTGCCCACGGTGCCAAACGTTGTAATTCAACCCTCAGCTGCTGGTCCTACTGTTCTGTCTCCTTTCTCAATCACTCCAGGAACAAATCAATTATTTGGGGGTCCTCATGGTTTCCAGTAGCCGGGGCACCGCAGCCCTGGCTCATATTCCCCACTAACTCATCATGCTTCCATTACACGCTTCATATCAAACTACATTTGCTTCTGATCCGCAGTGACCCACCCCCACACACACACACTCCTTTTTTTTTTTAACTGCAGTCCAATAATGCTGACAAGGTTAGGAATCGGAAGTAATGGCTATTGCGCCAACTCCCTGAGTGGCGGAAGCTTGGGGCAGGGACGGGAAAACCTAGAACGTGCCTCCCTCTTCAGCAACATCGTCCCCTCCCGAGGCCCTGCTGGCCAAGGGGCAGCGGCCAAAACCACGCATCCCAGGTCTCCCATCCCTTGGCTCCTGCCTCCCCGGCTGCTGCTATAGAAACGCCAGGCGTACACACGGGGCTGAAATTAAACACCCATCCTGGACCGGGACCCAAGCCGGGATCAGCCGGCTGCCTCGGTCGCCATAGCAACATGCGGAGGGGAAAGCAGCTAAAGGCGCGCGCGGCGCGGGGATACTCACTCCATCGCGGGGCTCCGGGCTGCTGCGGGGTTCTCCGGAGCTGCTCTCCTCTGCCGGAGCCGGGCGCTCTGGTCGCGCCGCGCGCGCGAGGTGGAGCCCGGAGCGTCCCCCCTCCCCACCCGCAATCCCTCCTCCCCTTGAGGGTTGAAAGTGAACGCTCAGGCTCTCTCAGCTCCCAGCTTGCGAATAAAACGGGAAGCAATTGGATAATGTGGTTCGCTGGGCGCTAGACAAGCCACTCCACTTAAGTGTTTGGGGAGGGAGCGCGCAGCAGCTGGGCGCCGGGCGGTGTGGCCACCAGCGCGCAGGGCCCGGGCGCCCGAGGCGCCAGGTGCGCCAGCGGCTCCCCTGGGACGGGCGGCGCTGCCCCGAGACGCCGGGAACCGGTGAGAGGCGGGAGATGTGCGGCTGCGGCGGGTGGCACAGCCCAGAGGGTGCAGGGAAACGATTGAGTCATTGGCAAGGTTGCAGCTCTTGCGGCTTGGAAGTTACAAGAGAACGAAGCGCCTGGCCTCCGCAACTAGCAAGTACTGCCCCCCACAGACTGGGCACAGGTTCGGAAACGCCATTGTGCCAGCTCAGCGGCCATCCAGTCTTGAGCTTCCCAAGGAAAACTCCAGTTGCGCTGCGGCGCGTTAATGCGGTGTTCCATCACACTGGCGACCCCACGCCCTTCTTACCGCTCCACGTTCTGCGTATTCCCGCCTGCCAGAAAGATATTGCCCAGAGTTACTTTCCCTAGTTGGTCCTTTGAAAACAATAGATAGACTGAACATGGTTTCCCAAATTACCACGGCCCCACCCCAGAGTCATAAGCCTCCCGGGGGCATATATTCCCTCCCTACAATCCCTCTGAGAATCCTCTACTCCTAATGGTTTCCCAAGTGGGAACCTGGCTCCCATCCAGGGGCCTTGCACCTGCTGCAGTGAAGAGTGGATGAGACAAGCTTCAAGCTCTCATTGCATCTTACTTCCGGGTCCCTCTGCGAGCAGGTGTCTGCTAGGTGCTGGGGATGCAGCCCTAAGCTTAGCCATCTCAGTCCCTGCCTTGGTGAAGCTGACTAATGTAGAAGGACAAAGAACAGAGAAAGAAAAATAAATAAACAAACAGATCAGTGTTAAAGAAGCCGCCTGCCAATGCAGAAGACATGGGTTTGATCCCTGGTCTGGGAAGATTCCACATGCTGCGGAGCAACAAAGCCTCAGAGCCACAACTATTGAGCTTGTGCTCTGGAGCCCCGGAACCCAACCGCAATTACTGGGTCACCTGCTGCAACTACTGAAGCCTGCTGTGCCCTAGAACTGGTGCTCTGCAAGGAGAAGCCACTGCAATGGGAAGGCCACACACAGCCCCCTCTTGCCACAACTAGAGAAAAGTCCACACAGCAAGGAAGATGCAGCACAGCCAAAAAATTAAAAATAATTATAAAAAATAGGGACTTCCCTGGTGGTCCAGTGGCTAAGGCTCCATGCTCCCAATGCAGGGGGCCCGGTGTTTGATCCCTGGTCAGGGAAGTGGATCCCACATGCTGCAACTAAGACCCAACACAGTCAAAGAAATAAATAAAAACAAATATTTTTTTTAATAATTATAAAAAATAATAAATTTATGATGATACAGAGCTCTTGGATTTACTAAAAAGCATTGAACTGTACATTCTGGATGAATTTTATGGTATATAAACTATATCTTATTATAGCAGTTTAAAAAAATATTCTGATGGAGACTCAAAGGGAAGTACCCCCCCGCCCCACCAACCCAGATTTTAAAGGGCTGGCCTGAGAAGGGGAAGGTTGGGAAATGCAAACCACAGTGGGAAGGGCATTCTAAGCAGCCACCAACTTGTTTGGTGGCTCTAGACAGGACGGGGGAGAGCTCTACACACTCGAGACTGAAAAGAAAGCAGCACAAGGTGTTCTGGGTAGATTCACTCCCTTCCTCTCCCTCTGAAAAGTGAGCCCCACAGTCAACCCAGTGATGATTCACAGGACATTTTGTGGAAAGAGATCCTAGATCTTCTCCAGGTTTCCATTCAAAGGATCCAGGGTGAATCTGGAGGTCAGAAAACCCTTCCTCAGCCCATGTCCCTCTGCAGTTACCATCCTATGGTTTACTCTTCTGCTTCGTAGTCAAGCCTCTTGAAAGGGTTGCCCATACTCACCATCTCTACATCCTTTCCTCGTATTTACTCCCTGCAGCCTATAGAATTAAGTTCATCTGTGAGGAATCAAGAGGCTTAATCAGGGAACACATTTGTTCTTCTACCTCTTCTAAGTTCAGAGACTTGCATCAGTTTAGCAGTTCTCAAAGAGCTGAGACCCAGCCTCCCCCAAAATGTTGCTCTTTTATTTGTGGTGTCCCTCCCTAAAGTGATTTCATGATCCAAGATACTTTGCTGCTTAGACTCCAGCCATTGTGTCTGCATTCCATTTTCAAGCACAAACAGTAGAAAAGGCAAAGGAAGCATGTCAACTTCCTTTTAAGGAAGGCTCCCAGAAACTGCCTCAGGACACTTTCATTCACATCTCTTTGGCCAGAATTCATTCACATGACCTTATTGTTTCCAGGGAGCCTGGGTGGAGCAGTCTTCGTTCGGTCTGTATAGTCGTGAATATTGCTGAAAGTCAGAGGCTCCATTCCCATGAAAGAAGAGGGAAATGGGTACTGGGGGACAACCAGCCATCTTTGGTGAACTCCTCTGTCCTTAGCTTCTGCCTCATCACGGACACTGCTCCCCCTATAGTCACCAAGGCTGACTGCAGTGCACATCTCTGTCCTCTTCCTATGTGACTTAGGACCAGGGTTTGACATTTTGACCACTCCTTTTTGTATTTTTTTTTTTAATTTAAGTTGGGTTTATTGAGGCATAAGTTACACTCATCTTTTTCAGGTGTCCAGGTCTGTGAGTTCAGATACATTACACAGTCATGAAGTCACCACCACAGTCACAATATGGAACGTTACCATCACCCCAGGCAGCTCCTCTCAGTGCCCTGATAGCAAGCCCCTCCTCACACCTCCTGGGCAACACTGAGTTGATTTTCATCCCCATGGTTTCGCTTTTTCCAGAATGTCCTGTAAATGGAACCAATCAATACATGTAGCCTTTTGTGTTTGGCTTCTCTCACTTAGCAAATGCTTTTGAGAGTCCTCCGTGTTGTTGTGAGTATAAGTAATTCCTTATCCTTGCTAAATTGTAATACATTCTACAGATGCATCACAATTTATCTTCACCAGTTGATGGATATTTAGATTGTGTAAAATACTAATAAAACCGCTATACTCATTTGTGTACAGGTCTCTAAAGAAATGGCAACCCTCTCCAGTACTCTTGCCTGGAAAATCCCATGGATGGAGGAGCCTGGTGGGGTCCATAGGGTCACGAAGAGTCAGACACAACTGAGCGACTTCACTTTCTTTCTCTATGGGAACATGTTTTCATTTCTTTGGGGTCAATACCAGGGTCACCCCTTCTGCTTTGAAATACTCTCTTCTATGAAGCCACACTGCTTCAACTCTAGCTATGCCTTACCTGTTACTTGATTCTTAAATGTTGGGGCTCTGCTGGGTCTATCTTCAATTTTCTTTATTTCTCACTGTGCATGTCCTCCCTGTGCCATTTCATTTACTTCTATGGCTTTATTTACCCACTGACATGGTACTCACATTCCAAATGAAGTCTCCAACCCACATCACTCTCCTAAATTTTAAAACTGAATACTCAAAGGACATTGTAACATCTTCCCAGACACCTGACACCTAATATGTCCAAAATTCACTCATCATTTTCACCTATAAATCTCCTCCTAATATAAGAAGAGGTGGAAGGAATACACAGAAGAACTGCACAAAAAAGATCTTCATGACCCAGATAATCACAATGGTGTGATCACTCACCTAGAGCCAGACATCCTGGAATGTGAAGGCAAGTGGGCCTTAGAAGTATCACTACGAACTAAGCTAGTGGAGGTGATGGAATTCCAGTTGATCTATTTCAAATCCTAAAAGATGATGCTGTGAAAGTGCTGCACTCAATATGTCAGCAAATTTGGAAAACTCAGCAGTAGCCACAGGACTAGAAAAGGTCAGTTTTCATTCCAATCCCAAAGAAAGACAATGGCAAAGGATGCTCAAACTACCACAAAATTGCATTTGTTTCACACTCTAGTAAAGTAATGCTCAAAATTCTCCAAGCTAGGTTTCAGCAATACATGAACCAAGAACTTCCAGATGTTCAAGCTGGTTTTAGAAAAGGCAGAGGAACCAGAGATCAAAATTGCCAACATCCGCTGGATCACTGAAAAAGCAAGAGAGTTCCAGAAAAACACCTATTTCTGCTTTATTGACTATGCCAAAGACTTTGTGGGTCACAACAAAACTGTGGAAAATTCTTCAAGAGATGGGAATACCAGACCACCTGACCTGCCTCTTGAGAAACCTGTATGCAGGTCAGGAAGTAACAGTTAGAACTGGACATGGAACAACAGACTGGTTCCAAATAGGAAAAGGAGTATGCCAAGGCTGTATATTGTCACCCTGCTTATTTTACATATGCAGAGCACATAATCATGAGAAAGGCTGGGCTGGAGGAAGAACAAGTTGGAATCAAGATTGCCGGGAGAAATATCAATAACCTCAGATATGCAGAGGACATCACCCTTATGGCAGAAAGTGAAGAAGAAGTAAAGAACCTCTTGATGAAAGTTAAAGAGGAGAGTGAAAATTTGGCTTAAAGCTCAACATTCAGAAAACTAAGATCATGGCATCTGGTCCCGTCACTTCATGGGAAATAGATGGGGAAACAGTGGAAAAGTGGCTGACTTTATTTTTGGGGGCTCCAAAATCACTGCAGATGGTGACTGCAGCCATGAAATTAAAAGACGCATACTCCTTGGAAGGAAAGTTATGACCAACCTAGACAGCATATTAAAAAGCAGAAACATTACTTTGTCAACAAAGGTCCATCTAGTCAAGGCTATGGTTTTTCCAGTAGTCATGTATGGATGTGAGAGTTGGACTATAAAGAAAGTTGAGCACCAAAGAATTGATGCTTTTGAAGTGTGGTGTTGGAGAAGACTCTTGAAGAGTCCTTTGGACAGCAAGGAGATCCAACCAGTCCATCCTAAAGGAGATCAGTCCTGGGTGTTCATCGGAAGGACTGATGTTGAAGCTGAAACTCCAATACTTTGGCCACATGATGCAAAGAGCTGACTCATTTGAAAAGACACTGATGCTGGGAAAGATTGAGGGCAGGAGGAAAAGGGGACGACAGAGGATGAGATGGTTGGATGGCATCACCGACTCAATGGACATGAGTTTGAGTAAGCTGCGGGAGTTGGTGATGGACAGGGAGGCCTGGCGTGCTGCAGTCCATGGGGTCACAAAGAGTGGGACATGACTAAATGACTGAATTGAACTGAATACCCTGCCTGTGTGTATGTGGTTAGTGCTCGGTCAGTCGTATCTGACTCTGCAACTCCATGGACCCGCCAGACTCCTCTGTTCATGGAATTTTCCTCTGCTAACAGCACAGATGGAGGGTCCTTGCAGAAACCTGGGCTTTATCTTTGATCCCTAATGGCCTGACTTGCTGTGTGCTGTCAGTCCGCAAGATCAATCTGGGCCACCTCCTGAAAAGTCACAAAGCCATTCTCTTATCCTTATGCTTATACTGTTGATAAAATAAGCTCCCTCTTGGCCTCCTCGCCTCCAATCACATCTAATTCCAACCCATTCAACTGAACAGCCAGAGCAACCTTTCAAAAGCACAAATCTAATCATATAGTCATCTTGCCTAAAATCTTTCAGTGTGCTTAATCATTCAGTCGTGTTAGACTCCTTGCGACTCTATGGACTATAGCCCACCAGGCTCCTCTGTCTAAGGGGATTCTCCAGGCAAGAATACTAGAGTGGGTTGCCATGGGGATCCTCCCAACCCAGGGATCAAACCCAGGTCTCCCACATTGCAGGCAAATTCTTCACTGTCTGAGCCACAAGGGAAGCCCAAAATCTTTCGATGGGCATCTCTTAACTTTAAGATAAAGGGTAAATTGAATTGTAGGTGCATTCTAAGTTCTTGGAAGTTCAGTTCAGTTCAGTTCAGTTCAGTCTCTCAGTCATATGTGACTCTCCACAACCCCATGGACTGCAGCACACCAGGCTTTCCTGTCCATCACCAACTCCTGGAGTTTACTCAAACTCATGTCCATTGAGTCGATGATGCCATCCAACCATCTTATCCTCCGCCGTCCCCTTCTCCTCCCTCCCTCAATCTTTCCCAGCATCAGCATCTTTTCAAATGAGTCAGTTCTTCCCATCAGGTGGCCAAAATATTGGAGTTTCAGCTTCACCATTAGTCCTTCCTATGAATATTCAGGACTGATTTCCTTTAGGATGGACTGGTTGAATCTTCTCACTGTTCAAGGGACTCTCAAGAGTCTTCTCCAGCAGTTCAAAAACATCAATTCTTCTGTGCTCAGCTTTCTTTATAGTCCAACTCTCAATCCATATATGACTACTGGAAAAACCATAGCTTTGACTAGATGGACCTTTGTTGGCAAAGTAATGTCTGCTTTTTAAAATTTATTTATTTTTTATTTTTTTATTTTTAATACGCTGTCTAGTTGGGTCACATCTTTTCTTCCAGGGAGTATGCGTCTTTTAATTTCATGGCTGCAGTCACCATCTGCAGTGATTTTGGAGCCCCCCAAAATAAAGTCTCTCACTGTTTCCATTGTTTCCCCATCTATTTGCCATGAAGTTATGGGACCAGATGCCATGATCTTAGTTTTCTGAATGTTGAGTTTTAAGCCAACTTTTTCACTCTCCTCTTTCACTTTCATCAAGAGGCTCTTTCGTTCTTTGTTTTCTGCCATAAGGAAGCTAATGAATTGGAAGCTTTCTTGGAAGTTCGTGGGTTGATTATTACAATTTTAAAAAGCAATGGAAAAATGAGACCTTCATTTTACAGGACTGGCTTAGACTTTGTTAAGAGCTATAAATACATTGTTTGCTATATTTAGCTTTAGGGGAAAAAAATAACAAGACGTTAGAGTCAAACAGACTTTGGTTAAAACTCCAGCTTGGTCATTGACTAGCTTTGTGATTTTGGACCTATTATGTCTCAGGTTTCTTTCCCTATAAAATGAGAACAATAAAACTTATCTTTAAAGGTTAGATTAAAAATTAGATACAATATGCATAAATTGCCTAGCACTGTGCCTGGTACTTAGTAGACAATGAACAATAGCTATGCAGTAATAAGCTATCATCATCATTATCATTATTGCACTGTAACTTGCCTTTAAAATCTCAGTTTAACAGCCATCAATATGTATCTTCATAGTATTGAAGAGAGGAAATCAATACAGATAAAGGTAATAGATGATCAATTCATTTATTCTCATTGATTAAGGGAGGGTGTTACACACACACACACACACAAAGACATATATTTAGCAGAGCTACACAGCAGCAGGTTATGGCTGTGTGGAACCATTAATACACGTTCTCTAATAGTTTATTCATTTAAGCTAAACTCACCAAGTACTGTTAATACACCAAATACATATTTATAACTTAAAAGTCAATTACATAACTATCTGAAATCTAGTCTAGAACCAGGAAACAGATAAAACAATAATATCATAAAGTCCAGCCCATAAATAATTATTCTTAACCTTTCTTAGGGTCATAACCTTCTTAAGTATCTGATGAAAACTGTGGTCTCTCAGTCCATGAAAAATATACAAACCTACATTTTGCTTTTAATATGAGATAGTCTGTGGACCTATGAAGTCCATCCATTGTTTGTGAACCTCAGGCCAAGTTCTAGTTGTCTGGAGTTTCCAATTTGCTTGCGTATAAATTGTTTTATATTTATCCCTCAGTCTTGCTTTGAGAGGTTATTATCACCACTTTACAGACTAAGAAACTGAAGCTTAGAGTAGTTAAACAACTGAGGTTATTTGTTAACAAGAGTCAAATTCATCAACAGAACCAAAACCTTCAGCCTCTTGGTCTAAAAACAGAATGACCAGCTCTGAGAGAATACCTAACAGGATTTTTATATAGGTATAATGAATAAGCTTTAGAAACAGGAATTTTTTCAACTGGGGACCATGGCGGACTTCAGCAATCTGCCTGAGATTATAGGCAGAATTACGGGTTTGGGGGCGGGTGTGAAGGGTTCATGCCTTAGTGTTTCAAAATTCAAACCAAACAAAACTCCTAATAGAACTACTTTAGACATAATTCTGAGCCTGTCTGGTGAAATTTTTTCTAGTTTACTAGAAAATAGAAACACACGATTAGCAGAGGTTGGAGAAAAACAGGAAAAGCGTTACTTCAGGTAGTTGTAGTTAAAAGTGAGGAAGAAAGGTGTGAAAATGGGCAAAGGATAACAAAACAAAACATCATTTTGGAGTCCTTCAGTCTAGAAACACACGACCCTACACATTACAGTAACTCCTGAGACCAGCATAGGATAATCACAGCCAGCGCTTTGTGTTAAAGACTACAAGGGGGACTTCCCTGGTGGTCCAGTGGTAAAGGTTTGGCTCTCCAATGGAGGCCAGGGAACCGGGCCTAATTCACTGGGATCCCACATGCTTTGCAGCCAAAAACCCAAAACATAAAACAGAAACAATATTGTAATGAATTCAACGAAGGCTTTAAAAATGGTCCACATTAAAAAAAAAGAAATCTTCAAAAAAAGTAAAAACAAAACAAAATGTCTAAATGGGCTTTCAAATTTTTCCATATATATTAGGTCGTTAATGTTTATACCTTGCCTAGACTGAAATTTAGTTTCTTGGAAAGTATATTCAGCATTCATCTTCACTTTCTTTCCTTGTCAGTGATGGATAAAGATAGTACTATCATTTTAAGTCTACCTGGGAAGGAAAAAAATAAGAACAATTGCTTTGTCAAGCTCCAGGCACCATCCAAATATATCCGCAAACCGTTAGGTTAATAATTAAAATAAAAAAACAGCAGTCTTCTAATTTGCTTGGCATTACTGGATTTCAACTATACTCCAAGAAGTATTATGTCCTGTGGAGCTTTATGTACTTTTCATATTTTATAACAAGGATCATTCTACCCTTTTACTTTCATGTCAATAATGTTACCATTAGAGACATCAGTATGTAGGAAAGAAATATACCTCTAATAGAAATTGGGTGTTTGTTCATCTAGAGCTGCACATGTGTGTGTATGTGAGGTAGGGGTATAATTATATAATTTACCGAGTTGCATTCATCTTCAGACCAGCCTCCCACCAACTTGGTTTACAGAGCTGGAATTAATATCATGGAGTCACCATTATCCTTCATGTCTCACTCTTATTTCACCATTAATCAGTTCTCTCTGAAAATATGTCACCCCAAATAGCTTCCTGTGAATCTACTGATGCTAGAATTGTGACAGGAGGGAGGTCAGCAAAATGCAATGAGCTCTTTTCTTTGGTTAAACATGGGCAAACGTTATCCCTCTTTTTCAGAGTCTTCTATTGACCTCCCTCTATATATGAATCTGTCCAGAAAAGACACTGATAGCACTGACTTCTGATTCATGGATGATTCTTGCAATCACAGTCTGTTGATGACTGGAGGGATTCTGGGGGTTACCTACCTAGTCCAACAGCCAACACAATCTTCTATGACTGACCTGGGATCATCCTCTGTGTTGAAATACACTTATTGTTTTCTTTTAGCTCAAAAAGCTGAAAAGGCCTATTTGTTTTTTGTTTTTAAATCCTCTCACCCACCCACAAGATGACGTATGTGTTCAGAACAGCCCATGATTATGCGTGTACAGATGTAGCAAGAACACTTATTTCACCACTGCCAAGTCTGACCTATGATGGAAGATGAACAATGACCTCTCAGAGATAACCCAATGACACCATGGACTCATCAAGGGGACTCTGCCAAGGAAAAGCTTCCCCTTAACCACACATGGGAGAGAAACCAGTCCAGTGTCACCCAAGCACACTGCACATTGGTTAAGCCAAGAGTCAGGAGAGATGGATGGTGTTCAATTGCTATAAGGCTATGGATGCTTAACCTAGCATAATCTTTTCAGCTCTCCTATGCTGAATAAAACTGGAGAAGCTATTTGGTTACTTGGTGATATCTCTAAAAGTAGGCTTATGTATCTCTTCATTAAATACTTTCATCTCCTGATACAAATATTAAATGTCAACATCAAAAGTAACACTACCTAAAATCACCCACAAGATTTTTTTTTTTTTTGGAAGATGCTTTGAGGAGGATCATTGGTAAGTTGGAAACCATTTGTCTCTTTTGGAATTGGAAACTTTGATTTATCCTTGAAGGGAGACTGTTCTTTTGCTCTTAGAAAAATGTGAGAATATTTACTTATGCAAATGCAATTAAGTACTCATTAGAATGTAAGCCCTATGGGGGTGAGGATTTATTTTTCTATTTTGTTCACTTACATGTACCCTAGAACAGTTCCCAGCATATAGTAGGCTCTTAATAAATATTTGTTGAATAAAATAATGTAAAAATTCCCCTTGAGCAAGATCTCAAGAAATTGTACTTTCTTGGACATATCTTTTTTCAGATCCAAGTCTTTACAGTTGATGGTCTCCATAGATATGTATTATGGCTTCCTCTCAGTAGCTTAGTGGTAAAGAATCCTCCTGCAATACAGGAGATGCACAGGAGATGTGGGTAAGAAAGATAGTTTTGGAAGTGTTTCAACATAGTTTTGGAAGTGTTGGCCACAGCAATCAGGGCAGAAAAAGGAATAAAAGGAATCCAGATAGGAAAAGAAGAAGTGAAACTCTCTCTGTTTGCAGATGACATGATCCTCTACATAGAAAACCCTAAAGACTCTACCAGAAAATTACTAGAGCTAATCAATAAATACAGTAAAGTTGCAGGATATAAAATTAACACACAGAAATCTCTTGCATTCCTATACACTAACAATGAGAAAACAGAAAGAGAAATTAAGGAAACGATACCATTCACCATTGCAACAAAAAGAATAAAATACTTAGGAGTATATCTACCTAAAGAAACAAAAGACCTATACATAGAAAACTATAAAACACTGATGAAAGAAATCAAAGAGGACACAAACAGATGGAGAAACATACCGTGTTCATGGATTGGAAGAATCAATATTGTCAAAATGGCTATACTACCCAAAGCAATCTATAGATTCAATGCAATCCCTATCAAACTACCAACGGTATTTTTCACAGAACTAGAACAAATAATTTCACAATTTGTATGGAAATACAAAAAACCTCGAATAGCCAAAGTAATCCTGAGAAAGAAGAATGGAACTGGAGGAATCAATCTGCCTGACTTCAGACTCTACTACAAAGCCACAGTCATCAAGACAGTATGGTACTGGCACAAAGACAGAAATATAGATCAATGGAACAGAATAGAAAGCCCAGAGATAAATCCACGAACCTATGGTCACCTTATCTTCGACAAAGGAGGCAAGGATATACAATGGAAAAAAGATAACCTCTTTAACAAGTGGTGCTGGGAAAACTAGTCAACCACCTGTAAAAGAATGAACCTAGAACACTTTCTAACACCATACACAAAAATAAACTCAAAATGGATTAAAGATCTAAATGTAAGACCAGAAACTATAAAACTCCTAGAGGAGAACATAGGCAAAACACTCTACGATATAAATCACAGCAGGATCCTCTATGACCCACATCCCAGAATTTTAGAAATAAAAGAAAAAATAAACAAATGGGACCTAATGAAACTTAAAAGCTTTTGCACAACAAAGGAAACTATAAGCAAAGTGAAAAGACAGCCCTCAGATTGGGAGAAAATAATAGCAAACGAAGCAACAGACAAAGGATTAATCTCAAAAATATACAAGCAACTCCTCCAGCTCAACTCCAGAAAAATAAATGACCCAATCAAAAAATGGGCCAAAGAACTCAACAGACATTTCTCCAAGGAAGACATACAGATGGCTAACAAACACATGAAAAGATGCTCAACATCACTCATTATCAGAGAAATGCAAATCAAAACCACAATGAGGTACCATTATACGCCAGTCAGGATGGCTGCTATCCAAAAGTCTACAAGCAATAAATGCTGGAGAGGGTGTGGAGAAAAGGGAACCCTCTTACACTGTTGGTGGGAATGCAAATTAGTACAGCCACTATGGAAAACAGTGTGGAGATTTCTTAAAAAGCTGGAAATAGAACTGCCATATGACCCAGCAATCCCACTTATGGGCATACACACTGAGGAAACCAGATCTGAAAGAGACACGTGCACCCCAATGTTCATCGCAGCACTGTTTCTAATAGCCAGGACATGGAAGCAACCCAGATGCCCATCAGCAGACGAGTGCATGAGGAAGCTGTGGTACATATACACCATGGAATATTACTCAGCCATTAAAAAGAATTCATTTGTATCAGTTCTAATGAGATGGATGAAACTGGAGCCCATTATACAGAGTGAAGTAAGCCAGAAAGATAAAGATCATTACAGTATACTAACACATATATATGGACTTTAGAAAGATGGTAACGATAACCCTATATGCAAAACAGAAAAAGAGACTCAGATGTATAAAACAGACTTGTGGACTCTGGGAGAAGGCGAGGGTGGGATGTTTCAAGAGAACAGCATTGAAACATGTATATTATCTAGGGTGAAACAGATCACCAGCCCAGGTTGGATGCATGAGACAAGTGCTCGGGCCTGGTGCACTGGGAAGACCCAGAGGGATCGGGTGGAGAGGGAGGTGGGAGGGGGGACCGGGATGGGGAATACATGTAAATCCATGGCTAATTCATTTCAATGTATGACAAAAACTACTGTAATGATGTAAAGTAATTAGCCTCCAACTAATAAAAATAAATGGAAAAAAAATAAATAAATATCCTCCTTTGAATCAGGTGAACCACACCAACCTTTCCATCCCATCACCTTTGTCAGTTACACTGAAGGACACTCCTTGACCCCTCTCTTGGCTGGTGTCATCCTCATATCACATGAATGCCTTATGTAAATACCTCTTTCATCATCATTTCCTGATTCCTCAAAATCCAACAAATTTACTTCCATTCCACTCAAGGCAGCTACACTCATCAGATTTCATACTGCAACGCCAAACATGAACACCGCCTATTTTTTTTAAAAAGGTAAGTTAATAGTCTTGTTTTACTTTCTCAGATTTCCAGAATCCGTGTTCTTCCATAACCACTGCCCTACCCCGCCCCTGGCATCCCTACAAACTTACTGTGCAATGAAAACAGCAGGGGTATTCCTGGGTTGAGATCGAAACCTCAGGAAAGAGATGGTGCTGTGACATCTCCTCCCTCTTCTGGCTGTGTCTCTCCCAGCCATGCTGGATGTGTGAGCTGTTCCTGGGGGCACAGATTTGGGGAACAGAAGCTAAGGAAAATGGGATGAGATCAGTCTATCTTCTTGCTCCCCAGACCTACTGTTCTTGGTCCTGGAAGTCTCAGATTGTTTAGGAAAAACAGAAGTACACCATGGCCTCTTTCCAAATGAGTGAAAGAGAATATTTCCATGTCTATCTCCAATGTCGGTTCAGTGAGTATGATACAAATGCCTACCTGGGCAGTGAACTTGAGTCACTGAGAAGGGCCAACTCTGGGTTAGGCTAAGATTTGTGGCCTGCATGGTGTGCGTCAGTTAAACATTGTGAAATGGGGTAATTTTGTTTGTACAGTCTTCCCCACTCCTTTTCTAACCTCTGTGCAATTCTTTCAAAGATGCAAGCTCAGGATAGTTCTAGGTGAGTTTTGTAACTCAGCACACAAACACCAGGCATGTATTTTATTTATTTATTTATTTTATTATTATTTTTTAAAAATTTAAAACTGTTTCCTCTTTTGTTTAATTAATTAATTTATTTTAATTGGAGACTAATTACTTTATGATATTGTAGTGGTTTTTGCCATACATTGACATGAATCAGCCCCGGGTGTACATGTGTTCCCCATCCTGAACCCCCTCCCACCTCCCTCCCCATCCCATCCCTCTGGGTCATCCCAGTGCACCAGCCCTGAGCACCCTGTCTCATGCATCAAACCTGGACTGGTGATCTATTTCACATATGATAATATACATGTTTCAATGCTATTCTCTCAAATCATCCCACTCTCAACTTCTTCCATAGAGTCCAAATGACTGTTTTTACATCTGTGTCTCTTTTGCTGTCTTGCTTATAGGGTCATCATTACCATCTTTCTAAATTCCATATATATGCATTAGTATACTGTATTGGTGTTTTTCTTTCTGACTTACTTCACTCTGTATAACAGGCTCCAGTTTCATCCACCTCATTAGAATTGATTCAAGTGCATTCCTTTTAATGGCTGAATAATATTCCATTGTGTATATGTACCACAGCTTTCTTATCCATTCATCTGCCAGTGGACAGCTAGGTTGCTTCCAAGTCCTGGTTAATGTAAACAGTGCTGCAATGAACATTGGAGTACAAGTATCTCTTTCAATTTTGGTTTCCTCAGTGTGTATGCCCAGGAGTGGGATTGCTGGGTCATACGGCAGTTCTATTTCCAGTTTTTTAAGGAATTTTCACACTGTTCTCCATAGTAGCTGTACTAGTTTGCATTCCCACCAACAGTGTAAGAGGGTTCCCTTTTCTCCACACCCTCTCCAGCATTTACTGTTTGTAGACTTTTTGATAACAGCCATTCTGATTGGCATGAGATGGTACCTCATTGTGGTTTTGATTTGCATTTCTCTGATAATGAGTGATGTTGAGCATCTTTTCATGTGTTTGTTAGCCATCTGTATGTCTTCTTTGGAGAAATGTCTGTTTAGTTCTTTGGCCCATTTTTTTATTGGGTCATTTATTTTTCTGGAGTTGAGCTGCAGGAGTTGCTTGTATATTTTTGAGATTAATTCTTTGTCAGTTGCTTCATTTGCTATTATTTTCTCCCAAAGAGAAGAAGGCGGCTGTCTTTTCACCTTGCTTATAGATTCCTTCGTTGTGCAAAAGATTTTAAGTTTAATTAGGTCCCATTTGTTTATTTTTGCTTCTATTTCCATTAGTCTGGGAGGTGGGTCAAAGAGGATCCTGCTGTGATTTATGTCAGAGAGTGTTTTGCCTATGTTTTCCTCTAGGAGTTTTATAATTTCTGGTCTTACATTTAGATCTTTAATCCATTTTGAGTTTATTTTTGTGTATGGTGTTAAAAAGTGTTCTAGTTTCATTCTTTTACAAGTGGTTGACCAGTTTTCCCAGCACCACTTGTTAAAGAGATTGTCTTTTCTCCATTGTATATTCTTGCCTCCTTTATCAAAGATAAGGTATCCATAGGTGCATGGATTTATCTCTGGGCTTTCTATTTTGTTCCATTGATCTATATTTCTGTCTTTGTGCCATTACAATACTGTCTTGATGACTGTAGCTTTGTAGTATAGTCTGAAGTCGGGTAGGTTGATTCCTCCAGTTCCACTTTATTTTTTCAAGATTGCTTTGGCTATTCAAGGTTTTTTTTTATTTCCATACAAATTGTGAAATTATTTGTTCTAGTTCTCTGAAAAATACCATTGGTAGCTTGATAAGGATTGCATTGAATCTATAGATTGCTTTGGGTAGTATATTCATTTTCACTATATTGATTCTTCCAATCCATGAACATGGTATATTTCTCCATCTATTTGTGTCGTCTTTGATTTCTTTCATCAGTGTTTTATAGTTTACTATATGTAGGTCTTTTGTTCCTTTAGGTAGATTTATTCCTAAGTATTTTACTCTTTTCATTGCAATGGTGAATGGAATTATTTCTTCAATTTCTCTTGGTTTTCTCATTGTTAGTGTATAGGAATGCAAGGGATTTCTCTGTGTTAATTTTATATCCTGCAATTTTACTATATCCATTGATTAGCTCTAGTAATTTTCTGGTGGAGTCTTTAGGGTTTTCTGTGTAGAGGATCATGTCATCTGCAAACAGCAAGAGTGTTACTTCTTCTTTTCCAATCTGGATTTCTTTTATTTCTTTTTCTTCTCTGATTGCTGTGGCTAATACTTCCAAAACTATGTTGAATAGTAGTGGTGAGAGTGGACACCCTTGTCTTGTTCCTGACTTTAGGGGAAATGCTTACAGTTTTTCACCATTGAGGATAATGTTTGCTGTGGGTTTATCATCTATGGCTTTTATTATGTTGAGGTATATTCCTTCTATTCCTGATTTCTGGAGGGTTTTTATCATAAATGGATGTTGAATTTTGTCAAAGGCTTTCTCTGTATCTATTGAGATAATCATATGGCTTTTATCTTTCAGTTTTTTAATGTGGTATATCACATTGATTGATTTGTGAATGTTGAAGAATCCTTGCATCCCTGGGATAAAAGCCCACTTGGTCATGATGTATGATCTTTTTAATATGTTGTTGGCTTCTGTTTGTTAGAATTTTGTTAAGATTTTTGCATGTATGTTCATCAGTGATATTGCCAGGCATGTATTTTAAATGAGCAAAGAGGGCCCAGTAGAGGGACAATAGAAAATCATAGGGACTATGACCAACCATAGGGACCATACACCATCTGGAAGTCATACTCTCAACTCAACCCCAGCCAACTACCACCATGGAGAAATATAGGTCTGGTGTGTCTATACCTTCTGAGTTTTCTAAAAGAAAACAAGAAAACACCTTTACTTTTGCATAAAATCTCCCCAAAGAAAATGGTTAGTGACTACTAAAAACTTTTAAATAATCCCATGGATCAGAGGCCATATTTGCCCTTTATAATCTCTGTTTCAAGGGATCAGCTGTGATGGATTTGAATGTTCACAGACCACAAATGTGGATGTTTCATAGCTTTCCTGCAGAGTCACACAGCTGGCTACACAGCTACCTAGGAATGAATGGGAAGTGAAGGGAAGCCTCTGGGCCTCTTTAAAAGATGATGGTTGTTATAAAGGAGGAGAAGTCAGGGCATACGCAAGTTTTCTTGGGGGAGGTATGGGTTTCAGGACAAGTCAGAATAAGCCATTTAACACACCTCTAAGCAAATGAGTGACAGGAAGGGAGTAAGGACACTTCTTATAAAACTCAGAGGTGGCAGCAGTTCTTGAAGCTTCCACCCACCCTGTTCCACCCAGATGACTGGTTCAAAGCCCATTCTCTTGACTGTATGTAGGTGTGACATACAAGATGGTAGCCAGAAGCCCATATGTCCCAACTGTGAGACCCTCTGCCTAGGGTGGCATTTCTGCCTCCCAAGCTGTCCTTGAGGCCTCTCTGAACTACATCCACATTCTCCAGTCCCCTAGGCTTAACTCATGGTTCTAGTTAACATTACAGATGACTTTTCCCCTGGGCATTCTCTTTAACTTGAGCTACAGCCCTCTGCGCCAGCATCTTAAGCAACTTACAAAGATGAACTAAGTGTGTTTGTCTCCAACAACACATCACCTCCTCCCTTTTCATTTTCCATATTCATAAGCATCATTTCCACAGCACTCTTAACACCAAAACATTAGAAACTGTGTAAGTCCAAACAAAACTAGTGAGCAGGAGAAAAGCTGGATCTGAAAAGTGAAATCAATCTCAAGGACCTCTGAACCTCTCCCAGCCTCACAATCCTCCCACGGAGATTCCTATTTCCACAAAGGGCACTTAAGGACCCAAAATATTTTAGAAGTTCCTTTCTTCATCAAATGAATCTCTGATGCTCAGATTTCAGACACTGTGACTAGCCTTGGGGAAAATATTTGGGTACAGGGTAGGCTTTCAAATAATATCAATTTTTGAATGACTATTAAAGTTCAACATAAAGGAACAGATGGATCAGATCAACTATGGCACTGTGCAAATCATAGAATTCTCCCATCCAAATTGCTAACAATCAATGCTTTTCAGAATACTTCTGGACTTGAACTTGCTGTACTACAAAGCAAATATGTTCTAGAATATATCTTGCTTCTGTGCCATGTACCTTTTGATTTCCTTGTGAAAATGAAAGAGGCCTGTGCCCCCATCTGCACTGCAGGAGTCAGGTCAAGCACCAAAGCAAGTACAGACTGCCAAGTTTAAGAGGGGTAAGGGGAGGACACAGACTTGGGGACAATCTGAGGTCAGAACCAGCAAACTTGAGGAGGAGCGAGGTGAGGACACCAAGAAACCCAAGAAAAATGCTTGATCTCATGAGTGGATGAATCCTAGTACAAGGAAGTGGAGAGGGTTAGATGGGGAAACAAGTAAGTCTAAGGCATCTTCCTGTAAGCATTCCACATGATGGGAGCACAGGAGAAGTTTTCAGGTGTGGTTTGTGTTGCTAATATCAGAGTTAGTGTAAAGAGTAAGCACCTTTGAAAATTTGGATAGTTTTGATTTGAACACATTCGTAGCCCATTCTGCCTTGCCAGAATTCTGGAGCCCATACAGAAATAGTTACTTGTTGGCAGATCAGATACTGGGAGCATTTTCTTTAGTTTTGGCTTTAATTTTAACAACCATTTTGTTTCAGCTATTGAAGTGCCTCTAATAAGTCATTATCTTTTTTTATTTTATTTTTATACCATATCAAAATCTCAACCAATAAAGAATATGTGGTATGTACATATAATGAAATATTACTCAGCCATAAAAAAGAATAAAATCTTTCCATTTGCAGCAACATGGATGGACCTAGGGAATATCATTCCAAGGGAAGCAAGTCAGAGAAAGACAAAAGTCATATGAAAGCGCTTATATTTGGACTCTAAAAAGTAATATCAATGAATCTATTTGCAAGACAGAAAGAGACTCACAGACATAGAAAAACAAACTTATTACCAAAGGGGAAAGAGGCAGGGATAAATAGGAGTATGGGATTAACATATACACACCACTGTGTATAAACTAGAGAAGCAACGGGGATTTACCATATAACATAGGGACCAATATTCAACTTCTTATAATAACCTATAATGGAAAATAATCTAAAAAATTACATGTGTGTATATACATACATAAAGCTGAATTACTTTTATGTATACTTGACACTAACACAATAATGTACCTCAACTATATTTCAAGAAAATCTTAATCTGAAGACATACCCATTATTGGCAAAAATACTAATGCTTGAGTCTCTAGCAGATGGCTATTGGAATAGAATGAGGTATAGGTAACTATATATATAGTAAAATATTTTAAAGTTACAGTACATCAGAACTAGGCACACCTTAGTTGTTTTTAATATATGAGACATTGTCAAATAATATCATATTAGATTGAGCTCCCCTGGTGGCTCAGGTAGTAAAGAATCTGCCTGCAGTGCAGGATACCAGGGTTCGATCCCTGGGTCAGGAAGATCCCCTGGAGAAGGAAATGGCTACCCACTCCAGTATTCTTGCCTGGAGAATTCCTTGGACAGAGGAGCCTGGTGGGCTACAGTCCAGAGGGTCGCAAAGAGTCAGACACGACTGAGCAACTAACACACACACACACACACACATACACAAACATCAGGGTTGAATACTAGGCAGGTTAAAAGTGAAGATGATGGCTGGTCACTTATGGAAGATTGAACAAATAAAGAGATATATGTGGGTAATATGAGTATGGTTTCTCAATGTCAGAAAATGAAGTAATAAATGTCAAAAGAAAAACAATTAAATCTATGGTGTTGGACTGAAATAAGAAGTTTGGTGTTAACTCACAGTTCTCAATTTATATATAGATATATAGTGAGATAAATAAAGATACAAATGTGTGCATATGTAGGGCTTCCCTCGTGGCTCAGTCAGTAAAGAATCCACCTGCAATGCAGGAGACCTGGGTTTGATCCTCGGGTTGGGAAGATCCCCTAGAGAAGGAAATGGCAACCCACTCCAGTATTCTTGCCTGGAAAATTCCATGGACAGAGGAGCCTGGCAGTATATGTAATACATACACACATATATTCCCTATTCCCACCCACAAAGAGAGGGCCTGGGAGTAGTGATACCTTAATAAAAATCAGGTCATCTAGTCCCCAGGTCTGGTTTTCTAGACATCATTCTCCACTAAAAGGAACCAGTGCTTCTTGGAGAAATGTCTTTTTCTAGAACTGGGACTTGAAAAGTACAAGATAAGCCTGAAACAATTTATGAAGTACTCAAAGAACGATGGAACATATTGAAAGGATAGATACCAATTTGAACTGATCTGGTTTCAGGAGCCAAGTTGAGGGCAACAGAAATGATGATAGAAACAGATTATAACCCATTGAATAAAATAGAAATCTATGAGTCAATAATAGTGGAAAGGAAAGAAGGGGGAAAAGAGAGAGAAAGAAACTTAGCTGAATGACAAATGGGCTATTGATAAGGGAACTTTATAGAGGAAAAACCTGAAAGACACCACCTTAAGCAAGTGATCAAAATAAACATCACCAGTAATGGGACCAAATGACACCCTTCTCCACCTGATGGGACACTGTGAGAAGAATAAGTATCACTTCTGTGTTATTCCAGCCCAAGACGCATAACCTGTGTTAGTCATGAGGAACCACCAGGCCAATCAGATTGAGGGACACTCTGCAAAATAACTGACCAGTAATCTTCAAAGGTGTCAAGGTCATGAAAATCAAGACAAGTGTGAGGAACTGTTCCAGGCAAAAGAGAGATGACAACCAAGTGCAACTCACGACTCTAAACTGGGTTTTTTTCCTATGAGAAAGTGTGAACATGTTAGTCGTTCAGTTTTGTCCAACTCTTGGTGACCCCATGGATTGTAGCCCACCAGGCTCCTCTGCCCATGGAATTCTCCAGGCAAGAAAACAGGAGTGGGTTGCCATTCCCTTCTCCAGGGGATTTTCCCAACCCAGGGATGGAACCCAGGCCTCCTGCATTACAGGCAGATTCTTTACCATTTGAGCCACCAGGAAAGCTCTTTCCTATACAGGATATTATTAGAAAGCTTGAATGTGGTCTGAGGATTGTATAGTAATACAATAACATATAGTAATAGTAATAATGCATCTAAGTTAGTTTCCCAATTTTGATAGTTGTATTGTGGTTTTATGGAAGAATGGCCTTGTAGGAAATATTGTACACATGAGACAGAGTGACAGGACATAAGGTTGGCAAATCACTCTCAAATAGTTCAGGAAATGAGAGGCCTTGGCAGTATTTCCAACTATTTTGTGAGCTTATGATTATTTCATCTGTTAAACATATGACTGAGAGACTAACACACGTGCATAAAATGGGTTTCCCTGATGGTTCAAATGATAAGGAATTTGCCTGCAGTGCAGGAGACCCAGGTTCAATCCCTGGGTCAGGAAGATCCCCTGGAGAAGGGAATGGCAACCCACTCCTATATTCTTGCCTGGAGAATTCCATGGGCAGAGAAGCCCGGTGGGCTATAAGCCATGGGGTCACCAAGAGTTGGACAAAACTGAGCAACTAACACTTTCGCACTTTCTCATAGGAAAAAACCCAGTTCAGAGTCGTGAGTTGCACTTGGTTGTCATGTCTCTGTTGCCTGGAACAGGTACTAATGCTTATTAAGTATATTGATCACTTGAAGAATAAAAACGTAATTAATCACCATTTGTTCCTCTTGGGAAACATAGTGTTGAAAATTTTGTGTAATTTTCTGATTTTTCTCTCTGGATTTACCAAAAGTCTTTCTCTTTTTTCTAGTGTCCATACTTTTATCTTTTCCTTTTTTTAAAAAAAGCAATAGCGATAATCTCCTCTCTTCAGCCTTACTTTATAAATCCTGAACAAAGTAATTTGGGCATTATTCAACTGTTAAGAATAACCAAAATAGATGGTTGAATACTAGGGCTTTCAGTTCAGTTCAGTTCAGTCACTCAGTCGTGTCCGACTCTTTGAGCTTTAGCTTCCTTTTAATTTTTGGTGCAGGAATTTTAACTTAGCAGATATTGGCCTGATTAGGACCATAATAAATGTACATGAAAAATTATCAGAATTTTGAAAGAAGAAAAAAGGCTCTGAGCATGAGGCTCAGAGGAAGCCAAGTTGACACAAATCAGAACACATAAACAAGAGAGAACGTTATCAGTAGAAAGAAAAACAGCAAAAGCTTTTCAACTTTGCACTCAAGTGCCAGGAACAATCAGAACCCTCAGGCACACAACCAAAGAAGGGTCATGGACATCAGATTACTGATTCTTATCAACTGCCACTGACAGAAATCACTTAACAGTTAGGTCATAGAATTGAAACTCAGATGCCGCCATTGTTGCCACCAGGGTAAATTCAACTCATTCTGTTCAACCAGAAGCAGAAACGGGTGAGACTAGGAATAAGTTTAGTGTGTGAGAGCCAGAGAGCCCAGTCTCCACACTCCACACCAGCCTTATCACAGGAACCAAGAGAAGATGAGCCGAGGACCCAAGGGGTCCCGGTCCAGACAAGATCCAGGTGCGCTTTAATCTACACATTTCTGTGGTGGGTGTTATCACAGTGGAGCCTTCAGAATAAGAGTCAAAGAATAATTTGAAGGACACACAGTAAAGTTATTAGTATACCATTTAATTATGCATGAGGGAAAACAATAATAAATTAATTTCCTCTAACAACAAAATAACACAAAATAAATTACTTAAATATGAGAGAGAATGAGAGGAGACAAAAATAAACACAAAAACAAACAAACAAAAAACTGAGCTACTTTTGATTTCATGCTTTGGGTAAAATGCTGATCAGCTGGCAGCCAGCCAGAAGGTTTTCTGGGGATTTTTGACCTTGGGCAGCCAAATGGGTCATCAAAAGGAAGCAATTTCAGTTATCTGTTTATTTTCCGGAAGACCTGGGGGGCTAACTTGGACACAGACAAAACAGGCAGTCTCTGCATTAAGTCCCACAGTGTATCCTTTGCCAGTACCTTCAAGCCTAGGACTGCACCATTTCCTTATCTGAATTGCTCACTGATAATCACACAGGTAAATTCATAAGAAGTCAAGAAAATTCAGATTTCAAATGAAATTTATTTTTTTTCCATTTATTTTTATTAGTTGGAGGCTAATTACTTTACATCATTACAGTAGTTTTTGTCATACATTGAAATGAATTAGCCATGGATTTACATGTATTCCCCATCCCAGTCCCCCCTCCCACCTCCCTCTCCACCCGATCCCTCTGGGTCTTCCCAGTGCACCAGGCCCGAGCACTTGTCTCATGCATCCAACCTGGGCTGGTGATCTGTTTCACCCTAGATAACATACATGTTTTGATGCTGTTCTCTTGAAACATCCCACCCTCGCCTTCTCCCACAGAGGCCACAAGTCTGTTCTATACATCTGAGTCTCTTTTTCTGTTTTGCATATAGGGTTATCGTTGCCATCTTTCTAAAGTCCATATATATGTGTTAGTATACTGTAATGGTCTTTATCTTTCTGGCTTACTTTGCTCTGTATAATGGGCTCCAGTTTCATCCATCTCATTAGAACTGATTCAAATGAATTCTTTTTAATGGCTGAGTAATATTCCATGGTGTATATGTACCACAGCTTCCTCATCCATTCGTCTGCTGATGGGCATCTAGGTTGCTTCCATGTCCTGGCTATTATAAACAGTGCTGCGATGAACATTGGGGTGCACGTGTCTCTTTCAGATCTGGTTTCCTCAGTGTGTATGCCCAGAAGTGGGATTGCTGGGTCATATGGCAGTTCTATTTCCAGCTTTTTAAGAAATCTCCACACTGTTTTCCATAGTGGCTGTACTAATTTGCATTCCCACCAACAGTGTAAGAGGGTTCCCTTTTCTCCACACCCTCTCCAGCATTTATTGCTTGTAGACTTTTGGATAGCAGCCATCCTGACTGGCGTATAATGGTACCTCATTGTGGTTTTGATTTGCATTTCTCTGATAATGAGTGATGTTGAGCATCTTTTCATGTGTTTGTTAGCCATCAAATGAAATTTAAAAATAAAACGCATCTCCACCATTGTAGGTGCAGGAAGTCTTGACTGGACTTACCTCCCCACATTGAGACTCTGCCTCACCACTCACTGCCCTTCCTTGTTCTCCACGGCTAACAATCTTACCGTCCTGTCTTTGTTCGCCGAGGTGTGCCTTTGCTGGCTACCCTTAAAATGACCAATTTCCTCTGGGTTCCATGGGATTCCCCATCCAGCAATGGAAAGTCTGGCATCTGGAGCGTCCCTCAGTTCCAGGCACAGTGGGACAGCTGGTCACCCCAACAGTTTCCCCTTGAACTGTAATAATCAGGCCCATGCTGCAAAGGTAATGAGATCCAAGAATGCTGTACTTTGAAGACATTTCTGGAAGCATCCTGCATTTTCCATCAAGCTCTTTTGGGTAATTTCTATTTCTGCTTTATTGACTATGCCAAAGCCTTTGAGTGTGTGGATCACAATAAACGGTGGAAAATTCTGAAAGAGATGGGAATCCCAGACCACCTGACCTGCCTCCTGAGAAACCTGTATGCAGGTCAGGAAGCAACAGTTAGAACTGGACATGGAACAACAGACTGGTTCCAAATAGGAAAAGGAGTATGTCAAGGCTGTATATTGTCACCCTGCTTATTTAACTTATATGCAGAATACATCATGAGAAATGCTGGGTTGGAGGAAGCACAAGCTGGAATCAAAACTGCCAGGAGAAGTATCAATAACCTCAGATATGCAGACAATACCACCCTTATGGCAGAAAGCAAAGAAGAACTAAAGAGCCTCTTGATGAAAGTGAAAGAGGAGAGTGAAAAACCTGGCTTAAAGCTCAACATTCAGAAAACTAAGATCACGGCATTTGGCCCCATCACTTCATTGGAAATAAATGGGGAAACAGTGGCAGACTTTATTTTGGAGGGCTCCAAAATCACTGCAGATGGTGACTGCAGTCATGAAATTAAAAGACGCTTTTCCTTGGAAGGAAAGTTATGACCAACCTAGACAGCATGTTAAAAAACAGAGATATTACTTTGTTAACAAAGGTCCATCTAATCAAGGCTATTGTTTTTCCAGTAGTCATGTGTAGATGTGAGAATTGGATTATAAAGAAAGCTGAGAGCCAGAGAATTGATGCTTTTGAACTGTGGTGTTGGAGAAGACTCTTGAGAGTCCCTTGGACTGCAAGGAGATCCAACCAGTCCATCCTAAAGGAGATCAGTCCTGGGTGTTCATTGGAAGGACTGATGTTGAAGCTGAAACTCCAATACTTTGGCCACCTGATGTGAAGAGCTGACTCATTTGAAAAGACTCTGATGCTGGGAAAGATTGAAGGTGGGAGGAGAAGGGGACAACAGAGGATGAGATGGTTGGATGGCATCACCAACTCAATGGACATGAGTTTGAGTAAACTCCGGGATTTGGTGATGGACAGGAAGGCCTGGTGTGCTGCAGTCCATGGGGTCACAAAGAATCAAACACAACTGAGCAACTGAACTGAACTGAACTCTTTTTTAAACTGTGGTAAAACATACATAAAATTTACCACATTAACCATTCTCAAGCGTACAGTTTTGTGACCATTAGGTACATTCACACTGTTGTGCAACCATCCATCTCCAGAACTTTTTTATCCTCCCCAACTGAAACTCTGTACTCATTAAACATGAACTGCCCCATCTCCTCCCCCAGTACTTGGCAGCCAGCATCCTATTTTCTGTCTCTATGAATTTGACTCCTGTAGGTACCCCATAGAAATGTAATCACATTATATTTGCATTTTTAGTGATTTCTTAAATTATAAATTGAATTCTACTGATTTTCAATTATAATAGCTAAAATAACCAGCTGTTGACCAAGAGCTACTAGCAGATGGAATCAATATGCAACACTTTTTTTTTTTTACCCTCTACTCACCTTTAAAATTTTATTTAGTGCATGAATGAATGGCTCCCCTACCTCTGCCTCAAAACCTGGGCAAGCCCCAGGACTTTGCTGGCTACTCTTAAGGGATAAGCAGTCAGTTACTTTAAGTAACAAACAAAAATCTTAATTCCAAAAGCAGGACACATTTGACGTCTTGTTAGAAATCCTGCCGTCTTCCTACTAATCTGGGGGGTGCTTTGTCCATATGGTGATCCCCATTTGACCTCTTGATCATAGTGAAACCCCCTGTAGCATACATACATTGAGAAAAGAAGAAAGTAGATGGTCTGTCAACTCAAATCATTAGCAAATCTAATCTAAAAGACACTGACAAAGACATTTGATGGGAGACCAATTGCAGTCCATCTACCTCCATATCTAGCTTCTTCCTTTAATTTTAAAATACCCAAGACTTGAGACCTGAGAGCTGGAATTTCCTTGCATTTATTACATACTACAATATTCTTTAGGTTTTATACCAAAAAAATGGTATGGTCCACTGTTATAGTATTCTACTCATAGTATTCTATAACTACTTGTAGTATTCTACTACAAAGGTATAAAAAATTAAGTTAATAATTTCCCATACTAATCTCATCTCCAATTCCCCAAAGGGGGGAAACATACCCAATATTAACAGGGTAGAGTCTATCTTCACCTTTTTTTCTCATAAAAATATTATATCACAGTATTCAATAAAAATCATTAAAATTTTACATCATAAAAATATCACATATATATGCACATTAGATGGACATCATATTCACATATCTTGCTCTTTTTTCCTTGGTAGATCATAGACTTCCCACTCTAGTCTATGTAATTCCAAACTTCAGTTTGTTTTTCCCAAGAGAGAAAAGCGGTGGCTACTCACAGTGTGATTTAGAGGCATAAATATAGAGGAGACATTGTCTAGTTGTTCCAGGATGGCTTTATTTGTCTGGCTGTGAAAGGCTGCTGACTTTCATTCATAAAGCCTAGGTGACTATGTTCCTGAATCACAGAAGAGAAAGGAAATGAATGAATGCTCCTTCGATGGAGTAGATGAATGAACGAATTAAGTAGCCAGTTGGTTTAATTACAGCTTTCAGTTTTCCCTCATCTAATAAGCACTGCAACCATTCCGCCTCTGGTTGAAAACAAGTATCTGCTACTGTGTGATTATATATCTGAAATCAATGAAGGGAAAAACAAATAGTAAATTCATTCCCTGAATTTTTCCTCTTATGGTTTACATGTGGTCTACCTATTTCTCTAAAGTCTCACCATTTCTAAACAGTGCTTTTTAGACCATCAGCATCTAAAATGTGAAGAATGCTAAGTGCAAATGCAGATTCCTGGGCTGTGTTTTGCCCTCCTTGGACTAAAATATCTGCAAATAGAATTCATATTAAAAATTTTTCCACAGGTGATTCTGACATAACCTAAGTTGTTTGAAAATGACCATAGTTTCAGCCTCACCACAGGTTCAGAGATTTGCTGATTCATCTTCTGAAAGACTCTAGTAATCTTCTCTAGACTTCAGAATCCTGGCATTCCCCCATCTCCTCCCCTTTTCTGTCCATCACCCTCAAGCAGGTAAAAGGAAGCTTGCATCCTCTTAGGTCTGACTCAAGGCAAAGTAGGCTCTGGATCACACCTGGGTCTGCAGAAGAACATGAAAAAAGGAGCTGCTGATTTGGGCCTAAGAACTGTTCTTGACTCTTTGGGTTCAGACCTAGGAAATAGTAGCTCTGAGTCTTCTGGGACCCAAACAAGCATTAGAGATAAAACACTTTCTACCTCTAGGAGAGGCTAAAGCAGCATGCAAACACATTTGTGGATGTGAAGAGAAGGAAATGGCAACCCACTCCAGTATTCTCGCCTGAGAAATCCCACGGACAGAGAAGCCTGGTGGACTAACAGTCCATGGGGTCACAGAGTCAGACACAGCTGAGCAACTGAGCACATACTTTCTACCTCTACAAGAGGCTAAAGCAGCAGGCAAATACATTTGTGGATGTTAAGAAGAAAGTCAGGAAGGGAAAGAAGAGCGATGATTAATAAAGGCAGTGACTTTGCTGGCATTGTCAATCGCAACTGCCAATGACTGTTCCTGAATGAGTAAAGGTCAATGTGTGAATGAACGATTAGATAAACATTTCGTACTTTCTGGTGACCGAAAACAACAGCAGCAACAACAAACAATTTCCTAATCCCTAAGATTATTGTCCACTGCGGGGGGCGGGGGACGGGGGCACACATGGGTGCTTTATATTAGTCTCACTCAGAATCTCATCTGTAAATTTTAGTAAGGAACACTGGGCTTCCCTGGTGGCTCAGTGGTAAAGAATCTGCCTGCCGTAATTAGCCTCCAACTAATAAAGATAAATAAAAAAAAAAAAGAATCTGCCT
The DNA here is from genome assembly GCF_023699985.2 of Odocoileus virginianus. Classification (NCBI taxonomy): domain Eukaryota; kingdom Metazoa; phylum Chordata; class Mammalia; order Artiodactyla; family Cervidae; genus Odocoileus; species Odocoileus virginianus. The sequence continues at coordinate 12,968,695 of NC_069704.1, forward strand.
GCAGATGCAGAATACACGGGTTCGATCCCTGGGTTGGGAAGATCCCCTGGAGAAGGAAATGACAAGCCACTCCAGTCTTCTTACCTGGGACATCCCATGGATAAAGGAACCTGGTGGGTTTCAGGTCACGGGGGTCTCATAAGAGTCAGAAATGACTTAGTGACTAAAAAACAACAAAGAACACTGGTAGAAACTAACTCAGTAGGTTTTAAAACTCTGGAGGGTCAAGCATGGAATTCTGTAGAAATGCTCTGTCATGAAGACACTGCTAGGAAACAACTCTGGAGCTGTGTGGTGTCTGATTCAGGGCCTCACAAATATAAAAGAGAAATAGTAAAACTGAGAAAAGCTAAAAGTCAGAAAGCTTCCCTGAGCAGACACATTACTGCCCTCCCTGTTACGTTCTAGGCTATCCACCCCAACCTCAAGGACTCTGAGCTCTTCCCAGCTTCTAACTTGACCAGACATTTTTTTCGGTTATAATAAAAGAAGGAAGAAAATAGATTCTTTGGAGAAAATGGAAAATAACATGAGAAAAATGAGAAAATCAGCTGGACTAAAGACATATTTGCCACCAAAGCATCATCATTTCTTCAAGGATATAATCTGCCTGCTGAGCCTATCCACAAATATTTTTGAAACTCAGAAACATACAGCACATTCTTTATAAAAGGATATTACTGTTATATTCTATATAATATATAATAGTATATATTATATATAATTCTATATAATATATAATATATATATTATATTATATTCTTTATAAAAGGATATTACTTCTTCAACCAAGGATCCTGTCCTGGTGGTGGGCTGACTCTAAGATAGTACCTAATGTTCTCCATCTCCTAGTATTCATACCCTGTGTAATCCCCTCCCCTTGAGAGTGGGAAGGCCAACAGAATACAGCATAAGTGATGGGATTCACCTGCATGATTATGTTAAAAATCTCGGTCTTGCTAGATTTTCCATATTGCTTTCTCCACTTGCATACTTTGATGAAAAAAGTGGCCATGCTGGAGAGGTCCACAGAACAAAGAATTAGAGAAATCTTCCAGCTAAGAGCTGGAAAGGATCTGTAACCTTTAGTCAAACAGTCCTCTGGGAACTGAATTCTGCCAATAACCTGAAGGAGCTTAGAAATAGATCCTTCACCACTGAGCTCTCAAATGAGACCACAGCCTCAGCTAGCAAGTTTATTTCAGTCTTGTAAGAAACCCTGAAACAAAGGAATCAGCTAAACTATGCCCAATCCTTGACCACAGAAATTGTATTAATAAATGTGCATCATTTTAAGCCATTAAATTTGGGGTAACTTGCTATACAACAATAGATAACTAATGCAATACTGATCTAAGCTGAGCTATCAAGGAAAGAGTGTCTGTTTTTCACAGTTTTGAACAATTAGTCTTGCTAACCATGCTAGAGTCTGTAAAGTAAGACACACTCTTCCAAGCTGCCTATATCCAGCACATACATGGCAACCTCTTTAGCCACTGGGAGGTGGGGGTGGGGGGCGGCATAAGGGTTTTGAGAGGTGCCCAATGGGAAAGTCATTTAGTCCATGAAGAGATACTTACTGATTTGTTAAAACAGAAATTGGTATTGGCTTGTGTTCTAAAGAGCTTTTAAATCTCAGAGGATGATAAATCGAGTGCTACCTCCACATTTTCAGTCAGAGGCTTTAGTTATAAGTAATTCCACATGCTGTATCTATCAGCAGTATGCAAGGAGATTGCCATAGGAAATGAACCTTCATGTGCCTGAAGCCAGGGTTTATATTTTCTTTATGATGAGATTCACATCAATACACATACACACAAACTGTTATTGTGAGAAGACGGATTAATTGAACTTACTTTTCAATTGCATCAGCTTCTTTTTTAATGAAGTGACAAATGGATTCAATTAGACAGAAACCATATTTGTGGCTGACATATCGAGGGTGTTATTTCTTCCCACCGATTTCATCATGCACAATGGCTAAAGGCACTGCCTTTCTTTGCTGTCTCTCCAGGTTACACTCGTAGGCAGCTCTCTGACTAGAAGACAGTAGATTCTTCTTAATGAGACCCTGGCAAAAAGGAAAAGAGAAATCCTCTAAGACGCTGGTCAAGAGACAACAAGGTACTTTCTCCTCTTTTCACTCCTCAGCTTGGCATTGCCCTGGCTGCATGCCTCCTCTATCTTCTCATGCAGGTGTTGTCAGCAGAACATCCGCAGTGAATAAAGAGCCAGGCTCTTGGGCTGGGCCACCTGCAGGGACTGCGATGGAGCTGGACACAGTTGATGAATGGAGTTAAGACCTGAGTCATCCCGTGCTTCTCTTTGTTAAGTTCATACATACCCTCACTGAAATATTCAGGGGTCTACAAGACCATCTTTACCTCTGTCACCAATCTCAAGTTAGAGGGTCCCCGTGATCATTCTATGGTTTGACAATTCGCTGGAAGGACTCAGAAAGCTCACCAAAAGTGGCTATACTCACAGTTATGGTTTAGGACAGAACAGGGACAGAGATTAAAAGCAGCTAAGGGAAAAGGGACACGAAGAAGGGTCCAGGAGAGCCCAAAGCACGGGACCTCCAGTTGTCTTCTCCCTGTGGAGTTATGCACACTTGATTTCTCACAGCTGCAATGTGTGACGATACACACGAGCCAGTACCAACCAGATAAGCTCACCCAAGCCTTGGTATCTAGAGTTTTTACTGGGGCTCAGTCACATAGCCATGGCTGACTGGTCATGCCGTCAACCTTAGTCTCAAGAGGTCAGATACATACTACATGACCCAAGGACCCGTCCTATAAACCACACTGCTATCTTAGGCTATCTGGCTTGGCCAAAGGTCCCCAGGTTAAACAAATCAAGGCAAGATTTTCCGAGGTCTTAGAGGTTACCTCCCAGGAGCCAAGGGCAAAGGCCAAACCTCTTTGGGGGAAAGATTAATCCTTTATTGTCCATCCAGACCTTCTTGTTCCACTTGACAGAATTTCTCTGCAACATCCCTCCAAACTTACACCTCTCCTAATCTCTTCCATCCTCAAGAACAGCACCAACAGTCATCCAGGTGATCAAGCCACTTCCACCCTAATTCAAGCCACCATCAGTTCTCACGTGGGGGGTTTCTGGCAAGTGCAGCTGGGTAGATGAAGGTAGCACAGACTGGGGGTTTGGGGGGCCCTGCGTGTGTTGCAGACTGCTAGTACCGGCCCAGGACGCTGCACCCCGGCCCTCCTTCCCCCAGTAGGACCCCGAGCCTCCAGCCAGGGCTTACTTGGTTCGCCAAGGAAGCCTAGCTGCAGAGCCTGGACAAGAAGATCTGCTCCCTGCCCAGTCCCGAGTCCCAGACGCACAACTCGGCGGGCAAAACTCAAGTTTCAGAACCTGCTGGGCCCCCAAAACAGAAGGGGAAGAAAGCACTTTAGAAATTCCAGGAGCGGGTCCCTGTGGAGAAGCCTCAGGGCAGGAAGTCAGTGGCAGTGAAAAAGGAGGCGGCGGCCTTCAGCTCCGTTGTGGCCCCTGCGGATGGCCTGGCCCCAGGGCCGACTCTTCATTTGCCGTGGACGTCCTGCGACAGCGCCTGCAGGAGAACATAGGGGAGGCACGCAGCCACGGCAACGCCAGGAAGCTGTTTCCCACCTCTTCGGAGAAAAGATGCTGGAGGTAGCTGAGGAAGGAGCGGGACCGGAAGTAGAGGATCCGGAGGGAGCCGGGGATGAAGGAGAAAGCCGCCAAGGTCTCCAAGGGGCCCCCTGAGGTGCCGGGCCAGCTGGGCGGCTCTTCACTAAGGTAGAGAGGAGTCAATAAGAGGAGCAGGCCTGCAAGGCGCAGCGCAGGAAGGAGAGGAGGCAGAAGGTGAAGGGGCTGATGGGCTGGAACAGCTGCCGGACGGGGATGCGGCCCAGGGCCAGGAGCTTCAGGCCAAGATGCAGGGACGAACCTGCTGTCCAAGGCCAAGGGCATGAAGACCCTTGACAGCCAGCACCTGCAGCCGGAGGCCCTGAAGTACCAGAAGCGCGGGGGCAGCGCGGGTGCACCTGGGAGAAGCGCAGGGCCCGCGGCCCACGTGGTGGGGAAGATGCTGCTGCAGGACGGATGGCGGCAGAACCTGCGCAAGAAGGCGGCGGCCAAGGCCGAGGGGTGCCTGGAGAAGGGCCGTATCCTGCACCCTGGTTCTGGAGACCGGCCTGGCCTGAGGGCCCCGATGCTCGACCCAAGGCAGGCTCTGGCTCTGGGTGGAGAGCGGACGCTGTCACACTCCGCTCACCGACTTGTCCAGGGCTCAGGCCGCGTGGGCAGAAGAGCCTTCAGATCTGGGGAAGGGTTGATCCACACCTAGACTCCAGCCTCCTCTCTTGAGGCCGGAACGCTCCCTGAAAGTTGCAGGGTAGGGGACGAGGGAGCGGTAAGGAGGCGGTGGGCGCCAGGTAGGGAGGGGCGGGCTTCACTGACCCCCTCGTTATCTCCCGAGTTCACAGGAGCAGGAAGGGAATGGCCTTTGGGACTGCTGTGTCAGCCCCAAACTCACTTGAAAAGGACAAAAACCAGCACCTGAAGCCAGAACCGAAGGTGGAATTGTTGGTCTCGGGTAACTGGGAGAAAGCGGGGCCATCCTCAGGTTGCCTGGAATTGAATTATTCTAAGTTTATTTGCAAGATGAGTAAAGATTAGAATTTAAGATAAGCATGCACATTTAAAATCCTAAAATAACCACAGAAGATACAAACAGTCTAACTAGGAGGAAGAAATATGGAGTGGGATGGACAGTGTCAATCTAGAAGGAGGTGGGAGAGAAAAACCTCCAACTCAGCCTGGTGAATGGAGGATACACAGAGGCAGAGTTAAGTCCCAGCTCACAGCCAGCCAGATGAATTTTATGGTATGTATATTATTTTTTTAAACCTGTTAATAAAATTCTTTTGACTAAATTCCAGTTAAGAAACAGATGGTAACCAAAAGGAAGCTGGTGTTGGCTGTATTAGAAGATGAAGTCAATTTTAAGATAAAGGGCACTGCTAAAGAGAAGGAATATCACATGATGAAAAGGGGTTCAAATCACCTGGAAGGTGGAAATCTGTGCACCAGGTCTGTCTAGCAGAAACTGACACAATTACAAGGGGAAATCAAGTCACAAACCAAAGTTGGAGATTTTTAACATCTCTTTTAGGAATTGGTACACAAACAGATAAAAATCAGATGGCTGTGGAAGGTTAGGATGAAAGTAGTTATAAGCTTGATCTGATGGACACACAGGACAGTATCTGAAAACAGTATGTACTTCAAGCACAGATGGAACAGTGGGGGAAACTCTCAAAGTTTGTAAAACAAGTCATATTTCAAAGTGTCAATGTCATACAAAGTATATTACCTGGTCATAGCACAATTTAAAAACTTAATCGGTAATTGTTAAAACACACTTCTAAATTACCTGTGGGTCAAAGAATAATCCCTAATGGATGTCAGAGTATTTGGGACCAAAAGATAATGAAGATGTTATGCATTAAAACGTGTCGTTCACAGCAATGACACTGCAAAAAAAGCACTATATAGCCTTTAAAAAAAAAGAAAAAACTTCTCACCTGGACTATTGCCACCTCATATCACATTGTCTCCAGCTTTGCCACCTCACAGGGCAGTATCCACAAAGTAAAGAATTCAAGTCATTCCTCCTGTATTTAAACCCAACCTTCCCATCCCCCAAAGGCATCCCTTCACATTTAGAATAAAAGCTAATGTTCCTTTTCCTGGCTCGCCTCCTCTCATTCATCTCATATTTCTCTCTATGCCCATTTTGCTCTGCCCACTATGGTCTTTTTTTTCTCTTCCTCCAAGCTCATGCTACCGTAGGGCCTTTGCACTGCCTATTTTCTCTACTTTAAACCTCTGCCTTTAACCTTCCGCCAAGATTATCTTTCTTGTTCAGATAATGCTCATCTTTCTGCCTTCCACAGCACTGAGCTCAGTCTTGGGAGTTCATTAAAGAGTGAAAGGACAAAAGAGGACTCTGCTAAAATGATATTGGAAAATCAGAGGGAGGAAAGAGCTCTTAAATGAAAGGATCCAAGAAGACTTCACATGGGATTTGTGATGATGGAAGCAGGAGGAAAAGCCCACTAAGCAATGGGATCGATACAACAAATAAGGCATGGAGATAGGAGAGGATACCTCTGGACAAGAGTTAAGTCGTTCTATTTGGGAAAAGTATAAGCAAATAAGGGTTCGCCAGGTTGCTCAGTGGGTTAAGAATCCACCTGCAATGCAGAAGATGCCGTTTCAGTCCCTGGATTGGGAAGATCCTCTGGAGGAGGGCATGGCAACCCACTCCAGTATTCTCGCCTGGAGAATCCCGTGAACAGAGGAGCCTGGTGGGCTACAGTCCATAGGGTCACAAATGACTGAAGCGACTAACCATGCACACAAGCACACACACAGGGCATATAAAGAGGAATTCTAGGAAAGAAAGTGGGGAAAGCTGACTGGGATCAGAATTTATTTAAGTCTCTATAATCACAACTCTAGACAATGTGAAGCCCCTGAAAGTTTTTGAAAAAGGACTTATTGTGACTGATACTGTGCCTTAGAAGACTGAATTCAGGCAAGATTGGCTTCACAAGTGCACAAACTCTGCTGGCATCGTGGACCCCAATCACAGAGGGGCCCTGCATTTTTCTTTCTTCCTTTTTTTTCTTTTTTTAGGTGTGGACAATTTTTTAAGCCATTATTGGATTTGTTACAATATTACTTGTGTTACATTTCAGTTTTTTTTTGCTATGAGGTATGTGAATTTTTAGCTCCCCAACCAGGGATCAAACCCACACCCCATGCGTTAGAAGGTGAAGTCTTCACCACTGGACCACCAGGGAAGTCCCTGGGGACCTGCATTTTCATTTTGCACTGGAACCTTCAAATTATGTGGCTGGTCCTGAGCTCAGGAAAGGGTGATCACGAATGATTAAAATGAGGGAGAGTCAGGAGGCAAGGAGAACAGATAAGAAACTATAATAACAGTCCAAGGAAAAGCTAATGAGGACATGAAGTGGTGAAGCCTTCCTAATCTTAGCAGATACTCTAAGTTTTTAGGGCTAATAAAGAAAACCTGGGTCATAGACACAAAGATAGTCTTTGAATCCCTCAGCTCCAAGCTACACAGAATAATTCTTAATTAAATACTTGAGTCAGGAGGAAGCTGAAATTTTATAGGAAGGCTTTGGGAGTTTTTAAGCAGGGATATTACATAAGATTTATTTAGCAAATATCTATTGAACACCTGGTATGTACTAGGCTTAGTGGTACCATTATTAATAGAAACGTATTGCATGCCAGAGATTAATGTTACCTGGTGAAAGCTCACTGCCCACAGTGCAGGGAAGCCAGTACTCTGGCACTGGCTTTTGAGAAAAGAAAGAACTTTATTGCCAGGTTAACCCTCAAGCCCACAGGAGTCAGGGCTCAAATCTGCCTCCCAGATCCAGGGTTCAGGGTGAAACTGAAGAGTGAAATGGAAGCTGATGGGTTAGTCTTGAATCAGTAGATAGATGATAAGTTACTTTTGCAGTTGGAAGCTAGATTTGCTTTACTGAAGGGCTTCTCACTTCATAACGAGCTCTGGTGGCAACACTTCTACCCCTTGAATTCCGTAGACTGAAGATCCTTGGTTCCAGTCTCACCCTGGACTCACAGGTTTCCATGTTGCACATGCATGGTGATGTTTCTGTAAAATAACCAGGTTTCACTCATCAACAGCCTGTTTTTTAAAAGCAAGATAAGTTGAAACTGGTCCATGTCCTACCTGTTGTAGCAGTCCCTTCCATTAACACTGTCATCAGTTCAGTTCAATCACTCAGTCCTGTCCGACTCTATGCGATCCCATGGACCACAACCCGCCAGGCCTCCCTGTCCAACACTAACTCCCGGAGCTTACCCAAACTCGTGTCCATCGAGTCGGTGATGCCATCCAACCATCTCATCCTCTGTTGTCCCCTTCTCCTCCTGCCCTCAATCTTTCCCAGCATCAGGGTCTTTTCAAATGAGTCAGCTCTTCGCATCAGGTGGCTAAAGTACTGGTTTCAGCTTCAACATCAGTCCTTCCAATGAACACCCAGACTGATCTCCTTTAGGATGGACTGGTTGGATCGGCTTGCTGTCCAAGGGACTCTCAAGAGTCTTCTCCAACACCACAGTTCAAAAAGCATCAATTCTTCAGTGCTCAGCTTTCTTTATAATCCAATTCTCACATCCATACATGACTACTGGAAAAACCATAGCCTTGACTAGATGGACGTTTGTTGGTAAAGTAATGTCTCTGCTTTTTAATATGCTGTCTAGGTTGGTCATAACTTTTCTTCCAGGGAGTATGTGTCTTTTAATTTCATGGCTGCAGTCACCATCTGCAGTGATTTTGGAGCCCCCCAAATAAAGTCTGCCATTGTTTCCACTGTTTCCCCATCTATTTGACATGAAGTGATGGGACCGGATGCCATGATCTTAGTTTTCTGAATGTTGAGCTTTAAGCCAACTTTTTCACTCTCCTCTTTCACTTTCATCAAGAGGCTCTTTAGTTCTTCTTCACTTTCTGCCATAAGGGTAGTGTCATCTGCATATCTGAAGTTGTTGATATTTCTCCCAGCAATCTTGATTCCAGCTTGTGCTTCTTCCAGCCCAGCGTTTCTCATGATATACTCTGCATATAAGTTAAATGAGCAGGGTGACAATATACAGCCTTGGCATACTCCTTTCCCTATTTGGAACCAGTCTGTTGTTCCATGTCCAGTTCTAACTGTTGCTTCCTGACCTGCATACAAGTTCTCAAGAGACAGGTCAGGTGGTCTGATATTCCCATCTCTTTCAGAATTTTCCACAGTTTATTGTGATCCACACAGTTGAAGACTTTGGCATAGTCAATAAAGCAGAAGTAGATGTTTTTCTGGAACTCTCTTGCTTTTTCGATGATCCAGCAGATGTTGGCAATTTGATCTCTGGTTCCTCTGCCTTTTCTAAAACCAGCTTGAACATCTGGAAGTTCACGGTTTATGTATTGCTGAAGGCTGGCTTGGAGAATTTTGAGCATTACTTTACTAGTGTGTGAGATGAGTGCAATTGTGTGGTTCGAGCATTCTTTGGCATTGCCTTTCTTTGAGATTGGAATGAAAACTGACCTTTTCCAGTCCTATGGACTGGTATACAAAAATGGTCACTATATAATTTGATCACTGTATAAAGTGGTAAACTGAAAGAAAATGCAATGATTTGGGGGAGGGAGGTTTGGAAGAGCATTTCTCTATTCTTAGGAAGGCTTTGAGGACATTTCAGAAAGAACTGATGTGTTAGGTTCTTTCTTGGCTACCAAAGTGAACTTAAACCTTGTGTCAAGCAATGTGCTGTTTCAAAAGGCAGCACTAGCTTCTGGGATTTTAAAATCAGATCCAAAAATCTCTAAGAACAAAGTAATCTTTACATTATGAATCAGTTGCATTTTTTTTTCATTTTCTATAGGCACAACCAACAGAAAAAGCTGGAACCAGGCCGGAAATACAGAGGATGACTTCAGATCATTGCAGTCTATTAGAACTAAAGTCATGCTAAAGCTTGGAACCCTTGCCCAGGTGATGGTGCTGTGGACTTTCTCTGCATTACAAAGACCAATTGTGATTTTTCTAAGAACAAATGCCTCACTGATACATTCTAACTGGCTTTTCCTTTGGTTTATTCTGCTTACCCCAAGTCAGCATTCTAGGTGGTTGGTTTATATAACCTGGAAAAAGTCTAACAGAAACCATTAAGTTGTTATCAAGGGAATATTGGCTAAGAAGCTCTTGAACTTGTTTCATCTTCTCAAAGTGCAGGGCTTATTTTTCTTACCATGAAAATGGGAGACTAGGGAGAAGGCAGAGAACAATGCAAACACAAACATGGCTGCTCTCTGAGATTTTTCCTTTCCTCAGAAAGCAAAGTGAACACACATGGTATTCTGTTCTGCTCACCTGCTTTATTCCTTCCCCTTATGGGAAGAAAGTTTAAAAAATAAAAAAACAAAACATAATCGTGCATCAAAATTAAGGCTTTCAGGGTAATGGGTATTAGCAAGAGAGAAGTGGATCAGTGTGGTAGGTGCCTTGTTCTGAGGAGATCAAAGATCCACTGTTAATCTTCCTGAGATGCAGTGACCTCAGACCACACCGGCACAGAGCATCCTGGGCTTGGCCAAACATGGTAGCAGCTGGTTGGAACAAGGACCTTGGAGGTGGAATGGGAGGCTGGGTAGAAGGCAGAGGAGCAGAGAAGGAAGAAGTGGGGGAAACCTGGAGGGGCTCTCTGGGCTCCAGCCTGACAAGTGATGCACATATGTTACACCTTCGGTTAGCCCCCTGGGGTGATAGGAACCGGTTCTGAGGGAGAACTGGGCTTCACTGGCACAGAGCTGGTCTTACATGCCCTTTTGGCTCTGCAGGGAATCATGACCCTCAGTGGAGTCTTGGAGGGACCTAGTAGTCATACATTCCATAGTGCTCTGTGAAATTTGAGATAAATGGAAACTGTCTTGCTGAACCTAAGGAGAGTGTACATGGTTAATTCTCCTCTCCTCTCTAGGGAGCCCCAAGGAAGGAAGATCATTAGGAGCTGCCATGAAAAATGGGAATGATGTCAAATGAGTTCAATCAGACTGCCCAGAAAATCTTATCATCCATTCACAATCTACAGTATTAGAGTTCTGTGTGCTCTTTTATAAAGATCAATCTTCTACCTGTCAACTTAGAAAGGGCCAGCAAAATGCAGAGGCAATCTTTCTTGTTCTGATTGATGGTATTCCCACAAGAGTCTAAAGATAAAATGAGACATGAGTCCAGAAGGTAGCATTCTGCTCTCCCTAAGATAATACACAGTATATACACACATGAAGAGCAAACTAGAACCACCTCCCAAGGTGGAGGCAGTGACATGTGGTGACTCAGAAATGATGAACCAAGGGACTTCCCTGGTGGTCCAGTGGCTAAGACTCTGAGCTCTCAATACAGGGGGCTGGGGTTTGATCCCTGGTCAGGGAACTAGACCTCACATGCCACAACTAAGAGCCTGCACAGGCAAATAAATAAATACATATATAAAAAATACTATATGCTGCATCTGATGGAGCCCTGAATGACTGGCACTTGGACCTGCCTATTTTCCAACCAGCATTCATGCGGCCCCCCTACAGAAGATGCTGTCTCCTCATGCAAAACTTGGAAGCATGAAAGCAGAAACGTGTTTGGCATATCTCTGTCTGCTTTTAAATCACAGAGAATAAAAACAGCAATGACACTATGTGAAATGTTATTCACATTCTGGGTAAAAAGGCTTCAGAGGGAAAGGGAATACACTCAGAACGAGAAGGCACGCCTACCACGAGTGGAGAGGGGACAAGTGGGGGTAGTATCGGGTCACGGAAAGGGCAAATAAGGATTTGAAATCAGAAAACCAGGAAGCCATTCATACCTTTCTCATTTAGCAGCTAAGTTACCTTGGCCAAGATTCTTGTTAAAGCTCAGGTTCTTGATAATGAAGATAATAGTTCCTACCACTGAGCTCTGCTATGAAGGTAAAACAAGGTCATATGTGGGCAGAAGTGCTTTGTAAATTATGAAGTTCTGGTACAAGGGATAATTGTTTATCTCTGGGTGTGACTGAGTGTTATAAAATCCTTTCTTAAACAGAAGTTGACTCCTCTGTCTCCCTAAGTCTCCTAGTTCAGTTCCTGATAGTTGATATATTAATATGTTACATATTTGAGTAACAAGAAAGAAGGAAGGATGGAAGGAGGGAGGGGAGAGGGAGATAAGGAAAAAGGGAGGGGAGAGGAGGATGGAAAGAAGGGGAGGAGGGAGAGGAGGAAGTTAAGGGGGATAGGGAAAGTAGAAAAAAAGAAAGAATCCTCATTTTGCCCATTGGGATCATGCAGAATTAGTTTAATTCTCCTCCCAAATAAATGTTTATTTACTCAAAAATATCTTTCCTACTTTATTCCAAAAAGGATATAAGGGATCTTACAAGGAGAACTAAAAATACAATAAAAGAGCACAAATTGTAAGTGGTGCAGAAGAAAAAAAAACTACAAGGAAAGGGATGGGAATGAGTTTGGTGGAAGGGATCTTCAAGCTGGCTATACTGAACCACCTACTGGCTGGAAGCTTTGCAGCCTCCAACACAAGAAGAGAAACATGAACCTACATCCAGTTCCCAACATCCATGAGGCAAAAAGCATACAAGAAAAATTCAAGAAAAAAATTTGTTAAAGGAGAGGGAAGTACTGATCTTCTTAGTTGTTGCTGTTGTTTAATTGCTAAGTGGTGGTCGAATCTTTTGCGACGCCATGGACTGTAGCCCGCCAAGCTCCTCTATCCATGGGATTTCCTAGGCAAGATTACTGGAGTGGGTTGCCATGTTCTTCTCCAGGGGATCTTCCCAACCCAGGGATCAAACCTGCCTCTCCTGCAGCTCCTACATTGCAGGTGGATTCTTTACCACTGAGCCAGTAGGGAAGCCGATCTTAGTAGTAAAGACAATAAGCATTTTCTTAAGAGGACACCATGGAAGGAAAGCATGACATCCTCAGCCTTGCTCTTCAACTGACAGAACAAGAAGCTTCTTAGGGATGGGTCCATGCAAACCCTTATAAATGCTGACGGCCTCAAACCAAGAAGCACCTAAGCAAAACTAACTTTGCACGCAGTCAGGACAGTGCAACCCAACTTCTGGGGTCTCTGTGGTCTAGTTTTTCTTTTTTTTTAATTATTATTCTTTTTAAAATTATTTTTTTATTCTTATTCTATTTATTTTTTGGCCATGTTGCTCAGCGTGTGGGATCTTAGTTCCTCAACCAGAACTGAACCCATACCCTGTGCATTGGAAGTGCAGAGTCAACCACTGGACCACAAGGAAGGTCCCTTCTGTGATCTAGTTTGACTCAAGGATATATGACCGATTAACTAGAAGAGGGGGTAATCAGCATGTCCTTTGAGCAATGACCCCCAATATCATTCAAGTCCCCACAAATGCTTGGCTCTGACAATGGGTATGTAAAACAAATAGTGTTTAAATGATCATAAGTACAATCCTGAGGCTTCCCAGGTGGCGCTAGTGGTAAAGAATCTGCCTGCCAATGCAGGACACACAGGTTAGATCCCTGGTTGGGAAAATCCCCTGGAAAAAGAAATGGCAAACTACTCCAGTATTCTTGCCTGGGAAATCCCATGGCGTGGTCAGAGGAGCCTAGAGGGCTACAGTCCATGGGGCCACCAAGAGTCACAGATAACTGAGCAACTGAGTACACACACACACACACACACACACACACAATCCTATGTTACCCAGAACTTGTGCAACGTGAAGAGAAAAGATGGAATTGTAATGACAAATCTCAACTTGCTTGTCAGAGATAAAATCAAAACCAAAGCATCGTTTCCTGTCATGTGAGTGGCAGCATTTGATCAGAGTCCCTCTGAGGCTGACAGAGTCAAGGTCACCCATTCTGCCTTTATTTCTGCCACAGAATTTCAGCCTGGGGATAAAGACAAAGATTAAAAAGCCTGAAGTCAGAAGTATGCCAAGATGAATGCCCTGAAATGCAAATTATTCACAAGCATAGCATGTACTATTTTCCCCGAGAAGCCACTGCATAGGCTCCTTACTTTTCTAGAAGAGAAGTCACACAGAAGCCCCTCTGACCCCACCCCTGGAGAGTGCCAGAGCTGACCAATGCACCCACCTTTTTCCTGACATGTTGCTTCACCATATTGATGGCTGGCCTGTCCCTATGCATGGTTCACCAGCATATATCAAGGCAAGCTTTGTGAGCCAGTGAAAGGAATTTTCATGATTTCCTGGTGGAAAGCAAAGCTGAAGCTTGTAAAAGATCAGATGGGCTGTGATTAAATGGGAATCATGGTGCGTGCGTGCATCCTAAGTCATTTCAGTCACGTCTGACTCTGTGAGTCTGTGGACTGTAGCCCACCAGGTTCCTCTGTCCATGGGATTCTCCAAACAAGAATACTGGAATGGGTGGCCATTCCCTTTTCCAGGGGATCTTACCCACCTAAGGATCGAACTTGCATCTCTTACATCTCCTGAATTGGCAGGCGGGTTCTTTACCACTAGCGCCACCTGGAAAGTCTAGGAATTATGGTTCAGTTCAGTTTAGATGCTCAGTCGTGTCCGGCTCTTTGCGACCCCATGAATCACAGCACGCCAGGCCTCCCTGTCCATCACCAACTCCCGGAGTTTACTCAAACTCATGCCCATCGAGTTAAAAAGAAGTCTCAAAACTCACTGCAAGAGAGAGAAACTAGCAAGAGAACATCATATCTCAGGGAAGACATCCTCAGGGAAAAAGAATGATAATAAAAACAACTACTAGGACTTCCCTGCTGATCAAGTGGCTAGACTCCAAGCTCCCAACAGAGGGGCCCAAGTCCAATTGACAGTCAGGGAACCAGATCCCACATGCTGCGAAGCTAGATCCCACATGATTGCAAAGAGTTTGCAAGCCTCAACTAAAAAAAAAAAAGAAAAAGAGAGAGAACCTGATAATCATTGATTGATTTTCTGTGGCAGACACTGAGCAAACCCTTCCTTGTGCATGGCCTCAATTAAAGCCAAAATTAACTCCAGGAAGTAGATGATGCAGTGGAGGATGACAGAAATTAAAGAACCCTTTCAGCAGGTGGGCGAGGGGGTGTGGGAAGGCAGATGGACTAACAGTGCTGTGACTTTCCTCCAGGGACCACAGCATCTCTTAGCAGAGACCTATTAATACAGAAGTCACCAGCGGAGCACTTGTCAGGGGATCTCTTCAGAGAGCTGACAACATTCATTTCTCCAAATAAGCTGGATGTCAATTCTGGAGTGCTTTGAATACCATTCATTTTCTAGGCTATGGTACTCTCAATAAGGATGATATCATCTTCAAGGGCACAAAAATTGGTTCTTGGGATCTGAGTGGATTGAACAGCATCTCCCCAAATCTATGTCCACCTAGAACCTCAGAATATGTCCTTATCAGAAATAGGGTATTTAAGATTATAATTAAGGTAAGGCATGAGAGGAGGTCATTATGGATGAGGGCAGACTCTAATCCAGTGAGAGTGTTCTTGCAGAAAACAGAAGAGGTCAGAGACAGAGAGAAGAAAGCCATGTGAAGCCTGCCACAGAGACTGGAGTTATGCAGCTGCAAGCCAAGGGATCCATAAAAGAATAAACCTGTGTTGTCACCAAATTTATGGTACTGGGTGGGCCAAAAAGTTCATTCAGATTTTTCCATACCATCTTACAGAAAAACCCAAATGAACTCTTTCACCAACCCAACACTTCGTTATGGCAGCCCTAAGAAGTTAATATAGGTAAAAAAAATTTTTTTACTCCTTTTATTTATCATACACACACATAGATACAGGCATGCAGATAAAGATGGTAAGTATATAAACATACTTTAATGTTTACATAAACAAAAATTATGCTTATGGTATTAAATTTTTATGGGAGGAGATGAGGAAAAATGTCTGGAAAAGCTCCTTATTGGGTTATAATGACTAAAAGGTTAAGAAACAGTGCTCTAGGCTGTGAAGATTTCAAGGGATGATGGGCAAACAGGAAGAAAGTTTCAGTCAGAGGCTACCTTTTACTTCTATTAAAATTGTTCTTCAAGCTTATGGTTGCTGAGGAGAAGGATGCGGGAAAGGGATAATTAGGGAGTTTGGGATGGACATGTACACACTGCTGTATTTAAAACGGATAACCAACAAGGACCTACTGTATAGCACATGGAACTCTGCTCAATGTTATGTGGCAGCCCGGATGGGAGGGGACTTTGGAAGAGAATGGATACATGTATAGGCATGGCTGAGTCCCTTTATTGTTCACCTGAAATGATCACAACATTGTTAATCAAGTATACCCCAATACAAAATAAAATGTTTAAAAATAAATAAAAAATTTTTAAATTGTTCTTGTTCTTGGCATGAAAACTAAATAGTCCCAATAGTTTCTTTCTTCCAGTCTGGCCCAGATGCAATTATTACAACTTCCAGAAAAAATTTTTTCTGCTATTTTTAATAGGAATTGTCCCCAAATGAGGCAGAACAATCACCAGTAATTTTCAGTTCTGTGTCTCCTATAACACAGACTCGCTGACACAGGAGTTGTAAGGCAGTGTTGATATTTCTGTACTCTCTCCAGAATTTCCATCTTTGTCTCACAACTTTGATGTCTACAGGAAGATTAAAGATAGCTAGTAATTTCTCCATTAGATTTGCTTTTTTTCCTGATGTTTCTAGTATAGCTGAAAGGAAACTGCAAACAGTTGTTCATTATACTGACCTTCAATGAAAGCCATAGAATTAGATTGTAGTCCAGTGAAGACTATTCAATGAATTGCCTGTTCCATCCTGATATGAGACTCAGAGAGAGAGAGAATCTGGAGAGGGTTGGTGTAGCTCCAGCTTTGCCTGGAGTATGGATATAAACCAGTTGGCAGTCAACACAAAATGGAGGTCTCCAGGGACTTCCCCAAAGCTAAGTAATCCTGAATAGTAAATGCACTTGTAGTCTCTAAATTTTTCAGACTGAATTGCGGTGAACATGATGATGTTGGCCTGGTAGATTTTTCAAGCAGGCATGATCTGCTTGCTTCTATTGCAGTAGAGATCTTAATTATCATGACTCTTATGCAATATTTCATTTTAAACAGAACTGCCTCTGGGAGTGTGTAGTTAGAGCTTGTTGTTCTTGTTGTTTAGTTGCAAAGTCATGTCTGACTCTTTTATGGCTGTAAAAAGGGACTACAGCCCACCAGGCTCCTCTGTCCCTGGAATTTCCCAGGTGAGAACACTGGAATGTGTTGTCATTTCCTTCTCCAGGGCTTCTTCCCAGACCAGGGATTGAACCCACATCTCCTGCACTGGCAAGTGGATTCTTTATCACTGAGCCACCAGGGAAGCCATAGCTAGAGCTACAAGATGTTAAATATGCCTTTCCCTCTCCTGGCTGCTGAGTACAGTAGGACAAGACCACCTGTGTAGGATGAGCTTAGACGTAAGAGGCAGGCTGTGCAGTCCTTCACTCCCCACACTGGGACAGGCTTGAGGATTTGTCACAAAGATTGGGAAGTGGAGAGTTTTTTAAGAAAAAGACTTGGTGTGGCATTTCTCTTCCCTTCCCACTGGTAAAGGGGTAGGAAGTAGGAAGTTGAAGCCACAGAAGTATAGGTTTCAAGCCTTAGAGTTTGATAGACTCTGGTGATTGCAAGACAGACTCTGGAGCTGACCTATACCTGAAATTGTCAAAATGTGAGAGCCTGGCTGGCCATAGAGGCCCTTGGTGGTACAGTTAAGAGGGATGTGTTGCAACTGACCAGCACTTGAAGAGGGTGGAGGGGCAAAGATGCATACATGCATCCCAAGTGTTATATAGGGATCCCTCAGAAGGGAGGAAGGCTCAAATCCACTGGAGGGACAAGGTGATCCCACCAGAAGGGGTGTGGAGGGAGCCACTGAGAGTCAGAGATTGTCCTGCAAAGTCCATATTAAGGAACCAACATAGGTGGTGGTGATCTAGTCGTTCAGTCGTGTCTGACTCTTGCGACCTCATGGACTATAGCCTGCCAGACTCCTCTGTCCATGGGATTCTCCAGGCAAGAACACTGGAGTGGGTTTCCATTTCCTTCTCCAGGGGATCTTCCTGACCCAGGGATTGAACCCAGGTCTCCTGCACTGCAGGCAGATTCTTTACCGACTGAGCTAAACATAGGAGGGCCCCAGGAAAGATACCTCTGGGGAGTCTAAGAGAAAGCCCTTTGGAGATGCAGACATAAAGAACACACTTGTGGACACAGTGGGGGAATGAGAGGGTGGGACAAATTGAAAGAGTAGAATTGAGAGAGTATACATTACCATATGCAAAATAGACAGCCAGTGGGAATTTGCTGCATGAGCTGGGAACTCAAATCCTATGCTCTGTGACAGCTTAGGGGGGGTGGGATGGGGTGGGAAGTGGGAGGAAGGTTCAAGAGGGAGTGGACATATGAGAAAGCCCTATTGAGAAAGAATTGGCCTTCATCCACTGGCTTCGCCCAGAGAACACCAATGGCCATTACAACTACATTGTAATCTACATTTTAAGACAAGCCAAGCATTTTCTGCCTCTTCCTCTCCCTCTCTTTCCAGCCCTAACCCTAGAGAAGCCAAAGTCACAGAGTCAAGGAGAATGAGTAGAAGAGGGAGGAACAGTGAAGAATCCAACCATGTCTCCTTTCTCACTGCTGCTATCTACCTGACAAGGGTCCACACTGTGGACAGGAGAGACTTAAAATTGGACAGAAGATTAAAATTTCCTATGCAACTGGACTGGACTTACTAATACTCGGAAAATTAGATTACGTATTAACCTGGGAACTATTGGAAAAGCTATGGGAACTGCCCAGATATTTATCAAGGGGCAGGGAAAGACAAGTTGACAGAGAAGTTTAGAGAAAAAGTAAAGTCCCGCTTAACTTCCCTGATAGCTCAGTTGGTAAAGAATCTGCCTGCAATGCAGGAGACCCGGTTCAATTCCAGGGTCTGGAAGATCTGCTGGAGAAGGGATAGGCTGCCCACTCCAGTATTCTTGGACTTCCCTTGTGGTTCAGCTGGCAAAGAATCCTCCTGCCATGCGGGAGACCTGGGTTTGATCCCTGGGTTGGGAGGATCCCCTGGAGAAGGGAAAGGCTACCCACTCCAGTATTCTGGCCTGGAAAATTCCATGGACTGTATAGTCCATGGGGTCACAAAGAGTCAGACACAACTGAGCAACTTTCACTTTCAAAGTCCTACTTACTCTATAAGCTGGTCTCCTGATGTCTTTTGGAAGAGAACTGTATCTAAAAGGTGTATAGGGTTAACCTAGCCCATAAAATATATCATCAAATACTAAATGAATTAACTTCATTTTGTTATATAGACTATAATATTATCTAGCTGCCTTAATAGTTTTAGAACAGTGGAATTTTAGAATTTAAATAAATAGAAATATTATTTATATTTGACTTCCTGGTGGCTCAGACTGTAAAGAATCTGCTGCCGTGCAGGAGACTGGTTCGATCCCTGGGTTGGCAAAGATCCCCTGAAGAAGGGAATGGCTATCCACTCAAGTATTCTTTCCTGGAGAATCTCATGAACAGAGGAGCCTGGTGAGCTACAGTCCATATGGTCTCAAAGAGTCGAACATGACAGAACTGAACTGAAGCAAGTACAGTGTACAAATGTATTCAATGTGCCCACAACTACTGATGCCTTATTTCCTAATCTCAGGAGTCACTAAGGCCTTGAGTGATTTGCATCTATGTGCTGTCTGCTGGAGATATCCAAGGGGGCTACCGTTTCCCTTTCAGTCCTGGTTATTTTCAGAACCATTTCCTCCTCCTCTGACCTGGGAGGCTCCTGTCCACCTTCTGGGGCTCTGATCTGTTCTCTCCCAGGAACATCCTGGTCTCAAGACCAGGTGAGTTCCAGAAACCCTACGAAGGCACAGGGCACAATGTTCATTTCATTTGGAAATATTCATTCTGCTGCACACTCTTTAGCTATTTCATTTTCAACTGGCCCAAGAGCATTTTATTGTGATTCCATCCTCAAGTAGCTCTTTGTAATTCATCGTATTTCAACACGTGCCTTGGAATCCAAGTTCTCTATGTTGCAAATGGACTTATACTACTCTGGTCACCCAAGACTCTTAGGCTCTTGTCTTGGCCAAACTCAAAAGTAGCTCAGCTCCACAACCTTGCTACCAGGTTTTATGAAGGCAGGTCTCAGACCAAATTCTGCCACATGTACAGATATCAACTAAACAAATTTTAATAGTGAGTAAGCACAAGCCAGGTTATATAAGCTTTTTTGGTTTTTAGATTCTCTGATTCTATCTTACATGGAACATTAACCAGAGGCAGATGCCGCAATGTCCCAGAGGAAGAATTCTGTCACCCTAATTGTCCACAGACAGCAACCAGAATCATTCCACTCTGCAACTTGACATGGAACTACTTAAGGACCAAACCTTAGGGGCCATCCCCAAGATAACAGGCTGTAAGACTGACAAGGTTGGCAACTGTCTCTAAAGTAGTCTAGATAATTCACATATTGGGAGACCCTTTAATTTCCACTAAGAAGTGCCTGTTTCTAACATCTGTTACGTAGTAGATTAACAAGACGTACATTTCATCCATGAAAACTCATTTCTGACATTCATTATGCTAATTAATGAAGGCTCTGGTGGTAATTGAGATATAGACAGCTTAAATGCTATAGCAGCTGCCTTTAGGGTCTGGCCTTTCTGATTAAGTAATAGCTGATCAACCCTGGGGTGTAAATTGTTGATTAGGGCAACTGACAGCCCCTCGAGAGGTGCTTAGAGTAACACATACACACGCACACACTTATACACACACATTCACACATATACACACTCATATCTATGCTGAAGTAGTTTAAAGCAAGTTATAGACATCATAACAATATACATATAGGAAAGAACATAGGCCCCAAAGTAACTCTTCTGGCATTGCTTTAATTGCCGTTCATGACATTAAGTAGAAAACTGATTTAAATAATATAGAAATAATGGAATGTATTGATTTTATTCTTACAAAACTCCACCTTTTCATTTTCTAATTTGGGAAGCATACAGTGCATGAGGTAAGTCAAAATCAACCACAATCCGACGTAGAACTTAAGTTAAAGGAAAATAATCATTTTTTTACATACACACATAGATACACACTTTATTTTACAAAACTGGATAATCCTGACTATTACACCATGAATATTTTTGTTTGTCATTAAATATTTTTTTCAAACACTAAAATTCAGATGGCTACATATTATTATGTCACAGCACAATTTGATAAACTAACCCTCTACAAGTTGTGATTATTTTAAGTTGTTGCTGATCTTTTAGTAACATAAAACACTTTGTACCTATCACTCAGTGGGACAGTTTGTACCCTTACATGGGGAAATTTAAGCCGAGCTTAATAAAAGCACTATTACAAAGTCAAGGGGAGGCTTTAGGAAAAGCAACCAATGAAGGGTACACTACCTGGTACCTTGAAATGTCAGGCAGCTGGTACTTGATGGAGAATCAGCACATGCCAGGAACTCGGGAGAACACAGGAAGAAGACTTCCAGACAGGAGCTGCAGCCCACGGTAGAGGATGGAGCCACAGTGAGCTGGCAGGGAGGGAGCTGCTGGAATGAACCATCCCGTCACTCCAAGTCCTCTATCTGTGCTCCCACTGGTACAACCCAACCAGAAGCCAGAGAGCAAGGAAGCCCATGGATGTAGTCAGACTACTGACATGGAGCAGAATAAAGGATGGAGAGTGAATCCAGAGCCGCAGGTGTGCCATGACCATGAGAAATATTGATCATTTTCACACAGAAGTCCACAAAAGATGCATATGTGGAACAAAAGGTAAGTATAGGATAAATAGTGTCAGCATTAAGAAACAGTATTGGTAAGCACAGGTAAGCGAGAGGAAGTGAGTTCTCTCCAGGACAGGCTTCAAGGACCCAGCTGCCTGATCTTCTGATGAATCAAGCTACCATTGAATCATAATGTAGGACTGAGCAGGTTGAATCCCTGCGGGTCCAGCAGGGAGGAGGTATTTGTTTGGCAGGGATTCTCATTTGTCTGAGTGGGTTGATGAGATGAAAGTCTGCTACAAGAATCTTCTCATAATAACAGTTCCCATAGTTCTAACCCTTACTACCTGTTTACAGCCTTAAACACTTTATCTCATTTAACACTCTTAGTAAGACCAGAATTGCTTTATGAAGAAATAGTGGAAATGTGGTGAATGAAGAATGAACAATCCCAGGAAAAGTCTGTCAAGAATTAAAGGAAGAAGGAAACCATCTAAGACTACTGCCTGGGTTATACTATCATTTAAAATAATAACAAGCATTAGTCACTTTTAGAGATTGCTGGGATATGAATTCACTATTCTAAAAATTGACAAAAGGCAAGAATTGAGAATTTATCTTGATTTTCCTCTGTGAACTATATTTCATCAACAAAATGGTTGATGAGTAAGTGGTTCTTTTTTTTTTTAATAAGTTGTTCTTGATAGAAGAATTCCAGATAACATGTGTAGAAGTAATAATAAAATTTAAAAGACCACTTTGCAACCCATAATTAAAGAGTGTATCTACACAACAATCACTGATGGGTGTTAAGTAGTTGAATTGATGGGAAATTTTTTAAATTTTATTTTATTTTTAATTGGAGGATGATTACAATATTGTGATGGTTTCTGCCATACATCAACATGAATCAACCATAGGTATACATATGTCCCCTCCCTTTTAAACCTCCCTGCCACCTCCCTCCCCATGCCACCCCTCTAGGTTGTCACAGAGCACCGGCTTTGAGTTCCCTGTGTCATTCAGCAAATTGATGGGAAATTTTTTAATGAATGGATCAGATGGACAGCTCTTAAGCCTGTTGATCATCTTAGCATCACACAAAAACTGGGGGAAATGGAGCATTGTATGCATCAATGTGAAGCATAGGCAAAACTGAACCTGAATCTAATCGAGTGTCTAGACCTAGCTACAGGTCTAGAGAAATTACAGAATCTAGAAGGATAGAAAAACAAGCTCAACTACACAAGAAGCAACTAGCCAAGTCTAGAATGGAGTAAAGTCTGCAGAAGAAATGACCATCTGTCTTCCACAAATGAATGGTTTGACAAAGTGGGAAGAGGGGATTCAAAAATATCTGAGAAAGCGACAGCTACTAATTTTTTCAGCTTACACACTTCTTTATCTATTACCTTCCCTATGAAAATTCTCTTTCCCAAGGTGACCTAACCCACCTTGAAGCAGGACTCCACACTTCATCTCAGCCTGCAACAACAACTACGTTCCACAAGTCAGAGTGAGCAATATAAACTTTACCCAAGATTTTATTGATGTGTTGGAGAGAGGCTTTCACAACCCGCTGATCCACATCCTACACATGCTGCCTCCCCAAAATCTTTCCACTTGGCTGCCCTCTGTTCAGTCTCGAATCCCAGAATGCCCAGGGTTATTATTCCAAGAAAGACTGTGCTTTCAGCAAACAAAAGAATGTTCAAGCACAACTACTCAACAGGAAAGTTATAAATTATGAGTAATTTTTCCTATCACACAAGCTAATGCCACCCATTCCTTAGACAACTACACAAACAATGTATTTTCCATTTTTCTCACTTTCCTAGACAAACACTTGGCATTTCTTCCAGTTTAGGTGTATCTGTCTTCATGTGTGGAACCAGAACCAAATGTAAAAATCATGGTCTGAGCTGAAAAAACATTGAAAGGGGTCCTAATCTCTGTATTACTAATATTACTGCAGTAGGACTTCTCTGGTGGTTCAGTGGTTAAGAATTTGCCAACCAATGCAGGGGATGTGGGTTCGATCCCTGGTCGGGGAAGATACCACATGCCTTGGAGCAACTAAGCCCTCACGCCACGACTACTGAGCCCACTTGCCCTAGAGGCCCTGCTCCGCAACAAAAAAGAAGCCACAGTGAGAAGCCTGCACACTGCAGCTAGAGAAGAGCCTCTGCAGCGACAAAGACCCCGCACGGCCACAAATTAATTAATTAATAAGTTTACTGATGTAGCCTAGGATCCCAAAATTCTCTATAGGCATCTCTTTTCACCAGCTGCTTTTGTTGAGATTCCTGGCAACAGGAATTCTGCTGCTGCATACTTCTGCTAAACCATGTCTTCCCCTGATTTTACACTTGTGGCTCTGCTTTCAGACTCAAGGGTTGAAATCTACAAGCTTTCCCTATTAAATATAATTTTAACAGACTAGTATATCAAGTTACCTTTTCTCCATCAATCAACATTCTTAATGAGTGCTACTGATGGCTTTATTTTCTAAGTGTTCCCAAGTAGGATAGTTGACTGTCCTTCAGTTTTTCCAAGGATCACATCACACTCCTATTCTATAATTTCCTATAACCTACCATTTTTCTCTCCTAAAATCACAGACTCTGTAAGGACGACAGGCAATACATTACTTGTGTGTCACTTATAAGGAGGGATGACATACACGGTAGATACTGTAGATCTGAGCGTGGAATATTATAAAAATTGTTCCAGCAGGAGGCTATAAAATGTCCTATTCTTTAGAAATGATATTATGATAATTTTCCAACAGATGGAAGCAAAATATCTTGAGGAAGAGGTATCTTTAGCTAAATCACACAAAAGCTCCCTATAGGCCAGAGGTGGCTCTGCTGAAAACTGTGTTAACCTGTGCTATAGACTGAATTTTCATGTTCCCCCCCAAAATTCTATGTTGAAACCTAACCTCCAATGTGAGCATATTTGGAGTCAAGGCCAATCGCTTCTCGGCCTTTTGGCTAAGATCAAGTGTGGAGTCAAGGCCTTCGGGAGGTGATCAGGTCATGAGAGTAGACCTTCACGAATGGGATTCTTACCCTTAAAAAGAGGCTCCCACAGTTCTTTGTCCCCTTCTGCCGTGTGAGTACACAATAGAGATAGCCATCTATGAGCTAGGAATAGGGTATTCACTAGACCCTGAATCTGCTGGCACCTTGACCTTGGATTCCCAGCCTCTAGAATGTGACAAATAATTTTTTTGCTGTTTATTAACTAACCAGTCTTCGGTATTTTGTTATAGAATCCCCAGTGGACTAAGACAATCTACCTGCCAATACTAATTTTCTACAATTTCTCATAAATTATTGACAACAGCTTCATATAGTCCTAACTCCTTAAATCTCTGGAATATAGCTCATTTGGGCCTGGTTCTCCCTATTTCCTTAGCAATACATGGTTGCGACTCCCTTTCACACACTCTTTGTTCCACCTTGCCGGTTTGAAAACCGTGTCCTTGAGAGAGAGGATGGAAGGACAGCTTGGAATCATTCTGCCTCCTTTGTCAATAGCCTCTGAGCCCAGCTTGTGACCCTATCATTCTTCTCCTTTACCCCCTCCTCCCCAGCTTCCTGTCGCCACTCTCCTCCCAAGTGTGGTCCAATATGGTCTGCCCGTTGTCCAGGGCTTCCTCTCTGACCCCATGTCACTGATCACTGCCGTTGATGTAGCTTCAGTTCTCACACCTGCCTCGACACTACTTATTCTCGTCAACTTACAAGTTCTTCTCCCCTTTTTTAATCAAAGATCTCTCTTACAGGGTCCACTTTCCTTTCCCTGTAACACCAAAGTATAAATCCTTTCTGAGTCAGTTTCCTGTTCTGAAAGACCCACCATTCAGTTTATCAGGACTGCACCCCAGTTGGCCTGTGACTTGTCCCTAGAAGCCCCTTCCTCGTGAGGCTATAAAAGCTTCCCCTGAGACAAAGCCGTTGCTACACCTGTACACAGCATGCTCTGACAAACCCATGATTCCTCTCTTTTCACTCGAAAATTCTCATTGATTTTTCTCCGCAGAGACAATAAAGCCTTTCTACCATAAGGTCAACAATGCCTTTCCTTTTATTTTTCAAAGTCACCTTCAACTTGTCACTTCCTTGAATAAATGTTTTCCTTCAAGCATTCTCTTTCTAGTTTTGCTTTTCACATTTCCTGAGTGTCCCTCTGTCAGGAAAGCCACTGTTTATTGTTAACTTCATTTGGCGCTGCTGGTCACTGTCACAGCACCTCCTCGAGTCAACAGAGTTGTCAAATTATTGAGGATGGAAGACCCCAATTGTAAGATTTTTATTCTAGCAAATTCACACCCATTCACTCATTCATGTGTGCATTTGCTCTATAGTTATGGACTGAGGATCTACTATATGGCCAGCACTGAGATGGATAAACTCACAATTTCCATTATTAGAAACCTGAAATCATATTTCAAATGTAACTGGAGCCCTGCAAGACTGCCTTTTGTGCATGCAGTTGTAATAAAACAGACCATAGTTTGATAATCAAAAGTAATTTGAAACAATTCACATTGCTATCCGGGGGCAGGTAGAAGACCACAGTCCTAATCTCTGGCCAGACATCCTTTTTTTTTTAATTAGAGCATAATTACTTTACAATGTTGTGTTAGTTTCTGCTAGATAACAACATGAGTCAGCTGTATGTGCTGTGTGGTGAGTCGATCAGTCTCTCTGACTCTTTGAGACCCCCATGGACTGCAGCCCACCAGGCTCCTCTGTCCATGGGAATTCTCTCTGAATCACCTGTAAGTATACATATATCCCCTCCTTCTTGAGCTTCCCTTCCTCCTCCCCATTTCCCACCCATCTAAGTCATCACAGGGTACCCAGTTGAGCTCCCTGTGTTATATAGCAGCTTCGCATGAGCCATCCATTCTACACCCAGCAGTGAATACACATCATTGCCACTCTCTCAGTTCATCCCCCCCACCCCCGCCCCAGCCAAACATCTTAACATTTCCTTTGCACATCTCTCTCCTGGGTACTTTGATCACTGTAACAAACTCACCTGTCATGGAATGGCCTCACCACCTCAGCTACAAGCACGTATAAATCCAGGATAAAATATACAACCCCCTCCCCACAAGGAGCTTTATTACATACCTAGAGGAGTTGGAAAGCAAGAAAGAAAAGCTAAAGACATGATGAAGGAGAGAGATGCACAGCTCGACTCAGAGGCAAAAACTAAAGCCAAGTGGTTCATAGAAGGATGAGAGCTGTACTTGGCTTTGAGTGGTCGGGAGGTTTAGGGACAAATAGCAAAGCCTCATATTCTTCCAAAAGAGAATACAGACTGGAGCCCCACATGACACGTGGGAGCTGTGAAAATCTACCTAGAGCATCCAATGAAGCTGGAAATGCCACACACTAACTTGGCAAAAGGGAAGGAGATGTCTGCACTGTGATACTGGTCTGTTTTGAATCCCATTTATCTTCTTCTGCCCCTTTATCTGGACCCACACACATGCCTAAAGCATCAGAGGGCACCCCCAAGGGCTCCAGTCACATTCAGCTTCCTTTTCTGGGAAACCCCCACCCTCCACCCACCAGGGCCAGACTCCGGGCCATGAATATTGCCGGTAGTGTTTGAAAGAAAAAATAAAAGAGCAGGTGGTTTCTGTCTCCTAATGGGACCTTGACCACTACACATTAGCAACGACATTACAAACAATGGTTCACTTAACGATTTTTCAACCTTATGATGATACCAAACAATTCACTTTCAATAGACACTTGACTTGGGAAGTTTGGATTTTAAACTTCTCCCGACCTAGAGTTATGTGGTATATCCTCTGTCTTGACGCTAGGTAGCAGCAGTGAGTATCAGTTCCCCATCGACCACACGATCACAAGGGTAAGCATGTGATACACTTAACAACTGTTCACTATTCATACAACCATTCTGTTTTTCACTTTCAGGGCACTATCAAGAAATTGTGTGAGATATTCAGCACTGTATTATAAAATAGGCTTCGTGTTAGGTGATTTTGCCCAACTGTGGGCTAGTGCAAGTGTTCTGAGCATGTTTAAGGTTGGCCAGGCTCAGCTATGATGTTCTGTAGGTTAGGGGTATTAAATGCATTTTTGACTTATGACATTTTCAACTTACGATGGGTTTGTTGGGATGTAACCCCATGGTAAGTCAAGGAAGATCCGCATGAGCCTTGAGCACCCCCTTTGAGTGAGCTCCTGTGGATGGTTTGAGGACGTGGCAAGGTGAATGAAAACCATGTCTTACATTCCAGGCAGGCTGGCTTTCTTCACAGACTGAAATCTACAGGTCTGGATGACCTCCACATTCTTGGGTAACCTTCACTTGTAACTGAAACATAAGGATTTGCTAAGTCAAGGATCAGGAATGATTTTTAACACAAGAGAAATCCATTCAGAGTAGCTCTCCAACTCCCCCCAAAACACACGAGTTCCTGTCAGGTGGCTTCTTGAATTGTGATTTTAGCTTTCCAGTCTAACCAACTGCTTCTGCTTGATTCACTTAGATAGGCTTGTCTACTCTGGAAGCTTCTTACTTAACAGGAGAAATGCCACGGAAGTTTCTTCTCTGAGAATACAATTGACTAGACAAATTTGGCCTTGCAAGTTTCTGGATAAACATTTACAAACAGACACAAAGCAACTGGCACCATTGAGTCTGCAGTGTCATAAGGGCTCAAGGAATTGTGGTTGGTGCCAGAGAAAGCAAGCACCTTGACTATTATCTCTTTTGTAATGAGCAGCTGCATGATGGAGACAGGTCTACAGCAGAGTTGGGGCTGTCTGTCATTTCAGCGCATCTTATCCCTGCAGTCACAGAACCACACAGCCAACTCCTCCAGGTGTCCCCGGCTGTGTCTTGTGTGAGTTCATTCACTGAGTCCTTTAGTCAGTTCTAACCTCCTGCCCATGGACTTCTCTCCTGCCTTCAGAGGAGTCTCCTGGAGCCTTGCAACTTTATAAAGTGGTTCCTCACTCCTGCTACAGCGGTGAACGCCTGTAGTGATGTCCACAGGCTCCTCTGTCCATGGAATTTTCCAGGCAAGAACACTGGAGTGGGTTGCCATGTCCATCTCCAGGAGATCTTCCAAACCCAGAAACTGAACCCCTGTCTCCTACGTCTCCTGCATTGCAGGTGGATTCGTTACCCACTGAGTCACCTGGGAAGCCCTTATTTCAGTATATGCTGCAGGAAAAGCCAAGACTTCATCAGAGTCCCAACTACCCCTGCCTGCCAGGAGAGCGTGCAGGAGTGCAGGAAAGGCAGCCCTGCTTGGAAACCTTTGTAATTACCATGGGAACCTACTGGATACCAAGAGGCTGGGAAGATGGCTTAATTAAGTGTGACCGATGACAGTTCTGGTTGGGAAATTGAGGACCCAGTAATCAGGTGCCATTCAGGCAACAGTCTGCTCCTTTTGTTCAGACACAGGGAGGGTATCTGCTTTTGACTAAAACAAACAGGAGAGCTGTAATTACACAATGTCAAACTGCAGCTGGGCATACTATTTTGGATTTTATGTTTTCCCGGAGAAGTTTTACAACCAAAAAGATGGCATGCCTCCCCTCTTGAATGGTGGCTGGATTTAGGGTACTTGAAACCCTGTAACACTCTGCAGTCCTGATGCCACTTCTCGTGGTAAAGAGAGGGTCAGCCAGCCAAAATCCAATGGTTGACACTGCCTGCAGCTGTAGAAGACTGGCATGTTCATTTCCTAGGGCTGCCATAACAAATATCGCAAGCTGAGTGGCTTACACAACAGAAATGTATTGTCTCAGAGTTCTGGAGGCTAGAAGTCCAAGATCTAGGTGATGGCTGGGTTGGTTCCTCTGAGGGCTATGAGAGAGAACCTTTTCCGTTCCTCTCACCCAGGTCCTGGTGGTTTGCTGGAGTGTCTGACCTTCCTTGGCTAATGGATGCATCAACCTCATCTCTGCCTTCTTCACAAGCTGTGTTCCCCACCCCACCCCCACCCCGTGTGTGTCCATCTCCGGGTTTAAATTTTCCCTTTCTATAAGGACACAGTCGTATCAGATTACAGCTTGCCCTAGTGACCTCATGGACTTCCCTATAGCTCAGATGGCAAAGAATCTGCCTGCAATGCAGGAGATCTGGGCTTGATCCCTGGGTCAGGAAGATCCCCTGGAGAAGGAAATGGCAATCCACTCCAGTATTCTTGCCTGGAGAATCCCATGGACAGAGGAGCCTGGCAGGCTACAGTCCATGGAGTCACAAAGAGTCGGATATGACTAAGTGATTAACACACACTAGTGACCTCATCTCAAACTGACCATCTGCAAAGACATTATTTCCAAATAAGGTCACATTCATAGAGACTGGGTATTAGGACAATATCTTTGGAGGGAGAAGATGTTATGTCAACCCATAACATCTTGGTTCCAATGAAATCTTACATGGATGCTCCCTGTGGGAATGAAAGACAAAAGTAGACTCAAGTCAAGCTTCTCTGATTGACATGAGGGTCCAGAGTCTCCACCAGTCCTCTCAACCCCCTTCCTGTGGGCCCTAAAATGTCTTCACAGGATTTGTGTATGCATTGAAACAGTACGGGCGCCTTGCAATTCCCACAATAAAGATGAACTATTTTCATATACAAAATAAGGCCCCCACAGACTACAGCTTAACTTTCTCTGGTCTTAGGGCAACTCGATTGAGAGAAAAGGAATCTGGATTTATTTTTCCTTTTTTTTTTTTTTAATGAGCATGTGTCAAAGATTTATTTAACTCATTAATAAGAGAACCAGTAAAGTGTTACAATCAGATCAAAGGAGCATTCAAAGAGTATACCTATCAAGGCAAGCTGGAATGCTGAAAGGAGTTTATAAATAAATGCAAAAACTAGTCAGTATCCACTGTGCAATAGCCAACAGCATCCCACTGGACAAAATTCATTTGCATTTCTATGGGCAAAAATCATTTGCATTACTATCAGTTTTCCACCAATGACAGAATCACAAAACAACTCAAAGGCAATGAAAGGGGCAGATAATCAAAAACAGTACATTAGAAAAGGCACCCAGTAGTCTTTTGGGCCCTTTTCAAAATCTTTCACAATTTTTCCTGGTAGAATATATGCCTCCCAGGTGTTAGGACCACCTGCTTACATGTCACCTGTCATCTAAGGCATTTACATCCCAGGGGTGGGGGAGGGGGACAAGGGTCTGCTGGTTGGGGAGGAGGTGTACCCCTTCAGTCCTCAGAACTATTAGAGGGGTCCCTTCTCTCCATCTCACTCACCGCTGCCCCCTGCCACTCCCACCCCAGGCCCCCGACAGCAGGGAAACAGGAATTTAGCGTTTACGAGACTTCCTTAGCTCTTCCTGGGAGTCCAGGCTTTCTGGAATCCAGCACCAAGCTTTCTCCTCCCATCCTTTCCCCCTGTTGCCTGGCCCCCTCCTCTGCCCCTGACCCCACCAACTTTCTGTCCACACACTTCAGGGGTCAACTCAGCCCTGGCCAGTCACCCCACTCGGGCCACTTCCTGCACTGGAAGTCCCCCAGTCTCAAGATCAACCTGGTCTGTCCTCTGTAGTGACTTCCAGCCACTTTGAGCCTTCAAGCCAAAAGTCTGAAACCAAGACCTACATTTTTCTAATTCACTTAGTGGCGATGTGACTGCAATGACATCTTTTTCCTAAACTTCAGTTTCCATTATCTTAAACCTCCGTGCTATTGTGCCTATAAACAAGTATAGCAATTGCTGTCGTCCTCCATCCAATTCCCCTCTGGGACCCAGGACTGGGACACTCATTCCCCCAGCTCATGACACAGTCGCTCCCTGGAAACTGCCCTCTGTTGAAGGGACCTGCTTCATCTGGGCTTACAGCCCCGCCTTGGGAGCAGCCAACATATGGTGACTGGTCCAGATCGGAGTACACACTTTCAGTCCTCTTGACTCCATTTGGAACATCTCTGAAGGGCCACCTCGGTCTCACCACTCCCCCAGAGATCAACTGGGGCCTCTGCTGCGACAAAATCACAGTTCAA
The DNA here is from genome assembly GCF_023699985.2 of Odocoileus virginianus. Taxonomy (NCBI): domain Eukaryota; kingdom Metazoa; phylum Chordata; class Mammalia; order Artiodactyla; family Cervidae; genus Odocoileus; species Odocoileus virginianus. The sequence goes on from NC_069704.1 coordinate 13,000,164, forward strand.
GTCCACCTGCCCAGTCCTGCCTCTGTCACGCCCAAAGCCATGGCCTCCCAAGGGCACCAACCAATAAATTTCTTACAACAAAACCTTAGAGTCGTAGAGTCTGTTCCCTTGGGAACACAACCCTACAGCAATGAAGTGATTCTGAGCATCTAGTAGGAGCCCAAATATACCACCAGCAAGTTATATATTGTTGTTGTTCAGTCGCCCAATCTTGTCCAACTCCTTATGACCCCATGGGCTGCAGCATGCCAGGCCTCCCTGTACTTCACCATCTCCTCGATTTGGCCCAAGTTCACATTCATTGCATCGGTGAAGTTATATGAATGACCTCAAATTTTAAAAGCTATAGGATCTTTATCAAGTCACTTTCTAACTGGTCTCAGTTAGAAAACCAAGAAATCCATAAATGGGAATATCAGCCCAAATAGTTACTCTGTTTGAGCACCTACGTTCTAACAGTTAGTTTCTAAATTCACAGTAGTAGTGCAATGGATGAGTGCTTGGGAGACAGACAGAAGCCCGCCACTGCCTGGGCTTCTCCAATATGCACTTCCACACTGATGCATTTATGAGGGAAAGGGTCAGCCCGCTTGGGTAAGTCAGCTAAGAAGAGGAGGGCAGGACTTCCCTGGTGGTCCAGTGGTAAAGGACCCATCTGCCACTGCAGGGGACACAGGTGGCATTCCCTGGCCTTGGAAGACTCCACATGCCTCAGGGTGAATAAGACCGTGCTCCACATTACTGAGCTGCAGAGTCCGTGCTCTGCAAAAAGAGACGCCACCGCTGAGAAGCCTGCTTACCACAGCTAGAGAGGAGCCCCCACTCGCCACAACTAGAGAAAGCCCTTGAGCAGCAAGGAAGACCCCGTGCAGCTAAAAATATAAGCAAATTAATTAATTAAATTTTTAAAAGACACGGAGTGGTGGGCAAGAGTGGCTTGTCTTCTGCCTGCTCCAGTGGACATTCCAAATGATGGGGGAGAGGGGAGGGAGACCGCCCTGCACAAGGTAAACTGGCTTGAGATTGCTTTTCCTCCGCCTCCTGCCAGCCTCCTGAAACTGATACCCCTGGGAAAGCTGACCTCGAACAGAGTTGCATTCTCCCGAAGGTTGGAGTCATCGTCGTCATGGCCAGACCCTCTGCAGCCCAGACAAGGACTGGGATCTTGTCAGTCAGCCACCCCGCAGCAGCCACGCTGGGGGCAGAGGCTCAGTCCCTGATCCATGCTCAGCAGCACTTAGGAGCAGAAGGACAAGGTGGAGCCCTCAGTACCTCGACCAGGGAAGAGGGTGGTCCTGAAAGTCATATTTTTTCTTTCCTGTTTGAGATCAAGAGGGATCTTAGGAACCATCAGCCCAAAACACTGATAGAACTGTATCCCACAACACACACACACACACTTCCCACTGCTAACTAACTGAGATCCTCACTACTTCATTCCCAAGGAAATGGACACACATAATTCAAGCTTGCATGGATCAGCTCATTAGGTGTGAGACTGTGGACCAAGAAAATGCTTCAAAGCTTGGTTCTTTTACCTGTGAAATGGGGGTGACTATCAGTGCAAGGACCACAAGCTGCTATAAGTAAACTCCAAAAATCTCATTGGCTTAACACAGTACAAGTTTATTTTTGCTCCCTTGAAGTCCAAAATGGGTGTTACTGAGCAGTGGCCATCCTCTGAGATGTGATTCAAAAGCCAGATTCCTTCCAGTTTATAACCCCAGCATCACTGTACGTGTCCTCACAAGACACAGGAAGAGAAAAGAACACGGAGAGTCAGAGATGTGGGGGGGAGAGTGCAGGCAGGCCTGGAAGTAACACAAATACTTTGGCTAGCAAGGCTTTGGCAAAAGCGTAGTCCTATCACCAGGCTTAACTGCCAAGGAGTTTGGGAAATAGAGTTTAGCTGTGTGTCCAGACAATCAATCCCTGACACAGGATGATAACCTCAGAGCATTGTTGCAGAATTAAATAAAATGAGTAGCGCTCAGGCATATAGTGCATGTTCAATAGACAACAACTGAGGCAGACGTTAACAGCATGAAAGCATCGCAGGAGGTCCCTGGGAAGTAGCTGGAAATACCATTTCGGACATGGGTCCTGCCTGGGAGGTTGACTTTGCCACGCTTGGGCCCAAAGGACAACCATGATGAGCTCACACGGATGAACTCAAGCGCAGGCTTCTGCGGACTCCCCTTGTGGGAGGAAAGGGGATGGGCTTTAGCTCTGAGTCAGGAGGAGGCACCAAATTGTGGGTATTTCAATTTACACCTGCCATGCTGTGATCGGCTTCCCTGGTAGCTCACTCAGATGGTAAAGAATCCGCCTGCAGTGCTGGAGACCTGGGTTCGATCCCTGGATTGGGAAGATTCCCTGGAGGAAGACATGGCAACCCACCCCAGTATTCTTGCCTGGAGAATCCCCATGGGCAGAGGAGCCTGGCAGGCTACAGTCCAGAGGGTCGCAAAGAGTCAGACACAGCTGAGTGACTAAGCACACAGCACATGCTCTGATCAGTTTCTCCCTAAAATACCAGAAGCCTCACATGAGCAACATAACAACTCTTGACTACATTTGTCATTTTGACTTGTGAGTATAGGGGGAAAAGAGGGAATGGGAAAGCAGAAAAGTAGGGGAGAAGGAAGATGAAGCATAACATAATTGGGAGAGAAAGCTAAGTACAAATTCTTTGGGGCTGTAAGTTATATGTGTTGCGAACTGTTGCCCCACCCCTAAGTAACTTTAGTTCTAGTAATCTAGAATTATTTTAAGATAAACACCTTACAGCAAACAGTTTTTTTAAGAGTTGAAAATGCAGGAAAAAAGAATAAAATGATTTTGTAACAAAATGCATTTGTCTTTCAGAAATACTGGTTCACTAGCTGAGGCAGATCTTCCAAATGTTGGCTTGTTTTAATCATACAATATCAAAACAATCCTGCTTTTTCCATAACTCAAAAAGATACATGCACCCCAATGTTCACTGCAGTACTGTTTACAATAACCAAGACAAGGAAGCAGCCTAGATGTCCGTTGACAGAGGAATGAATAAAGAAGATATGTTACATATACAAAAGAATATTACTCAGTCATAAAAAGAAATGAAATAATGCCATTTGCAGGAACATGGATGGACCTAGAGATTATCATACAAGTGAAGTAAGTCAGAAAGAGAAAGATAAATATAATATTATATCATTTATGTGTAGAATATAAAAAAATGATACAAATGAACTTATTTGCAAAATAGAAACAGATTCACAGACATAGAAAACAAACATATGGTTACCAAATGGGATTGGTGGGCAGGGTGGGGTGAAGGATAAATTAGGAGTTTGAGATCAACATATACACATTTCTATACATAAAATAAATAATCTACAAAAACTTGTGGTATAGCATAGTAATGTCTACTCAATATTCTATAATAACCTACATGGGAAAAGAATCTGAAAAAGAATAGATATATGTATACACATATCTGAATCATTTTTCTGTATACCTTAAACTAGCACAACATTGAAAATCAACCATACCCCAATAGAAAATGAAAAAATAAGTTTAATATTGTTTGCTAATATGACTATCAGTCTCATCAGCAAACATTTTAAGGGTTGAGAAGCTGTCAAACTCATGGTGGTGGAAATAAGTTTTCCAAAATTCTAATTTTTGCTTGAAAACTTGTACTTTTATCATGGGAAACAAATCCTGTCAGTTGTTTTCCTCGAAGAGACAGGCTTGTTTTGTTCATTTTCAAAAAAATATCTGCCGAATAACCTAACCTGAAAAACCACAGTTTGTCTGTCAGTCATCCTTACAGATAAAAACGCTGTTCCATGAAAAACAAGCAATTAATTGAGCTCTCAACTCAAATACACAAGTGCTTTTATTTAAGACAACCATCATATCAAATGCAGCAAAGGTATTTCATATACACTTCAGCACTTAGGATGTTTTTAAGAATGAACACAGAGGACAAGATTGAATCAAATCAATAATTTTTACCACTTCCTCAGGTCATTCTTGAGTGAAACCAGCAGGTTTATTTTTTCACTTCAAATGAGTGGCAGCCCCGGGTATAATGATGACTCCAAAAGACTTCCTACAAAAGACCCTGTGGTTCTGCACATCACTGGTTTTGCACCACTAGTACAAATGTCAACACCATTAAACAGGCAAATAACACCTTTGTGCAACTATGAAAATGGTTTTGACTCCAAATAACTCCTGAAGGGGTCATGGGGACTTTCATGGATCCTTGGACCATCTCTGAACAGCTGTTACAGATCAAGCTGAAGTCCTCTTCATGATTCACTAATACCAATTTCTTTAGCACACCCATCATCTCCCAGCCACTGAAGTAATCACAACTGGTGGTATAATGTCCTTAATATGTAAATTTATATAGGTCTATATCCATTGAAAATCTATTTTTTATTATTTTTGTTGCTGTTGTTCAGTTGCTCACTCACGTCCGACTCTTTGCAACCCCATCAACTGCAGCACACCAGGCTTCCCTGTCCTTCACCATCTCCTAGAGGTTGCTCAGACTTATGTTCATTGAGTTGGTAATGCCATCCAACCATCTCATCCTCTGTCGCCCCCTTCTCCTCCTGCCTTCAATCTTTCTCAGCATCAGGGTCTTTTCCAGTGAGTCGGCTCTTCACATCAGGTGGCCAAAGTATTGGAGCTTCAGCTTTAACATCAATACTTCCAATGAACATTCAGGGTTGATTTTCTTTAGGACTGACTGGTTTGATCTCCTTGCAGTCCAGGGAATTCTCAACAGTCTTTCCAACCCTACGGTTTGAAAGCATCACTTCTTCAGTGCTCAGCCTTCTTTATAGTCCAACTCTCACATCCATACTTGGCTACTGGAAAAACCATAGCTTTGAATATACAGACCTTTGTCAGCAAAGTAATGTCTCTGCTTTTCAATATTTTTATATGTAGATAAGTATCACACCATGCATATCATTCTGCAATGTTTTATTTTCACATAATCATGTATTTTTGAGCTTCGCCCAAGCTGATTCAAATGGGTCTCACCCATTCTTTGAATTATCTAGTATTCCATGAAATGTCTCACCCCATTTTGTTTCTCCGTTCCTCTATTCAAAGATGTTTTTTCTTTTTCTTTTGAAAATATTAGCCTTACTTTTGTTTATGTTTTTAAGCAGTGCCTTTGGAATTATATCATGAAATGCTTGATACATAGAAAGGACTGTAAAGAGCATGCATGTGCTATGAAGAATAACATGTGAATGGAGACCCAGCATAAGGGTTCACTCACACCCCTGAAAGAGCCTCAGAGTTGGCGGGAACTGGTGTGGACAGGCCAGGGTGAGCAGGTCTGGTTTCTCACTCATGAGGTTGGCAGGGCTTCAGGTATCCCATGAAGGCATGAAAAGACATCATTCTTGAAAGTTAAAGGAAAACGCTATTTTACTCACAGACAAGGCCCCTGTTTTCTGGGATTGAAAGATATACAAAGTTTCCTTGTTTCCCCTAAAGCAGGCTCAGGTAGGAAAGACAGGTCATTTTCCACTGTTCCCTCTCAGCACAAGAAAGCACAGTGATTTTTTTTTTTTAAATGCTTTTCACATTTCTGAGGTACCCCAGTTGTACCGTGACGAACAAGTGACTGCCTCCTTTGGCAGTTCTGAGAACCTTCTGCATTTTTATTTTAAAAAGTAGTGACTATGCAGTAGGGGAGTTTGAATTGCTTTTTTGGACAGTTTAAAAAAAAAAAAGAGGAGAGTATAGTTGATTTACGATGTTGTGTTAACTTCAGGTGTATAGCAAAGTGCTTTAGTGATACACATACATACATAAATTCTCTTTCAGATTCTTTTCCCATACAGGTTATTATAGATATTGATAGAGTCCCCGCTGCTATAGAGTAGGTCCTTGTTGGTTATCTATTTTATAAATACTCTGTATATGTTGGGCTTCCCAGGTGGTTCAGTGGTAAAGAATGCTTGCAATGCAGGAGACGCCAGTTTGATGACTGGGTGGGGAAGATCCCCGGAGGAGGAATTGGCAACCCACTCCAGTATTCTTATCTGGAGAATCCCATGAACAGAGGAGTCACAAAGAGTTGGACAGGACTGAACACACACACATACGTTAAACCTACCCTTCTAATCTATCCATTCCTCTATCAAATAAAAATATAAAATTAAATAAAATAAGCTACAAAAAAAAAAAGATTCAAAAGAAAATTTTTTTAAAAGAGGAGAAGTTTTGAGGTGGCGTTGAGGTTCAGAGGAACGAATGTGGACGTTTGGGGTGGATCAGAGATGAAGGTAACTGGTGGTTCTGGGATGGTGTAGCTGTGTGTGTGTGTGACATAGTGTGACACTGATTAGGTCAGGTGGATCCTCTGGACTTCAGCTTCTGCATTTGTCAAGGGATGCCTTCCTCATCCCCTGCCTGGGATTATCACACCAGACACTGTGGCCAGAGTGCACCGCAGGATAATTAGCACACGATAAACAACAACTGCAGAGGCTCACTTGTCAGCCATGAGAATTACACCAGAACCTTCTAAGGGATTCTTTCAATTATCACAGTTATGGATTTGACTCAAATCTATGAGTCTGAGAAAAGTTATAAATACAACTTAACTCTTCTTTCCTCCTGAGCTGCCATTCAAACTAAACTTTCTGCAATTGCCTTCTACCCCACCACTCCTTGAAAACTTTCTTCCGAAAGAAAACATGTCGTTCGTGGGGATCCCAATGGCACGTCTGTGCCCTTATTTTATCCAACTGCTCCAGAGCACTGATGCCAAGGATAGCTCACTGCTTCCTAGGACGCTGCCCTCCCTGTCTGCTGTGACTTCTCCCAGCTTTCCCAAGCTCCAGGGCAACAGCATCCCTCATGGACGCTTACCTGGCAGCATCCCTCTGGGCTTGGTCTTCAGCACTGATCTCATCTCACTTTTCACTTCTCTCCCTCAGTGATCTCATCTGCTCACATATCCAGGTAAGACCCATATTTCTATCTCCAGACCCAGCCTCCCCTTGAACTTCAGATTCTGCTTTCTCTTGCTATTGATCCCCTCCACATTGCAATCCCTCGAACATATTTAAAGTTGATGTGTTCAACATTCACCATCCCATACGCCTTCTTCCCAAACCTGTGCTTCCTTCCATTGGCCCCACACTGGTGAATTCCCTGTCATCACTTGCTCGGTCCTCTTATATTAATGAAACACTAATACAAGCCTAGAAGCACCTTAGTCACCAGTGTATAAATGCTGCCTCCTTTACAAAAAAAGAAAAAAACATATACCTCTGTTCTGGAACTGTCCAGTCTGTCCTCAGCTGCCTGGTCCAGGTCCCTCCTAAGTGACCCTCTGTCTCTAGCCTTGTGTCCTTGAAATCCAGGCTCCAACATGCGTTAAGTATGATCTTTCTAAAACCCACACACACACACCCATAGAGCTGACAAGCTAAGTGCCAACTTGATATGACCATACAACTTATCAGCCAAACAGAGACACTTCTGATTGTGAAAAGGTGTGCTATGAACAATTACACTAAAAACAGTAGAAAGCAAGGAACTAAAGAGCCTTTTGATGAGGGTGAAAGAGGAGAGTAAAAAAAGCTGGCTTAAAATTCAACATTCAAAAAACTAAGATCATGGCATCTCGTCCCATCACTTCATGGCAAATAGATGGAGCAAAAGTGGAAACAGTGACAGACTTTATTTTGGGGGGCTCCAAAATCACTGCAAATGGTGACTGCAACCACGAAATTAAAAGATGCTTACTCCTTGGAAGAAAAGCCATGACAAACCTAGACAGCATATTAAAAATCAGAGACATCACTTTGCTGACAAAGACTGTATAGTCAAAGCTATGGTTTTTTCAGTAGTCATATACAGATGTGAGAGTTGGACCATAAAGATAGCTGAACACAGAAGAATTGATGCTTTCAAACTATGGTGCTGCAGAAGACTCTTGGGAGGTCCCTTGGACAGCAAGGAGATCAAACCAGTCATTCCTAAAGGAAATCAATGCTGAATATTCATTGGAAGGACCGATGCTGAAGGTGAAGCCCCAATATTTTGGTCACCTGATGAGAAGAGCTGACTCATTTGAAAAGACCCTGATGCTGGGAAAGATTGAGGGCAGGAGGAGAAGGGGGCGACAGAGGGTGAAGTGGTTGGATGACATCACCAACTCAGCGCACATGAGTTTGAGCAAGCTCCAGGAGATAATGAAAGACAGGAAATCCTGGCATGCTTCAGTCCATGGGGTTACAAAGAGTCAGACACTATTTAGTGACTGAACGACAACAATGCCAGACACTGTGCTAAGTGCTTTACACACCAATATACTTTTCGGGTAGTTGCCATTATTATTTTTGCTTTTATCATCACTTATAGATGAGGACAGGCTTCCCTGGTAGCTCAGACGCTCAGATAAAGCACCTGCCTGCAATACAGGAGACCCGGGTTGGATCCCTGGGTCGGGAAGTTCCCCTGGAGAAGGAAATGGCAACCCACTCCAGTACTCTTGCCTGGAAAACTCCAAGGATGGAGGAGCCTGGTAGGCTACAGTCCACGGGGCCGCAGAATCAGACATGACTGAGCAATTTCACTGGTTCACTGGATAGATGAGGACATGGGGCTTACAGAGGTTAAATGACCAGCCCATGAGCACATAGCTAGAATCCCACAGCTAGTGTTAAGTAGGATTCGAATTCAGTGTCATCTGACCCTAGAGTTCATACTCTTATTTTAAATCATCATCCTTTCATTTTTAAAAATGGGTTAGGCCTGCGTTTTATTTCACAGCAAAGCTCTCACCATCTGACATAACCCTCACTTCCTCTCTGACTTCCCCTCCGTAGGGAGCCTTCCCTGCCCTGCCGCGGGCTGCTGCTCACTTAGCGCCCTTGCTCTGCGCTCCCCCGGCTTCCTTACACTTTATCAGCCGTGTGCGTGCACGTGTGGTCTCTCCACGTGAGCTGCAGCCCTGCTGGGCTCACTCCGCATTCTGTGGGTGCGTAAGTCAGAACCCCACGACTAGAGTTCGCTCAACTGTCTTCTTCAAATTACTGTAGTTGAATGTTTTGTTTATTTTCCTTCGAATGGTCCTGCTTCCTGATGAACTTGCTTAAAGCTGTAATTTTCCCCTCTAAATGCTACTTGGTGCCTCATGAATTTTATATGATGATCCCTTTAACCCAGGGATGTGGGGGACTGTTTCTGCTTTTGATTTGTTTTCGTTGTTTGCTGTTTTCCAGAAAAAGGAAAGTTTTTAAGCTCTTTTGTTGTTATTGATTTCTAACTTTATTGCATTATCATTACAAAACATAGCCTGTCTAAGATTGACTCTTCGGAATACACTGACATTTTCCCGTGGCCTACAACATAGCCAATTTTAATAAACACACAATGTATGATCAAAACATACCTACTATCAAAAAGGCAAGATATAACAAATGTTAGGATACAGAGAAAAGGAACCCTCATACACTGTTGGTGGGCATGTAAATTGGTGCAGTCACTATGGAAAACAGTGAAAAGGTGCCTCAAAAAATTAAAACAACTACTACATCATCCAGCTACTTCACTTCTAGATATTTATCTAAAGAATATGAAAACAGTAATTCAGAAAGATGCATAAGCCCTTATGCTCATTGCAGCTTTATTTACAATAGTCAAAGTATGAAAATAACCTAAGTGCCCATCGATGTACAAAGAAGTGTGCCACACACACACACACACACAAATACCATAGGATTTCACTCATATGTGGAATATAAAAAAGTTTTAAAATAAGTTAACAAACAAAAACAAACACAGATACAGAACAAAGAGTAGCGGTTGCCAGAGGAAGTAAAGTGGGGCTGGGGGAATAGGTCAATGGGGTCAACTGTATGGTGATGGGTAATTACAGTCTTGGTGGTGATTACCTTCCTGGGTATACAGAAGTCAAAATTTAATATACATGTGGAAAGAACGTACACATTCTATTTGTTGGCTGTAAGGGATATGTATTTTTTTTTCAGGCTTACAAGGTAATTCTTTTGAATTTTCGCTGATTTTAAATCTGCTCTGTCAGTTGATGTCCCAAGAAAGCTACATTAAGTTTTCTGACCCTTGCCAGGGTGAAGGATGAGAGAGAGGGATAGGTAGGGAGTTTGTGATGGATAGGTGCTCACTGCTATATTTAAAATGAAAAGCCAACAAGGACCTACTGCGTAGCAGAGGGAAATCTGCTCATTGCTACGTGGCAGCCTGAATGGCAGGGAGAGTAGATACATGTGTGTTAGATGTATGGCTGTGTGTACATGTATGACCTTTCACTGTTCGCCTGAAACTATTGCAACATTGTTCACTGGCTACATCCCAATACAAAAGAAAAGTCTAAAATAATTGCTTTCCAACCTTTATTTAAAAACTGTATTCCCAGCACTTAGTATGGATACTGGATGCAACACAGTTTATCACTAAATGATGAAGATGCCACATGACTTTGATACCCAGGATTTACTTTGTTAGAAACAAGTCCCTTAGAGCCCAGCTGACTTACCTTTAGCTGTGACCCAACATGCCCTTGGCCACTCCAATGCCTGCCCTCTAGAGGAGGGGGGTTACAGAGAGGCCAGAGATCTTGGAAAAAGTTCACACAAGAGAGAGGTGCTGGCGCTTTAACTGCATTAACTTTGGCAACTCTTTCATTTGTGAAAGTATTTCCTCTTGCCTTAGCTATTTGATTTTAACTTCATGCCAAGACCACCAGGGAAGCCAGGCAAGTTTTATTATCCCAGAACTACAGTTGAGAGCCTGCCTAGCTCACAATACGGGGTCACAGAGTTAATGACAGAAAACGATAGCTAATGATGAAGACACCCAGTTCAACGTTCTTTTCACCGCAGTAGGCAGAAACCCACTTTGATCACTTAAAAAAAATTAAAGGACATCTCATTTTGAAACATTTGAGAATTGGATTATCTCCCCTTCAATTAACTCACGATCACAAGAGTATGGTAAATCAACAAGGATTGACAAGTATATGGAAAATACTGTTGGTGGAAAGTACATGAAAAAAAACTGAATGTAAAGTGGTGCAGCTACTGTGGAAAACAGTCTGAAAGTCCCCCAAAAAGCAAAACATAGATTTAACATATAATCCATCAGTTCCACTCCCTGTTATTTACCCAGGAAGAATGAAAACTTACGTCTGCCCAAAAACGTACACCTAAATGTTCGCAGCTGCATTATTCAAAATTGATAAAAAGTAGGAACAACCCAAATGTCTATCCACTGGTAAATGAATAAATGAAATGTGGTGCATCCGTACTGTGGAATATTGTTCAGACATAAAAAGGAACTTTAAAAACATTATACTCTCTGAAAAAGTAAGCCAGACACAAAGGCCACATGTCCCATGATTCCATTTATAGGAAATGTGTGAAATAGACAAATTCATATGGACAGAAGGAAAATTAGTGGTTTTCAGGGGTTTGGGGAGGGGAAAATGAAGAAAGATTGTTAAAGGGCATGCACTTTTCTTTGGGGGTAAAAAAAATATTCTGCAATTAATAGTGACAATAGTTTACCATCTTACATTTATTATACTATAAACCAGTGAACTGTGTTCTTTAGAAGGATGAATTTTATGGCGTATGAGTCATATTTTAATTTATAAGAAGAGTATGGCAAATTGTGAATCATAAATCACTGTTCTAAACCCCAAAAGAAAAATCCCTCCCCCCAAAAAAAGAGAAAAGAAGGAAAAATTCCTAAGATGCAATATAGCACACAAGGGTGAATTTTGGGAAAAGAGCACGTTCAAATGCTACCCTTCCAATTATGGCTTCCAGAACTTGGGCATTTTATTTAATTTTTCTAAGCATCGATTTTCTTACCTGTAAAAATGGGGGCAGTCCTACCTGTTTTCTGGGATGGTTGTGAGAATTAAGTGAAATCATTTCTGTAAGACAGCTAGTACAATACTACACATTTAATAGGTATCAATAAATGGCAGATACTATCATTATTACTTTTATTATTACTATTATTATTATTTTCACATCTTTCAGATCTTTCCTAAGAAATTTGTAATGCTATTCTTATTTGACACTTCTGATAACAGATACGCAGTGTTTCCAGTTTCCATGGGCGTAATCTTGGCTAATTCTTCAAAAGACACGGCTTAAAGGAAAGCTCATTTTTAGTATACTGAGATATCCATTGTGCCTGTTCCATGAAATAAATAGTAATTAGCAAAACAGCTGTTGAGAAGCATGTCACTGAATTCATTCACTACGGTGTTACAATAGAAACAGCCGTAGAAATGTTTGCCCATTGCGCCCCCTTGTGAGAGTTCAGGAGAACTACCTTTACTCTAAAGACGAGGTCCTTTTTGGAGGTTGCTGCTGCCGCAGCCATTCAGAGTTGAAGAAGAAAATGGCAATCAATTCCAGTATTCCTGCTTGGAGAATCCCATGGACAGAGGAGCGTGGCAGGCTTCAATCCATGGGGTCGCAAACAGTCGGACACAACTGAGAGACTTTCACTTCACTCACTATTCAAAGAGTGGTCCTCAGATTAGCAGCTGGGACATCATGAAAAAGCTTGTTAGAAATGTAGATCTCAGATTCCACTTCCAGATAAGAATCTGCATTTTAACACTCTCCCAAAGAATAGCAAGGAGAAATAAGGAAGCCTTCCTCAGCAATCAATGCAAAGAAATAGAGGGAAACAACAGAATGGGAAAGACTAGAGATCTCTTCAAGAAAATTAGAGATACCAAGGGAACATTTCATGCAAAGATGGGCTCAATAAAGGACGGAAATGGTAGGGACCTAACAGAAGAAGAAGATATTAAGAAGAGGTGGCAAGAATACACAGAAGAACTGTACAAAAAAGATCTTCACGACCCAGATAATCACGATGGTGCGATCACTCACCTAGAGCCAGACATCCTGGAATGTGAAGGCAAGTGGGCCTTAGGAACCATCACTACGAACAAAGCTAGTAGAGGTGATGGAATTCCAGTTGAGCTATTTCAAATCCTGAAAGATGATGCTGTGAAAGTGCTGCACTCAATATGTCAGCAAATTTAGAAAACTCAGCAGTGGCCACAGGAGTGGAAAAGGTCAGTTTTCATTCCAATCCCAAAGAAAGGCAATGCCAAAGAAAGCTCAAACTACCCCACAATTGCACTCATCTCACACACTAGTAAAGTAATGCTCAAAATTCTCCAAGCCAGCCTTCAGCAATATGTGAACCATGAACTTCCAGATGTTCAAGCTGGTTTTAGAAAAGGCAGAGGAACCAGAGATCAAATTGCCAACATCCACTGGATCATTGAAAAAGCAAGAGAGTTCCAGAAAAACATCTATTTCTGCTTTATTGACTAAGCCAAAGCCTTTGACTGTGTGGATCACAATAAACTGCAAAATTCTGAAAGAGATGGGAATACCAGACCACCTGACCTGCCTCTTGAGAAACCTGTATGCAGATCAGGAAGCAACAGTTAGAACTGGATATGGAACAACAGACTGGTTCCAAATAGGGAAAGGAGTACATCAAAGCTGTATATTGTCACCCTGCTTATTTAACTTATGTGCAGAGAACATCATGAGAAACACTGGGCTAGAGGTAGCACAAGCTGGAATCAAGATTGCCGGGAGAAATATCAATAACCTCAGATATGCAGATGACACCACCCTTATAGCAGAAAGTGAAGAAGAAGTAAAGAACCTCTTGATAAAAGTTAAAGAGGAGAGTGAAAAACCTGGCTTAAAGCTCAACATTCAGAAAACTAAGATCATGGCATCCGGTCCCATCACTTCATGGCAAATAGATAGGGAAACAGTGGAAACAGTGGCTGACTTTATTTTTCTGGGCTCCAAAATCACTGCAGGTGGTGACTGCAGCCATGAAATTAAAAGACGCTTACCCCTTGGAAGGAAAGTTATCACCAACCTAGAGAGCATATTAAAAAGCAGAGACATTACTTTGCTAACAAAGGTCCGTCTAGTCAAGGCTATGGTTTTTCCAGTGGTCATGTATGGATGTGAGAGTTGGACTATAAAGAAAGCTGAGCACCAAAGAATTGATGCTTTTGAACTGTGGTGTTGGAGAAGACTCTTGCGAGTCCCTTGCGCTGCAAGGAGATCCAACCGGTCCACCCTAAGGAGATCAGTCCTGGGTGTTCATTGGAAGGACTGATGATGAAGTTGAAACTCCAATACTTTGGCCACCTGATGCGAAAAGCTGACTCATTTGAAACGACCCTGATGCTGGGAAAGAGTGAAGTCAGGAGGAGAAGGGGACGACAGAGCATGAAATGGTTGGATGGCATCACCGACTCGATGGACATGGGTTTGGGTGGACTCCAGGAGTTGGTGATGGACAGGGAGGCCTGGCGTGCTGCCATTCATGGGGTCACAAAGAGTCGGACATGACTGAGCAACTGAGCTGAACTGAACTGAACTGAGTGATTTGTACGCACACTGAATTTGAGAAATACTGGCATAAAGCATATAGTAAACACTGATTTTCTTTATTCAGGAAACATTCATTGTCTTATTATTGAACGTCATGTACTGTACCAGGAACTGAAATATTAAGATATATATAATTCTTTCCAAAAAGAAATTTGGGCTTAAAATCTTGTAATAATTGTGTACCTTAAAATAGTGGATTTTATTATAGTATGTGAATTCAACCTCCAAGAAGAGCCTTGTAAGTCAAGAATCATAGAAAGCTGCTCTAAAATCCAACAAAAAAATTCCAGGAAAGCAGCGCAGGACACAAAAGTGTGGACTTAGGAGCAAATGGACCATCTTCAACTTCTACCCTTTCAATGAACACTGTGCATAGCACAGTCATGTTACAGAGTCCAGTGGTACAGAGAAGAGGGCGAACTCTGATGGAGGAACAGAAGGAAGCTTCAAGGAGGAAATGGTATTTGAAATGGATCTTAATACCTATGAATCCAGCAAGTGGAGACTGTTGGGCAGAGAGTATTCCTTTCTGAAGGAACGCCAAGACCAAAGGCACACACATTCAAAGGCATGTGGTAGATTAGAAGGATGTCAAGTCCTTTGGTATGTCTTAAGTGATCAGCATATTGGCACAAAGGCAGTTACCTCAGGGAGATGGGTTATGAGAAATTCTCACTTTCTAAGGTATACATTTCTACATATTTAAAAAATTTTTAAATGAGACAAAAACAAAAAATATCTAAGATTAGTTGTCTAAACTTCCACCAAAATAAACAAAAATTAGGGCAGAAATAAATGAAATAGAATATAGTCAAACTAAAAGATTTACACCAAAAGCTCATTCCCTGAAAAATAGCAACAAATTTGACAAACCCTTAGCCAGACTGATCAAGTTAAAAAGAAAAAAAAAAAAACAATTACCACTAGCAGAAATGAAGAAAGTGGCATCCCTACTCAGTTTAAAGTCATTAAAGGGACAGTAAGACTACGAAAAGATTTTTCCCAATAAAATCAGCAACTTAGATGAAACAGGTAAGTCTCTTGAAAGATACAAAGAAGCAAAAGTGATTTAAGAAGAAATCTGAGCAACCCAGTCTCTGTTAAAGAAAATTAATTTGTAATTTAAAAACTTCTGACAAAGAAACCTTCAGACCCAGATATCTTTACTGATAAATTCTACCAAGCATTTAGGGAAGAAATGACACCAATTCTACACAAACTCTTTCAGAGAACAGAGGAAGAGAGAACGTTCTTCAATTCCTTTTATGAGACCAATATTACTGTGATACTTAAACCAGGCAAACACACTCCAAAGAAATAAAAAACTGAGCCCAACAGCCTTCATAGTATGAATGTGAAAATCCGTAACAGAATTTTAACAAACCAAATCAGGCAATGTAAAAAAAAAAAAAAAAAAGTTAATATCTCTTAGACCAAGTGTTTGAATATTTAACATTTTAAATTCAATATTTTGCCATATTAATAGGTCAAGGGAGAAAGTCCATATGATTTGCTCAATAGATGCAAAAAGAGTATTGGACAAAACTCAACACCAATTTCTTATAAAGTTAAGCGCCTCTGGACCACAGATTCAGTAGTTCCACTTCTGGTTGCTATCCAAGAGAAATTAAAACACATGGTTTTGCAAAGACCAGTATGTAGATATTACAGCAACTTTATTCATAGTAATAAAAAGTAGAAACCATGCAACTATCCATTAATAGGAAAATAGATAAACAAATTGAAGTATATCCATATAATTGAAAACTACTCAGCAGCAATAAAAATGACCTGTAACAGCATGGATGGACTTGGACAGTATTCTGCTAAGTGAAACATCAGAGAAAGACAAATAGTGTATCACTTATATGTGGAATCTAAAAGATATAACAAACTACTGAACATAACAAAAAAGAAACAGCCTCACAGATATAGAGAACTAGTGGCTACCAGTGGAAAGGGGTAAGGGGGGTGGGGCAAGACATAGGTAGGAGATGAAGAGGTATAAAATACTGTGTATAAAAGAAATAAGCTAAAAGGACATACTGTGCAATACAGGGAACATAGCCAATATTTTATAATAACTAAAAATGGAGTATGACATTTAAAAATTAGGAATCACTATTGTACACTTGTAACTTACATGATTTTGTACATCTGCTATACGTCAATTAAAAAATTGACCTATGATACATGCAATTGCATGGATGTATCTCAACACTCTTATGCTGAGTGAAAGAGGCATGACATAAAAGATTTCAAAACTATAAAAAAGACAAACCTATCGACAGAAAGCAGATCACTGGTTATCTTGGACCAGGGATGGAAAACTGACTGAGAAAGGGAACAGGGAACATTTTAGGATGATGTAAATGTTTTTTATATAGATCAAGATAAAGACTATACAGGTATATGAATATGTCACCAAATAGATAGGTAAAAGAGATGCATTTTAATAGGTAAATTAAACCTTAATAAAATTGAGTTTTTAAAACAAATGCACATCTCTGGGGGTTTTACTGGGAAGAAGAAACTGTCATGGGGGATCTTACAGTTGCTGGGTATGAGTTTGAGCTGGAATGTTCTGGCATCATGCATGAGGTCAGAGAATCCCATCTGCTGGGGTTCTGGTGACAGTTTGAACCCCAACAGTCATACTGGTGCCGTTGGCCCAGACAGTGCTGCTGCTATTGCTGGTTCAGTGAAAATGTGAAAGTCTCAAAGGACCGGGGGCTTTGATTTGCACTTCTGTACTCGGGTCATTCACGTGGTTCCCAGAGAAGCAAGATCTGCCTGGTGACATGGAAAAAGGGATGAAATCTCCAGCCGCTTTTCCAGGAAAGCTCCCCTCCATCAGCCCTAGTGCTGATGCTGTCCCTGTGGTGAAGAGGGATGAGAGGGGAAGCATCCAGAGGTAAGAAGAATATAGTTCTGAGAGCTGAGAGTCCAGCCTGGTGGCCCAAAGCTAGCTGGACAGGACCACATGTTTCCTAGGGAGGAAGAAAGAATGAGAGCCTGGAGTTCGTGACTAGGAGAAAGGGCAGAAAGGCATGAGAAAGGATAGCATCTTTAATGTCCTCCCCAGGGGATCCAAATGCCCTGAAGAAGACAGACTCTATGTGTCTCAACCCCTGCCTTCTCAGAGTTTCCCTCCCAGAGCTGCCTGTGCCCTCTGCCAGCCCCAGACACACAACTCTTGCCTGGATCACTCTGTTCAGACGCAGAACTTCTGTCTCACCTAGCTGGGATCTTTCCTACACTTTCCCATTTCCAATGTTTGATGGCCACCTGTAGCCACTAGGGTTAGAACCAGTTTCTCCCACCCCCACCCCCAGCCCCGTTTTACTGAGAAGAAAAATGAAGCCCTGGGAGGTGATATCTCCCAGTGATGAAATGGAAAACTTTAGATCCAGTCAGATCCAAGTTCAAGTTTCACTCTCCCACTTACTAGCTCTACCCAAGTGGACACATCTCTTAAGGTCTTTGAGCCTTCTTTGCCTTAACTGCAAAAGAGGTACAATGACCCCTACACTCTGGGGTTGTCCCAAGGATGACACAAGACTGTGCAGACAGCACCTGCAGGGCATCTACCGCATAGTCAGTCACCAAAAACGGTCCTTAGGATCATACAGGGCTGTATCTTGCTGAAAAGGTGGCTGCTCTGGACATCTCTCTGCCTTCTCTGGCCTTTGCTTCTGAATAAGTGGACTTCAGTGTTCATTCTGGTCTCTTATGGCCCATTAGCAGCATCTTTTCTCTTTCCTGCTGAGATCTAAGCAGAGGACTCTGAGTACTCGATAGTAATCTTCTGACCCAACCAGTATCTTTTCTAGCTGTGTAAGCGACAGTGGTGATGCTGGGGATGGCAGTAACAACAACAGCCCAGGAATAATACCTTTCTCGCCTACATAGGCAGGATTTGCCCCCTTTTAGAAGGAGCAAAGGGCAGGATCTACAACAGGGCAGTGGACGCCCACAGTTATGGCCACCTAAACCCATTCATAGAAGCCACAGGACAGTCAGTGACTGCCACCATCTCCCAGTGCTGAGCGTTCTTCCCATCCCGGCATAGCAAGCAGGACAAACTGGGGGCCGGGGTTTATTTTCACAGGTCTCACCATGCCTGCAGGCATGTGCAAGAAGCTTTCAAACTCCAGATCCGAGATGTCCCTGATCCAGGGCTCACACTCTGCACACACGGATCAGTAACTCACCGCTGACAACCCCTTCCAACGCCTCCCCACTCCTTCCTCCAGGGGGCGCTCATGAGCCACAGCTACTCAACCCTGGTCATTTTTTACTTCATTGGTGTAAGCTTTTCCTTATCATGACACTTCTCTGATAGCTCAGTTGGTAAAGAAGCCGACCGCAATGAAGGTAGATCTGGATTCGATCCCTGGGTTGGGAAGATCCCCTGGTGAAGGAAAAGGCTACCCACTCCAGTATTCTGGCCTGGAGAAATCCATGGACTATACGGTCCATGGAGTTGCAAAGAGTTGGACACGACTGAGCGACTTTCACTTTCCATTTGCATCATCATGATGCCATTAGTATCAAGAAGCACTTCAAAACTCAGGCTACCAGAGAGACACTCAGATCATCAGTCGATGGTCAAGATCCCCAAGGTCACCTTTCACTAGGGTCCTTGGCTCACTTCACTTCTGCAATCACAACGAAACCAAAACTTCACCTTTCTACCCAAGTACTTGCCATGTACTTATCACTAAAGCCTAAGTAAGATCTGTATTCTGATATGATACGACTCTTCACATAATGTCAATAACGGCTAACACTTCTGAGCACTTCCATTGTCCCAGGAACTGTGCTAAGTGCTTGAAATGCATGATTGCATTGATCCCCTCAACACTGTAGGAGGTAGTAACCACTATCATCCCCATTGCACAGATAGGAAAGTGAGGCTCTTAGACTTTTAGTCTAATAGCAGAGGGATTGAACCCAAGTCTGTTGTTCTAATTATTGTTCCCACCACCACCTTGCATCATTGATTATAAATCAGAGAGGAACATTTTCTCATAGCCCCTATGAGGTGGGCACAATATTTTGACGTTTAAAACACACACTGTCCTTTCATGGGGCTTCCCTGGTGGCTCGGTGGTAAAAATCCAGCTGCCAGTGCAGGAGACAAGAGTTCAATCCCTGAAGAAGGAAATGGCAACCCACTCCAGTATTATTGTCTGGGAAATCCCCTGGACAGAGAGAGGAGCCTGCCAGGCTACATACAGTCCATGGGGTTTTAGCAACTAAACTAGGTGACTAAAACAACATGACTTAGTGACGTGACTTAGCAACTAAAACCAACGTAACAACTGTCCTTTAATACACAGACAATGTGTTCCTACCCTTCAGGCCCCAGAGGGTCTCAAGAAGCAGCTTCACCTGGTAGTAAGTTGCTGCCAACGGAGAAGGCAATGGCACCCCACTCCAGTACTCTTGCCTGGAAAATCCCATGGACAGAGGAGCCTGGTGGGCTGCAGTCCATGGGGTTGCTAAGAGTCAGACACGACTGAGCGACTTCACTTTCACTTTTCACTTTCATGCATTGGAGAAGAAAATGGCAACCCACTCCAGTGTTCTTGCCTGGAGAATCCCAGGGACGGGGGAGCCTGGTGGGCTGCCGTCTATGGGGTCGCAGAGTTGAACACAACTGAAGTGATTTAGCAGCAGAAGCAGCAGTAAGTTGCTGCCATAGAGAAGAGGAGACTAGTCATTCAGTTGGAACATTTTGCCATTTTCCATCCATCTTTGGTGTCCTGATGTGTGACGGCAGTGATACTGTGTGCCAGGCGCTGTGATGGGCTGGGGTTTTGGCCCGAATGGCATCACCTGGATCCAGTGCCCTATGGGGTCCTGCCAAGGATCTAGCAAGGCAGGCAGGGGCTCTCAGAGCCTCTAGCCTCAGCTCTCTGACTGTGCTCTGATGCCCTTGTCCCCCACTCCTTGCCCCCATGTAAACCTTGGGGACCTCCGGGGGTGCTGGTATGAGCATGTGGAGGAAAAAAATCTTAAGTTCTTTCCTGAGAAGAGGCTGTGCCCATTGTGCAAGCTCCCAGCACCCTTCCATGGGGCTGGATTTGGCGGGAGCGGGAAGTACATAGTGGAGGAGCAGGATTTTATGACAGCAAGACAAATGATGTGCTCCCTTATTCAGAACCAAATATCCTACTGATTGGTGGAGGATTGAGATGTAAGTGCTGAGTAAGTCCGGGGAAACAGAGCCGGGTGGGAGGAGCCAAAACAGTAGAAAAGTTTTCGAGAACAGAGAGCCTTAAGCCAAGGGGCAGGATTTGGATAAGAAGGACATGCCTGGCAGAGAGCAGAGGAAAGACTACTGAACAAGGACCAGAGGGGAGAGGCTGGAGATATGAGATGTAGCTGAGGACCCCACGGGAGCCTGAGCAGGAGAGCAGAGTGGGCGTGGGGGTGGGGGGAGTCAGAGGGGTGGTCCTGAACAGCACTGCACCAGGAGCAAAGTGGCTTCCCCGAAAGACCAAACTCACAACGTGTGCTGGACAGAGAGGCGATGGAGAGGCTTGGGAGCGGGAGTCCAGGAAGGAGGTCCAAATCTGTCACTCATCTCCAACATGTGGGTTTCCCCCCTACATCAAGCAACTCTCTAGCAGCAGTCAGAAGTCAGCTCAACTCTGACACTATTGACCCAGAGATGGCATCACATCCCGCAGATGTGATGAATCCTTAGGTTCAGTCTCACAAGGCTAAATCTCTCCCCATCCCCCCAACACTTCCTCACTTGCAGACACTCAGCCCAAGTCCAGATTGTCACCTGTGCTCTTGATTGACCGGCTATAGATGAGAACTTCTCACAACCCCGCCTTGGGTTTGATTCATTTGCCAGAGTGGCTCACAGAGTTCAGAGGAACACTTTACTTACTTGACAACTGGTTTATTAATAAAAGGCGATACCTCAAGAATAAGCAGGTGGAAGAGATGCCTAGCACAAGGAGGGGGAAGGGCTTAGAGCTCCATGCCCTCTGGAATGCACCACCAGGAGAATCTCCAACCCAGAAGCCTTCTGAACCCCATCCTTTGGGGGGTTTCCGGAGGCTTCATTACACAGGCATGGTTGATTACATCATTGGCCATTGGCAAGGGAGGCTGGAGTAGGGGGGTGAGGTGACTGAAAGTTCCAGCCCACTAATCACACAGGCTTGGCCACCAGTTCCCCACCCACAGAAGCTTTCCAAAAGTCACCTCATTAACATAACAAGAGACACCTTTATTGTTCTCATCAGGTAGGAAATTCCAAGGGTTTGGGGAGCTCTGTGGCCCTGACGGCTGGGATGAGGAAGAAGACCAAGTATGTAATACTTATTATAAATCACAACATTACAGGAGGCAAGTGACATCATCTTGTCACGCAGTCACCAGGTCCTAAACAGGATCCGACACAGCTTCCTCTCCTTGGGGACACACTACAGGTCACCTGCAGGCAAGGGGGTGGGGTTGACTTGTGGAATTTAAGAAAACACTTAGCTGTGAAATCCTATCCTCACCCTGAGACTTGCCTTGATAAGCCAGGCTGGAGGCTTGCTTCTGGGTTCACAGCAAGAGACGGAACCTGAGCCTGGACCTTGCCATCTCCCTGGCTTTAGGCCCTACCCTCTTCCTAGACTAGAACCATCACTGACGCCTCAGGGTGTCTTTGGTGTGTGTGTGCTAAGTCGCGTTAGTCGTGTCTGACTCCTTGCGGCCCTGTGGACTGTAGCCCACCAGGCTCCTCTGTCCATGGGATTCTCCAGGCAAGAATACTGGAGTGGGTTGCCATGCCCTCCTTCAGGGGATCTTCCTAACCCGGGGATCTAACCCACATCTCTAACATCTCCTGCATTGGCAGGCCAGGTTCTTTACCACTAGCACAACCTAGGAAGCCCAAGGGTGCCTTCAGACCAAAGACAAATCGCCAGGACTGACTTTTCCTTCCAGTCCTGTGGATGACACCATAAGCTTGGGAGGAAGTGACCTTCCCCCCAGCCTCTGGTGTTCTCTCTCCTTTCTCTCAACAAGATTCTCTGGACATAGATTCCAACCCCACTCCACTTCTGCTGCCCCTGGGGTCTCCTTAGAATCTGTCCAAGCCTTGAGCAGCTCAGGACTCGGCCCTGGAGACAACTCTCAGAAACAAAGCCCCCCAGAGGGGAGCATCCTGTTTGTTTCCTCCCGGGAAAGCCCCCTGGGACACACTTCACCACCCAGGAACCCTCAGGCATCAGAGATACAGAAGCCCATTAACTGAGCTCTTTCCAAGCCCCTTTCTCAGAAAACATCACCTCCCTTCCTGCCTCCAGCACCAAGGACTTCCTACATTACCTGTAAGTTCCCAGCAGCTCCACCTTGACCGACAGGTGTGGATTCTCAGCACTGTGACAATTATTTATAATGTGTTTGGTTAGTCTTTCCCTCTGTGAATAGGCAACAGCCCCAAGCAAGGCTGAGAGGTTGGCACCATGATCCCTATCTTAGATAAAAGCAAACAGAAGTACAGATAGGTTAAGTGGATCCTCCAAGTTCACAGGGCTTGGAAGGGAGGGTAACAAGATTCTTTGACTCAAGAGCCCAAACTCCTGACTCTGATGCTCTGGTGCTGGACTGTCCAATAGGATAACCACTAGCCACTATGGGAGCCACTTATGTTAAACTTTTAATGAATGAAAATCAAGTAAAATTTAAAATCCACAAAAAGAGAGATGTAGAAAGCAGACCTAGGGTTACCCGGGGGTGAGGGTGGGGTGGGATAAATTGGAAAATTGGAACTGACATATGCAAACTACTGTATATAAAATAGATAACTAATAAGGATATTGCGTGGCCCAGGGAACTCAATCCTCTGTAAGGATTCCTTTCTGATGGGAAAGGAATCTGAACTATATATAAGCTTGCATATATAACTGATTCACTTTACTGGACACCTGAAACTCACACAATATTATAAACCAACTAGACTCCAATAAAAATCCACTTTCTTGCTCATAGAGTTGTCACACACTCCCAAGTGCTCACCAGCCACCTGCCTGGTGGTTACCACATCAGAGAGTGTTAAGTTCTTCCACCCCCATGGCAAGTTCTGCCAGACAACCTGATGCTTCTCACTTACACATTTGGGCAAGAAGTTGGGCTTTTGTGGTGTCACTGGCAGGTAAAGAATCTGCCTGTAATGCAGAAGGCACAAAAGGCATGGGTTCGATCCCTGGGTCAGGAAGAAGGAAATGGCAACCCACTCCAGGATCCTTGCCTGGAAAACCCACGGACAGAGGAACCTAGCGGGCTACAGTCCATGGGGGTGGCAAAGAGTCAGACAGGACTGAGTGACTGATCACACGCGCACACAGGGGACAAAGTCACTACCACCCACCACCCCCATAGCTATCCCATCGCTTCGCTAAAATAGCCCCAAATGCCTCGTTAGGGCGGCACGACCCTGACTTTTTCTCTTCTTGCTGCCAGCTTGGCCCAGCCTCCAGGAGAGTGGCAGGAACCCTCAGCACCCAGACACGAAGAAAGAAGGTGATTTGAGGGCTGAGACTGCGTGACCAGCCCTCCCACACGTGCAGTGGCAGACCCCCAGGAGAACGGCCGTGAGTGAGCCCCCAGCTGTGGCCAGATCAAGGCGCAGACGCCCTCAGCCTCACTCTGGACGCAGCTGACCTTTTCTCGGGAATCTATGTGTCCTCCCGGCCCCCAAGCTGTGTTATGGCCAACTGTCTCCAGCCTCTACTAGCTTCTGGAGGTTTCAAGGCCAAAGAAATCCGCCCACCCCCCGCCCTTTTTTTTCATAAAGCCCTGGATTTCTCTTGGCTTCTCTACACTCAGAGCTTGCATCTGGAAAAGAAAACCAGCTTCCACGTGGTTTCTTTTTAGAAAGAAACTTGACTGAAGGAATGAGTCCAGCAGGCTGCCTGTTGGCCCCAAGCGGCAGCTGGGCTAGGTTTCCTCTACTGTTCGAATCCCCCACCCCAAGGACACCCTGGTCCTTCTCCTCATCTATTTCCTACTCACAGCATCCAGGATGGAGATGGGGGTCCAGCTTCCCCGATCTCTGCCTCAGCAATCTCAGGTCCATTCCGCATCCTGTTCATTTCTGGCCCAAACACAGACTCCTAACACCAAATTCTCTTTCTAGCTATAGGGCCAGCCTAATTTGCTCTTTTTGGCACCCATCTCCACCCTCTGACTCCAGGGGAGTGAGGAGAGGAGAGAGGCTCTGCATCCTGATGGCATGCCAGTTGATAAAGTGGAAGTCAGGACGCCGAAGTTCTTCCTAAGCCAGGACGGAGTGTGTATCCCAGGCCCTGGGCTGCAGGCACCAGCCGGCAGAGGCATATCCCCATCAGCATCTTCTCTGTCTTTTTCTCTAGGCTTGCACCTCCCCATCAGACTCAGGCAGGAGGTTTACAAGGGACACATTCTCCCTACAGTAAGCCCCTGAGGAAGGATCTCCCTGTGTGTGTGACTGTAGCCCCTTCCTCACCAATGAGGAGACGGGTACTTGCTTTGGCATTTGGACCTGCAAGTAGTAGGCATCAAGGACCCTCTTCCTACTGGACAGCACACAGAAAGCAAACAAATCTTACAGCAAGAACAGCAGGATGAGGACAGGTATCGTGCTGAAAGGTTGACTGGAAGAAAAAGTATTTGCATGACGTTTGGTGAAGAGCCAGCCTCAGTCTACATTCATAGCTATGTTATGACTAGGAAAATAGCTCATAGAGACTAAGACAATTTTCAAAGAAAACTTTGGAAAAACGGGCAGAAAGTATGAAAAGGCAGTTCTCAAGCAGAGACACAGATGCACATGCAAGGGAACTGAAATGTCTTAAATGGAATATGTTCAATTTCGATTTCACTAGCCTTAGATGCATTGCTCCTGTTCAGTCTCTTAACCTAAATGCTTTTTAAAGAGATCACTTAAATGTAGGCATTTAAAATTTTAAAAAAAAGACTGTGAGAAGACAGTTTTCACCCATTAGACTGGCAAAAATGAAAAAGAATGATCATACTCAGTGTGGGCAGGGTGCTCTGTCAAAACCTGTGAAGAGTCTGGAATGTTTTTCCACATGTACAGTTTTTGTATTTCATATACATGGGTACTGCTGAAGTATGGACCCTTGGGTCTGGGAAAAGAGTTCTTTATTGATGCAACTAGTTCAATAGAGTCAGGTGCAGTGTTAGTCCCTGACACCTAGACCCACGGGTAATGCTGGTAAAAATTCTCTTATGAGTGGCAGATTTCATTCCATACACAAAGGATAGCAATAAAAAAAGATTTCCTCGATTTGTATACAGGGGCAAGGCAGCCATCTCTCTCCTCTCCGGATTGGAAAGAGAAAAATCTTTGCCCCTTGGAGAAGGAATGGGAAGAATCTGGATTCTCACGCTAACATTTTGGAATATAAAAACATCTCTCCAAAGGCCAGCTAAGCCCAGTAGCTGCCTCAGGCTTTTACAACCAAGAAATGGTTCCAAGGTTCCAGTTCTCATCCCTTTTGAAATTTAAACACTAAAGAGAGAGTGGTCCAGTATTCCTGACACTTAGAAAGCTGAACCTAGGGATCTTAGTCCAGGTCATAATCATTTGTCCCACTTGGGGAGATAAGAGAAATTTTGTTATCCTTTTGGATTAGAGGCATTAACGAATGGCTGCAGACCTGACGTGCTGCAGTCCATGGGGTCGCAGAGTCGGACACGACGCTGAACGAAGAGCTGACTCAGTGGAAAAGACCCTGATGCTGGAGAAGATTGAAGGCAGGAGGAGAAGGGGACGACAGAGGATGAGATGGTTGGATGGCCTCACCGATTCGATGGACATGGGTTTGGGTGGACTCTGGGAGCTGGTGATGGACAGGGAGGCCTGGCATGCCGCAGTTCATGGGGTCACAAAGAGTCGGACACAACTGAACGACTGAACTGAACTGAACTACAGACCTAATTCTCAGAGTGTATGGAAAGTAAAATGTGCCAATCAAAAGTGAAGGCAAACATTGTCTGTCTTCATACCAGGTACATTTCTCTGTCTCAGGAAAAATGCTAGGGCATTTTATAGGAGCACTGAGAAATACACAGAAGGTTTTTTTCCCCGCTATATGACTGCAGAGAGAAAAGGACATTCATTTAGCCTTTGCTGATAGACACATGTATTACTACAGCTCTTTGGGGATGAAATCTAGCCAATCTGTTCTGACCCTACATCTTAATACTCCAGGAATCCCACTTTATAAAATGCAACAAATGAAATGCAACCTCAAAAGAATATACCTGTAAGAATGCAAATTACAGGATTGCTAGAAATGGCAACAAACGGAAAACAATCAAAATGCCTGCCCAGAAGAAATGTACAAAAGCTGAAACAGTTATACCATGAAGTATGTTGTGGCAGTTTTTTCATATTTATTCTATACCTTCACTTACATGAAGATACATGAAGTATAAGTAGCTTAAGTAAATATTTACATACGTGGGAAAGGCAGAACGGAAGAGATATATAATACACCCATTTTGTAAAACAATGAAAAAGCTTCCACGTACATGTCATATAGGTACATAATTATATGGAGAAAAGATAGGGTAGGACAGACTTTTGATATTAGCTGCTTTTGGGAGAGTGAAGGTAGGAAAGAAAGGGGAAGGGAAGGCTTAAATGCAGCCAAAAAAGAAAAATATGCCTAGCTCAATATCAGTAGCAAATTTGGGATATAAAATTCTCTCTGTGATATTACTGTAGGTTTACACAAATTTGAATCTTCTCCTGGACAAGGACTAGACTGGGATGTCGACAAATGAAAATATTCTATCTGGGGAACTCAAAATTTATTTATTCACTCAACAAATAGATTGAATGTCTACTCTGTACCAGGCATTGCTCTCGTCCTTGGAAGGATGGTGCTGGACAGAACCCTTGAACTGAGTTAATTCTCCCATCGGGGAAGACAGACCCTTCAGTCAAGAATAAATGTGGTAATAAGTGCTATGACAAAAAATTAAACAGGAGAAGAACCAGGGTGATGGGGTTGCCATTCTAAACAGGGTGACCAGGAACGGCCTCTCTCATCTGAGCAGGGACCTAAAGAAACTGGGAAAGCAGTCACGTGCGTTTTCCTCCCCAGGTCAAACCTCCAAGGGCTCTTAGCTTCAACCTACATGGTCTATTTCTGAACCCTCTCTCTAGGACCCTCCAGTAAAGCCCCAAACCAAACACAGCCCTCTTCCACGAGGTTTGACTAGCAAAGAGTGGAGGCAGAGTACGTACCTAGCTTTCTCCCCTGGGGACGTACGCCGTGTTGTACAAAGAATAAAATTCTTCTGGAAGCAGTATGATATCAGTGAAAAGTACATAATCTGGAGGCAAGTGTTCTAGATTCAATGCCTCCTGGGCGGCATTGCATGACCTAGAGCAAGTAATTTTTTTTTTCCTCTCTGGGATCTTGAGCAAGTTATTAGCTGCTACTTACTAGCTGCATGGCCTTGAGCAAGTTATTTATTCTCTCTGTGACCTTCTCAATAAAATGAGGGTGGGGGGTTAATAATCCTATCTACTTCATAGAAACCATTAATTTTAAAGACTTACTGGATGCCTGGTACATAAAAAGAGCTAAAAAGACATAGCTCTTACTGTTACTATTGCATAGCTCTTAAAAGTTGCTACTGTTACTTGCTACTTCGAATATTTTAAGGGTTGACTCTCTTGCAGTGTGGACTCACACTGAACTCGTAGAGTTCTGAGGGCCTGGTTGAAACTTACAAATGGTCTCCCCTCTTTTGTTAGAACTTACCTCCTATTGTGAAGGGAGGAAGGGAAGAAGAGGGCAGACATGGATGCGGCACTACTGCTCTGAATCAGGCAGGCCCAGCAGGCCTCTCTGAGGAGGCAATAATCAAGCTGAACAAAGTAGGCAGGCAAGACATTTTCACTGTCAAGGAAAGGAGTGTGCATGAAGGAATATGTACCCAACTCAAAGATGCTCTGGAACTCTATAAACGACTGAACCAAACCAATGCAGCCTGAAACGTTTTTTTTACACCTGCAATGTTTGTCATATAATGAATAAAAAACTAATTTGTATTAGTGTTCTCTTTTAATCTTATATCAAAAATATCAAGTAATCATTTTCATACGTTGTTGAAATCCATAATCTCATCACGCATAGGTTCATGATTCACAAATGGCTCATATTTAATATGTCAGGTTTTTTAAACAGGACATCTCTGAAATTTTGGCATAACCTTATCACAGAAAAAAAAGGATTGGTTGTTTATTATTTGGGTCACTCATTATCATTTTAAAACAAGTAAAGTTATGAAAAAATATTTTTGAGATTTTTTTTTTTTAGAGGGAATAACATGACTTGGAGAATTCCAAAAAGCTCCTCCCCCTCCCCTTTTTTCCTGAAATCCCTAAAGTAAATATTTACCAGGAATTTGGAAACATCACTTTCTAATGGGAGGGGAGGCCCACAAAAACACACGGGAAAAATTAATACATAAAACATTAAGTAATGTTAATTACTTACAAAAAGCAGGATAAGGGTCTAGAGCAGTGGTATCCAACCCTTTTTTTTTCTTTTTTTTTGGCACCAGGGACCAATTTCATAGAAGACAATTCTTCTTTGGATGGGCGTGGGGGGAGGGGGGTGGTTTCAGGATGATTCAAGCACATATTATTTGGTATGCACTTTATTTCTATTATTATTATTACATTGAGATGTATAATGAAATAATTATACAGGTCACCACAATGCAGAATCAGTGGGAGCCCTGAGCTTGTCTTCCTGAGCTCAGGCAGTAATGCGAGTAACAACGGGGAGCAGCTATACATACAGGTGAAGTTTTGCTCACTCACCCACCACTCACCTCCTGCTGAATAATGGGTTGGGAACCCCTGATCTAGAGGGAGATGAGGGCTGCTGTTTTAAATAGGGTGGTCAGTGATGAAGACACGGATAAAGACAAAGCATGAGAAATCTGAGGAAGGCTTCCAGCAATCACAAAGGAGGGAACAGTGAGCCCAGAACCCTTGGTGGTGGGGTGCGGGGGCGAGGCGGTCCTTGTGAGTTTCAACTCATTGTTTGGGAATTTTCACAGAAGGAGATGAGGAAAGTTCTTTCCAGGCACTTGAAACTCAGGTATGGAGGGAGGGAAACTGAACTGGCCAGAAATGACAAGGAGCTGGGTGTGGCCCTAGCACAGAGTGGTAGATGGTTATAGGAAGGGGAGGTAGAACTGGGGCAGCTGAGGAATGCCTCGCATACCACGCTTGGGAGTTTAGCTTACAGGAAACCAAGATGAGATCCTGGATCTGATCTGGTTAATTTCACGGAAGATGCCTCTGGCAACCTGACTGAAGGACTGAAGTCTTCCTCTCCAAAATCCCCACCAGGATTGTAGCCCAGACCACAGCAGGGCATGCTCTAACATTCCTGCCTTTGCCTTCACACTTTAGAATCAGTTCTTCCTTCCTGGCACCCTTGATAGAAATCCCGGTTGCCCATCTCAGGATCCATTTCCTGTTCTGCTACATAGTGATGGAGCCCTTGGCTTTAGAAGAGCACAGAGCTGCTTGGAATAAAAGCCTTATTTCCCAGGCTTGCTCAAAGCTAGAGCAAAGTTCCAACAATAAAATGTAAATGGAAGTGTTGTGGGAGCTTTCTGGAAATCTTAAGAGACCCCTGGAACATACCTTCTCTCTCTCGCTTCCTCTATCCCCTCCGACTTTGTTAGAACGGCGGTGGAATGATGGGAACCTGGGACCAATAAGATGGGAGAGAAACAGGAGCAAACTGGGTCCAGGAACTGCATCCAGCTGCCATTCCAGCCTTGACCCCTGACCTTTGCACTTGGTTTAAATGATTGTCTTTCTGGGACTTCCCTGGTGGTCCGGTGGCTAAGACTCCATATCCCCAGTATGGGGGAGGTGCCTGGGTTCAATTCCTGGTCAGGGAACTAGATCCCACATGCTGCAACTAAGACCCAGCATAGCCAAATAAAAAGACAATTTTTAATAAATATTTTTAAATGATTGTCTTTTATATTTAGGTCACTGTCATTTTGAGTTTTCTGTTCTTGAAGCCAAAGTCCTGGGCAAGAAAAGGACACTGCCTTCTGGGGTTTTGTTTTTATTTTGTAAATATCTTCCTGTGCTGCTTGCCTTTGGGGAGGAGCAGTTCGTTCCTGTGGACTGAAAGTTTAGAGGAGGACAGAGCCCTCCCGCCAACCAGGGGTGCCAGGCGCTCTGGCAACGTGTCCCACCCATAACCTGCCACATTCCCAGTGCAACTGGTTGTTTCTCTTTTACTGTATTTTACTGATTGCAAAACAGCTGCCTTATTTGCCTTTGGGAGAAATGCTTAGGCAGGATGGCATGAGAATCACAGTTATCTTTTTCTGCATTCATTATTTCTGGAGTACCCACCATATGCCTGGCACTGGGACACTCATGTTCAGAACAAGGACCCCAAGGAGTCTGCTGTGTCCTGTGCAGATCAGATCACTTGAGGAACAGTGCACTTCTCAAAATTTTACTGGGGGTAGAGGGTCACAGTGTGAATGGGATATTGACAAACTCAAGCATATCCGGGGGAACCGAGGATGGTCAATATCTGGGCCACACTCAAATCATGAAGTTCAAAATCTTAAGGCATCAAGGTAAGGGGAAGTCAGGGTGTGGCAGATGTCCTATTCAGGTTTAACCAGAATCCTTTGCCTCCATATCCTGGTAACCACTTCCCTTGCTTCATAGAGGACCTGCTTTTCCTCTGTCCTTTGTGATTCTAGGAGGGGATTTTACCTGCAGTACTCTGACCTCTAGCCACAGGGACAGACATGTGACTTGAACCAGACCAATCAAAGCCCTACCCTAGGGTTTTTATCTTTTCCCCCTTGGAAAGAAGTTAAAGTGTGTGTTTGCAGAGATGGTGGTACTCAGATCCCAAGCCACCTGGAAGAAGTTGAAATGGTGGAGCAAAACACAAATAGAAGACAAGCGGAGAAATGGCAAGGTGGAGTGCCTGGGTCTAGTCAACTGTGGGGAGAGCTCTATCCTTGCCATCCTGCAGTTGGTTTATAGGAGGCAATAACTGTCCTTTTCTATTTACCTGGTTTAAGCTGAGTTTTCTGTCACAAAACAGTCTTAAAAGTTCTAATAATGCAGTCCCTGATCTAATATGTTGAAGTCTACCCTGTGAAAAAGGGATTAATCAGCTCTCTTGGATCAAAAAGCCAAAACTGGACCCAAGTGCAAAAGTTTCATGGAGGCAGACTTGTGTTCAGTATAAAGGGTTTTTTTCTACCTGGAAAGTTATTAATATAATCTAAGAATAAAATGATTGGCAAGTTGACTGGTCTGAAGGGAGGGGGCTGAAAGAGGTGACTTTTTATTTCCTCTACAGATCAATGACTATACTAAGGAGAAAAGAAGTTAGTCCTATAGTCTAAATTATACAGAAAATATTTAATTACTTTGCCACTGGAGAAAATAGAGAAGACCTGGATTTGAAGGGGCAACTTGAAGTTCACTATTGCATGCATATACGCATCCATCCATCCAACCATCCAGCTGTCCATCCACCCTTCTAACTATCCATTCAGTAAACATCCATTCAACATCCACAATTTTTGACTCTGTGTTGAACTTGTGCTAAGTGCTGTATCTATAAACACAGGAGGACTTGGGACTCATTGGTAACCTGAAGGAATAAAGAGGTCTTCAGAGGCAGGCAGATAGATAATCTAAGCAACACCACAAACAGAGGTATTGGAACAAAAGGGTATGACTCATTCCATAATACTATGAAGAAGGTATTAGGAGAGTGAGGATGGTGGGGAGGTTTAATAGGAGTCCAGAGCAGAGGGGATACCTGAGCTAGACAGGAAGGAGGTATTGGCCAGGCAAAAGGCAGATGTGCTAGAGGTGGGAAATTAGGTCAAAGAGCACCAAGGCATGGACCATCACCTCCCTTTAGAGCAAGGCAAGTGGTAGAGATTGCTAAAACATAGGGTGAGGCTGAGGTCAGGGTTCAAGAGAACCCCATGTAACTGGATGAGGGACCAGGGTCCACCGCAGGATTGTAATAGGAAAGAAATCTGACCTGAATTAAAGTTTTTTGTTAAATTAAGCTAACAGTACAATCATATTGTTTTTTCATCGGCTATATCTCATGTTTTAATGTCATGTTGAACCCCAAAGAGTTCAAAGCTCTGAAGTCAAAGGATGTCATCCAAGGTCCAGGCTCTGTCACTCCCTGGCTATGAAATCTCAAGCAGTTCATTTAACTACTCAGAGGCTCAGTTTCCTTATCTATAAAATGGGGATAATAACCCACTGTACAAGGTTGTTGTGAGGATTTAATGAAATAAATTGTCTGAAAGCACCTTATAAATCTCACATAACCACACGAATGCACAGATTTGTTGTTGCTGCTTTATAAAGAACGTATTTGTCATGGTATTATTATCAAATAAAATTTATGGTAATTTTTAATGTGTAGGAAGTATAATATAGAACTTGAAGATAACGGGGGTTATTTTGAGGTGAGAAGATGGACTAGAAGGAGAAGGTTGGGTCTTGCAGTTCAAGTAGACCTAGATGACAGGAGATCATTGGTGTATTGGAAAGGATAAGACAAAGAAGGCTAAACCAGAAGATCAGTAGAAGTGAGCAGGCAGAGGCAGGAAGTCAGCACCACAGGCCAAAGTCCAAACTAAGTACAAGGTCCAGAGGGGGGGAGGGGCCCATCAAGGAAGCAGAAAGAGGTGATAAGCAGAGATCCAGGTGGAAACCACTTGGATCTGAGCCACTGGAGTAGGTGGTACAAGAAGACTTTGATAGCAGGTAATAAAGAGGCCCTTCTACAAAAACTCAGTTTTGTTCATTCGACAAACATATATGTAGTGCCAGTTACATTTCAGGGGTTTGGAATACAAAGTTAAACAAGGTAAGGAGCTTACAACCCAGTGAGGAAGACAGACATACGAAAGGTATATAATACATCTGATAAGAGAAACAAGAGAGGAGAACATGGAGTGTTTCTGTAACAACAGGAGGAGCAGCTAATGCAGGCTGAGTTGCATCAGGGACAATTCTGGAGGAAGTGATGACTGAGTGGAGCCATAAAGAGTGAACAGGAGTTAGCCAGGGGAACCAGATGCAATTGGAGGGGGAGGGCATCCTGGCAGCACGAACAGCATGGCCACAGAAGAGAAACACAAAGCAGGAAATCTAAGCAGTTTACGTCGCTGCCACAAATGAAGGCCGAGAGTCAGGGAGGGGTGACTGGAGGTGATGGGAGGAGACACTGCAATAGTTGGTAAGAAAGCTCCCTGGGCCAGCCTAGGAAAGCTGGGGTTTCTTCCTGAAGGCCATGGAGGCCATGGAAACCTTAAGCCAGTGAGTGATAGATAGATCAGAGAGAGCATTACTGAGAACCGACTTGCTTTGAATGAGGGACGAAGCAAGGGACTTGGGCACAGAGGGAGGTGGTGGACCAGAAAGACACAGAGAAGCAAGGGAGGAAAATGCATTAGGCAAGGCTCTCCAGAGAAACACACTAAATATGTGTGTGTGTGTGCGTGTGTGTGTGTGTAGTGTATATAAATATATATGCAGTATATAAAATATATTAAATATATATTTAAATATATATATAAACACACATAGTTAAAAGCACACATACATACATATATTAGGAGAGTTACTATAACGAACCAGTTCATACAATTGAGGAGATTAAGAAGCCCCAAGATCTGTAGCTGACAAGTTCTGGATCCAGGAGAGCCAATGGTATGGTTCTAATCTAAGTCTGAAGGCCTGAGAACCAGGAAAACCAGTGGTGTAAGTTTCAGTTTGAATATGAGTCCAAAGGCAGGAGAAAACATATGTCCCAGTTCAAATAGAGTCAGGCAGAGAGAGCAAATTCCCCCTTTCTCCACATTTTTATTCCATTCAGGCCTTCAACAGATTAGATAATGCCCATCACTTTGGGAAGGGCTATCTGCTTTATTCAGTTTACTAATTCAAATGTTAATCTCATTCAAAAACATGTTCATAGACATACCCAGGATAATGTTTAACCAAATATCTTGGCACCCTGTGGTTCAATGATGTGTGCTGTGTATTCAGTTGTGTCCAACTCTTTACAGCCCTATGGACTGGGGCCCACGAGGCTCCTCTGCCCATGGAATTTTCCAGGTAAGAATACTGGAAGGAGGTGCCATTTCCTACTCAAGGAGATCTCCCTGACCCAGGGATCAAACCTGCTCCTTTTGTGTCTCCTGCATTGGCAGGCGGATTCTTTACCACTAGCCCCACCTGGCAATGTTGACACCTAAAATTAACCATCACAGAGACCTTACCAGAGTCAAGATCTCACAATAAAGTAGCTCTAGGCATCTGATGGGCTTTGGTGCTGCACCCTTGAGCTGATACTTGCAGTGAGACCAAATGGGAAGAGGACCACAGCCTGGAGGAGTGAGAGGGAGGCCGGAACGAGCAACAGTACTATTAGAAATTATGATTAAGGTATAAATCTATATTTACTGACAGAGACAAACATCCACTTAATATTGAAAAGGTATTAAAATGCAGTATTCCACATGTGTGAAGTGGTTTCACTTAAAAATGTGTATATGAGCAAATGTACACACGTCTAGAAGAAAGTCTCAAAATAGAAATATGAAAACGTTAATTGCAGAGTTTTTCTGGGTGTTATAATTCTAGGTGACTTTTACTTTCTTCCTTACACCTTTCTAAATTATCTTTTTTTATTCTCATAATAGGCACAAATTACCTTTGTTCTCAGAAAAAATCAATAAAGCTAACTTCATTTTAAAGAAATAATGTTAAAACCAAATGAGAATCCAACCAAGTCTCCCTATGCTTCCACTCTTGGATGGTTCCTCATTGGTCCAGCTCCTTGACACAGCCCATGGAGTCTCTGTGACAGGCCTTGTACTCTTACGTACAAGGGGGGAATATTGGCTACTGACCACTATTCTAACCAAATAACCTCCCCACCTCAAACTGTCCCCTCCAGCAACACTCAGAAGTAGCGCATCCCTAGACATATACGGCTGTGAGTCTTTAGCTCTCTTTCTTTTCCTGCTAATTCTTCTCCCCTCTTCATGACAAATGATTACTCTCCACAAAACTCAGTCCAGGCAACTCTCCTCCCAGAAGCCATTTCTTGATCTTGCCAGGCTGTGTCATGCCCCTACTTCAGCTTTCCACTTATCCCAATACCACAGCACCTCCATACTGAATTGTGGTTGCCTGTGGGATCCATGCGAATGTGTCTTTCTCCACTACTGGATGATGTGTCTCTTCCCTCTGACTCTCTCCAGGAGTCTGGTCCAGAGCCAAACTCAAAAACTTCTGGTTGACTAAATGGATCTTTTTTAGTGATGTGTGAGAACTAGGATCCAGATTATATTTTATCGTGGTGAGTAACAGTGAGCCAGTGAAAACCTAGAAGGGGAACATGTTAATACTTTAACTCAGATAGTAGCCCTCCTCTCCTCTCTTTCTTCTCCTGCTTTGTCCCTGTTTTTCTTTCCTCTTCCCTCTAAGATCCCTATACCCACCTTCTTCCTTTTCTTTCTGGAGAAGTGTTTCTCAAATTCTGGTGTACAAAAGAATTGCTTGGGGAGCCTGCTACATGCACATTCCCAGGCCCTGCCCATAGTTCTAATTTCTTAGGTCAGGGGCCCAAGAATCCAGATGTTAACAGGAACAGGTGGACCAGATGATTATGATACCAATTTGAAAACCACTATCCTAGAAAGTATAGGATTCTTCTTTTTTCCTTCTCTACTAACATTAGCTGAAGGAGCTAAGAATGTGTTACCTATGACATTCTCCATTTCCCAGTCATGTTTCCCAATTCTACAAGCTCAAATCATATCATTCATACAGACCTCACACGCATCCTGGGACAAACAGCAGCTTTCTGTGTGGCTGACATATGTACTGTGACTAAGTAACATCCCCCTAAGCCTTCAATGCACCTGACTCACAAGTGTGATGACTGTGTCTTGCTATTTATATAACAACAATAATCACCACCATCACCATACTCACAACAACTGCCATTTATTAAGTTCCTACTAAGTGTCAGGCCCTGTGCAAAATATCTTACTAGCTTTATCTCATTTAATAGTCACAGCAACTCCATAAAGCAGATATTGTTCACTATCCCTACTATAGTGATAAGGAAGCTGAGATTAGGGAGGTTATGCCCAAGGTCACAAACTTGTAAGTGATGGAGTCATTTGAACGCAAGCTGATGCAACTGCTAATCCCATGGTCTTCCCACTATGGGATTTATTTTGACTTATTCTCATACCTGACTTATTCTCCTAACAAAGATTTCCTCGGATAACAACAACAACAATAGTATACTACCTAACTCTTTACACCAAAATTAATTCCAGAAGTAGCACAGCTTTGAAAGTAAAAAGATGAAATTTTAAAAGGATTATAAGAACATCTGGTGTCAGACAAAAATAGATAAAGCCCACAAAAGCCTTGTAGTTGTTGTTCAGTTGCTCAGTCATGCCTGACTCTTTGTGACCCCACGGACTGCAGCACGCCAGGCTTCTCTGTCCTTCACCATCTCCTAGCGTTTGCTCAAATTCATGTCCACTAAGTCAGTGATGCCATCCAACCATCCTCTGTCACCCCCTTCTTCTCCTGACCTCAATCTTTCCCAGCATCAGGGTTTTTCCAATGAGTCAGCTCTTCGCATCAGGTGCCAAAATATTGAGCTTCAGCTTCAGCATCAGTCCTTTCGATGAACATTCAGGGTTGAGTTTTTTTAGGATTGACTGGTTTGATCTCCTTACTGCCCAAAGGACTCCCAAGAGTCTTCTCCAGCACCACAGTTCAAAAGCATAACTCTCTAATCTTTATTTACAACTAAAAACTATGTGCAAGATTAAAAAAAGAAACTACCTGAGGACCCTGAATTGTAAAGAGAAGAGACAGAGAAAGGAAGTGGAAAAACTGCATCAGCAACCTGTGCATTGATGAGCTCCCCAGGTCTGACCTGAAGACAAGCCCCAGTCATGGAACTGTGTGTGGAAGTGCATGAAGCTGAAACTCCAATAGGAACTCTGATTCTCTGACCAAGATAATTTGGGAAAGAGGCCTCCGCAGCCTCCAAAGTATGTGAGGAATCCTTGTTCTCTCCTCTTTTTTTCTCTTGCTTCTTTGCCCTGAGGATGGGTCCCAGTCATGGACGGGTGCTATTGCCTATAAGGATGCAGACAGATAAAACCCTAAGTAAAACCCCATCTTTGTGAGCAGAGGATCAGGAAAGACTCCTCTATCATCTGGATCACAAAGAAGAATGCTGGAGTTATAGAAGAGACCCAGAAAAGGGAATTTTCTAATTCTGTGTATAAACCTACACAAGGCTCAGACTTAACTCTGAAGTATGAATGCACCAGACAGATACAAAGCATCATGGGAAAATCTTTGAGAACTGACTTATAATTTAAACCACCACTCGAGTCTCAGATTAACCCCAGGGTAGCCCAAACAGGGGACAGACCCCAAACGCCATACCAACAGTTTGAAAACTAACATTGGAAAAGTCATCCACAGAAGGGGGTATAGATCTTACAATATGAACACAACAAGGTCTACTGAAATATAAATATCAACATTTGCCAGAGGATTTTAATAGCATACAGAGTCTCATGACATAATGTTTAGAATACAACCCCAAGTTACCCAGCAAACACAAAAGAAGAAAACTTCAAGGGAAAAGACAAAAGATGTCAATTCCTAGATGATACAGATATTTGGAATGATCAGGCAAAGGTTTCAAAGCAGTTTTCATAATGATGGTCCATAAGATAGAGAATAGTCTTGAAATACATGAATAGATAAACATTCTCAGCAGAAAAATAAAATCTATTTTTAAAAGGAAATTTTAAAACTGAAAAATGTATAATCTGAAATAAAAGATTTACTAGATGGACTCAATAGCAGCATGGAGACAATAGAGATAAGAGTCAGTGAACTTGAAAACAGATGAATAGGAATTATCCAATCTGAATGATAGAGGGACTAGAGACTGAAAAACAATAAGCATAGCCACAGAGATCTGTGGGACAATATCATAATGTTTAGCATTCACGTCCTTGGAGTCCCAGAAGAACAGATATTGGTACATTAAAACATTTGAAGAAACAATGGCCAAAATTTCCCAAATCTGGTGAAAAAGTCAGTTTACAGATCTAAGAAATTCAGTAAATGGCAACCAAGATAAAGTCAAAGAAATCATGCCCAGACACATCATAATAAAACTACTAAATAC
Source organism: Odocoileus virginianus (assembly GCF_023699985.2). Classification (NCBI taxonomy): domain Eukaryota; kingdom Metazoa; phylum Chordata; class Mammalia; order Artiodactyla; family Cervidae; genus Odocoileus; species Odocoileus virginianus. The sequence goes on from NC_069704.1 coordinate 13,038,991, forward strand.
CAAGAAAAAGTATTTAAAAACTTTGAAAGAGACTAAAGAAAAACAGCACTGTGTTTTTAGAAGAAAGGTAGTTCAAATGATTACTGATTTCTCATCATAAACCATGAATCCAGAAGACAGTTAAACATCTTTAAAGTGCTGAAAGAAAACAAGTGGCATATATCCAGTGAAAATATTTTGCAGGACTGAAGGTAAAATAAAGGCAATTTCAAATAAAGGAAATCGAAGAGAATTTGTAACCAGTCAACAGGTTTTTTAAAAATGCTAATGGAAATTTTTTAGTGCAAAGGAAACTGATATCAGGAGGAAATTTGGAAATTTAGGAATGAAAGAAAAACAAACAAAAATGGTAAAAATCTGGATAAATGGATACTAATTTTTATCTCTTAAACTCCTTAAAATATTTAAAACTAAAGCAGTAATTATAGAATTGTATAGGGTTTTCAATGTATGTAGATTGTAGATACACTAAACAGGATACCTATAACATAAAGGGATCCAGGTAAAGGAAACTATATGATTGCAGGGTTTCTGCAATTCATCTGAAATAGTGAAATAGTAACACTAAGTGGACTATAAAAGTTTAGACATGTTTGCTATAATCCCTAGAGCAAATTATCTATTTACTTAAATGCAAACAGATATAGCCAAAAATCAATGGATAGGTTAAAATGGAATACTGAAAGTGAAAGTGAAGTCAATCAGTGAAGACTGACTGTTTGGGACCCCGTGGACTGCAGCCTACCTGGCCCCTCCATCCATGGGATTCTCCAGGCAAGAGTACTGGAGTGGGGTGCCATTCTAAGTATAACTAAATAATCTGAAAGGATGCAGAAAGCAGGGACAAAGGAACAAAAATACTAGAAGGAACAACAGAAAATCAATATAAATGGCAGGCCTATATCAATAATTAAATTAAATATAAATGGTCTGAATACACCTAAAAAACAGAGGTTGTCAGATTGGAATTTTTTTAAAGACCCGACTATGAACTGCCTACACAAAATGCAAAATACAGAGACAGAGATAGATTAAAGGTAAAACATTGAGAAACGATATACCATGAAAACACCAATCAAAAGAAAGTTAATGAGGCTATATTAATATCAGACAGAATAGACATTACAAGGTGTGAAAAGGAATGTTAAATAACAATGAAATGGTCACTTGACCACTTCACAAAGAAGATATCATCATCTTAAAAGTGTATGCACTTAAAAGAGATCTTTAAATACATGAAGCAAAAAACTGTTAGGACAGAAGGGAGAAATATTAATAGATAAACCCACAGTCACACTTAGAGAGTTCAACATTTCCCATTTAATAAGTGATGAAATGAGTACACAGAATACTTATAAGAATATAAGAAACCTGAACAACACTCTCAACCAACTTAATATAATTGACATTTATGGATCATGCTACCCAACAACAGCAGAATATACCTTCCTTTTCAGGTCCCATGAAACATTCACCAAGATGGATGATATTCTGGGCCATACAATATACCTTAACAAGTATTTAAATTTTGAAATCACACAGACTGTGAGTGGTATTCTGCTATTTTACCACCATATTAGTATTTGTATAGAAAAAATATGGAAATTTTTCTTATGATTTTCACAGCTGTGTGGGTTGGGGTCTTACATGGGCTATTCACTTTATGCTACATATTTTAATTTTTTGCAAGGCCCATGTACTAGTATACAATACAGTAATCAGGAAATAGTACCAGGTTTTTCTGTTCTCACTGCTTAACATGCTTTTCTTCTGCAGTAACCCAGATCCCTTGGGTTTCCCTATGGCTGATACTTACAACATGAACTTTGGAACCCATGTGACTCCAATCCTGTCAGTTCACAAGGCCTTTTGTCAATTCACAAGCTCCCTCTATCTCACCACCTCTCCTGGCTCTTGCTTTACTTCCTGCATATCTCCACATCAAGGAGCCAACATATCACAGTTCTTGTGTTAGACCTGGCATCTTTTTTCCATTAACTGACTTCTCCATTACTACTTTTAAGAGGTAGAGAGAGAATCTTTGCTGTTTGAATTTTCCTCTAATCTGAATTATAGAGAAACTGGGAATTTACCCCATTTGTGAGTAGGAAGAACACTTGATGTCAAAGATCCATATTTAAATCACACCTCTGTCACTTACCAGCTATGCGACCTTGAGCAGCTTATTTTATTCTTCAGGTCTCAGTTTCTCCATCTGTAAAAATGGTTTGACAGGGTTAAAAAAAATAGACTTGCAAATAGTATTATACTAAGAACTGGACATGGAACAACAGACTGGTTCCAAATCGGGAAAGGAGTATATCAAGGCTGTATATTGTCACCCTGCTTATTTAACTTATATGCAGAATACATCATGAGAAACACTGGGCTGGAAGAAGCACAAGCTGGAATCAAGATTGCCAGGAGAAATATCAACAACCTCAGATATGCAGATGACACCATCCTTATGGCAGAAAATGAAGAAGAACTAAAGAGCCTCTTGATGAAAGTGAAAGAGGAGAGTGAAAAAGCTGGCTTAGAAAACTAAGATCATGGCATCTGGCCCCATCACTTCATGGGAAATAGATGGGGAAACAGTAGAAACAGTGGTTGACTTTATTTTTCTGGGCTCCAAAATCACTGCAGATGGTGATTGCAGCCATGAAATTATAAGACGCTTACTCCTTGGAAGAAAAGTTATGACCAACCTAGACAGCATATTAAAAAGCAGAGACATTACTTTGCCAACAAAGGTCCATCTAGTCAAAGCTATGGTTTGTCCAGCAGTCATGTAGGGATGTGAGAGTTGGACTACAAAGAAAGCTGAGTGCCGAAGAATTGATGTTTTTGAACTGTGGTGTTGGAGAAGACTCTTGAGAGTCCCTTGGACCACAAGAAGATCCAACAAGTCAATCCTAAAGGAAATCAGTCCTGAATATGCATTGCAAGGACTGATGCTGAAGCTGAAACTCCAATACTTTGGCCACCTGATGTGAAGAACTGACTCATTTGCAAAGACCCTAATGATGGAAAATATTGAAGGCGGGAGGAGAAGGGTACGACAGAGCATGAGATGGTTGGATGACATCACTGACTCAACGGACATGAGTTTGAGTAAACTCCAGGATTTGGTGATGGACAGGGAAGCCCGGCATGCTGCAGTCCATGGGGTTGCAAAGAGTCAGACACGACTAGTGACTGAACTTTACCTTCTCCATCAACTAAGGAAAATTCTGTCTTTGCTTCCTTGGGCTCTGCCTCTCCCATCAAACCACCACCTCTAACCCCAGCATATTAAGGATGGTTCTGTCTTCTCCAGATTTTTTTCCAGATCTATATTATGTAGATAAAGTAATATTTAGATTTGTACTTAAAAGGGCAGGTCGTCACTGGACTGGAAAAAGGAGAGGAAAAAGAAAAGGATAAAGAGAAAAAGAGGAAACTATAATAGAAAATGGTTGAAAATGTTGGTTTTTTCTTCCAAAAGACTATATCAGCTCAGTTTGAGGGATTTGGGAGGAAGTTTGGACTAGGAAAAAGCAAAGCTGACTGTGAGACAGATGAATGAATGTTAGATGATGGATGGATGGATGGATGGATGGATGGATGGATGGACAGATAGGACAAACAGAAAGACAAGAGGAAGAAAAGAGAAGATGAAAGAGGAGGAGGGAATTTGCTTCATATAATGAATAGACTCTCTCTCAGGGCTTTTTTGAAAAACAGAAGTAAAAGTTCAAATTATTTCATGATGCCGGATTAATATTTCTCAGCTTGTTTCTCATCTAGAAGATGCTATTACCAAGTAATCTTGGCTTTGTATAGGCTACATGGAAATAACCCTATAAGCTCTCACTGAGGTAGAGAGAGTCCAATGAGATCATAAATACAAAATTATAATTGTTTTATTAAGTTTCCTTTTGCTTTCTACTTGCATCTTAGTTCAGACCAGATACCCAAAGTGGTGAGCCCCAAATAGCTTGGATAACAGGGAAACTGTAGAACTGTAGTCTTTGTTTGAGTCTTCAGGGAAAGGGTACAGTTCAGTTCAATTACTCAGTCATGTCCAACTCTTTGTGACCCCCATGGACTGCAGCATGGCAGGCTTCCCTGTCCATCACCAATTCCCAGAGCTTGCTCAAACTCATGTCCATCAAGTCAGTGATGCCATCCAACCATCTCATCCTCTGTCGTCCCCTTCTCCTCCAGCCTTCAATTTTTCCCAGCATCAGGGTCTTTTCCAATGAGTCAGTTCTTTGCATCAGGTGACCAAAGTATTGGGGAAAGGGCATAAGTGGCACCGTATACATTCTTCCAATCAGCCAGAACCACTTAAAAAAAAAAAAATGAAGTCGTTCAGTCATGTCTGATTCTTTGCGACCCCATGGACAGTAAGCCTACCAGGCTCCTCCATCCATGGGATTTTCCAGGCAAGAGTACTGGAGTGGATTGCCATTTCCTTCTCCAGGGAATCTTCCCGACCCAGGGATCAAACCCAGGTTTCCCGCATTGCAGGCAGACACTTTACCATCTGAGCCACCAAGGAAGTCCCAGCACCACTATACTGGTTTAAATAGTGCACACTGCCCTCAGCCTGCATCTTACTGCAGAGTCAACCCCCACATCCCTGCCTTTCTCACTTGGCTGTGACCATCCTGAGCAAAGGATATAGCCTGTTCATCATCTCTCTATTCCCTGACAGAGAATCTGAAATACAATAGACAACATGATTAAGCTCAGGATAACATTGTGAAACATTAGCAGATTACCCAACACACACACTCTAGCTTCCCAGGTGGCGCTAGTGGTAAAGAACCCGCCTGCCAATGCAGCAGATATAAGAGATGCGGGTTTGATCCCTGAGTCAGGAAGATCCCCTGGCGGAGAACATGGCAACCCACTCCAGTATTCTTGCCTGGAGAATCCCGTGGACAGAGGAGCCTGTGGGGCTACAGCCCACAGGGTGGCAAAGAGTGGGACATGAATGAAGCAACTTAGCACGCGCCCTCACACACACATGCAAACACACATAAGCCATGGCTGTCCTCCAAACCTAGACAGGCAAGCTATTCTAACTTTACTGCTTCAAGAAAGAAAGAACATAGTTATTAATAATTCATAGCTTTTGACCTTCAAACGTGAGCTCCTGGCAGAAATAATCGATTTGGATAAGTACTTGCTGGGCTAATTCTTCCTCCTCACCCCATCTCATCCCCCTAACCCAGAGGAAGTAAAATTTACCTGCTCTAGAGGACAGTGTTGGAGAAGAGAACAGACACTTAGATGAGGAAGAATGTCGCTGTTTATGTCCCTCACCCACCCTCTCTCCTTCCCTCGAGTGAGGGGACATGCATGTGGTCAGGGAAATGAGATGCACCCCAGGTTGGTTTGGTAGATCCAAGGAGGAGAGGAGACTTGTGCCTCATACCAGGTGACACCTGAGGAGGTGAGGAGTAGTCTCCTCTCTCCACCCCCACATGGAGTAGGGAGGCAGAGAGAAGCTTCAGATAAAAATGACCTATGACAAAGCTAGACCAAGAGGCCTGAGACAGTCCTGTGAAACTCCCCCAAATCCTCAGAGTAGCTCAGGAGATCAGCCAAGTGTCTTTCTTACTTACAAGGAGGACACAGATGCTAGATGAAGGAAAGCAAGCCAACAGTTCTACAGCTGCCTCAAAAGCTGGATTTTTAAAAACTCACATAGCAATAAATGCTAGCATTTACCAAATATTAGAAGGCCAGATGGACCACACACTCCAAACTCTCCAACAGCAGTCAGAATGAGAAGAGCCCAGAAGGCCATATGCTTCTACTGTCTCCATCACACACACACACACACACACACACACCCCTTCTGATGGCCTGAACTTATATACAGCTACAGGGATTAAAAAAAAAAAAAAAAGGTAGGGAGGAGGAGGAAATCTCTGATCTGGCAGAGAAAACCTGAAATTGACAAGTTTCTGCCAGTGGGGGAATGAGGACCCAAGAGAGAATTTAATTGAAGTTACATAAAAATAAATCTATCGTTTTGCAGATCTGAATTTTGAGGCCCCAAATTCATACTCACTACAATTGTTTGTTGATTGAATGAATAACTGAATTGTGTTGAGGGGTGGGGGATTGGGTAGAAATTCCACTGCAGTAAGTTCTAGGTAGAGCAGTCTTGGCTACTTTATTCCAAAGTGAAAGTGAAAGTTGCTCAGTCACGTCCAACTCTTTGCCACCCCAAGGACTATACAGTCCATGGAATTCTCCAGGCCAGAATACTGGAGTGGGTAGCCTTTCCCTTCTCCATGGGATCTTCCCAACCCAGGAATTGAACCCAGGTCTCCTGCAGTGCAGGTGGATACTTTATCAGCTGAGCCACAAGGGAAGCCCACTTTAGACCAAGGAAGAGGATAATTACTAAAAAGAGTAAGTGCTTTCTAGTCCTTACTTGGTGCTTATTATCCGTGGTTCCTTGAGTAAATTGCAAGACTATTTGGGACTCAGTTTTCTTATCCGTAAAATGGGCATAATAACACCTGCCTGCCCTCTTGGCAATGTTATCAAGATGACAAAATGAGATAGCATGTGTGAGATAACTTTACATGGGTTGTGATAAGGGCATGTGGATCACCCCTGTCTTGTGATCTAAGAAACAAGAGAAAAGTAAATGAACTCCAGGAACAGAGTTCTGTGGCAGCCCTGTTCTCCACCAAAATGTTTTTCGAGAACTGGCAAGGAACAGAGAGTAAGCTTTCCCTGGAACGGCATCCGTGCTAATTGGAGACCATCAAGGGATGCACTCTCAGTAGTCAGCAGAGCATACTTCATCAGGAAGAAACTCGCAGGGCATGAAACAGATTTAATTTCATTGGGAAACAGTCTTGTCTGCCTCACAACAACAAATTAAGCTCTGGGTGACTATTCCCGTAAAACACGTCCTGTGCTTAGCAAGGCTATTATGGGGTGCAGAGACACGGTAAAGAAATCAATTAAACCTGTGACACATCCAATGGCGCTCAAAGACCTGTTACACAGGTTTCCCCAGAGGAAAATAATCACGTTGCATTATACTTTGGAAGCTGATTGAGGCAAGATTGCGGAGACAAGTTTTGGGGTTTGCAAGACAGACTTTAGCTTTTCTACATCATTTTTGAAGTGCCAGTTAAAGGATTACGGCAGCCAGTCGTCCATTTAGTCTCACGGCAACCATGGTGGAGCAAGAGGGATTAACAGCATGTGGGCACCCTCCAGAAAACTGTAAGTTCTCTTTTTTTAAAAGCGTTTAAAGAAATGGTAAAAAGATTGCAGTGTGTACCTTCGCGACCATTCTGGAATGAAAGCAACTGCTAAGCAAGTAGAATCAGAGGGATGTTGAAACTGAATTTCTTCCTATTTTTATAATAGGACTCCATCAGCAAAAATGCAGTCATTGTTCAGCAAATCTGTTTTAAAAGAAGTTGTAGAATTTCCAGAAGAGCTTTGCAAAAAAAAAAAAAAATGAACAAGAGGGTTAGCAGTGGGAAGTGAATAATGTTTGTGGTTATACCGCTTGAACTGTTTCTATGACAGCAAGTAGAGATACCTACAATAAGAATGATGTGGTCTGGGGGCTAATTCAGACACCCGGGTAAATCAACTTTAATCTCAGTTCCTTGTACCTCTGTGCCTGAGTTTGAATACACCAGAAGAGATCTTGAGGTTCAGGCAGTACGTTTTCCAAAGTGTTCCCTCCAAATGAGCTTCTGTGGAAATAAAAAATTGAACGAGAGCAAGGCAAGCCAAGCATCACCAACAATCCCTGTGGAGAGACAGGTTATGACTTGTCAACGCCGTAGGCGGGCCAGGAAGTGGTCTGGGGGGGTCTCAACTAACCCTCCCCTTGTTGAAGACTAGTTCAAAAGCAAAGAACTAGAGAGAAAAGATAACGTGAGGGTGGAGTGTAAATGTCCTGTTTTCAAGACATTTTGCCGGGAGGAGAGAGAGAGTGAAAGAAAAGGAAACCCAGAAAGTAAGGACGAGACCAGGCCTGCCCAGGGACCCGCTCAGCTGTGGTACCAGGCAGGACATTTGCAGAGGAAATGCTCTCATGTTGCAGGAATCCGTTCAGCTAGGAGTGTACAAATGTTTGACAATTCCGTTCATGAAGTCAACCTGCAGCACATTTTTTTTTTTTAAAGTATGAGGAGGTGAGAAGGGAAGTATGAGGAAGGATCCCCTTTTTAACCATCAAAATGTTTTGCTCTTTTCTTGTTGAAGTTGCTATCTCATTCCTTAAGCTCCCCTCTATTGCTTGGGAAAAAATACTTTTTTTGTAGAATAATATTTACTGTGTGCACTAAGGCTTCCTTGGTCTTTCTAGAATAGAGGTCTCCCAGAGCTACTGAATGCACTGGGACCTTGGGTATCGGGGTCCTGTCAGTCTTGGGGCTGCAGGGATCAGGGCTGCCCTGCCTTCCGGTCTGTGCCTTGCTCCACACACTGCCCTCCCCCAACAAAGGCATAGCGGTGATTTCCAAGCAGTGATTTCCTGTGAAAAAACAAGTTCCCATTGCTTAAAACAAACCCAAAGATGGAATAGCACTCAAATAGTCCACCTTTTCATTTGGCAAAGAGGAGAACTGAACACTCCAGAAAATTTAAATGAGTTAGTTAAAGGCAAACACTAGTGGTAAAGAACCCATTTGCCAGTGCAGGAGATGTGGGCTTGATCCCTGGGTCTAGAAGATCCCATGGAGAAGGAAATGGCAACCTGCTCCAGTATTCGTGCTTGGGAAATCCCATGGACAGAGAAGCCTGGAGAGCTACAGTCCATGGGGTTGCAGAGTCGGACACGACTAAATCAACTTATAGGAGGAAGGAACCAGCCATAGAAGCCAGGTCGTTATGGATAACCAGTTCCGCCACACTGGTCTTCTCTTCCCTTTGTCCAAGGTTCTGGTTTTTCCAGTGGTCATGTTTGGATGTGAGAGTTGGACTATAAAGAAAGCTGAGAGCTGAAGAATTGATGCTTTTGAACTGTGGTGTTGAAGACTCTTGAGAGTCCCTTGGACTGCAAGGAGATCCAACCAGTCCATTCTAAAGGAGATCAGTCCTGGGTGTTCATTGGAAGGACTGATGTTGAAGCTGAAACTCCAGTACTTTGGCCACCTGATGGGAAGAATTGACTCATTTGAAAAGACCCTGATGCTAGGAAAGATTGAGGGCAAGAGAAAAGGGGACAACAGAAGGTGAGATGGTTGGATGGCATCACAGACTCAATGGACATGAGTTTGGGTGGACTCTGGGAGTTGGTGATGGACAGGGAGGCCTGGCGTGCTGTGGTTCATGGGGTCGCAAAGAGCTGGACATGACTGAGCTGAACTGAACTGAGAGGAACTGGCAGGGTCTTCTTCACCTCACCTACCCCCATCTCCATTTAGCCCATCACTCATATTCTTTACCATCTGAGCCACCAGGGAAGCCCCCCCTTTTTTAACATTTTTTTTTCACCTTACCCACCCCCAATCTCCACTTAGCCCATCACTCATATTCACAGCTTACCACACACACCACCTCTTCCTCAAGGATAAAAACTGCATATAATCCCTCTACAGTCAATCCAATTCTACAAACATTTATTGAGCACCTACTCTGTGCAGCCCTGTAAGAGGTCCTGGAGATTCACGGATAAACAAGACCCAATCCCTGCCCTCAGATACATAGACAGCCTGTTATCACAAAATGTCTAACTGAACTACAATAAATCTTTCTCTTGAATACATCATATTACAGAAATACAGGAGAAAAGGGGACTTCCCTGGTGGTGCAGTGGGTGGGAGTCCGACTGCCAATCCAGGGGTCAGTGGGTTTGATCCCTGGTCCGGGAAGATTCCACATTGCTCAGGGCAACTAAGCTTGTGAACTACAACTACTGAGGCTGAGCTCTAGGGCCCAGGAGCCAGAGCCACTGAGCCTGCGTGTTGAAGCTTCTGGAGCCTGTGCTCCGCTAACAGGAGAAACCACCGCAATGAGAAGCCCTCGCACCGCCACGAGGAGTAGCCCCCACTCGCCACAGCTGGGGAAAGCCCATGCGCAGCAGAGAAGACCCAGCCCAGCCAAAAAGGAAAATAGATAAATAAAAATGTTTAAAGGGGAGAGAAAAGGGAAGAAAATAGTTTGAAAACTCTTCAAAACATTAAACAGAAATATAATATGACCCAGCAGTTCCACTCCTAGGTATGTACCCAAAAGAATTGATAACAGGTACTCATGCAGATATAAGTACATGCACGCAGCAGTCACAACAGCCCCAAAGTGGAAACCATCCAAATGGCATAAACAAATTGTGTATATCCTTACAATAGAATATTATTCAGACACAGAAAGGCATGAATTTTTTTTTTCGCTATTTTTATTTATTTATATACTTATGGGCTTCCCTGATAGCTCAGTTGGTAAAGAATCAACCTGCAATGCAGGAGACTCTGGTTCAATTCCTGGGTTGGGAAGATCCCCTGGAGAAGGGAAAGGCTACCCACCCAGTGTTCTGGCCTGGAGAATTCCATGGACTGTATAGTCCATGGGGTCCCAAAGAGTAGGACACGACTGAGCAACTTTCACTTTCACGGCCACATTGGGTCTTTGCTGCTGCGCACAGGCTTTCTCTACTTGCAGCGAGTGGGGGCTACTCTTTTCTAGGGTGTGTGGGCTTTTTATTGCGGTGGCTTCTCTTGTTGCGAAGCGCAGGCTCAGTAGTTGCAACACACAGGATTAGTTGCTCCGTGGCAGGTGGCATCTTCCTAGACCAGGGATTGAACCCATGTTCCCTGCATTGGCAGGTGGATTCTTATCCACTGTACCACCAGAAAAGTCTGGCATGAATTTCTAACACAGTACTGTCATCACACAAATGAACCTCGAAAATATCATACTATATAAAAGAAACTAAACTCAAAGGTCACATATTACATGATTCCATACGATATTCTAGACATATGAAACAGCCAAAACAGACAAATCCAGGACACAAAAAGTAGGTTGGTGGTTTCCAGGGGCTGCAGGGAGGGACCACAGGGAGTGACCACTTAAGGTGTATATGGTTTCATTTTGGGGTGATGAAAATATTCTGAAACTACATCACAGTGATGGTTGCATTTGTACATGTACTAAATGCCACTGATTTGTTTAGTCTGAAATGGCTAATTTTTTGTTATGTGTGTTAAGTGGAGAGTTCTGAAAAGGCTGTGAAAGACCCAGGGATCAAGCTTACAGGCTCAACAGAGGGTCAGCTCACAGAAGCCTGGGATATCTTTGGACTGTATCCTGGAAGAAGTGGGATATCTAGTGAGGATTTTCAGGCATTAGGAGGACTTGCTCAGATCTGTGTTTAAAATGGATGTTGTCAGTGGTAGGCTGATAACACTAGGGAGGGTCTGGACCCATGGAAACTAGAGTCTGCCCAGTGAGGGAGCCTAAAGAATGTGCCAAGATATAAAATACTTGCCTGATCATGTTTCTGTTAAGTAAACATAATCATCTTCCACTCAATTTGAGCTCAGAAATAGCCACTGGTGGTGAACAATATTAACCACGACTCTTTTAAAATCCACTTTTGAAACAGTTCAAGCCTATATTTTTGCACATCCTACCAGCTTTGGCACCCAACAGTCTTTTCAAAGTAAAATTAACCTGCTTCCTCTTTCTCTGATGACTACTCATAAGCACTTGTCTTTGAACAAATACTTCACCAAGGAAGAAAATCTGATGTTGATGACAGCAAATTGCCATGCAAAAATAGCTTACAAAAGGAACTGTGATCCAAAATTAATACATGTATTTCCTTAGTCTCAGTGTTGGCCACTTTAGCATGTCAAGAAATACTTCACGCTGTAACTTTTTTTAAAGTTGCTAATGACATTATTTTGTACAGAGAATAAAAATTTGAGTGGAATCAGAAGAAAAAATCTGATCTGCTCCATACTCACCTAAGCACCAAATTCAATGTAACCTTAACAGAACTGTACAGAATCTATCAAGTCAAACTTGGCTAAAATTGGGAATTCAAAAGATTTCTATCAAAAAAATAAAAAATAAAAAACAAACAAAAGATTTCTATCTTGTAGTCAGTGTGCCTGCCAGTCAGCTTCCCCTATTTCATTCTGAAGAAAACCCCAGTACTGAGAGGTTTCCCAGACGCGGGACTCAGCAATAAAACCATTCAGGCACCCGGCTTTTATGTCCATTGAAACTTCTTCCAAAATTCACTCTCGGTGCAGGATCAGTTTCATTTGGAAAGTAAACAAATAACAGCAGCAGTGAAGAGGAGAGAGGAAAAGTTGGGCATCATTGGCATCATATGTGGAAAGAAATACATTCCAAGAGCAAGAATGCTTTCCATATGAATCCTCAGACTCACTACTTCACACTTATGTGCCAAGACAAGGATGTGGCTTTCAGGCTGGCTTCAATGGAATGTTTTTTCACCTTCCACATCATTCAGTCAATAAACACCTACAGAGATCCTACCATTGGCCAGGCTTGGGACCAAGTGTTAGGATCCAGAGATGAAGATGTGCTAACTGGATCCTGGAGGTGCTCATAGGCTAGAGGTCAAGGAGAGGAGTTATACTGGGTGACAACCAGGTCTAACACAGCATCATTATTAATTAGGACTCCCAGCTTCCAAGAGGCAGAGATGTCATTCTCTGCCATTATCTGTCACTCTCACAACTACACCTCAAGTAGGTATTATTATCCCCATTTTAAAGATAAGATATAGGACTTGCCTGGTGATCCAGTGGTTAAGAATCAGCCTGCCAATGCAGGGGACACAGGTTCAATCCCGGGCCCAGGACGATCCCAATGCTACAAAGCCCCTGTGCCACGACTACTGAGCCCTTGTGCTGCAACTGCTGAAGCCTGCATACCTAGAGCCCATGCTCCGCAACGAGAGAAGCCACGGCAATGGGAAGCCCTGTGCCACAACGAAGAGTCGCCCCCACTCACCACGCCAGAAAAAGTCCATGTGCTGCGATCCAGACCCAGAGCAGCCAAAGACTGGAATAAAAAATTTTAAAACAACAAAAACAGATAAAATAAAAACTGAAGCTCAAAGAGGCAAAACTTGCCCCCAACCACCCAGCTAGCAGTGGTAGACACAGGCAGATTTGGGTGAGTCCTTTTGATTCCAAAAACCCTGCCTAGTCTCGTCTTCCCAGGTCCTTTTCACTGTGATCAAGGTTCAGATCAAGGTCATTCAGAACTTACTCCAGCTTGTCTTAGCTTTTCATCAAAGAGTGGTGGTATCTACATTATGGATTGATAGCAAAATTGCCAGGTTTTAAACATTAATGTTAATGACAAGGGCAGGGTGGGGGAAAGTTAGATATTTATGCTTAACTAGAAGACAAATAGTGGAGAAGGCAATGGCACCCCACTCCAGTACTCTTGCCTGGAAAATCCCATGGACAGAGGAGCCTGGTGGGCTGCCGTCCATGGGGTCGCAGAGAGTCGGACACGACTGAAGTGACTTAGCAGCAGCAGCAGAAGACAAATAGAAACTGCTATGAGAGGCTAGATCAAGATGACATAGAGAGAAGAAAACACTGGGCTTCATGACACTGGATTTGACACTGATTTTCTTGGATAAAACAGCAAAGGCACAAGTAATGAAAAAAACAGACAAATTGGACTTCATCAAAATGAAAAACTTTTTGTGCATTAAAGGACACTATTAATAGAGTGAAAATGCCACCAAAAGAATGGGAAAAAAATTTGCAAATTATATATCCTATAAGGCATTAATATATAAAGTATATAAAAAATTACTGAAACTCAGGGACAAAATAAACCCAACCTGATTAAAAAATAGACAAAATACTAGAATAGATATTTCTCCAGAGAAGATATACAAATGGCCAATAAGCACATGAAAAGATATTCAACGTCACTAATCATTAGGGAAATGAAAATGAAAACTGCAATGGGATACCACTTCACATCCATTAGGATGGCTATCATAAAAAAAAAAAGAAAAGAAGTGTTGGCAAGGATGTGGAGATACCGGAACCCTTGTGCACTGTTGGTAGGAATGTAAAATGGAGCAGATGCTAGGGAAAACAGAATGGCAGTTCCTCCAAAAATTAAAGTTAGAATTACCGTATGAACTGGCAATTCTACTTCTGGCTACCTGCTTCAATGAAGGGAAAGCAGGGACATGAAAAGAAATTTGCACACTCATGTTCATAGCAGGGTTATTACAACAGCCCCAAAGTGGAAGCAACCCAAGTGTTCCTTGATGAGTAAATGGATAAACAAAACATGATGAATGTACATAAGAGAATATTATTTAGCCTTAAAAAGGAAGGAAATTCTAACACATGCTACAACACGGTTGAAATTTGACATTATTCTAAGTGAAATTAAGTCAGTCACAAAGGGACAAATACTATATAATTCCATTGATATGAGGTACTTAGTCAAATTTATAGAGACAGAAAATAGACAGTGGTTGCCAGGGGCTGGCAAGGGAGGAATGGGGAATTAATGTTTAACTGGCAGAGTTTCTGTTTGGGAAGATGAAAAAGTCCTGGAGATGGATAGTGGTGATCTTGCACAACAATATGAATGAATTTAATACCACTGAGCTGCATATCTAAAAATGGTTCAGAGGGACTTCCTTGGTGGTCCAGCGGTTAAGACTCTGTGCTTCCACTGCAGGGGGAGCAGATCCCATCCCTGGTGAGGGAACTAAGATCCCACACGCCACAGCCAAAAAAAAAAAAGTTAAGCTAATAAATTTTATGTTAGGTATATTTAACCACAATTAAAAAAAAAAAAAAAGATGGCATACAGAGCACTTGCATTGACCTCAATACCACCCAAGATTCCTTTTAATGACAGAAAAAAAATATGCTTTTTAAAATTCCATTCGATGGGGAGTTGTTTAAGGAGTTTCAACTTTGCAAGATGAAAGTTATTGAGATAGATAATGATGAGCATTGCACAACAATGTGAAAGCACTTAACACTACCAAACTACACACCTAAAAACAGTTCAGATGGTAAATTTTAGGTTATTTGCATTGTGGTGGCTTGTTTAGCCACTTAGTCATGTCCAACTCTTTGTGATCCCACGGACTGTAGCCCCCCAGGCTCCTGTGTCCATGGGATTTCCCAGGCAAGAGTACTGGAGTGGATTGCCATTTCCTTCTCCAAATGAAAGGGAAAGTCGTTCAGTTGTGTCCTACTCTTTGGGACCCCATGGACTATAGAGTCCACGGAATTCTCCAGGCCAGAATACTGGAGTGGGTAGCCTTTCCCTTCTCCAGGGGATCTTCCCAACCCAGGGGTCAAACCCAGGTCTCCTACGCCGCAGACAGCCTGCTTGCAGGCGGATTCTTCACCGACTGAGCCACTACCACAATTAAAAATAAAGATCCATTAGAACACTAGAAAGCAAGAATAGCTGCTACCAGTGATACCAACCTACCAGAAAATGTGGGGATTTTCTGAATGATAGAAAGCAGTTCAGTTGAAATTGGACTAAGAGAAGAAACCTCAGCTTGAAATACTTGCAAGAATGCTTGCTGTGAAAGGGGGTCAAGGAAAAGAGTGATTGTCCAGGAAATTAACTGGGGTACTCTGCAAGACCACTTGAAGGGCAAGCTGAAGTATAGATTGAACCCCACCCCAGAGTTTCTGATTTAGTTCATCTGGGACAGGACCTGAGAAATTTCATTTCTAATAAGTTTCCAGGTGCTATTGCTGCTGCTGGTTTAAAGATCATAATTGAGAACCACTTTGAGAAGTAGCTAGACCTGATAGGGCTAGCTTCTCCTATAAGAAGAAACAGATGATAGCATCTCTCCCAGGTGGAAACACTGAGTGTGATCCTGAGGTCCCAGCTTCCTAGAAAATGCAAGGGGTAGAGGAGAAGGAACCCCCATGCTGGATGACTAGCCTCAGTATATTCCACCACCACCACCCCCATAATGATGAGAGAGACCTGGACCGTATCTACAATCACTGTAAGCTTACCAGACATTCCTAAAGTCAAAGGAGAGAAGGCAGCCAAGAACTGCCAATCTTTAAGGAACATCAGACTAAAGAAAAACATTGGTATTGTCAAGAAAGAGAACTCATTCACAAGTGAAATTAACCAAACAACATGGTGTTAATTTCTGTGAATAAATAGCGACATAGTTCTTTTTCGAATATTCATACCTTTTTAAACAGTGGCTTAATGAAGTATAATTTACATCTAATAAAATTCACCAAATTTAAGTCTATAGTTCAATACATTTTGGCAAATGCATACAGTTATCTAACCACCACGACAACCAAGAGAGACTATTTCCATCACTCAAAGATTTTTCTTGGTGCCCGTTTTCAAAAAGCACTGGGGAGGAAAGTCATATTGCTAGGTTTTTCCTGGGCACAGAGGGGAAAAATCTGAGTTAATTAGCAAGGGGTCACAGAAGATGCGGCAGCTAGATTTTCTGGAAAGAGAATAAGAGGTGAAGCTTCTCCATGAAACCGTTTCTCAATCTTAGTTGCACACAAAATCAATGGGAAGATTTTCGTAAAATACCACTGCCTGCACTCAACCCCCAGAGTTTCTGATTTGCATCATCTGTGGTGGATCCTGGCTTCCCTGGTGGCTCAGAGGGTAAAAAATCTGCCTCCCGCAATGCAGAAGACCTGGGTTCAATCACTGGCTCAGGAAGATCTGCTGGAGAAGGGAATGGCAACCCATTCCAGTATTCCTGCCTGGAGAACGCCATGGACAGAGAAGCCTGGTAGGCTACAGTCCATGGGGTCACAAAGGGATGGACATTAGTGAGTCACACACTCACACACACACACAGGAGCCCAGGCATTGGGTATCTTAAAAGTCCCTCCAGGTAATTCTCACGATCAATCAAGGCTGAGAGATAGTGTGTTAAAGGCAGTTATTTCTGAAAATAGAGAGTAGCTTTTTAAAAATCATAAAATCTATATAACAACTGTCACTAAAACAAATTACTTACAAGGAAAATTTACACCCAATCCTGTCGCCCTTGCACAGCAACCATCCTTGACGCTCTGTCTGCACACAGCCATATTTTGGCACCACTTGATGCACTGTGATGAAGCTGCAATTTTCCTTTTATTTTTAAGTCCCCATTTATCATAAACATCTTGCTTATGTCCCTACCTAAGGAGGAAGTTTAGGGTAGCATTTCTGAGCGTGGGCTTTGAAGTCAAAGCTGGGTTAAAACCTCTGATTTTTCACCTACAAACTGTGAATCTCCAGCAAACACCAACACGTGCTTGAACTTCAGAGGCTCCAGCTGCATGATAGGAATAACGGTACCTACCTCTTGGGTACCGACCTCATGATTTCATTCTGAAGGCTGATGTTTGTAAAGACACAGCAGCAAAACACCTGGCAGGCACACTTCTGGCTTTCAGGTGATGGTAGCTGTTAGCATCATCGAAACAAGTAGGATAATCCACTGAAAAGAATGCCATTCGAGGGCACTAAATATAAACAGACCTAGGGGTTGGGAGGAGGAGGAAGGGACCCCGTTCAGTCTCCCAGCGAGGACTCAGACCGGCTGGAGGAGTGGCTTACAGAAGGCAGCTGTGTCTGTGCATGTGTGTGTGTGTTCTAGAGGCCAGTACAGGGTGGAGTTAACCACAGTCAGGGGAAATTCTGAGGGAGGAAGAATTCAAGACAGCCCCTGGATCGCCTGTTTCAATAGCAACACCATGAGAGCGACAAGAGCCACAAAGAATGGAATGGACAGGCCAGCTGAACTCATTCTCTTGTTTTCTCTCCATGAGGCTAGAAAACCAGGCTGATTCCAAGCAGGACTAAGGAAACATCCCTGGGGGTCTCGGACGATCCCAGGAGGTCAGGCCTGGAGGGTGGAGGAAAAGCAGTCCTGTGTCAGGAGGAATGAGAGGATCAGGCCATTTAATTTGACCCTTAGAAATAATGTGAGTTAGTCATTCAGTTGTGTCCGACTCTTTGTGACCTTATGGACTGTAGCCTCCAGGCTCCTCTGTCCATAGCATTCTCTAGGCAAGAATACTGGAGTGGGTAGCCTTTCCCTTCTCCAGGGGGTCTCCCTGACCCAGGGGTTGAACCCAGGTCTCCTGCATTGCAGGCAGATTCTTTACTGCCTGAACCACCAGGGAAGCCCCTAAAAATAATAGTAATATGAATGTATAGAGAGGTGCTATTCTGGACCCTTTAATTAAATCATTCTGTCCTTACAGCAATCCTATGAATTAGGTATTGTTATTATCCTCATTTTACAGATGAGGAAACGGAGACATAGGCAGTTAAATAAACTTGCCCAAGATCATGCAGTAAAGGGCAGAGTCAGAATCAGAAACCCAGAGACCATGCTCTTCACTACCACTGTACAGATAAAGTGAGACACAGCAGCTATTTTATAATTAAATTTAAATGGTCATGATACCATATCATAATTTGCTCCATCATCCCCTTTTTATTCAGTATTTTTCCACTGTCCGCTGTAGCAAGCATCTGCATACATAGCTGTCCACTTCTGTTGAATTATCTCCTTAGGATTATTTCTCATGAATGGCGTTACTTGGGCCAGGAAAGTCAACAACGTCATAGTTGTTGCTGCATATTGTTGTGTTTACCCAACAGGCTGCACCAGTTGACACCTTCACTGGCAGGGTAGGAATATACCATTTTCACCACCACCTCAAGCAGCAGAGGGAGAATTATTGTTTTGCAAATGTTTATTTATAAGTTTTTTCTAGATTTTATTGCTGTGAAAGTTGGAAATTTGCAGCATCAGTCTTGCTGGTCACCTGGGCTTCTGGGATTTTCCTTAAATGCAAGGCTCCTTCCTTCACCTCCCCTGAAGTTGAACCATTATCCCCACCCCCCACCCTCTCCCCACTGCAGGCCAGGTCCTCGACTCCCAAACTATCTGGAACTCTGGAAGGTGAGTGGCCCATACGTCTGGCCTTTTGTCTACAGCACGCATAAATGTTGCCACATTTTGGCTGGGTTTTCTCTCCCACTGTACCAGATGGCTTTCCTGTATGAATTGGAACGGCCTTTAAGACAGGCTAGCTGTCCTCCTGGTTATAGAAACCAGTATTTCTCAGATCTAATCATATCTACAAAGCACCTGAAGATCTTGTTAAAATGATTCTGATTCAGTAGGTCTAAGGCAGGGACTGATCCAGCCAACTCCCAGGTGATGCTAATCTTGCAAGTGCCAAGAACCTAAATTAAATTATTTAAATTCCTCAGACCAGACAACAAATAAAGCCCAGGCAGTCCCATCAGAACCTTCTAATTCCAGCTCTGTCTCTGACAGCCTCTGGGGCCTTGGTCTTGTCAAGCTCTCTGAGCCTCAGTTTCCCCAACAGTATGATGAAAGGATGAAACCAGACATTCTCTGAGTCCCGTCTATGGTTTTTATTTCCATACTGGACTTCTTTAGCCCATTCATATTATTTTCCTATAGTATTTATTTAACAAACAATTTTTGAACTTGGAGAATGAACATAAGCTATCTTTTTAAACACTAGGAATATAAAAGGATGAAAAATTTAGACATAGTCCCTGCATTCATGAGAGCTCAAGTCTAGTGGGAAAGACAAGCAAATTAGAGTGAGAAAACAGCTTGATAAGTGTTTGGGTAGAAAAAGCTCAGGGTACAGGGGGAGCAAATAGAAACTGGATTTCACCCAGACTGACCAATGGGAATCAGGAGAGATTTCCCAAAGAAAACCATTCCTAAGGTGACCCCTAAAGGATGAGAGGTGGGATTCATGTGCAGTTGGACAAGGAAAGTGGACTCTGATCCATGCAGTGGGGAAGGCCTGGCCAAGGCCCAGGGCAAGAGCGAGCATGGGGCTCTCCTGAAGCTGAAGAGGTGCGTGTACACAGAGGGTGGAGGAGAAGGGGCGAGAGAGGAGCGGGGGAGATGGCAGGGTCCAGAGGATCGAGGTTAGGGTTAAGGATGCCATGGATGTGGACATTTTATAGGTGATGGCAAGCCCTTAGAACACCTGAAGAAGGGATGAAACTGAACTGGATTTTAGCAAGATCACTTTGCCGGCAGTGGGGAGATTGAACTAAAGGGGATGTGACCAAATGTGAGGAAAGCAGTAAAAAGACTTGCAAGAGATAAGAAAAGGCTGGACTAGAGCACAGCGGTGGGAAATGGTAGCATCTAGACAGAGGCAGGAGGCAGAACTGACAGGTCTTGGTTGAATGTGGGGAGGGTGGGGTTGGAAAAATACAGACATCTTACTGGCTTACAATAACAAACATTTATTTCTTGCACATGGGCCTGTGGGTCAGCTGGGCTCAACCTAACTCAGTTGGGCTCAGCTCCAGGCTCTAGGTCAAGCTCAGGTTTGTCTCACGTGTCTGCTATTTGGGCACCCAGGCTCTCCTCGTGACAGATGGCAGGAGTCCCAGGGGAAGCAGAAACACGGGTGACTCCCAGTACAGTGTCACGAGAGCTTCTGTTAGGAACAGCCATGCAGTGATCCGTTTGTTCAAAGCAAGACCCATGGACAAGCCCAAAATCAATGAAGTGCACAAGTACACTAGGCTTCAAAATGGAAAGGAAGGGAGAATGAGAATTTGCTGAACAATAATAGAGTCTACCACGGGGATTAAACCCAGCCCCCAAATAGATGACGGAACCCTTCACGGAAATAAGGAACACGTAAGGAGGACCATCTGAGCTATAGGGCTTCCCTGGTAGCTCACATGGTTTTCCTTACGTGTTCCTTATTTCCATGGATGGCTCCACTCTCATGGGGGCTCCCCTGGTGGCTCAGATGGTAAAGAATCCACCTGCAGTGTGGGAGACCTGACTTCGATCCTTGGATTGGGAAGATCCCCTGGAGAAGGGCATGGCAACCCACTCCAGTAGTTTCACCTGGAGAAGCGCCATGGCCAGAGGAGCCTGGTGGGCTACAGTCCACGAGGTTTCAGAGTCAGACAGAGCTGGGCGACTTTCACTTTCAAGGAGGACTATGGTTTTGGATAGAGGTGCAGAGAGAAATGGACTCCATTCACGTAGCGTGGAGTTCCTGGTGAGATGTTCTAGCAGAGATGTCAGAGAAGCAGTTGGGTAAGTTGCCCACAGCTCAGGAGAGGGAGATGGGCTGGAGATATGTATTTGTGAGTCATCAGCACAGGGTTGGCCAGGAGAGGGGATGAGATCATCCAGGGAGAATTTGCAGAGTTAAAAACAGGGCAGGCCTAGCACAGAACCCTTGGGAACATCAAGGAATGTTCTTGGAAGAGAGGCCAGCAAAGGGGATGGAACCGTAGCAAACATAGAGCAAAAAAAAATGGAATCCTGGAAGCCCAGGGACAGAAGTGTTTCAAGAAAGAGGGAGTGGGCCAGAGTGTCCAACACCGATAAAGTCCAATGGGTCTGACCACGGGGCATCAGTTTCCCCAAAACAAGGTGCTCTGAAGCTAGACGTTCAAACACATGGAGAGATCTATCTGAAAGAAACTCAGTGGCCTGTCTCTACATTTGGAATGAGGCACAAGCAGACACACCCACTCCTCCCTGAAATTATTTACAAAAGTTTTTTTTATCAAAGTGCAACATACATACTGAAAGATGCACAAACTTTGAGTGTATGTAAGTGCATGTAAGCTCAATGCATTTTCCCAAGATGAGCACACCTTGCATCCAGCACCCCAGCAGCACCCCGAAAGCCCTCCATTGGTCCTCTTCACAAAACCGCTTCCACGCTGATTTTCACAAGATGCCAGTGCACTGTGAGATCAGTGGGGAACCCTGATGAACCTGAGGCTCACCAGTTCCTATCTCAGAACTTTCTGTGCTCCCTGCTCCTCCCGCCCCAACCTCTTCCCACAGAGCTCCCTCCCTCTCTTTCTCCGTGATTCATTCCTTCTCTCTGTTCATCATCCATGCAGTAAACTTGATTAGAGGGCCTGTGTGTTATATACTCTCCCAGGGGGCAGAGAGAGAGGATATAAAGGTGAGGAACCCCAGGTCTCACGCTTTAAAAACAAACGTGTCAATAGGAAATGCGGAAACGTCTCGATGTGATGCTGTTGAAACAGAGTTGGTACTGTGTGTGGGTATAGAGTGAATGTGCACTTGGGAAAAGGTGTATCAGAAATGGTTGAACTTGTGCGGGAAGGATGAACAGGACTTCTAAGCCTTTGATGGAGTGGAGCAGGCCCAGCTTTTGCTTTATGCCGTCGGCGTCTCCTGTGGCTGCCCTTCACTGCTCACCACTGTTTCAAGCACAGACTGATTTTTCTTCCCATTGAACAATCCACACCACTGACAGTGCTGTACCTGGACAGTGGTGGTGGTGTTCAGTTGCTCAGTTGTGTCCGACTCTTTGTGACCCCATGCCAGGCTTCCCTGTCCTTCACCGTCTCCCGGAGTTTGCTCAAATTCATGATCATTGAGTTGGTGATGCTATCTAACCATCTCATCCTCTGTCGTCCCCTTCCCCTCTTGCCCTCAATCTTTCCCAGCATTAGAGTCTTTTCCAGTGAGTTGGCTCCTCACATTAGGCGGCCAAAGTATCGTAGCTTCAGCTTCAGCATCAGTACTTCCAATGAATATTCCGGGTTGATTTCCTTTAGGATTGACTGGCTTGATCTCCTTCCTGTCCAAGGGACTCTAAAGAATCATCTTAGGACCACAGTTAGAAAGCATCAATTCTTCAGTACTCAGTCTTCTTTATGGTCCAACTCTCACATCCATACATAACTACTGGAAAAACCGAAGATTTGACCATACGGACTTTGGTCAGCCAAGTGATGCCTCTGCTTTTTAACATGCTGCACAGTAGAGGGCGCTAAAAGACTGTGCTTGATTCAAACTGCCAGGGACTTTGCAACCCAAGAGGAAACACTTTCAGCAAGGCTCTGGAAGATGTGAAAACAGTTAAGACGAGAGAGAGGAAGAGATGTGCCCAGGATCGCATGGCTGCTCAAGAGCAGAACAAGCCCATTCCACCAGACCCATGCAATTTACTCGGTGATCCAAAGCTCACAATTAGTATAATTTAAGGATGCTTCTAGAAGCATTATCAGGGCTTCCCAGGTGGCTCAGTGGTAAAGAATACGCCTGCCAATGCAGGAGAAGCAAGAGGTTTGATCCCTGGGTTGGGAAGAGCCCCTGGAGGAGCAAATGGCTACCCACTCCAGTACCCTTGCTTGGAGAATCCCATGGACAGAGGAGCCTGGTGGGCTACAGTCCATGGGGCCACAAATGTTTGGACATGTCTGAGTGACTGAGCCCTAGAAACACTATCCTTGTTCTTTTTTGCCATGCTATAGAGGCATATTTCAGCTTACAAACCTATTACAAATATATGTAGATGTTTCCTCTTTCTTCCTAAAGCTGAAGCTAGTGTCATGTTCCCTGGAAAAGTACAATGGTTCAGAGCAAACACAGGCTCTGGAATCAGTCTGGGTTTGACTGTAAGATCTGCCTTCTTGTTAGTATGACTCTGGATGCATTTAACAACCTCCAGTCTCTGGATCCTAATCTATCAAAGCGGGCCATGATCACACACATACCATGTGAAGGTGTTGTTGGGGTTAAGTGAGTTGATGCAAACAAAGTTCCTGGCGAGGAATGATTGCTCGGTCAACACAAGCTCTTATTCTCAGTCTCCTGGCTGGGCAGCACTGGGCAACCACTCCTGCCGTGTCCATGTGTGTGAGGAGCCCAGCCATGTATTCTCAAGCCCTTGGAATCAACAGGCTTGTTTGGTTTTGAGTCCCTGTCCTGCCCTGTTTATGGGTTGTGTGATCATGAGCAAGCCCCTCCTCTGCCCTGAGCTAGTTCCCTCATTCCTTAAAGGGCTGATAATATCATTATTAATATTACTCCTCCTGGTGCAGCAAGAATTCCTTTTAGGTCAATTCAGAATGTATTTTCTGATACCCTGCTATGCCCTAGGCCCAGTGTGTGTGTGTGTGTGTGTGTGTGTGGAAGGGGGGGGGG
This sequence comes from Odocoileus virginianus, assembly GCF_023699985.2. Taxonomy (NCBI): domain Eukaryota; kingdom Metazoa; phylum Chordata; class Mammalia; order Artiodactyla; family Cervidae; genus Odocoileus; species Odocoileus virginianus. The sequence continues at coordinate 13,062,974 of NC_069704.1, forward strand.
GGGGTCCTAGAAAGAAAGACAAATCGGTCTAAGCCATGTACTTGAGGATCTAGTAGTCAAGTGGGCTAGATATGCTGGTGATCCTACAAATTACCAAAGACTATGATGAATACAAGAGAAGGAGAACTAGTTAGAGGGTTCCAGGAAGTCTTCCTGGAGGAGGTGAAATCTCAGTTGGCTTTTGAAGAATGAATAGGCGTTTGCCAGACTCATTTTCCTTTAAAGTCAATGGAGACAGTTTGTGGAATCAGGGAGGTCTGTTGTACATGTGTGTACATGTGTGTGTGTTAGTCACTCATTCGTGTCCAACTCTCTGTGACTCCCCATGGATGGTAGTCTGCCAGGCTCCTCTGGAGTCCATAGACTTCTCCAGGCAAGAAACTGGAGTGGGTAGCCACTCTCTTCTCCAGGGGATCTTCCCAACCCAGGGATCGAACCCAGAGCTCCTGCATTGCAGGCAGATTCTTTACTCTCTGAGCCACCAGGGAAGCTCCTGCAGTACATCCCAACTAGAGCTTTCCTTTTGTCCTAACCTCATGGACCCCAGGCCAATACACCATCTCATTTCTCTCCTTTTTCCTAGATACCCCTCCGAAGGAGGCAGGTGAGCCTTGGTTCAGTTCAGTTCAGTTCAGTCGCTCAGTCGTGTCTGACTCTTTGTGACCCCATGAATCGCAGCACGCCAGGCCTCCCTGTCCATCACCAATTCCCGGAGTTTACTCAAACTCATGTCCATCGAATCAGTGATGCCCTCCAGCCATCTCATCCTCTGTTGTCCCCTTCTCCTCCTGCCCCCAATCCCTCCCAGCTTCAGGGTCTTTTCCAATGAGTCAACTCTTCGCATGAGGTGGCCAAAGTACTGGAGTTTCAGCTTCAACATCAGTCCTTCCAATGTACACCCAGGACTGATCTCCTTTAGGATGGACTGGTTGGATCTCCTTGCAGTCCAAGGGACTCTCAAGAGTCTTCTCCAACACCATAGTTCAAAAGCATCAATTTATTGGCGCTCAGCTTTCTTCACAGTCCAACTCTCACATCCATACATGACCACTGGAAAAACCATAGCCTTGACCAGACGGACCTTTGTTGGCAAGGTAATGTCTCTGCTTTTTAATATGCTATCTAGGTTGGTCATAACTTTCCTTCCAAGGAGTAAGCATCTTTTAGATACCCCTCCGAAGGAGGCAGGTGAGCCTTGGTAGGCTGGTGAATTAAACCTGCTTTAAGAGGAAACAGGGCTTCTCCCTAGTGGCTCAGAGGGTAAAGACTCTGCCTGCAATGCAGGAGACCCATGTTCAATCCCTGGGTTGGGAAGATCCCCTGGGGAAGGGAATGGCAATCCACTCCACTATTTAGGCCTGGAGAATCCCATGGAGAGAGGAACCTGGCAGGCTACAGTCCATGGGATTGCAAAGAGTCAGACACGATTGAGCAAGTATCACGAAGAGGAAACGAGTACAGGGATATCTCCCTGGTGGTCCACTGGTTAAGACTCCATGCTTCCAATGCAAGGAGGCATGAGTTTGATCCCTGGTTGGGGAACTAAGAACCACTTGCTGCATGGCAAGACCAAAATAAATAAATAATAGAGTCCAGCATGATATGATTTAAAAAATAAAAAAGGAAAGGAGCCCGAATCATGGCAGTTGGGAAGGGAGCCTTCCCCCGCGCTCCCCAGCCCACACAGATCACCTGGAGGTGGAGGCATCCCGCCTGGCACCTGTCCCAGGGGAGCAGTCCACATCTCAAGACTGAGGCATTCCTCTGCCTTCCAGTGGAGTGGGCACAAAGACCCCACCTCTATTCCCCCTGCAGGCAGCCATCCCAGACATTGCCATTCACATCTTCACGACTCCGTCTCTGCCTGAATCATCTTCCTCATCCCTTTCCTGCCCTCCCAAAGTCCTCATGTCACCTCCTCCGGGAAGCTGCTGTTGCCTACCACTCCTGGCACAGCGGTCCCCCCTGCACTTCCGGTGTTGCCCCAAGTTCCATCATCATCACCCTGCATTCTGAGGTTCTGCCTCCCTTTAAAGCAGGGAGCTCTCTGCAGGCAGGAACCGTGTCTGAGTGAGCTGTGTGTCCTCAGTCCCTGGCACAGAGCCCACTTCAGAGGACCTCACTTGGTAAATGTTTGCTGAATTGAACTGAACTGAGCTAAAATGGGCCCAGAATTCCTGCCTCTTTCCAGCCAGTGTTTTGCTTTCCTATCTTGGCAGGAAGCGCAGGGCACAGTCAAAGAGGTGACTGAAGAGCATGTAATGAACAAATTATTTAGAGGTCTGGTTAGGTGAAAAGAAGTCAGCATGGTGCACTCTGGGTGCTGGGGAAGTACCACCCACGAGGCCAGAAGGGGTAACGAAAGGCAGCTGGAGCGAGATTTGGCAAGAGCTGCAGCCAGCAGAGAGGGGCTGCCCAGCAGGAACCGAAGAGGCAGCCACGGCCAAACCACAGCGGAGCGGAGGGCGAGGCAGGGCCCACCATGGCTCCGCCCACCCGCCTCCTGCTCTTGCTCCCCATTGGTCGAACCCAAATAGTGGTCAGAGACCAAACAAGCCCAGGTGGTACAGGCCCCAGACGGCAGCTTCCCTGGGCACAGAGCGGAGCGAATGAAGCAGAGAGCAGACCTGGATGGGGAAGTGGGGAAGACCCAGCACAAGTGCTTTTTCCCAAAATATCATCCACATTGCATCAGCCTCAGAACGACTTAAGGAGCTTGTTTCAAAAGCAGGTTCCTAGGCTCCAGCCTCTGATGGTGCGCTTCCCTGTGCAATGCGGGAGACCTGGGTTCGATCCCTGGGTGGGGAAGATCCCCTGGGGGAGGGCATGGCAACCCACTCCGGTATTCTTGCCTGGAGAATCCCCACGGACAGAGGAGATTGTAGCCCCTGGTGGGCTGCAGTCCATGCGTTCACAAAGCGTCGGACACCACTGACCGCAGGCTCCAGCCCAGACCTTCTAAATCAAAATAGCTGTCTATGGGGCCTGGGAATCTGCATTCTCTGGAATTTCCCTAAAGTGATTCTAGAAGTCACCTGAGGACCGCTGGAAAGTATGGAATTGTGGGAAATCTGAACTTGGTTAATTCAGAATTTAAACCCACAGAATCATCCCAGGGGTGGGGACTAATGATGTTGGTTCTTCATCTGTGACTTCCAAGGGTCAGGGGAACCTCATTCATCCATTCGTTTACCCAGCACTCCTGACACGTGCTAACCTCTGGGGCCTGGGGAGGCTTCTCCCAGCACAAAGGTGTTCCCCACCTGAACATTCTAGGATAACATCTTACATGCCACCTGGGGATCCTTCTGGGGCTTCAGAAACCTGCCTACCATGTGGGGAGACTCCTCAGTGCTTCTGCCAGCACCAGCTCAAGCACCAGGCCAAAAAGCAAGCAAATAGCAAACTCATAATTTATTTCAACCACCTTCACACACAAGAAACCCAAATACATCTCTCTCCCAAGTTCAGATGTATAACTGCCTGTGAACCTTGGAGGTCCCACAGTCCCCCTGATCCACACGGTGGGTCCATCTTCTATCCCCAGCCCCCACCCCAAGGCTCCCAGCAGAAATCTGGGAGTCACCTGTGACACCTCCCTCCCCCTCCCCCTGCCCCCAGACACCTGGTCCATCCGTCAGCCTCCTAACCCTACCGCCCCTCCCCTTCTCCAGGTTTCTGCCTACCCTTCAGGGCATCTACATCTCCCTGCCTTATCACTGCAATGACCTAACAAGCTCGCTTGTCCCTTCCCAAGGCACTGTTGCCCGAGGGATCTTTTAAATATGCAAAATCCAAACTTGTCACACCCCTGCTCAACTTCTTCACTGCTCCCCTGTGCCCTCAGGACCTAGTCCAGACTCCTTAGGTAGAATACAAGGCTCTTGCATCGGGCCAGGCCTGACTTTCTACCTCATTCCCACCACTTCGCCCCCCCGCCTCACCCCACACACCCTCACACTCTCATCATAGAGTTTAAGCTCATTCACTTTCATATCTTCTCCCCAGAATCTCCCCGCTTCTATACCTGTTAATTTCCCCCTTGCCTATCAAAGTCATCTCAAATGTTGTCTTATCCTTGAAGTCTTCTCTGAGCCACGAGACTATACTACTGCAGAATCTTGCTCTCCTTTCTGAAAGATTTTTATCTCACCCCTGGGAATAGTCCATTTGTTTCTCCTATGAGTCTGTGATCTCTGTAAGGACAAGGATCAGTCATGCCTAATTTGCCTTTATTTCCCAGAGCTGACAGAATGCCTTCCAGCCCCCATGAGTGGGTGGATGGCAAGGCAGACGGAGAAACTGAATGGATCATAGTCTCTTGCAAAAAGATCTTCCAAGAGGAGATCTAGGGAGGACTGCTTCATTAAATCCACTAATTTTGACAGGAGTTCCATCTGATTCTAATGTACCACACACTACACCAGGCTCTGTGCCAGCAGCAGGGCCATCAAGAACAATCTCTCCTCTCGAGGACCTCATGATCGTAGAGGAGACGTTGTCTTAGGCATTTTCAGACTGCAAGGAAAGGATATATTCGGGCTTCTCAGATACTGATGAAAGGGCTAGATGAAGATACTTCCTGCATAGAAGCTTTTCTTGTGTGGAAGTAAGGAAGTTTGAGAACCCCTCTAGCAGCCGCCTAGTCCCTCCGAGGCAAGGATGTCAAGTAGATCTCATGGAGGTTAGAATTAAAGTTCCTTGGGTCAGCCAGCTTTTGTCCCAGTAACGCTGAATAATAAGTCATCTCCCTAAAACTCAGTGTCTTAAAACAACAGTTTATTTGCAGTTTGGTTATAGTGGTGTGTGTGTGTGTGTGTGTGTGTGTGTGTGTATGCTAAGTCACTTCAATTGTGTCCCCCAGTCACAATGGGATTCTATCCATGGGATTCTATCCATAGGATTCTCCAGGTGAGAATACTGGAGTGGGTTGCCATGCCCTCCTCTAGGGGATCTGCCCGACCCAGGGATCAAATCCAGATCTCTTAGTCTCCTGCACTGGCAGGCAGGTTCTTTACCACTAGCGCCACCTGGAAAGACCTTGGTTGTAGTACTTTGCATTTTTCTCATTCTTCTGGGACCAGCAGTCTACTTGGGGCAGTCTTTTTATGGCAGGAGCAGAATTTCAAGAGGGAACAGCTTGACCACACAAATCTGCTGCAAGCCTCTGATTGCATCCCATTGGTCAAAGAAAGTCACATGGCTCAGCCCAAAGTTCAGTAGGGACAAGTCCAGCTATTTCTAGTGGAAGGAACTTCCCAGTCATGTGGCAAAAAGCTTGGATGCAGGGAAAAGGGAAGAATTGGGGGCCAAGGCAATCTATACAACCTATCAGACTCCTCATTTTTCAAGATAGAGGTCATCTTAAAAACAGATATTAATGACTTTGTTTTTTGTCTTTACAAATATAAGCTCCATAAAATCAAGGACTTCACTCTTTCCCTAGAGCCTAGAACAGACATGGCAGATGGTTGGTGCTAATCTATATTTGTTGAATGAACAATGCCTCTTGCTTACCCTACTCACATTGTCCCTTCCCAAGAGATGGCATCTGATTAGACAGGTTTGTTACCATCCACGATGGTGCAGGTGCCAACTAACGAGTTTGAACTTCATTCAGTGAATAGGCCACGGGAAACCATTGGAAGTTTACCAGCAGAGGAATGACTTGTTCAAACACATGCTTTAGCAAAATTAACCTGTTACCAGATTTCAAGAAAAAAAAAAAAAACTGAGAGAAAGTTGGAGACCAATTAGACAGCTATTTAAAGGAGCTCTGGTGAGAGATAAGGAGGTCCTGGGGTGAAAGGTGGAGTCTGGAAAGGAAGTGAGAACTATTGTGGGGGTAGAATGGAGAGAGAGCATGCCATTTTCTGAGCTGACAAGACAGGGAGGTGTTGAGGCTGGGAGGCCAGGCAATGGGCAGGCAGTCAGTGGATAAGGAGAAGAACTTACGGGATGGAGTTGATCCTACTACTTTGGGAATTGTTGAATTTGAAGTGCTTTAAATGGCAACCCACTCCAGTATTCTTGCCTGGAGAACCCTATGGACAGAGGAGCCTGGCGGGCTACATTCCATAGGGTCACAAAGAGTTGGATACGACTGAAGCGACTTAGCATGGGACATGGGGCTATCCAGCTGAAAGTATCTAGTGGACACCAAAAATTCAGAACTGGTCTTCAGCAGAGATTTCCCACGAATACCTTAATCTATTCATGGGGCTTTCCTGGTGGCTCAGACAGTAAAGAATCTGCCGGTAATGCAGGAGATCTGCGTTCGATCCCTGAGTCGGGAAGATCCTCTAGAGAAGGGAATGGCAATCCATTTCAGGATTTTTGCCTGGAGAATCCCATGGACAGAGGAGCCTGACAGGCTACAGTCCATGGGGTCAGGAAGAGTTGGAAATGACTGAGCGACTAACACTTTCTCTTATAATATTGAGTATTATATTTATATATGATACCCACAAACCCAAACTCTTCCAAACCTGCTGGATACCTTCCCCAGTTAAAGATCAGGCCAAGCAGCTTGTGGTGAGTTGTCATAAGCCTCCACATGAAGGAGAAAAGGACAAAGGACAACAGGGGATAAGAGTCAGAGAGACACGTAACCAGTACAGGGCACAAACGCCTTTCTTTCTCTTGAACTTTAAACCCCGCCAAAGACAGCCCTTGACTTTCACACAATCAACAGATATTTGTATTAATCCTGTCTCTGTGCCAGGGACTGTGCTCAGGGGATTCCCAGAGACAAGGGGATGAATATGGAAAAGTCACTGCTCTCGGGATGGGGGAAGGGCAGAGACTTCCGGGCTTAGGTAAACCCTACCAAGTAATTTAGGAGTTTGGATAAATATACGGTGGGCATTAAAAACAGAGGCTGGTGGATTCCGTCTATCTAGAGGGTGGAAGATAGTAATAGACACCAAAGTTTCAGCAAAGGTCCAGATTGATGGGGATCGATAATGATAAAGAACATTCCAAATAAGGAGCATAACTTGAGTTGGGGCTAGTGATAGAGGTGAACAGCAGACTGCATTCATATTTTGGAAGGGCTAACACTTGAGGTCAGGAAGAAGGGAAGGAGAGAGGGGTGGGGAAAGGAGAGTGCAAGGAGATGCTGCCTGGCTTTGACCCCTAGGTGAAGGAATTAGAAATGCAGCTGGGTTTCCTTTACATAGGGGTTCCAAACTTTGGCTTTCCTTTTCCCATGGAACAAACTGCATACGTGCTAAGTCGCTTCAGTCATCTCTGACTCTTTTCAACCCCATGGACTGTAGCCCACCAGGCTCCTCTGTCCATTGGATTCTCCAGGCAAGATACTAAAGTGGATTGCCATGCCCTCCTCCAGGGAATCTTCCTGACCCCAGGGATTCAACCCAAGGCTCTTACATCTCCTGCATTGGTGCCATCTGGGAAGCCCTACAGAATCATAATAAATTCTGATTGATTATCTAAAAATACGTAAAATATTTGAATCCCCTACAAGACATATTTACGGTCAAAAGCTTACTAATCACATACATGGTGTTTTCAAAAATGCTATCAAGCTTCTTACCTCATCCAGCCCTCCTGGTATTTGAGACGCAGGTGTTCCCAACATCTGATTGACATGTGAGACCATTAGACTTAGCAGGAGTCCCAAACAAATACTTCTCACAGTGCTCATGAACATCTTTCTTCAAAAAGCCTTAAAGATGAGCATGAGAATGTCTAACTAAGAAAGTGGGTCTTCTTTGCTCTGGGGAATGAGAATTGTGTTCAGGCTGCCAAATGACTTTCCCAGAACTGTGTTGGCTGTGGTTTCCAATTCCTCTTCAGACTGCGGACCAAGTTGCATCAGATTCACCCAAAAGTTTTCACTCCCCAGGTGATTCTGATTTAGAGTCAGCTAGACGAGTTGTCTTTTGGCCTTTTTCAGTTGCAAGAATAACTTGAGGGCTTGATGGTAAAGTGTGCTTCATAGGCCTCCAGCCTTGGCATCACTACTCAGGTGCTTAATAACCATGCACTTTCCTGGATCCCACATCCACCAAGTCAGAATCTCCAGAGGTGGGGTCCTGCAATTTATATTTTGAACATGCTCCCTAGATCTGCATGTTCATTTACTTGTGGATATCTCTTACTATGGACTTCCCTGGTGGCCCAATGGTAAAGAATCCACCTGCAATGCAGGAGATGAAGGTTTGATCCCTAGGTCAGGAAGATCCCCTGGGAAAGGAAATGGCAACACATTCCAGTATTTCTTGCCTGGGAAATCCCATGGACAGAGAAGCCTGGCCGGCTACAGAGCATGGGATCTCAAAAGAGTCACACATGACTTAGCAACTAAACAGTAACACAACAGATCTCTTACTATGTGATGACAGCCTTCCAGGATGGAGGTGTCATGGCAGGCAAGACCCACCACATCCCTCGCTTAAAGATACATTTTGACTCAGCTCTTGGAAGGCTGGGGTTTGACAACTCCTGCCTTATAATGTATGGCAGATAGGGAAGATGGAAATCTCAGAGTATCACAGAACAGACACCCAGATGGGCCCGGGTGAGCCAGAGAGAGAAGCAGTTTGGGAAAGAAAGGACTTAAGGTGGGGGCCCCAGCAGCAGGAAGTCCCACTTTGGCTGTCTCAGATAGCTCTTGCTGATAACAAACCACTCTCAAGATTTAGTAGCTGAAAATTACTATTTTTTTTTTAAACTTTCTCATGATTCAGTGTGTTGAGAGGGTAGTTCTTCTACTGGTCTTCTCTGGGCTCAACTGAGACAAACCCGGCCTAACTGGGTCTCTCTCGATGGAGCCCTTTATCCTGGGTTTCTTAATGGCATGGTGGTCCAGGGTTCCATGAGGGCCAACCCTAGGAGCAGGTGCCTATTAAATATCTACTTGTGACCTGTTCATGATGTCCCATTAGCCAAATCAAGTCACTGTGGCTCAGCCTCAGTGTGGGAGGGCACTATAGGATACCAGGAAGTCACTTCTTTGGAGGTCATTAGTAGAACATTTGACCACAACTCCCCGGGCTGTCTCTTGATCCTGGGATCTCTTTGTGTGCCTTCTCACTTCTTTCCTTGCGTTCTCCAGTTTAAACGTCTACATGAAGGAATTCAACTGATCTTTCTAAGCACTGGCATGGCTCATAGGCTTCCCAACACATGGGGATTCAGGAAGCCAGCGGGGTTGGGGTAAAAGAGATGAGAAAGAAATGATGGGTATCTTGGGTTTCAGAGTTAAACCTCCTGTAGAGGACTCATGAAATTCCTGCAGTCAGCGCTGTAGGTACCCTGATAAAAAAAAATATCCTCCTATACAATTACCTAGGAGCAAAGTCGAAGCTTTGTCTTTCCTATTGGTTACCTAGATTTAAAAACAAATTTCCTTCATATTTCAGAGTGCTATATATGTATGTTATAGAAGCTTTGAAAAATAAGAAGAAAATGAAAGTCACCATTGCTCTAGACTGAATATTTGTATCCTCCCCACCCTAAAATGTACATATTGAAACCTAATCCCCCATTGTGAAGGTATTTGGAGGTGAGCCTTGGGGAAGTGATTAGGTCATGAGGGTAAAGCCTCATGAGTGGAGTTAATGCCCTTAATAAGAGATTCCAGAGAGCTCCCTCACCCCTTCCTCCACGTGAGGCTGTCTATAACCTGAAAACATATCTTTACCTGACATCCAGTCTGCCAGCACACCTTGACCTTGGACTTCCCAGCCTCCAGAACTGCAAGAAATAAATGTTTGTTGTTTACAGATACCTGTTGCTGTTGTTGTTTAGTTACTCAGTTGTGTCCAACGTTTGTGACCCCATGGACTGCAGCCCAACAGGCTCCTCTGTCCATGAGATTTCCCAGGCAAGAATACTGGAATGGGTTGCCATCTCTTTCTCCAGGGGATCTTCCCAACCCAGGGATCGAACCCGTGTCTCTGGAGTCCCCTTCACTGGCAGGTGGATCCCTTACCACCACTGTGCTCCCTGGGAAGCAGGTATGAACAACTAAACCCACTGTTGTTGTTGTTTAGTTACTCAGCTGTGTCTGACACTTTTGTGACCCAGTGACTGTAATCTTGCCAGGCTCCTCTGTCCATGGGATTCTCCGGTCAAGAATACTGGAGTGGGTTGCCATTTCCTTCTCCAGGGGATCTTCCCAACCCAGGGGTCAAACCCACATCTCCTGCAGTGCAGGGGGATTCCTTACCACTGAGCCACCTGGGAAGCCCTTAGAGCCACCTAGTCTATTTCTATTAAAATTTTAAAATCTATTTCTAGATAATTTCTTTACTTTTCAGTGAACTCTCAGGCTTTTTTTATGTGCATATATGATTTTATTTATGATGTTATGCTATGAATAAACCTTTATGCCTTCACCTAAACTGTATCACCCCCATTTTCTCATGTGAAATAATTTTGAGTTCTATAATAATCAATGGGCCACACTATTATATATTCATTCAGCCCCTTATTTCATGTTTTTAGCAACAGTGTTAAAATAACCTATTTCTATTCATCAGTCTTTATCTGCATTTTGGATTTTTTTCTCTGAATAGATTAGGTCCATATTTTTTTTCCTTATAAAGGAACAGCTTTCAAGATTACTTCAGTGTTGCTTAATGAGTGGCTAAAGAGATATTTTTTCTCCTGAATGGAACAGGATACTCTCCTTTGCTCTGTACAGCAAGGCTGGCTTTGCAGAATGGGTCCATTTCCTCCCTCTGGACGATCCTTGTCTATTCCCATTTCCGGGTAGGCACAGGACAGCCAGGCTGGGTTGGGTTTTCAGTGACTCCGCCAAAGCTGGAGACAGAGCAGGACATGTTCCCACGGTCACCTCTTTATCCAAAGCGTGGAAAACTGATTTCATAACTGGCACAGGCTGTGTTTGGGTCAGGAACCCAATATTAACTATAAAGACTGACCTCAACCCAGGGAACTCGAGAAGAAGCTAGATAAAACACTGTTGGGAAACTGTTCCCTCCTGTGAGCTGGCATTTGAAACATGTACTAGCATTAGGCACTTTTTTTTTTATGCCACTGAACGAAATGTAATGGAAAATAACACACTAGCCTTAGGAAGTCAAGGGACTTGGGTTGACTTGAGGATATCAATAAAACACTCCAATCTCCACTGCTTTTTCTCTCACATCACACTCTTGGTAGGTTCCTGCTTCTCTCTAGTCTCCCGGAATAAGGAGAAAGAATGTGAGAGTTCCCAGCTAGGGTGGTAGATTTGCTCAATTATCTATAATGTGTTCAGTGTGAATCTAGAGGAATCTCAGTGCAGAAAGGGGCCCCCTTGAGTCTGCCTATGTAGTCAGAGAAAGCCGGTTATCCAGACTGAACAAGACTGAGAGATAAAAGCCGCCCTCAATGCATCCATCCTACACTGGGAGGATGAAATATCATCACGAGTGCTGGCAAAATTGGCCAGCTTCCCAACTGGAGACTGCTTATGATTCTAGATCACAATGAAATTGAAACCAGGAGACACTAAGTGGGGCCTAGCTCCCTCTATTCCCTGGTCATTTCTGTGTTGCATTTTACTCGCTCTTTTATTCCTGGTCCTGATGTCTCAAGATGGAGCTCATGGAATTAACTGCTTAGCAACCCAGGTAGAAAACAAAGGGGTGGGGCTTGACCTGCAGACCTTCTGCTAGCATGACTAGGTGACTTGCAGGTATGAAGAGGCAGGATGATGTCCTCACTCTGTGAATTGTTCCACATAGAAATTGACATAGTGATAGCTAAGTGGAGCTTAGTTATACCTTCCCTGGGACACCACTGATCCCATTGCTCCCTTATGTACCTATCTACATCTATCTGTGTCTCTCTTCTCTCTCTCTATTAGTTAATTAATTATCAAATTCACAAGCAAAGTCCTGGAAGGAATTCTGGAAAGACTTTAGATACAATATAACTTGTCTCGCTCACTGCAGAAAGGCAAGTGATTTTTCAGAAGGGACTCATAGCCCTTTGCATCTTGCTCAGAAATTAGAGTCACAGACACATCAGGAATGCCTCTGGCCCCATTCAGGGGATTTTCCAAGAGCCTTCCAAAGGGACATGCACATTTATAACTAAACACAAGTCAAAATGAGCTGACTCCTGGGGTACAGGAGTTAGGGCGCTCATAACCAGTTGGGCTCATCCAGGAAGCGATAGCTGGTGTGATGGACCATAGAGGATGAGTAGGATTTCAAAACAGGTAGAGGTGGGGGAACGAGTCATTTCAGGAGGTTGAAATGGGTGGCCTTCATTTTTCAAGGGGAACCAAGAAAAAGGTTTGCGCTTGGGCTTGAGCGAAGATGATCCAGGCTAGACAAGGTGGTGACATCAAAGACAAAACTGAGAGAAGCCTACAGAGGTGATAAAACGGAGAGAGAGTGATGTTTTCTCATCCAGAAGCTGGAGAACTTCACCCTGGTCTGGACATTTAGGATCGAGAAGAGCAGTATCTGTGTCGGCTTTGGTGGCTGCCACAGGAAGTCAATCCCCGAGTGCCACTCAGGCACCTTGGCAGGAAACCACACGACTCTAATCCACCCTTACCTCGCATGTGAAGATGATACGCCTAAGGAGCTCTGCTGTCTCTGAACCGAACACAGATCTCCTTAACTTCACATGTGACTCATGTTTACAGAGGCATCTCTGGACAGTCTGTTTGGACTGTGATGCAGTGGCTGTGTGCACCATGGAAAAAATGAGAAAGACACCCCAGCAGGACGCCAGGGCGCAGTTGAGGAAATCCTGTGATGTGTCATCCATGCAACGCTAGAAGGTCACCAGAGCACGGGGCAGGCTGAACAGCATCCTCCATTCTTGAAATGTCACCAGGGGGTGGGAGCACAGTTCTCTCTCAAGCCTAGATCAAGTTTCCAGCATCTCAGGGATGAAATGGTCAGCCAAGTTAGGACAGGTTTCAGATGACCGTCTTCCCGTGAATGCCGTTCTCAGTCAAGGCCTGGGTCATTGAAGTGCCCCATCTTCTTTCTCTAGCCATTTTGTTAACCAGTTTTGTCAGGAAAACATCACTCTTGATCTTGAAAAAGTTACTGAAATGACTTTTTCCTGCATGTTTCTCATCCAAAGCTCTTCTTTTCTGTTGCATCCCCCCAGCCACAAGCATATCCAATGGGAGTGAGAGTTCTTGACCCATGGCTGTTTCTTTTTAGCACACTATATACTGTCATGCCTTGGGCATAGTTGCGGCCTTGATTGTCAAGCAACCAGGCTCTGTGCTTCATTAACAAAATTTAAAGGGAGTCAAGTGTGTAAACCAAGTTCTTAAAAAGTAAAAATGTGCACAGATCATTATTTTTGTCCAGAAAGAAATGGTTTATTTTGAAATAGGTTATATGTCCCACAGCAGATAATTCTGAAGCTACACAAATGTTTATAGAAAAAAAGTAAACACCCATCTCTTCCCTGCCCCACTTGTCCAGTTCCTCTTCAGGAGGTACTGACCTTCCTTGTTTCACTTTTATGTGTACCCTACATACTTCAATGTGTTTATTTTAAGGTCTGCTCCTCCTAGCAAACATGACCACCACCAAAAAACACCATTACCACCTCCTCTCCAATCATGTAGGTTTCACCAATGGCTCAGAGGTAAAGAATCTGCCTGCAAACCAGGAGGCGTGGGTTTGATCCCCTGAGTTGGGAAGATCCCCTGGAGGAGGAAATGGCAACCCACTCCAGTATTCTTGTCTGGAAAATCCCATGGACAGAGGTGCCTGGCGGGTTACCGTCCACAGGGTCGCAAAGAGCTGGACACAGCTGAGCACATCACAGCAGCATCTCTGATCATGTGGTTAGCTTGTTAGCATAGCATAGCAGCAGCTCTAACCATGTTCCTGGCCCCAGGAGAGCATGGTCAGATGGATGGAGTAAGAGATCCAAGGTCAGGAGCAGGGGCTGAGAGTTCTCTATTCAGTCCAGTTCAGGTCAGTCGCTCAGTCGTGTCCGACTCTTCACGACCCCATGAATCGCAACACACCAGGCCTCCCTGTCCATCACCAACACCCGGAGTTTACTCAAACTCATGTCCATCGAGTCGGTGATGCCATCCAGCCATCTCATCCTCTGTCGTCCCCTTCTCCTCCTGCCCCCAATCCCTGAGCTCTCTATTAGAGGTCCCTATTTACCTGTAGGCACCTCTCTCTACATCTTCACTTTCCCTCCCCTTCTGCCCATATAGATATGCACCTCCTTTAAGAGACTGACACTTTGGTCCTTGGTCCCATTCATCAAAGCATCGGTGATACAAAATCTCTCTTGGTAAAATTTCCCATCTTCTTCATTTATTACTCAGACTACTTCTTGGTGTGCACACAGTGGAGGCTATAGGACAGAAGTTATAGAGCTTCAGTGTACATACGCTTCTTATAGTGAATTATAAAATGCAGGTCCCTGGGTCCCACAATCAGAGATTCAGAAAGTCTGACCTGAGACCAGGAGTCTGCTTTTTCACAATGATTCCTTCTCCCAACGTGAACTTGCTATGTGGTTCCTGATCAAACTTTTAAAATGCTGTCTTCAGTATTGTTCCTCAGTCTTTACCCTAGAATCTTTTATTAAGGAAATCCTCAGTGTTTCCTTTATCACTGCTGATTTTTTTAAAGCATGCCCTGTGTGTGGACTGCACTGCCTCGTGTTTTTCTCTCTCTCCTTATGTTCTCGGGCGTATGAATCTTCAAGGTGTGGTTGGGAGACTTGACAAACCCATTCTCCCTGGGTTTTGTTAGAGGACAGCACTCCTTTCAAGGAAGGCCATTGCTTGAATACCATCAGCCACAGTTCAGAATGCCAGCTTTCGTTCTCTGCACTTCTCTTCACTTCAGAGTCAGATCTCAAAGTCTCTAGACTAACATTTCCATTTTACAAGTAGCAGCAGATCTATGTGGTGGCTCACGGGGCCATTATGGTCCCTTTGGTCTTCTGGCATATCTACAGCCCGTGCACCACAAGAGTGTTTTCAAAACCCAGGTCTGTGTATCCCTGAGGGTTCCCTTGTATGTTCTTGAAGGTCTGAAAACCCTCTGGGATAACTGGTAAATATTATCTTTCCATTTATACTAATGGAATGCTGATACTATTAAAAATGGATGCATAATCTGGATCCTATGGCTGATTCCCTTACAAGGGAGGGCTGCTACCTGAATTCAGTTTCCATATTCAAAGGGCCAAGTTAAAGGGACTGCATTTAACATCTGACGTGTTGGCAAGCACATCTGACTTCCATCTGGCTCCGACTGAAAGGCTGAGTCCTTCCTGGGGGTGACAAGTGGAGGGCCATCAGCTTCTGGCCCCTGGAACCTCTCTGACTTCATCTCCTGCAGCTTTCCTTTGGCCCCACTGGCCTCCTTACTCTAGATATGCTCTCTTTAGGGCCTTTCCACCGACTATTCCCTCTGCCCAGAAGGTTCTCCCCCCAGATATCTGCATGAATCATCTCCTCATCTCCTTCAGGTCTTTGCTTAAGTGGATTAAATTTCTCAGTCTTTTTTCAAATTACAACTTGCCACTCGCTTCCCCTCCATCCATCTCCCTATCACCCTTACCCCTGGTCTCTCCATACACAACAAAACTCACTCACTCAGAGTGTGTCCTGGTCACTCTCTGGCTGGCCCTGTTAGCCTGCACACCCACAAGAACAGACACTGTTGTTTGTTTTGCTCACTAATGTCTCCCAAGCACTTAGAGCAGTGCCCGACACACAGTAGGTGTTGAATAAATATTTGATGAAGGAATGAATGAATCATCAACAACTTCCTCATCTCTGCTCTTGTACTCATACTCAAGTTGTTCATCAGCTTTTCAGACCAAACTCCTCTCTTGGCAGTGAGGATTTGCAAATGGAAAAGGCTTTTTGCAACGGCTGAAATTCTACACTTAAAAATGTGTGTTTCCCCCAGCTCTGGTCACCTGAAAGCCCCAAAGCAAGTCCTAACACTAAAAGTGTACAAATTCTTCTCCCCTTTCCATTTCCCTGGTAGTTTAGCTGGTAAAGAATCCACCACCTGCAATGCGGGAGACCCCAGGTCCATCCCTGAGTCGGGAAGATTGGCTGGAGAAGGGATAGGCTACCCACTCCAGTATTCTTGGGTTTCTCTTGTGGTTCAGCTAATAAAGAATCTGCTGCAATGCAGGAGACCTGGGTCAATCCCTGGGTTGAGGAGGTCCCCTGGAGAAGGGAAAGGCTACCCACTCCAGTGTTCTGGCCTGGAGAATTCCGTGGACTGTATAGTCCATGGGATCACAAAGAGTCGGACGCGACTAAGTAACTTTCACCTCCCTTCACTTCCTTTCCCTTTTCATTAGGCTTCTTTTTTATTATTATTAATACACGTTGTTCTAAATTTGTTACTTTTTCTTTCTTTAGGCTGAGTACTCTCTATAGCTTTCTTCCCTCACACATTTATTTCAACCCCTTTAGCTTTAAAAATGATTGTGTGTGTGTGTGTGTGTTAGTCGCTCAGTCGTGTCTGACTCTTTGGGGCCCCATGGACTATAGCCCGCCAGGCTCCTCTGTCTACAGAATTCTCCAGGCAAGAATACTAGAGTGGGTTGCCATTTTCTTCTCCAGGGGATCTTCCCAACCCAGCGATCGAACCCGGGTCTCCCACATTGCAGGCAAATTTTTTACTGTCTGAGCTACTAGGGAAGCCCCTTAAAAATGATTAGGTACGATTAATATTGTTTTTAAATTGAAAATATGTATTTTTTGTATGATAATTGCAGTTATAGTTTTTTGTTTGTTTTTAAAAATGAAAATAAACATTTGTGTTTCTCAAAGTGAGATCAACATGGTTCAAGAATTCCAAAAACACAAGCTGAGGGGGTGAGGGGTCCCAAGTCAGGCTAACACATCTCTACAGGCTCCTGACTTGACCACTGACCACTTCCTCTCCCTCCCTCCTGGGCCAAGGGCAGTCATCCTGTCGCCATCTGCCACCACTGGACAAGCACAGACAGGCCTCCCTGAAAGGAACCTCTCACTTTTCCATACAGTTGCATTTTCCCTCTCTTTGTCTCACTTTCTTTGGCTTGCCAGCTTTCAAGTTTGTTTCATTTTTCCTAATAATAAATGAAACACACTTACCATAAAGCAAGATTTAGGGAGCTCTAAACACATTCAAATAAATTAGAGGCCCAAGACTTGAAATTCCCCAATTTAAAAGATACCTTCTGTATCTTGTTTCTCTGCTTATAAATGCAATACTCAGACACAACCACAATTAATCTTCTGGTGTGTTTGTCTGTATTAAGTCAAACTACAGAAGTTACCGATGCTCAACCATTGTTTACCTACAAGATGGCGATTTTATATGGGATACCCTAGTCATTCACACAGTTGAAGCCACACTACGTATATAATTTTACATCCTATCCTTTTCACGTGTCATTACAACAGCACCACTTGCCCGTGTATTTGTGAGCTTACATTAACAGCACAAATAATTGATGAGCGTTAGCATCACAGCTGGGAGTCCTCCCTTGTAAATCACTGAAAATAGTCCATGTGGTCCCCGGGCTTCCTGAATCTTCATATGAATGACAATCCTCAGTGACTCTTCCCAGAAACCCTTTCTGTAAATGCCCCCAGCCAATTGCCTGTGTGCAGTCCTTGGCACCAGATTTCCGGCCCAAATGGCAGCTTCTGGGAATGCTGCTAATGACTGTGTCCAGTTGTTCATCTGGTTCCTCTTAACTTGTATGAATTTGGTCCTTACCTTGGGTTTGCGGTACATCTTCCTCTCCAATGAAATGACTCTCTTTGGCTTTTTGTGTTTACTGTTGTTTGTCTAGTGATTTCTGGGCCAGGTACAGTCTACCAGCATGATTTAAAGAGAGAGCTGTCTTTTTTTTTTTTTTTTTCCTTTTTTAGCTCATCAGCAGTAAGAAGGCTGTTTTTAGGGCCCTGGCTTTCTCTCTGCAAGCATCAGCAGACTATCAGGTCTGTACTTTTTCAGTACAGAGGAGTCCTGAGGAGTCCATGGACCATGTGGTTTCTTTATGTTTTGATTCTGCCTCCAAAATGGTTGCCTAGGGACAATAATTTATGTGGGCCCTTATTATGCGAGACTTAGGATAGCCCTATTCTTCACTGGGCCACTATGTGCTCCAGATTTGGCTGGGTTCAACCACACAGGCTAAGATTGTGTGTCCACCCCAAAGCCCCATTCGCATAAAGTTTGGGAGTTTATGATATAAGATCAACTGTTATCACTGATAATAACATCATGTTACTCCAGGTGCAATAACTTAAAGGACGGACTTTAACATTTTGGGCCCAAGACTAAAACAGTAACAGGAGACCAGAACATTTAAAGGTAATCTACAGCCTGTAACACATCAAAGGGGTATAGAAAATACAGCAAGAAGACACAAACGAAACACGCCGTCTGTCTTATGGGCAATACCCACCGAGGAGAAAGGCAGTATTATAAGACCTTAAACCCTAGTTTTGAGGTCAGTTCAACTTGAATTCAAATTCTGACCCTGGGGACTTGATTGGTGGTCCAGTGGCTAAGACTCCACATTCCCAGTGCAGGGGTTCTGGGTTTGATCCCTGGTCAGGGAACTAGAGCCCACATGCCGAAACTAAGAGTTCACATGCCTCAAGAAGACACAAGATCCTGCCTGCTGCAACGAAGACCCAACACAGCCAAAGAACGCCAAATCCTGACCCTGTCTCTTCCTAGTTGTGAAAGGCTCCTAGATTGTGTCCTTTTCTGTAAAACTGACCTAAAAACACCCACTGTGCAGAGTGACTATGCAGGTAAAGACAGAGCCCATGTAAAATGTTGACCACATGTGAGCATGACAACAGTAGCTATTACTGTTGTGATGATTAGACACAAAACTTCAAGAATTTTTGATTTGGTATTTTTAATGTTTATCATTGCAAACACGACATTGTGACAGTAACAAACTTAAAAAGAAGAACCAACCTCCCTATCAACCCAAATCAAACTATTTACATTTTCCCATATTTTCATTATACAGGATATTTGTATATTCAGGTTTTCTTCACTTTAGAAAGTGAAGAAAATTATTGTATTGTAAGTTTCTTCCTGTCACAACGTGGTCTAGTTTAGTGTAAAATAGTTATTTCAACAACTATACCCAAATCTAATTAATCACTCCTCTATTTGTGAACATTTACTTGTTTGGGGAATATTCTTTCCTTTGTTTTTGCTATGGTGAATTTAAATGCATGATTTAAAAAATATTGATGTCTTTTTCCTTAGATGTGTATATATATATATATATATATATATATATATATATATTTAGCTCGAGTTTGAGAACATTGTATAAGTTAACGGCTGCTGACTGTGGACAAAGAAAAGTAGCTTCAGACTGGTTTCTAGTGGAAGGCAAACTGGGAAAACCCCAAGAATTCTCAGGTTTGTTAACTTCGGTTTCCTCATCTCCACACTCGACAAACTGGTATAAGGATGACCGAAAATTGAGGTAGGCAGTCCAGAGATAGATCTTTAACGTGGGCCAAACACGCTCACGTTCTTGATTTCATTCATTCCCTACACATCGTTCAAATTGAAGCGATAGGTATTCATATTATTTAAGGCACAGAGAGGGTAAGCTGCTTATCCCAGGTCACACAGCAGCTGAGAAAGGACAGAGAATATTTCTCGCAGTTTCTCAATTCCCAGCTCACCCACTGAGCTTTGAAAAAAACAAACAAAAAGAATGGCCCCAGACCCCACCCTAATTGGGGGCGGGAACCGAGTGGGCTGAAGGTCTGGCTGAACTCTGCAGGAGGCCTCGCCCACCCCACCAGGAGGCTCCTCCTCCGGGGCGCTGGGGCCCTGCCGGGCTCCGAGCATGCCCAGTGCGCTCCCGGCCGTCCCAGTGGTGCCGCAGCTCCAGGTTTTGCTGGAGACCGGGGCGCGGGGCGGGGCGCGGGGGCGCGGGGCGGGGCGCGGGGCGGGGCGTGGGGCGGGGCGGGGGCGGGGCCTGTTCCTGGGACTCCCTCCCTCTGCTGAAATTCCCCGGACGCGCTGCTCCGGGGGCGCCCTCTGCAGGGGCGCTACCGGGGACTTGCGACTCTGGGATAAGGACCGAAGTGAAGCACCCAGGTTCTGCCAGCTGCCGCGAAAGGCGCTGGGCCGACAGGGCCCCTGGACCTTGGGCATTGGTCGGGACAGGATGATTCCAGCCTTCACTCCCTCCATTCACATATTCATTCAACAAATCGTTTTTGAGCATCTCCTATGTGCCACGTGCTGTTGTAGGCGCTGGGACAATGTAGTGAAGACAGGCAGGACTACAGTCCCAGAGCTGAAATTCCAGAGGTGAATATATAATAGTGTTAGTCGCTCAGTCGTCTCCGACTCTTTGCGACCCCATGGACTGTAGCCCGCCAGGCTCCTCTGTCCATGGGATTCTCCAGGCAAGAATACTGGAGTGGGTTCCCATTCCCTTCTCCAGGGGAACACACAATAAGAAGTAAGCAAATCGGGAAAAGACAGTGACCGACCTCATCTTCTGCTACTTTCCCCGGCTTGCTATTTCCTAAGCAGTCCTGCGTCTTAATGTCTGCACTGGCTGATCCCTCTGTCAGGAATGCTCTTCCCAATTTATCTGCGTGGCTGAAAGGTCTTACCACCTCATCGAAATTGCACTCCCTCCACCCCTTCTCTTTGCCCTGTTTTTTTCCCCTCGTAAAACGTTATTACCTTCCATTATGAGTTCGCTTATTTGCATGTTTGATTGCCTGCCGAACTCCAGCAGGGAACAGGATTTTTGTCTCTTCATCACACGTAAAGAATCAAAGTAAGTGATCAAAAATTATCTGTTGAATGCACTAATGGATAAATGATAAACGTGAGGAAAATAGAGTGAGGACACGGAAAGTCCTATGATCAGGGGACTAATTTAATAAAGTGATCAGGGAAGGCCTTTCGGAGAAGGAGGAAGTAAGGACAATGAGAAGGCTCCAGTCAAGGGTAAAGGTGGGCAAAGACGTCCCACACTGAGGCGAAAAGGTATATGCAAATGTTCTGAGGTTGGACAAGTTCTGAGTGTTTGATGGACAGAAAGGTGCTCCTGGAGGTGAAGGAATGCAGGAGCCAGGTCAGGTAAAGGGCCCATAAGTCTTCCGAAGAAAGTTTAAGCTGGGAAGTTTTCAGTGGACTGGATGGGCACTGCACCGGAGTCAGCAGGGCCCTGGCTGGGCAAGATTTTTCCTCATTTCAAATATTTGTTTAGCGCTGGGTGCTTGACATTCCTAGGCATAAAATCACTGAGGGCTGGGCACACAGTAGGTGCCCAATAAATGGTTATGGCACGGACGCCTGCGTGCATGCGCGAGGGGACACCGGGCTGCACGGACCTCGGCGGGAGAGCCTGGATAGCCCTGGGAGACGAGTCCGAGCGCACCGGCCCCGCGCGGGGGCGGGGGCGTCCCGCAGGGCGTTCCGGGCGCCCGCCCCCAGCCCGGCGCGCGGGCCCGTCGCGGCCAGCCGGGCCGGCGGGAGCCGCCCGCGGGCGGCACTGGGCATGCTCAGACGGCGGCCAGGTCGCGCCGCGAGCGAGCTTCCGCGCCGCCCGCACGCGCGACCTACCTGGGCGCCCTGCGCCCCCGGATGCTGCAGGTACGGATCGGCGCGACCCCAGCGGGCTCGGGGCGGGGCGCGGAGCCGCCGGTGGCCGGGGTCGCGCTGGGCGCCGCCCCACCCCCACCCGTCCCCGGGCGCGCGGCGAACGCGCGGGCGGACTGGCGGACGCGGCGGCCCGGGAGTCCCGGCGTCTCGTCCCCGGCGGGGAGGGGGCGCCCTGGCCGCGCTCACCTGGTGGGGCGCGGGAGGGAGGGAGCAGGCCGGGCCGGGTGGGGCTGGGTCCCGGGCGGGACGCGGCGGCGGCGGCGGCGAGGCGTGGGCGTGCGCTCCGACCCGGGCATGGGCGGACGCGACCGGTAGAGCAGGAGCGGCTGGCGATCCGAGAGGCCCCAGCGCCGCCGCGACCCCCCGCCCCCGACGCCGAGGGGGCGCACAGCCCGCGCCGAGAGCCAGCCAAGCGCGGCGGCCAGACCTTTTCGGCTCCCGGGGCGAATCCGCCTCTCGGCTTTCAAAGATGGCATTTCCTGGGCCTGGCACGAACTCCAGCCCCAATAAATCCTCCCCGTTCCGCGGGTGATATGGAATGATTTATCAGGTACCTGCGGTGAGACAGCTGCAGTGGGGGACTGTATGTGAGAGCGCCCGGTGCCCCGGAAATTCCCATTTTCAGCAACCTGAACTTACTGAGAAGTTGCGGTTGCCTTAAAAAATTCATGGGAAGTTGAGACGACTTGACACCTGGGTTTTCCGAGGTGGTGGAGAGAGCTTGTGACTGGGAAACTGGAGACCTAGGTTCAGGTTAGGCCCCCACCTTAAGCCAGATGATGACCTTGGACGAGTTGTCTAACCTCGCTGATCGTCAGTTTCCTCCCTTGCAAACAGCCGGTAATAATGCCCACCTCACTGGGTTGTTGGGTGGATTAAGTGGGATAAATGATGTGGAGGTGTTTGGCACGGTGCCCAGCACAAAGCAAGCGAGCAGTTGGCGTGATGTGAATTTAATTCGTTTAGAGACCCTCGTGGCTCCCATTTCACCAGGAAATTAGAATTACGAAGGCATCTTCAGGGCCTAGTGGCAGAGTGACAGACCCTGCCTTGTGCCCAGGAGAACTTCTCCTGAAATCTTTGGAAAAACAGTTTAGCTGAATTGTAATCGGAGAGCATCTTCTTTAAAAGCAGTTTTATACATTTAGAAACTCCAAGAGTTGGCAGTTCAGCTTTACTTACAAAAGAGCTGTCTGGCAATCCATCTTGCAAGTGTTTAGGCAGCTCATGCTTGAAAGTAAAGCCTGGTTAGGAAGATTTCTGCTCTAAAAAGCTCCCAAACTCAACTTTCAGTGATTATTTAGATTAGGGTTTTTTCACTCTGGCACTGTTAACATTTGGGGTTCAATAATTCTTTGTTGTGGCGCTTTTTCTCTGCATTGTGGAATGTTAAGCAGTGTCTTTGATCTCTGCCCAGTAGATCCCAATAGCAGTCCCTCTCCCTCAATTGTCTTCCCAACCTCCTTCCCTCTGGGCGAGGGGCACATTTTCCTTTCTCCCCCTTTAGAACCACTGATTTAGATCCACCCTGCTTTTTGTCATTAGCCTATCTGAGTTGTTTGAGAAATTCATCTTCTGTTTCCACTATAATAACCAACTTTTTATAGCCTTGTAGAACTGCACGGAGTACATCCACATGCATCAGCTCATTTAATTTTTACAGCTCCCACCAGTAAGGCTGGTGTTATTCCCATTTTACAGATGAGGAAATTGAGGCTTTGAGCAGCCAATTACACAGTATGTGCTGTAGCCCGGATACAACTCATGTCATCTGGTTCCACAGGCAGGACTTTTTTCTTCTGCATCAGGCTCCCCTTTATTGTTTTCTCAAATAGATGGCTTTCCTGATTAAATCAAGATGGAAAGTAGATTGTAAGCTGGAAACCTTTCTGGCTAGTTGAAAATTAACAGCAGTAAGCTATTATCTGACAGAGAGTAGGTCATTCTAGTTAAATATTCTAGTTCATAGTGAGCTCCCGTAAATTCTACGTACAGTTAATGGAATACCAATTTGCAGAGAATTAGAATAGGATACAACATGCCTAATACTCTGTATTGATCCTGCCTTGTCTCTGGTGATTTGCTGGCTCCTCAAAACAACTCCTGTATGCAAATTAGACATTAGCTGGAATGTAAAAGGTCAGGTTCCTGAAGGCATCTCAGTGTGGCTGGAGGGTCCTAGACATTCCATTCAGCATTTATTGAGCTGCTTCTGCATGGCAGGTGCAATGCCGGGTGGGGATGCAGTGTGGGCCAGACTGCAGTAAAGAACTCCAGGAGTCCCTGGGGAACTCCTCAAGGAGAGGGCAGGTCCTGGCCAGGCCAGACACATGGGAGGCCAAAGTCAGGGACAGCTTGGGGCAGAGGAAAGAACCTAAGTTAGCACAGAGTCAAATTCAGGATCCCACACTGCTTCACCATCCTTTCTCTGAGCCTTCCTTTCCACATTTTATCATAGAGAGGGTATTCTCATAGCTTTTTAACATTCCCATTCAAGTGTCAGGAACCTAGTCAGAGACAATCTTATCCCTGAAAGAAGTTGAGGTTCCCAGCTGGTCATTGGTCTCAGAGGATTGGGACCAACTCCTCCATTGTTGAGTGTGAACTAGAAGGTCCCACGTGCGGTGTTTAATTTCAGTGTGGTCCCTCTGCCCTCTTACAGATGCAGTAACTCAGCTAGCAAAGGTGGTGTGGGACCAGGAGCTAGAGGGATGAACTGGGACTGTCTGACCCTCAGGTCCAGGCACACGAGGGATTCCATTTTCTAGGATGGCTATGACCTACCAGAGGGGCTTAGGGAATGGTAGGAAACAGGAAGACATGGCACTTCGCCTTCCCTGCAGTCCTCAGGGTTTGTGGCCTGTTGGTGGAGGGGGAACCTGCGATTTGTGGTCCTTCCTTCTCTCCTCAGAGAAGGGCCCATTAACCCTAATTCCCCTTGCTCACCTTCCTTCCACCAGACAATGGGCCTGGAAAGCAGGGCCACCCTCTTCATTTCTCAGCAGGGGCTGGAATGCTGAGGGCAATCCCCTGGCGCTGACAGGCTGGGTGGGCGGGGCAGCGTGGCTAGGGCAGCTTTCTAAGCCCGAGCTCTTCTTTCTGACTCTGAGAGACAAGACCAGAGCAGGTCAGTGTCCACTCTGCCCAAGTCTGGGTCCTGGCCACTGCAGACTCCGCTCTCCTAAATGTGTCCTTTCATCTGCCTGAGGGAGAGTTAAAAGGGAGTGTTAGATAGGTCCCTGTCTGAAATCTGATCAGATCGTGCGTTCCAAGAACCAGAGATCCTGCATCTCTGTTGCTTCTCCTGATGCATACACGTGTAAGGGACTTCCGCCTCCAGAGGAAGACCGGCTGTGAGCACAGACATGACAACAAATTCGGACCTTTATTGAGCCACTTCTGTGTGTCACAGAGATGGAAGGTGAGCCTGTCTTGGAAGGATTCATGGGGGAGTTAGGAAGGCTGTGACATCATGACGTTTCCGTGTGTCTGTGTGTGTACTCGCATGTGGGCATGTGTGTGCTCTGTCTCATCTGTCTGATTACTGCTTTAAAAGAGGATAAAGCTAGATAGATGCAAGAGATCCCTGTGGAGACAGCCTTTTGTTCTGACGGGCAACAGGGACCCCTCATCAGGAGTAGCTGGCATTCGAATTCAGCCTTGGAGGTAGGAAAAGATGGTTTTCAATAGGCAGAGAGAACAGCAGATGGGACAACTTAAAGGCAAGAAGAAACCTCTCATATTTCGGAAATGGTGACTCTTCCCAGGTCCAGCCTTCTGATCTTGGCTAATGCAGGACCCACGTTCTGTAGTTAGGGTAACCCCCCAACCCCCTGTCTCTGTATAGTGGCCTGGCCTCACTCAGTCCAGGGGTAAAGCCTTGTTTTCCCTGCATAGGAGCGATGCCTCTGGGCCGTGTCTAAGGCATGAGCACCTTCTGGCAGAGATACCTCTGGTTTTAGTTATTGAACACTGATACGGCACTTACTGGCTGCCAGACAGTGTTCTGAGTACTTTCCAAATATTAATAAGTCCTTTTAATCTTCTTAGCAACTCTCTGGCTATGTTGCTTTCCTGAGTACAGGCCACTGGGTCAGTAGATAGGGGCAGAGCTCATGTCCCTAGTCTGCCTCCCTCTGTGGGTGATGCTCTCTTCACGGTACAGCTTCTCCTGGCCTCCAGTTCACATCCATGTGCCAGGAAGCAGCAGAGTCTGAGAGTCCTGACTGCCCCAGATTTCTGTCCCTGACCCCGTTTCCTTCAGGGGGCCAGCAGGGCTCCACTGACTGCATTTTCGGAACCAGAGATTGGCATCTGTAGTCTGAAAAAGAATGTTTGTGCTGCGTCTTTGTGCAGGAGGAGGTCTGGGAGGTGGTGTTTGGATACTGAGAGAGTGGAATTTTTGAGACATTTCAATGGTTTATGTGGAAAGTTAGGACAGAGGATTTGAAATTGGGATAGTCCTGGAAAATTCAGGTCCCATGATTTACTGTCAGGATACACAAGCTCTTTGTAAATATTTAAGCAATGTGTAGTTTGAATTTTCTGTCCTCAGCCTCTTGGCGCCTCAGAAGGGAATAAAGAGTACCTTCTAGCCCCAGAACATTGCTAATACTTAGCAGCCCCAGTTTACAGAATGGGATGAGAAAACTGAGGCTCAGAGCGATGAAGTGACTCTTGGAAGAGCACACTGCTCTACAAGAACAGCCAGGATTGGAACTCGAGTCTGTCCCCAGACACATCTTGACTGTAAAACGAGGATAATGATAGAACCTGTTGCCGTTAAATCGACCATTTTAAAGGAGCCAATGAACTGAAAACCCACTCGGGCAGAACTTGGCACAGAAAAGGGTCTCCTCCCTTTGTGGTTGGGCCCCTGACTCACAGACAAGCGTCCTGTTTAGCGTTTGATGCTGAGAGAGGCTGTGGTGAGTGATGGCCGGCTCCCAGGGCCGTGCTGAGGGCCCAGTTCCCAGGGCTAGAGGCTTGTTCCAAGGGGCAGGATCCAGGACCAGAAAAGGGTGGTGGCCAGCTGCATGCTGTGTTGATGAGAGGCACTGGTCTGACTTAGAGAGGAGGATGTGAAGACCTGATCCCTGCCCCTCGCTTCCCTCAGGCGAGTCAGCCTCAGTGTAGACCCCAGGGTCCTGGTGGGAGAAGCAGCAACCGGCTTTGTCAGCCACCCCTTGACCCAACCCACTGGTGGGCCTGGAAGGGGTGTGACAACAGCCTGAGCTCATGTCTTGCCCACTTTGCCTCCCTCTCTACCCTCAACACTGTCGCCCCTCCCGGCTCCTCCCGTGGTCTGGTTACCAAATTCATACATGGTGGTTGTAGAAAACGAAGGTGTCAGGGAGCAGAGGAAGAATCACACGTGGGGGTCTTCCTGGAGGCAGCTCACCACCAGCACCATGGTGGACTCCACATGCCTGCCACGTGCCGGCCCGTTCTCTGCCGCCCGCCAGAGGGTCTTTTAAAACCACTTCCTTTTGCTCCTAGAGTAAAAGACAAAACTAACGCTGGCATCTCCTGCAGCCCCAGTGTACTTGCTTTGGTCCCCGTGCTTTCTTTGTTCATGGGGCCAGCCAGAGCTTGGAGCCTTCGTTCCCCCCCCCGCCACCCCCCATTAACTCACGCTTTGGACCTTGGCTCCATGATTGCCAAGGCTCCATGTCTTCCCTTGCCTTCCTGCCGTGGGTAAAACCGCCTGCTGTAAACACCCCATCACACCACCAGGTCTCTCTCCTTTTACAGCACTTTTCACAGTTGCAATTTTGTGCTTAATTAGTGCCATTATTTGTATTAGTACCTGTCTCCCCAGCTACACTGTGAGTTCTGTGAAATTGGAGTCTGTCTTCCTTTAAACACACACACGCCCACACCCACACACATACACGTGTCCCTGAGATTTATTTTTTCCTTTAACTTTTCATTTTGACCTAATTCAGACTTATAGAAAAGTTCTAAGAATAGAACAGAGAACTCCCATATACCCTTCACCCAGATTCCTCAGATATTACCATCTTATTCTTCTGTATATACATTTTTTTTCCCTGAACCATTTGAAGATCATTTATAGACTCTTCCTACCCCTCCAGATACTTAAGTGTATTTCCTGAAACCAAGGACATCCTCCTATATAACTATGGTACACTTTTTAAAAGCAGGAAGTCAGTACTGATACAATACTGTTATCTCATTTACAGGACCTGTGGGCTTTGTCAGTTGCCTCGAGAGTGGCCTTTGTAGCAAAGAAAACCCCAGATCAGGTGTTGCATGTGGTTGTCGTGTCTCTTTAGTCTTCTTTAGATTAAAGCAGTTCCTCAGGCTTTCTTTGTCCCTTATGATCTTGATATTTTTGGAGAATACGGGCCAGTTCTTTGATAGGATGCGCCTCCGTTTGAGTCTGTTTTGGCCCACCCTCATATCTTCACTGCCACTGAAACATCACATGCACTCAGTTAACATTTGGTGAATGAAGATGGAAGGAGGTGGGAGGAAAGAAGTCAGCAGGTTGTCTAGTTTGCCCTATTCCCACGCCTTTCCTTGCTGAAGGATGTTATTTAGTTGCTGTCATGCTGTGTATAGATTTGAATCTTGCTACTCTTATTTTCATGCATTTATTTTTTAATTGAAGTGTAGTTGACATACAATATTATGTCAGTTTCAGGTGAACAACATAGTGATTTGACATGTGCCTGCGTTATAAAATGATCACCAGGATAAGTCTAGAAACCATCTGTCCTCCTGCAGAGTTATTACAGTAGGATGGTCTTTATGCCTTAAACTGTATCTTACATTCCCCATGGCTTGTTTATTTTATAGCTAGAAGTTTGTACTTCTTAATCTCCTTCACGTACTTCGCCCAACGCCCTCACCCTCGCCCCTCCTGCCACCACCTTTTCGTCCTCTCCATCTATGAATCTGTTTTGCTCTTTTGTATTTTTAGATTTCACATGTAAGTGAAGTCATATGGTGTTTGTCTCTCTCTGTTTTGCCTACTTCACTTAGCATGATACCCTCTAGATTCATCCATGTTGCACACGCAGCAAGATTTTATTTCTTATGGCTGAGTAATATTCCATTGTGTATATCTGCCACATCATCTTTGTTCATTCATCTATCCTGTTTTTGTTTTAATAACACAGCTTTCTCCCAAAATGAGAGAGGCTTCCTCTGGGGATTATGAGCCTGCCGTCTCTGCAGGAATACAAGCAGATGCCAGGTGATGGCTTGGCGGGGATGCTAGAGAGGAGATCAGAATATTTGATGAGGGGCAGGACTCAGCCTGACCATCCCTCCAGACACTTACGTGCCTTCGACAACTGCAGCTCTGACTTCATAGGCCTGGGGGCTCAAGAATAAGGCAACTAGAATTTCGATCCAAACCAGAACATTTTGAGAATAAATGGGGGGCTGTTAATTGCATCTAACCGAGTAGCCCCAGCCAGGGCTGTCCTGCACAAATCAGGCTGTGTGGTCACCCTGCCTACATACGACTTTGGATGGGAGATCAGTGCCAGGGGGTCAGCCTAGGAAACTCTAGCACTAAGAATTTTCTGCCCGGACCAAGCAAAACTCAGTGCCCTGGCATCGCCTGCCGAGCCCCATGATCATGGCTTTGGTCGCCTCTGTGGTCTCACCTCCCTTGGCATGCGCCTCCCAGCCTTCCTCCTGCTACGTGAACCTTGTGGGAGCCCTCCCCTCCCCTGCCGCTTCCTGCCACGGGGACTGAGAGAGAGGGGGAGCATCACTTCCAAAGCCAGGAGGAGGGGGGACAGGGTCTGGAGGAGGGGACAGGGCATCCCCCTGTGCCCACAGGGGGAAGGACAGGCCAGCTGCGCTTCCTCCTGGCCTGGTCCTCATGGGTTTGAAGAGCCAAGGGGTGTAAGTGAAGCAGGGCTGGAGGCCAGAGTTGCCCCGGACCTTTTCTCCGCGCCCCCCAGCACCCACCGGGCTCACACTTTCCCTGTCTTTCCTGTGCAGGCACCCAGCTTCCTCTCCCAGCCCTAGTTCTGAGATTAGGACCGAGTTGCTGGTCTTTGGCAGAGGCTCAGAAGCAGCTGGCGCTGGGGACCCAGGCACAAGAGGATGGGCGTTGAATGACGAGAAGGTGCAGACAAGGACTTGGATGCAGAGAGACCAGGCAGGAAACCAGCATCGAGGGATTCTGGTAACAAGGCCATTACGGGGCCATTTATCAGGAAGCCTAGACCTGCAGTATTGAGTGCCCAGACACTCATCACAGGGGGCAGGCTCTGGGGTCTGATGAGTCCAGTTCCTTAACTCATTTTCTGCCTGGCAACAAACACAAACCCTGCCTGCCTGGATTAAAAAGTGTAGGCATGCCTCATTGTATTGTGCTTTGCAGACATTGCTTTTTTTTACTATTATTATAGATTGAAGGTTTATGGCAACCTTGCATCACACAAGTCTTTTGATCATGTTTTTCCAATAACATTTGCTCACTTTGGGTCTCTCTCTCACTTTTGGTAGCTCTTGCAATATTTCAGACCCTCCACCAGCAAAAGATTGTGAGTCACTGAAGGCCCAAATGATGGTTAGCATATTTTAGCAAAGTATCTTTTAATCAAGGCACATATATTGTTTTTTCAGATATAATGCTCTTATACATAATAGACTACAGTGTAGTCTATTGTGTAGTCTATATAACTTTTATATGCACTGGGAAATCAGAAAATGTGTGTGATTTGCTTAATTGCGTTATTCGCTTTTTTTATGGTGTTTTGAATGGAACCCACAGTATCTCTGAAGTATACCTGTATTATAGGGTGAAAATGTGAAGGTATAGGGAGATTTCCTGGGGCATCCTGGTCTTGTGGACTTCAAGAACATGGTGCGGTATGGTATTGTGAATTTACAACTGAAGGTGTTGGTGGCTTTAATGGAAAAGCCAGTTAGTGAAAGAGTTTCTAGTTATTGGAATGCAAGATACTAGCACCAGTATCTTGGAAAATTTTCTAGTTAACTGTGATACTATGTTTACTGGTTAAAAATGTCTCCCTCACCCCCTGAGAGGCTGTGTAAAAGTGCTGAGTTTGAAGTCACCTTTTATAAGACAAAGGGTCATACAGTGTCTGAACTGGGAGGGACCTCAGAACCTTTTTCAGCTCCCTCTCTTTACAGATGGGGAGACTGAGGCATGTCCAAGGCACATAGTCAAAGAAGCAGGGACCGGTACCCACATCATACAGGGCCCAGCCCCCAGACTCTGAGTGTGTTTTCTAGGTCTTATCTAAGGAAGTCTGTGAAGTAGATTGTGTATTTCTATCATTTTATTAAACTCCTGTGGCATTTCTCTAACTGTAGAAATAAGCTGTGTTGGCGTCAAAGCAGTTACTCGTTTCTTGCTCTTTCTATGTAGAAGTTGCTAGGCTGATCTTTTTTTTTTTTTTTTTTCGTTTTTATGTAAAGATGATATAAACCCTTCACTGAATTTCTGTATTCTGCACTACTGTTCCTCAGACTTGAGGACATCACAATCATCTTTTAAAACCCAGGCTGCTGGTCCCCACCCTCAGAGATTCTGAATCAGTGGGTCTGAATCAGACTCACAGGAGGCCTCAGAATTTGCATCTCTTAACAAGCTCCTCTGTGATGCTACTGGTGGGTCCAGAGACCAGGGACTGTCCTTTGAGGACCGCTGCCCCAGGCTTTGTGATGGTTGCAGATGGTGTGCTCTGGGCTTGACAGCCAGCGGGGCCCTCCCTGCTGCCCAGCCAGGCCTCTGTCCGCCCCTGTTGCTCCCGTGCCAACCACCCTGACCTTTCCACTCTCTCCAGCTCTCCTCCCTGTTGCCCTTCCCTCTCCAGGTGACCCCACCATCCTGGCGCTGGGATGGTCAAGGCCGTCTGGAGGGAGCCTCCTCACGTTCCCCGCTCCCTCTCTCTCTCTCTCTCTCTCTTAGAAAATGAGTGTCTCTGGCTCAGGCTCACCTCTCCACTTCCAGATGAAGACTGTCATCCTTTTACCTGAGGGGAAAAAAGCCTTCTCCCAACCCGGCCTCACCGTTCCGTCTCCGCCCCATCACTCATTTCCTTTCACCGGGAAGCCTCCTGGAGGAATAGTCTACAGTCACTGAAAAAGATTCGCTCTCACCTCTCTTGACACAGGCACACTATTCAGTTCCAGGAATTCAGGTTTTCTATACCTCTGCTGAAAGGAAGACACATTTTTTTAAGTGTTTGTACAGTTCAGCGGCATCAAGTACAATTTTGTGTTACCTTCACACCATGTAGCCGAGGAACTCTCATCCTCTTGCACAACTGAAACTGTATCCATTAAATACAAACTCCTCATTCTCCCCACCACCAGCCCTGGCAGCCAGCCTTCTACTTTCTATCTCTATGATTTTGTCTACTCTAGGTACCTCATATAATTGGAATCATGTTGTTATCATGCCAGTACCTGCCCTTTTGTTATTGACTTATTTCACTTCCCATAATGTCCTCCAGGTTTACTCATGTCACGTGTCAAAATTTGCTTCCTTTTTAAGGCTGACTAATACTTCAGTGAATGTACATACCACATTTTGTTATTCATCTGTCAGTGGCCATCTGGGGTTGCTTCCATCGTATTTGGCTATTGCAAATAATGCTGCTATGAACACAGGTGCACCAGAGGACACAGTCTTGATGAAAGGGGGCTTGCAACCCCAGGTGAGATGTTTAGACATTTATTTATCTAGCAGTCTCAGCTTTATCTGCTGCCTGCAACTGCCAGCCCAGTATCCCCAGGCCTCCCCACCTGACCCTTGAGTAAGACTATGCTTGCCGTGGTGGCCCAGGATCACTCACTCATCAAGATCAGTGGCATTTGGTCATTCAGTCCACTTGATCTCTGTGCTGACACCCTCATGCTGGGGCTTCTGTGATGCAGCCCCCACTCCTGCCTCCCTGCCCATCCTGGCTCATCCTCAGCTTATCTGTTTTCCCTCTGCTTTTAACCGTCCTGCATGCCTTCCTGGGTTGCATCATCAGGGTCTGCTCCAGCCTGGTCGTCTCTGTGTGTATCACATCTGAGCATTACCCCCACTCGCCCCCCGAGCCCCGAGTGTCCCCAAATCCCGCCCGTCAGCCCACCTCAGCCCCTCCTCTAGCCTGCCC
Source organism: Odocoileus virginianus (assembly GCF_023699985.2). NCBI lineage: Eukaryota > Metazoa > Chordata > Mammalia > Artiodactyla > Cervidae > Odocoileus > Odocoileus virginianus. Next base: position 13,095,729 of record NC_069704.1, read on the forward strand.
CGCTGCAAGGCCTCCCCACCTCCCCACCCAGCAAAACTGGGTGGGTTCACACGCTTCTCCCATTTGCCCTCCACTTTGCCTCTCCCCTCAGTGGCCTCTCACATCTGTACCTGCTTCACATTGCTTCCAGACAGTGTGCCCTGCAGAAACACCAAGATCACTTCTTTTCTCGGGTCCCCTGTCACCTGGCTCCATGGGCCCTGCTTTCCCTAAGCCTTGCAGACCATGTGCTCTCAGCCAGGGCACCCCAAGCTTGAGTGCTGGCGTGCTGTTTCTGAGTCGAGGGCTCAGGGGTGGGCCCTGCCTGCTGCATTGCTAACAGGCCCCCCAGGTGGTGTTGAGACTGTGGTCCGGAGACCACACGGGGAGCAGCTGGACTCCAAAGGAGATCTGTGTTTCACAATTTCCAGCCTATAAATAGTGGCGGAATTTAAAAACTCTTATGTTGTAATTTTAAGGTTTTCTGTTTTATACAAAGTTAATCTTAAATTGTTTCGATTGTAAGGCAGTCTCCTTGTTGCAGTGGTTACCTGCTGCTAAAAGACATTTGCAAAGACTTAAGATTTCAGTCTCTTGAGAGTTCGCAGTGGATCCAGGTTCCTGAGTGTATGGGCAAATGAGATTGCTCCCCCACTGAAGGGGCTGCACACTCAGGGTCAGGCTCCCCCTTGTCATCCTCCCAAGGGCAGAGAGGGTCTCTTTTTTCAGTTTCATTCCCAGGGTCGAGCTGGTGTCCTCAGGCTGTGGGCCGCAGGGGAAGGAGGCAAGTCTCCGGCCGTCCTCTTGGAGATGATGGTGGAAACTGGTGATTCGATGTGGGAAGACTGGGTTTGGAAGGGAGCCCCGTCCTAGGAAGGGAGGGAAAGGGTTCCTGGCAGCTGGGCCTTGTTGAGGGGCACGTAGGCCTCCTGGAGAGGGGAGGGCGGGGCGGGCGATGGAGCGGAGCAAACCCAGGGGAGTTGACTGCGTTGGTCACTTCTGGAGGGTTGGAGAAGCCTGAGAGGGGAGGGATCAGCTTCGTGAATGTCAGGGAAGGTGCAGCCGTTTAGGTCCAGCCTGCTCCAGAAGCGTCACTGCTCCTGAGCCCCAAAAGCTGCAGCAGTTGAGTCTGTCGTTGAAGGCTCCATGGTCTGGCCGCTGCCTGCCTCTCCCGCTTGTTCAGTGACTCTGCCCCTGGTTTCTAGGTCCAGCCAAGTAACCGTTCCCTGTTAAAATGCAGGCGTACCTCCTCCCCCACAGTCTTCTGCGTGGCTGTGGTGTGCACTCGTATCTCTTAGTGCAGAGCATGAACTGGGGCTGTCTCTGGAACCCTGTCTCACTAACTCCAGGACCCCAGCAAGCCTCCCAAAGTCTCAATTTCCTGATTGCCATGGTGGGAATGACAGGTGTCCCTGGGAATGACAGGGCTGAGTGAAGATTCCACGATGACCAGTGGGAAGTGCTGCTGCTGAGTCCCTGCCTGCCGTCCGTCCCTCTCAGCGAGCTCATCAGGAGGACCGCAGGGTGACAGTTGACCCTGGATGGGGCCGGGTGTGGGATGGAGGGGGCTGTGGTCCCTGCATGCTCCCCGGGCAGGAAGGGGCTGGAGCGGTGCCACTGGGGGGTGGACGCACTGCAGCTGGGGTGTCAGCACTCCGTGTGGATCCCCAGGGCACCGACAGGTGGTAGCTGGCCACAGAGTGGAGAGGAGGAAGAGGGAGGCCCGGGGGTGTAGGCCTGGGGCGGAGAGCAGGGCTTCTCAGGTTTTAATGTGCATGTGATCTCGGCCAACGGTCGGCTGTGAGATTGTGTCTTCCTAATGGCACATGGTCATGTATGGATGTGAGAGTTGGACTATAAAGAAAGCTGAGCACTGAAGAATTGATGCTTCTGAACTGTGGTGTTGGAGAAGACTCTTGAGAGCCCCTTGGACTGCAAGGACATCCAGCCAGTCTATCCTGAAGGAGATCAGTCCTGAGTGCTCATTGGAAGGACTGATGCTGAAGCTGAAACTCCAATACTTTGGCCACCTGATGGGAAGAGCTGACTCATTTGAAGAGACCCTGATGCTGGGAAAGATTGAGGGCAGGAGGAGAAGGGGATGACAGAGGGTGAGATGGCTGGATGGCATCACCGACTCAATGGACGTGGGTTTGGGTGGACTCCGGGAGTTGGTGATGGACAGGGAGGCCTGGCGTGCTGCGGTCCATGGGGCCGCAAAGGGTCGGACACGCCTGAGCAACTGAACTGAACGGCACGTGGGTAATACTGATGCCGCCAGTCCAGACATCATGCCGTGAGTGGCCCTGCTTAGGAGTGTGGTGCGAGGTGGCCTGGCGAGGACAGGAAGATGTGGAAGACGCAGGACAAGCGCAGCTGTGTGGCTTTCTACCCAACCTCGTGGAGCAAGTGTGCCCAGGTGTCTGGGGTCTGGAGGATGAGATGGGAATCAGGTTGTGAGTGCTGGACAGTAGGCAGCGGGGGACCCTGCAGACTTTGAGGGAAGTGTTGAGTGATTTGATTTTGCTATTTGATGCTCCATCCTTCAAGGCCTAGTTTTGCCATTAGAACCCCCCTAAAAGCTCTTTGCTTTGGTCCCAAGCTGAGCCGTGGTCATGCCCTAGACAAGGCTCACCGGTCCCTCACCCCCGCAGCCAGTGGTTCACAGCTGTCTTCACAGACGTACTTCCCACCCTGGAAGGAGATTATTGGATTATTCACGCATCTCTCTCTCTGACTAGCCTCTGAGTTCCTGGAGAGCAGGGCCCTGAGACAGCCTCTTCCTCGTCTCTGAGCCCCGGCACCTGCCATGGAGCCAGGCTGCAGGCAGGCCTCATTAAATGCCTGCGAGGTCATCAGGGGCCGAACGCAGAGCGTTCAGGTGGGAAGAACAAAGCCCCGTGACCCAAAGAACAGGAGAACCAAGCCCTGTGCTGGGGGGCCCGGGAGATCAAGCATTGGTGTGGATGGGAGAAGGTGGCGTCAGGAGCCAGCAGGACCTCAACTGAAAATGCGGGGACCGCTTCGGCAGCCAAGACAGGGACATGGGAAGGATGAGCGTGGGGGGCGTGGGTTTGAGCATCAGCTGTGAGAGTTTGGCTCTTGAGTTTTCTGGAGCGCTGGAGGCTTCAATGGTGAGGATGGGAATTTCAGCCAAGAAACAGCTGTTTGGTCCGGGATCCCAGAGCAGACCTGCTTTTCTGCTTCCTGCAGGGAAGGGCAAGATTTCTGCAGATCGAGAATTGAGAAATTTCTCCCCGACCACTGGTGTGCCATAAGCAGTTCTTCTCTAGGCAAGTGAAGCCGGCAGGTGGAAGCCCATCCTGTGGTAGGGGGCTAAAGACACACCACCGTTAGCATGTTGAACCTCTAGCCAGGGAAGAAAGGGCCCCTTGAGGGGCCTTTTGAGTTGGGGCATCTAATGCCCTGAACCTCAGATGCCCTATGAGTTGGGGTTCACCTCATTTTCCTGCGGAGGAATTGGAGTCTCAGAGAGGTTCAGCAACTTGCCCACAGTCACACAGCTGGGAGGCCGAGGAGTTAGTCTGTGACCTGGGTCCGGGGGCCAGGGGAGTGTCGGGCAGGGGCAGCCCCACCTGGGAGAGGAGAAGAGGGGGTGAAGGAGGGTCAGAGCTGTGGTGGGCAACTGGTGCCAGGGGCTGGGGGCCGGCGGGAACACCAGGGAGAAGCAGGGCCCGGTGAAAGCAGGAAGAGGCGAGGAGGTGGCCGAGTGTCACGGGCTGGAGGTGTAAGCAGTTACACACCCTGCGCACCAGTGAGGCCTCAGGTGATAGCGTTGAAGTGAACTTAAAATGTGTCTGACTCTTTGCGACCCCATGGGCTGCAACATGCCAGGCCTTCCTGTCCATCACTAACTCCCGGAGTTTACCCAAACTCATGTCCATTGAGTTGGTGATGCCATCCAACCATCTCATCCTCTGCCATCCCCTTCTCCTCCTGCCTTCAATCTTTCCCAGCATCGGGTCTTTTCAAATGAGTCAGCCCAATAGCGTTTTAAGTGCTATCAATTTGATTTTTGAACTCATTATTACTCATAGAAGCCACACAGAAAGGTTGAAAGAATGGACAAGCTTAACAATTTTCACGTCGTGTGAGTTCCTGTATACTTTATACAATGACTGTTAACAGTTGTGCTCACACTGTAGGTATAGTTTTATAACCAGCTTTATTTATTTACTTCTCATATTTTCCATGTCATTATGACACCTTCATGGACATTCCGTGTCTGTTTTGATTTACTTAACTAGCCCTCTGAGCTTGGAAATGGGCTTTTTGTTTGTCATTTTCAATATTATGTCTCTGCGAGGAAGATCCTTGCAAATAAAACTTCCATGTCTTGATATATCCTGACAGTAGGGCCCTTGAAGTGGACCTACTGGGTCCAAGCACCTCCCAGCATTGTTGGAACGATGTGCTGCCAGGAGTGCTGACACGAGCCTGCTCGGAGGGCAGGTGTCAGCCTTGGGCACACTCGCCATTCACTGGTGTGTGTGTGTGTTTCACAAGCATTTGCTAAGTGCCTGTGGGAAGAGACTCCATTCTCCGTGGCCAGGTAAGCGCAGCAGCAGCTGCTGGCGCCCTGGGCTTGGCTGGGACAGGTGGGACGTTTGATGGTACGTGGTGTCCCCGCCCTGCCTGTGCCATCACAGGCCCAGGAGCCCGGCACGGCCCGAGGGCCCCTGGCCACAGGGTCTAGGCAATGCCCACCTATGAGTCTGGAGCCACCCGCCTTGCCCGCCGTAAACTCAGGACCCGGAAGTAGCTCCGGGGGCGTGTGATGGGGAGTGCGATGCTCCCGATTTGTCCTTTTGTCCATGTCACCCGCAGGTGCATTACAGGGCTCCTCAGGCTTGCTAGGAACGGCTGCAGGTGCTCAGGGCAGGTCCGGTAACAGGAAAGCCCCTGCCTTTAAGGAACTTCCGTTCTAGCGGGAGGCACGGACGCCAGTATTGGGCGGGAGCAAGCCGTGAACCTATTTAATATGTCTAGGGCTGAGCAAGGAAGAAGCGAAATTGGGAAGGCCTCACTGATCAGACCCTTCAAGTGAGGGACGGAGCCAGGTGGAGGATGTGGGAGGGAGAAGAGTTCCGAGCAGGTGGAACAGCAGCTGCAAACACCTGCGGCGGGAACAGGCTTGGAACATTGGGGTACAGGGGAGGGGGCAGTGCAGCTGGAGCAGTGAGTGGGGGAGATGGACAGGGAGGCACCCCCCCACCTGCCCCCCGCCCCGTGCAGCAGAATGAGGTCCAGGACCCAGGGCTCACTTCCATTGGCAGGTTTGGAGTCAGAGGACCACTCCCACCATCTGAAGCAGTGGAGGCTCGCTTGGTGCCTCGCTGTGTTCACCAGTGGGTGATCGCTCAGGCCTGTGTTTGGTGGGGAAGCCGTGGGAGTGAAAGCCCAGACTTTGGGAAGTCACAGGCTCCATCGGCCCTTCAATTTCCTCCTCTGTGCGATGAAGGACTTGAACTAGAAGGCTGCTAAGGACATGTTGAGCTTTCCGGGGCTGGGACCCTCTGCCTTGTCCTTAGTTAAATGTGCTGGTTAGATCTTGGATTGTTTTAGTTGAACTAAGATTGTTGTTTAGTTGCTAAGTCCTGTCTGACTCTTTAGCAACCCCGTGGACTGCAGCCTGGCCGGCTCCTCTGTCCATGGGATTTCCCAGGCAAGAATAATGGAGTGGGTTGGTGTTTCCTTCTCCAGGGGATCTTCCTGATCCAAGGATCAAACCCACATCTCTTGCATTGCAGGCGGATTCTTTACCACTGAGCACCTGGGAAGCCAGTTGAAGTAATAGGAATGTATAAAGTGCAGTGGTTGATACATATTTAGTTCTTAATATGGTTAGCCTATCAGGTTTACTTTATTACAGACCAGAGGCTTTCAGCCAGCTGTGGGTGAATTATAGTAGTGATGAGAAGCAGGTGGGAGATAGGGGACACCCCCCCCCCCCCCGCCATGGTTTATCCACTCAACTGTCCATTTATCCTACAGTTAATTCTTGAGCACCTGCTGGGTACCAGGTGCTGGAGCATGGTTTTTAAAAGACCCTGCTTTCATGAAGTTCACAGTCTAGCGTAGCAGTCTTCTGCCAGAGGATTGTGGTAGGGAGAGATCCTGGTTAGAAAAACCAGGGTGCCTCCTACCTCGTGCCATATATGAAAATTGACTCAAAATGGATTAATGGCCTAAATATAAGAGCTAAAGACTTGGAACTCTTAGGGGAAAAATAGGGATAAATCTTCATTACCTTGGAGTTAAACTTGAATATGACACCAAAAACACAAGCAACAGAAGAAAAGTAAATTGGACTTCACTGAAATTACTTTTGTGCTTAAAAGACATAATCAAAAAAGTTAAAAGACATCCTACAGAATGGGAGAAAGTATTTGCAAATCATATCTGATAAAGGCTTAATGCAAGAGTATATAAAGAACTCCTGTATCTAATCCAAATTAACATAATCCGATTTAAAAATAGGCAGAGAACTCAAATAGACATTTCTCTGAAGATCGGCAAATAGCCAGTAAGCACAATGAAAAGATGCTTACCATCATTAGTCATTAGGGAAATGTAAATTAAAACCACAGTGAAATATCACTTGACATCTACTAGGATGGCTGTTATCAAAAGTGTTGGTAAAGATGTGAAGAAATTGGAACCCTCTTATATTGCCAGTAGGAATGTTAAATGGTGCTACCTCTGTAGAAAACAGTTTAGTGGCCCTTCAAAAGGCCAAGCATGGAATTCGTGCATGACCCAGCAAGTCATGACCCACTCCTGTGTGTACACCCCAAAGCAGATACTGCTATAGAGATGTCCTTGCAGCACTATTTACAATATGATAGCCACATGGTGGAACCAGCCCAAGTGTCAACAAATGAATGGACAGACAAAATGTGGTCTCTCCATACCATGGAATATTATTCAGCCTTGAACAGGAATGGACTTCGTATACATGCCACAGCGTGGATGAACTTTACACGTTAGGCTAAGTGAAAGAAGCCAGTCACAAAGGGACAAATATTGTATAATTCCACTTTTATGAAATATCTAGAATGGGCAAATTCATAGAAAGTAGCTGGTTGCCAGAGTTGATGGGAGGGAGCAGGGAGTTATTGCTTGATGGGTACAGAGTTTCTGTTTGGAGGGATGGAAAAGTTTGGGAAATAGATAGTGGAGTTGGTTGCACAATGTTGTGAATGTAATTAATGTCTCTGAATTGTGCATTTAAAAACGGCTGACATGGCACATGTTCTGTTTAAACACACCCCAGAGCAGGTGGTATGATGTCTGGGGGGAGTGTGACTTCATCAGGAGCCACTGGGTCTGGGTTCCACTCTCTGCCAGGTGACCTCAGGCATGGTCCTCGCTGTCTTTTACCTGGGTCCTGCTTCTGATATGGGAGCTGGATGAGATGAGAGGTGTATTCTCTGGTGGGTCATGGGAGGTGGTCAGGAGATGCCTTCCCATCCCCCTTCAATTCCGTTCTACCTGGTGAACAACAGAACATCTGGTGGTTTTGTTCCAATTAGCATTAATTACCCACTCATCTGTTTTTTTGCCCTTTTTTTTTGGTCAGGTGGTGGCCTAGCCCTTTCCCGTCACCCTGTGGCCATGCGTCTTTGTGGTTGGATTGTTTTCTCCCCCCTAAAGCAGGGCTCACCTGGGCGCCAATTCGTGATGTTTGGTCACCTGCTCCTCCTCCTCCACCTGGTTTATTGTGGTTTCCTTTGGAAGTCTGCTCTGTCATGCTGGGTTTAGTCACTGTTGTGTCCAACTCTTTGCGACCCTGTGGACTGCAGCCCGCCAGGCTCCTCTGTCCATGGGATTCTTCAGGCAAGAACACTGGAGTGGGTTGCCATGCCCTGCTCCAGGGGATCTTCCAGCCCAGGGATCCAGCCCAGGTCTCCTGCATTGCAGGTGGATTCTTTACTGTCTGAGCTACCCGCGAAGCCCTGGGAAGTCTGAGCCCTCCTAATTAGACATCATCTGAGCACCCAGCCGTGGTTATGGTTCCACTCGGTGGGATACTACAAAACCGTAGCAAAACTGCCAGTAAAGTGTTTGAAATACCTGGACAAATGTTTCATCCTGTGATGATGGGAAAGAGTAGGCTGTATGGTTATATAGACGTGAAAGTACAACTTTAAAAAAAAACCCTCCCCGAACTGACAGTGCTGTTGGTGTTCTTCGACAGGAGTGCTTGGGAGCCGCAGTTTCCTCCTTCCGGTGGTCAGTCAGAGTCAATATTGTGTTTTTTCATAGGCGTGGAGGTAGGTAGGGTCTGTGTTGCCCAAGTACCTCCAGTAAGTAGCCAGATGAAAAAACGTCAAGGTTTGGGTGCTGTGAGGCTGTCCTGGATCCTCCTGGAGACCCAGGCCCCTGCCACACTCAGGCTCCACTCTCCCCCCCTCACCCCACACCTGGTGGCTGACCTCGTGAGATCCAGTGGCTTGGAGCCAGCTTGTGTGCCCCAGAGGTGAGCTGGCAGGGATCTGGTTGAGCCCAAGGTTACTGAGAAACCCAGGCTCCTAGGGGCTGCAGCGTACCCAGGCTTGAGTCTTCCCAGTTCCAAGATCCTTGGAGGCAGGTGCCGTGGAAAGGGACTGGCCAGACGCACTCTCAGGATCTCCCTGGAAGGAGAGCTGTTAGTCACGGGGTAGGAGAGGCCCAGGCCAAACCCAGGGCCTGGCCTCAGGAAATGAGGTGGCCCACCCTGCTCTCCTGCTGTTAATAATTAGCTCAGGGTGGCTGCCTGTGGAGCTGGAAGGGCCTTTAGACATTCTGGGCACTCACTCCAGCCCACGCCTTTTGTAAAAGTGAGGTGAAGTCCCTTCCTTGCTACATCTTCACAATTCTGAAAGATTCCTGTTCCACACTTTTCTCTAAAATCATGATCCTCACAATCAGAGGGTACTTTGGATGTACTGTCCCTTTAAAAGAACTCTTCTGAAACACCTGTTGTCACTTTAGAACAGAGGGACGATGGTAATAAATACCCAGGCGTTACTCAGGTTTCTGATGTTGCAGAATTAATTAGAGGGAAAAGGGGTTTTTCTGGATCATTTCCTCCCTAAGAGGAAGTTTACCAACACGCGAGCTGGGGGTGGGGTGCCGATGAAGACGATCTCAAAGGGTGAGAACATACCTGTAGTCGGTCAGTTGCCAAAACAGTCATGATGGGGTGGGGCCTTTTCCCTGTAGCAAAGCACCTGTAATTCACCTTCGTCTGATGCACAGGCCAGGGAACTCAGAGGCGTGGTGTGCGGTGCCCTGCATCGAGCTGGGGCCCTCACGCCGTTTGGCGGCTGACTGTGACTTGGGCAGAGCTCTCCCAATGTCTCCTCTACCTTCTGTAAAATGCGGACAACTGGGCCCCATCAGATAGAGGGGAGTCAGGAGGAACGGGCGTGCACGTATTTGGAAAACTCTGAAGCCCTGTAGAGCCCTTGGTTGCTCCTCAGGGTAGGAATCCTGGCAGTGGGAATGGCCCAGGGACTAAGGAGGAGGAGGAGGCAGAGAGGGCCCTAGGAAAGGCTCAGAACTCAGGGCAGCTGGGGCTAACTGTCTGCACAGGGTTAGATGCGAGATCGCTGCTCTTCCGCATTACTTAGAGATGCGGAAACAGACTTGACAGTGAATTCGTCCAAGGTTCCATCAGCCCGGGTGTGGCAGAACAGAGATTGGAACTCTGGTCTGGTGCATTCCGTCAAACCTCCAGTTGGCCCCGGCCACCGGGGGGGGGGGGCCCAGACAGCGGTGTCCCTGGTCAAGTGGCTTGAGGACTCCTGGAAATCAGATCATGTGTCTGTATTCCCAGCTCCCAGCACGTGGAAGGTCTCAGTACAAATACATAAATGCAGCTACGGCAGCAACAAGATGTGTTATTTTCATTTCATTATTCTTGAATACTATTCTGGTGAGCATTTTGGCACTCCTTTATAAGTCTTTTTTTTTTTAAGAGTTTCTTTTGTGGTTTCTTTTAATTAGTTTTCTGCTGGCCCCCTCATCTCACCAAGTCAAAGCCCTGAAAATCGAAATAGGCTATGTGAAGATAGATTTTTATCTTGGTTTCTAGACCTGCTGGCAGCCAGCAGAGTTACTGTAGCTAATATAACCAGAGATGGCTCCTCTGATGAAAACCTTACAGGCAGAGGATTTTAAAGCTGAGAGGGGCCTTAGAAGGCTTTAAATTGGAAAACCGAGCTAAAAAGAAATGAAGCCGTAATTTTCTAGGTCACTTGGCTGAAAAGTGACAAAGAGGGTGGTGCTTTGGTTAAGAATCTGCCTGTGATGCAGGAGACCTGGGTTCAATCCCTATGTCAGGAAGGTCCCCTGGAGAAGCAAACGGCAACCCACTCCAGTGTTCTTGCCTGGAGAATTCCATGGACAGAGGAGCCTGGCGGGCTATGGTCCATTGGGTCGCAAAGAGTCAGACACGACTGAGCAACTAACACTCTGGTCGCGGGAGGGGAGCTGGTATTTTTTCTGTGTTTCCTTGAGATAAAAGGATGGCGCGGGCTGCTTGTGGCAAGGACTGCGTTTCTCTGGGCAGGCTGCTGCTGGCCTCAGACTTCTTGGCAAGAACAGAGCTGGCGGGATGGTCCAGTTGTGAGATTCCAGCTTCTTGGCTGGGATGCGCCGCGATTAGCACATCTCAAACCTTTCAAAGTGACTTTAGCTGTTTTCTTTTCTGAAGGCTTCTGCTGCTTCTGGCTGAAAAGGGGTGGGTGCTGGAGCCTAAGATAGAAATATCATGGACTGACACCCAAATGGGCGTGTCTGTGCCCCAAGGGCAAATATTAGCACAGTATTTTTGTAAAGTTTATGCAACTTGATTCATGTCCCTGTAGAGTAAATTTATTCCATCCTGTTTTCCAGCCTGTTTGGGGCCCAGTGGAACTATTCAGAGGGAGAATGAAGAGAGATGGGTAGCTTTATTTTAGGTGGAAACTGCTCAGTATAAGATCGGTTTCATCATCTATATTTCTAGCTTTACATACTGCTTTTTGTTCATACTATTTTGTCCTCTGTTTCATAGTTTGATGGGCCATTTAGTTTTTTTCCACCCAAGACTGAGGTATCCATTTAGAATTATTTCCCATGAGAAATCCAGCTTTGACCAGTGCTACTTTGAGTGGGTTTTGGCACCGTTGAAACGGAAGTCATAGAATATTGGTCCTGGAAGCTGGAGGAAGTTCACCTCTCCTACTCCTTCCAGTGCTGGCCTGCTCTCTGCAGCTTACCAAGGGCTTTGTCCACCTTTTCTGCTTGATCACCTCTAGCACTGTGGAACTCACTCCCTTCCAAGGCTGTCCCTGCCATATTTGTGCAGCCCTGAGTGTTCAAAAGCTCTTCCATTTTTTTTGTTTTCATCTTCTAACTGTTGAACCCTTGGGGTCTGAAACAATTAGTCTCATGATGGTAGTAGTAATAAGTACCATTCATCAGGCCCTGGTCGTGGCTATTAGTTTGCATCCATATACCTTCAGTGCTTAAAACAACCTAGGAAAACAGAATTTCCCCCTTTCTGCAGATAAGGAATCTGAATCTTGGGCAGGGTGATCTCTTTATGTTCACATAGCTGGTAACTGGTTAAATAGGGTTTCCAGTCCACATCTCTGCCTGATTCCACTGATGCTAACCTTCTCACAGCCTTTAATTGTGTCCTAATTCCTCTTCTATGTGACACCCTGGATTTTTGAAGAACCTACTCTCCTCTCTCAGATTTCTCTAGGATTTCAGTTATTCCTCAGACACTCCTACTAATAAATCTGTTTTTGTGGGGTTAAAATGCACATGTGCTTCCCCTCCTGGCGTTTGCACACATGGTGTGCAGTTTCCAGACTGCCGCTGCTTCCACCTGGCCAATTCCCCTTTATCCTGCAGACTTTCCTTTGGAGCCTCTGTGAGCTGGTCATGCCACCTAGCCCAGCTTCCCTGGCTTGGATCGGGAGCCTCCCTGCTATTCCTCTAGCACCTGAGCTTTCATGCCTCTTAGAATGTGAAACTCCAGGCATCTCTGCCTTCACCCACCCCACTCCCTTGGCCTGGCACCGAGCAGGTGCCCAGTTAGTGAATACTGAGTAAGTAAAAGGTCCAGAACTGCTGCCAAAGTAATAACAAAGGCTGGAAGCAATCATAATCGAGATGGATTGGCCTGGGAAACTCCAATCCCGGCCCTACACAGGGGTTTGGCTTGGAGGCTGTGTTGACAGCTTGTCTGGTAGCAGGTCCCATGGGTCATCTCCCCCAGCCTTGTTTGCTTCCGTCCCTCCACAGCTGGCAGGTGTCTCTTTTTTTTCCCTGCCAGAAGGCGGGCTTGCTGGCCTCTGAAGTTTCTGGATTCCCTGCGGTGGCACCCTCAAAGCCTCCACGTGCAGAGAGAAATGGTTCTAGGACATCCGGATCCCGTGAAATGTGTGGCTTAGTACCACACCGTGATAACCTGTCCCTAAACATTGTTTTTAAACTTCAAAATCTCTCATTTTAAAAAATCTGTGAAAGTGATGTTAAAATTTGGGAGAATGTTCACTGGGCTGGGGGTGGGGGGCATCATGTTTGGAAGGAGCAGGAGGAGACTCGCCCCAGCCTCCTTAACAGCGGAACACGTGCACTTGAGATTTGTGTTTTTTTTCCTCGGTGGTCCTTCAAGATAGAGGAGAAAAAGGTGATGGGTTCACCGAACGTCCTCGCAGGTTGAACGTGTTTTCTGGTCACCGAGGAGCAAGCTGTGTGTTTCAGGTGCTAGCTGGCTTCTCATCACAGCCCTGGACGCCCGGCTCGCGGGACGTCAGAAGTTGGTTTCTCTTTATAGCAACATTACCTCTGTCCCTGAAACTGCCTGCAGCTCCCACAGCATTCTTTGTCTTGCCCTTCAGGCAGCTTAAAACTACTACTTGTTATCCTCACGGTATCAAGTATAACTTTTATTTGGTTAGTTTTGTGAGTGTCATGGTGTCGGGCCTATAAATAAACCGGACTCCATAATAAGAAAACTATTTGACATTTTGAAGTGGTAGGAGAACAAGGGTGCTAATTACAGGTCTCCACTGGAATACCACTGATCCTACATATGACCCCCACCCTGCTTCCAGGGGCGCCCGGTTGGAGCTCCACTCCATGAACAAGTTACAGATCCTATGGAGTAAAGGAGTTGATTGCAAGATGGTACTTCTGGAGTATTGGGATTAATCATTGCAGAGATAGGGAGGGCTAAATTAGGTTGGGATCAACATATACACACTGCTGTATAAAAAAAATAGAAAATCAACAAAGACCTATTTTGTAATAGGTCTTTGTATATTTTGTAATAACCTATACAAGAAAAGAACCTAAAAAAGAATATATATATATATGTGTGTAATTGAATCGCTGTTCTATACACCTGAAACGAACACAACATTGTAAATCAACTGCACTCCAATTAAAACATAAAATTTAAAAAAATTTTAAAAAGGACTAATAATTGCAAGATAATTTGGGTATTGAGCTGTGGTATTAAGGCAGCTTGTGTGAGCATTTTCTCCATATGGTGAATAATGTGAAGTCAGAGTTAAAAATTCATAAATGCATTCATGGAAGCATTTTTCTAAATAAAATTTATTAATTACTTTTATATATGCATACCCAAATTAAAAATAAGTCTTGTGCACCAATACTCCCATTGTCAGCTGTGATTATTGCATTCATTAGCAGGCTTAAAGCTTTAAAGATGTTATTTAAAATTTTTTTGGTATGTAGGCCCAGTACAAAATAGTTTATTGGCCTTATCATTGAATTAGCATCATGAAAATGCCTCTCTTAGTGAATAGATTTTTGTAATTTAGTAAGTTTTCAGTAGTAATTATGTTTACATTCTAAGCTGTTTTTTAAAATAAGTATATTTCTCTTTCTGTTGTTATTCAGTGTTGTACTTTGGAAATTAAAGCCAAGTAAGTGTGGGGGGAGGTGGCAGAAGGTAGTGTTGATAAATTTATGAAAATTATAGTCATGAGAATATTAAACTGCATTGTACCAGTTGTAATGTGGTTATCAGCTGCACATAATTTAAAATAAAGTGAAACAGTTATTTCTAAGATATGGGCATGTCACAAATGAACTAAAATCACTGTTTTTTAATTAGTTGGAGCGAGTTCATTAACATTTGTGAAGCCTAATGAATCATACCATGACAGTCAACTTATCATTGTCTTAAGAAAAGAGAGACATGTAGGATCATTATATGACAGTGGTAGCTGAGTGTACCCCATTTCTGAGAGAGTGAATAATACAAGGCACTGTGGTCTGTTTTATATATATAACTTGGCTATTATGAATTGCTAAGAGTTGCTGTCTGTGAAAGATGTGAACCAACTTGAATAAGTCAAGAGGACAAACCATCACGTGACAGAAGCCCTTCTGGACGGAGTTGATGGTCATGTTGCTCTCTCCCTCTGTTGTGACCACAGCACTGATTCCAGGACCAACGTGAAGACTGCAGAGTCGGTTACTTCAGCACCGCCTAAGGAAATGCCTCCCCAGACTGAGTGAGGGGGCAGCTGAGCTGTAGAAACCCCTTGTGGTCCTGGGAAGCGACTGGCAATGCAGACAGGAAAACGGAGACGGAGGGAGTGCTGACCTAACCAAGCCCCTGCCTGTAGGCACAGTCGGTCAGAACTGAAAGGTGACACCTGGTTGAGAGTTCTGCGTGGCCTTGGTGCTCAGGCCCCCTGCATCAGTGTCCTCTTGGGACGCTTATTACAAATGCAGCTTCTGCCTGGCAGCTACAGCAAGCCGAAGTCCTGGTTAGGAACTTCCCTGGATAAGGAGGAAGGAGAGAAAGGGGTATCACCAGAACAATTTGCAGAATTTTAGTATGGACTATAAATACTTTATTGATGTTAAATTTCCTCAGTATTACTGTGGTTATGAAGTACCCTTGTCCTTGGAAGATGCTTACTAAACTATAGAGGTAAAGAGGCATGATATCTATAGCTCCTAAGCGTTCAGTATTAATAAGGAGAATGAGGGGCATGTGTATGTGCAGGGGAGAGTGTGAAACAGTACCTAGTAAAATGTTGCTTTTATAATTCAAGCAGGTGGGGTTTATTAAGCAGGCAGCAGATAGTACACCTTTGAGATGTGAGAGCTGGCCATCTCCCATAGAAGTGGCTTATACAGTGTTTTTTTTTCTTTTAATTGAAGGATATTTTCTTTGCAGAATTTTGTTGTTTTCTGTCCAACTAATGTTAAGTTTTTGAAAGACACTAATTTGGCTGCGTCAGGGGCACTCAGCATCTTTGTTGCATCACGCGGGGCTTTCGTTGCGGTGCCCAAACTCTCTAGCTGTGCATGGTCTTAGCTGCTCTGTGGCATAGTGGCATCTTAGTTCCCCAGCCAGGGATTGAACCCCCAGCCCTTGCATTGCAAGGCAAACTCTTAACCATTAGACCACCAGGGAAGTCCTGCAAAACGTTAAGTTGAATCCAGGCCAGTGGGGAATACAGGAGTTTATTTTTCTTGCAACTTTTCTATTGTTATTTAGTCACTAAGTCATCTGACTCTTTTGTGACCCCATGGACTCTAACCCACCAGACTCCTCTGTCCATGGGATTTCCCAGGCAAGAATACTGGAGTGGAGTGCCATTTCCCCACCCAGGGATCGAACCCAGGTCTCCTGCATTGGCAGGTGGATTCTTTACCACTGAGCCACCAGGGAAGGCCCAACTTTTCTGAAAGTTCAAAAAAAATAAAGTTGCAAGTTTTAAAAAGCAGTTTCTGAAGTCCTTGCAAAACCAGAATTTCTATGGATGGCACCCAGGGGTCTGTTTATAGCAACCTCCCCGGATGACTCTTAAGTATACTTAAGTTTTATTTAAGTCTCTGCTTAAAGAGTCTCCTTTTAATCAGTTTTTTTTTTTTAAGCAACTTAAGTATACACTCTTGCAGTTTGATCTGAACCTAGTGCTTGATAAATGATAAATCCCCATCCAGATTTTTTAAGTTTTTTCTTTAGGATACCCCACTTAATGCAGAGGCGCATAAGGGATGCTGAGGCCCAGGCTAAGAACAGATGGGAACTAGAAGCTCCATTACGGGGTGAACTGGTAATGCAACCCAGCTTGTGTGCTTACAGTGAAAAGGAAGAAGCAGTGTTGGTATTAGCAGCTAAACAAAACATTTATCTTAAATACATTAAATACTGATATTCGAGAAGCACACAATTTGAGTCATCTGTCTAGCATGGCTGATTGTGTATGACTGTTTATTACTTTTCCTTCTAGGGAAGTCCCTCTTCTGCCTATCAGACATCTGTTGAGGCTTGTAAATAATCTGAAAGAAAAAAAAAAAAGAGAGCTCCCCTCAGTTCAGGAGGGAAAGGGAGAGACTTGGGTGACAGAGAAGGCCTTGTATATTCTAGGAGACTTTTACAATGGGCTGAGCCATGGATGGTAAACCAGAAAGGAGCCTATCTGTCCCCGTTTCCCTTGAGGAAGAGGGAGGGGGGTCATGCTCAGAGGTGAAGTGTATTCCTCTGATGGCCACTAGGGGGTGGCATTGGCCTAGGTCAAGCTTGGGGATGTCAGGCCAGTTCTGTAGGGAGCCAGCCGTGGTTGTCTGTGTGGTTTACTCACAAATTAGGTGTTTACAGATCAGCACTACTTCCTTTTTTTTCCTAACTGAAACTTTTTTTCCTAACTGAAACTTTTGCACTCTTTGGGTTAGGGATGTAGTTCTTAAAAACAAGGGTATGAGATAACTTTTAACACTCCTTTTAAAATGATCAAAATGGAGTTGAGTTGCTTTCTAATTTAGCGGAGAAGACTTCTCTCCCTTCTTCCTGTACATGATTCCTTGGCTTGTGAAAAGAACAAATGTTCCCCAGATCAGCATGTAGACCCACAGGAAACAAAGCAGACAGCATCACTTCCGTCTCAGGCTCCAGGGCAGGTGATGGAAGCTCTGTTCCCCAACTCTAACCACCATGCTCGGGGCAATGGACTCCTGCTTCCAGGCCTGTTGAGTTGATAGAGCAGCTGAAAGGTGTATCACATCTACAGTCTACAAATAGGATATCTGTATTTGAAATAGTGCATTTGTGTTTGTCCTACAGAATCCAGTCTCTACAGTCAGCATCTGATGGCATTAGAAGCTTAACATTGCTTTTGTTTGTTTGGGGCCAGTTATGTTCAGAGACTGAGATTTAACCCGGGTTTGCTGTGGGAATTTTGATTTATGATATTTCACAAGCCAATAGCATGCAGGATGTCAACTGAAAAAAAAAAAAAAAAAGCACAACCTAAAAGTTGAGAAATGCGTTTTATTTGGCAGACTTTCTGAGGACTTCATGCCTGAGAGGCAACCTCTCGGATAGCTCTGAGGGTCTGAAGAGGTAAGGGAAGGAGCCAGGATATATAGGATTTTGTTTTGTTTTGTTTTAGCAGTGACCTTGTTTTAGTAGTTGGGACATCAAAAGATTACTGTTCATTAGAGAAAACCAGATGTCTCAAATTAAGGAATTTCGCTCATTTCTCTGTGGCAGAGGCTGCTAGCGTCTGAGCTCATTGAAATCATTCCTTTGATATGCACCTTAGCTCTCTAGGGCCAGCATCCTGGGCTTTTCCGTCCCCAGCGATGAGGCTGGCTGCAGGGGCAGGCTGTGTGTTTCAGTCCCGAGTGCCCTCAGGGCTCACCTTCAGAGGAGGCTGTAGCAGCAATGTCCTCTGTTTACTGATACGGCAGGCAGCATTGTTCATTCACCAGGATCCTGTCTCTTAATAAGCCAAGAAAGAAATTACATACAGCGCACCAATGACAGATTGATTGCATTACTGTCCCAGGCAATGGGGAGATGAAAGAAGTCCAAATTTAGTTGCGGTGGACCTTTCTAGGAGGTGGTTCTCATAGAGATCACCTTTTGAACCAAAAGCTGCCAGTTTGGTTCCCTCACTGCTGGGGCACGTAGCTTATGGGCAGTTGCACCGGCATTGCCGGGCTGGGTGAACTGCTCCAAAGGTTATTATTCCAGGAACCATCACTTGCCTGGCACCGCTGCCTACATACGAGGAGTAGCCTCGCCAAGGCAGGAACAGATGTCCCTTCTCTTCCTGAGACTAGTGCGTGTTTTAACACCTCTGCAACCAAGGGTAGCCTGGGCGTGGCAGGAGCAAGTGTCTCAAGCTCTTTGGAGAGCTGTTTAGATGAGCAAAGAGGAGCCTTGCTCAGGTCGAACACTCTTGAGTTGCTGGTCAACCTCCTGGTATTCGGTCCGTCAGGTGATGGCCACCAAGCCGTTACTATGGTGTCAGTGACATGATGGTCCTTGGCACTTCAGGTTTTAAGAGTTGGATTTAAAAAGTCCTAATAACCAACTTCCAAGCCATTTCATCAAAACAGGCTCTTCAAACAAGTTTCAACCACAAACAACTTCTGTCTGAAGCCAGCTTTCACAGCATAGATTTGAAATCATAAGTCAGAACAAAACAGATTGTTATTAAAATCCCTGCTATTGAGTGTCTGGTATGTGTCACATTGTGTAGGCACTTAACGCATGGTGATCCCATGGCTCATGGTAGGTATGGAGCCCCCACCATCTCATTGTACTGAGATGTTGCCTCATTCTATAATGTTTTGCAAGTATAATCTTTGTTAAAAACTATAGTCAACAGTAGACCCTGTAGTGTTACTGTGCACGACATTCTTTTTTTTTCCTTAATGCAAAGAACCAGCTGGGCTTCCATGTTGTAAAATTCATCAGCTGCAGATGTAATCATCTGAGGCCAGTGTGTTCCTGGTTGGGTTGTCGCTTTGTTTAGAATTAAGAGGCTTATAAAGGAAGCCATAGAAACCCTGAGTTCCCCAATTGCCGCGGTTCAGGAAACAGGGCTGTTAGTCAGCGTCCATTGTCCTGACCAGATTGTTTAAGATATAATTTCAAGACAATCGGAAAACACCACGTGGCTCATTTATGTGGTTATCCAACACCAGGCTTGCGCTTATTAAGGTTTGCTTTGGGGATAATTATGGGGAGAGCGTTTCTGCAACTTTCATGAAATTTCACCAAATTATGATGACGTTGGGCCCCAAGCTGATTATGTAACAGAGATCATGTGAGGAGGAACAAGTCGATCCCTTCTGGGCAGCTGGTCTGCTTGAGTTTGTCCGCAGCTGGCTGCGGGATCATGCTGGGAGCGCCGCTAACCCTGGTTAAGTTAGTAAGTTCCCGGCATACACATGCTGGCCCTGGACACGGAGCCGCCCAGCTGCAGGCGGTGTGAAGATCAATCCTGCCGTCGCCACCTCAGCCCGTGGACCTTTCATTGGGAGGCTCCTGTGGGAAATAACATTCGGGTTTTTCCTGTCCAGGGTGGTGGCGGTCTTTGTTGTCAGTTGTAGTTGCGCTGAGCGCGTCCCCGAGTGTTGCACGTGCGCCCTCTGAATGGCCCAGATTTTGTGGAACCTGTTCAGTTGTCCTGTATCCGCAGGGAATTGGTTTCAGAGTGGGATACGAGAACCTGAGGACGCTAAAGTCCCTCATATATAGTGGCCTGGTATTTGCATATAGCCTGTGACATGATTTAGTGTACTTTAAATCATCTCTCGATTACTTAGAACAGGGGTCCCCAAGCCCCAGGCGTTGGGAAAGCTGTCTTCCATGAAACTGGTCCCTGGTGCCAAAAAGGTCGGGGACCACTGACTTGCAATACCTAATGGCAGTGTAAATGCGTTAATAGTCACAAATATGACATAAATGCTGTGTAAGTAGGTGTGATCTCATGCACGACAAATTCAAGCTTTGCTTTTCCCAACTTTCTGGAATTTTTTCTTTTCCTGAAGATTTTTAATCAGTGGTTGGTTGGATTCGAGGCCAAGGAACCTTGGGTCTGGAGGGTTGACTGTATTCTAAATCTGACCATCTGAAACACACTCTGAGGTTCCCCCCAAAACTCGCTCTTCTAGCCCAGACGGGCCTGACCCTCTGAGGGCTTCCCAGGAGGATTGTCATTCTGTGCCACACCCCGGGATGCTGAGTCACCATCTGTGGGGCAGGGACGGCATATTTTCTGAAAACTCCCCAGGTAGCTCTGATGTGCACCTCCCACTAAGAACAATACTGGAAATGGTTCTATTGTATCTTTTAAAAAAAAAAAATTTTTTTTTATAACCCACCTGAAATTCTTCGACAAGGACTAAATAATAAATTTGACATTTGAAATTCAAGGCAGTTAAGGCATTATGGAACACGTTTGTTGTCTTTTGATAACTTTCGATATTACTCAGAAAACGCACCCCTTCTTCTGATGACATTTTCCTTGGAAAGGGCACAGTGGAGGTGGTGGGGTGGGTGGAATTTCGTAAGTGACAAGTTCCCATCTATTGTCAGTCCCAGGAATCTTTTTTGATGAATTTTTGAGACTTCCTGTCCCCATCTCCAAAAGAATGGAGGTTTTCCTGGAGCTTCTGAAGTAGGATTAGCTTCTGAAATACCCAAGGACACCCTTCTGTCCTGGGTGTATCTTCTGCACAGCTTTCATCTCTCCTGTGTCTTTGCTGCCTGCATCTAAGCTGTGCTTCTGTGATTCCTGAAGCTGGACTTCCCTCAGTTCCCTCGTTAGCTTTGTCCTCATTCCTTCCTTGCTTCTGACTGCCAAATCTTTGCTCTCTGGCCCTGCCCTAATACATGTGTGCGGTATTCTGAGTGTGTGTGACTGCCCTTCACAGTGTGGGCCCTGTAGCTTCGGCATCACCCAGCAGTCTGAGAAATGCAGGTCCTCAGGCCCCGCCCAGACCTGCTTGAATCCTTGTCTGCATCTTAATAAGATCCCCAGGTGATGTGTGTGCACGTGGCAGTGTGAGGACCCGGGTCAACAGAACCCCAGTTCAGAGTGGACCTGGGGGTCCACCCTGCGTTCTAATCGAAGCCTCCACTCTCACCCCATCCTTTTCTCCTGCCTGTTCCCACCATCCCATGTTTATCTATTAGGTTGTACTATTTTCTTTTTTCCAGGCTATAATCTTGGCTTCAGTTTTCATTTTGTTCATTGATTCACTCAGATATTTATCAACTGCTCCCAGAGCTAGGTGTTGGGAGATGCAGTGAGCAAGACCAGACCTGGTTCCTGCCCTCATGAAGCTCAGCTTCTAGTGGCAGAAGCAGATATTAAATTCATCATCATTTATAAATGTGAAGTTATGATGAGCAGTGGAGAGAGCCTGTAACAAATACATGAGTCATTAGGAATGCCAGCGAAGGCTTCCCTGAGGAGGTGATCCTCATGCCGAGCACTGAGGCTCGAGCAGGAGTTAATAAGGTGAAGAGGAGAAGGTGAAGAGCTTCCCAGGCAGAAGCAGTAGCATATGCAGAGGCCTGGCTCGTCAGAGAAAGTCTGCAGAAAATTAATTTTTAAACGGACGTTAAATTGCTTTTAAGGCCTTCATCTTTATCTGCTTTTCCACCCAGTCTTGTCAGATTTACACCTCTGTTCCTAAGCCGAGGAGCTGGCCTGGATGCACCTGCCTCCTGCCTGCACAAAGTGACCGTGTCCTAGGTTGCATACAACTTTAGCCTTGTTAGTCTAACACTTCACGATTGCATTCACTGGTAAAGCCACTTTCCTTACTGTTCCCTGAGTATACCGTGCTCAGCTTGCAAACTGCTCTCTTAATTTCCTCTTCATTCATGTTTTTAAAAAGTAAACTCTGTTGAAATATACATCAAAAAAAAAAGCACAAATCATGATGACGTTTGATGCATTTTCACAGAGTACATCAGTGTTACTAGCACCCCAGTCAGGAAGTAGACTATACACACCCCAGAAGACCCCTGTCCACCCCCTCAGTCACTGCACCCAGAGGTAATTGCTGTCCTGTCTTCTATTGATTAGCTTTGCCTGGAGCTGAACTTTGGGTAAATTGAATCATGCTAGGTCATCTATTGAGTCTGGCTGCTTTTGCTCAACACAACACTGGAAGAAATGCTATCGTGTATCACAGTAGTTCATTTACTTTCTTTGCCGTGTAGTCTGTGCATGGCGTGACTCTACTATAGTTTATTTGTTCTAGTAGGTCTTTTCCAGTTTGCAGCTATTATGAAGTCTTATGCATGTCTTTTAGCAGATAAATGTATCCTTTTCTTTTGGAATTATGCCTAGGAGTGGAATTATTTCACAGAATATGCGTATGTTCAGCTCCAGTAGATACTGCCAGTTTTCCAGATTAGTTGCACTAATTTCCATCCTCATTCGTAGTGCCCAAGAGTTCCAGGTGCTCCTCACTGTGGCCAACCCTTGGTTTTGTCAGATTTCCTGGTAGCCGTTTTGGTGGGTGTGTGGTACTGTTGCTTTGAGGTTTCACTTTGCATTTCTTTGACAACTGATGTTCCCATTTTTTACCTACTTGTTTTTTCTCTTTTTGATTTATAGGAGCTCTTTGTATATCCTTTGTAATTATTTATTACAGTTATCTCTGTGGGTTGCCTTTTCTTTTAAATAGCCTCTTAATGAATAGACGTTCTTAATGTAGTCTAATTGATCAATAAATGTCTTCATATTTTAAATAATTTCTGTACCACATTTAGTTCTGTGGTGCAAAAAAAATCTTAGGGGTAGAATACACAAATATATAAAGTAGTAAAACATAAAAATTTACATGCATGGAAAATATGAATTAGAAGATTTAGACTAGGGAAATAATAAGACACAAATAAGCCATGTAATTCTCTGAATGTGTTATAGTTGATTGGTAAATATTGTCTAAAGCAGCTTAGAAGTCAAAACTCAAAGGGAATGTCGTTTGTCATCCAAGTCACATTTATCTGAGGTCTTCAGATGATTTTGTGAAGATCCAGGCAGACAGCTGAGGGATGGATAGACCGAGAGATACATTCAGATGGAAATGGTAATTTGCATATTAGAGCTAACAGGCGTGTCTTCTGTTACAGGTTATTCAGCGATAGTTATGACCTCCCGGTTACGTGCGTTGGGTGGAAGAATTAATAACATACGCACCTCAGAATTACCCAAAGAGAAAACGCGATCGGAAGTCATCTGTAGCGTCCGCTTTTTAGATGGCTTGGTACAGACCTTTAAAGTTAACGTAAGTTCTCCAGATTTAATTTTTTTCTGAATAAATGCCCCAGAGAAATATTTTTCCATCTCTTGGATTGTAAAATGAAGAGAATTATTTTAAAATAATTGATGTCTCCGATCTTGCATGTTGAGCTTGACCTAGAAATAGCCATGAAAACTTTGCCCACATTCTTGTCTCTACCTGACATGTCTTTCCCTCTCTTCTTTGTAAACTGTGAGAGTCTTAGATGTTAACTGCTTCTGTGACATCTTTGACTTCCTGAGCTGATTCTGCAGTAATGGTGCCCCGCGTATGCTTTATTGGAGCCCATGTCACATTGCATGGGTAGTAGTTACAACTATCAGGTCATACGTCACGCTTCAAGCTCTGTAGAATGGCAATAGCATCGTTTTCACTGTGCCTGCCACACAGCAGATGCTCATTAGATGTGCAGACGGTAAATAGAGGGTCCTCTCTGGGGGGTCGTGAGGTGGTTAGCTACCCAGATGGCAGGGCTTGGGGACAGCCTGGCTTCTCCCACCTCAAGCCTGTGGGAGAAGCAGGGCTAGAAATGAGGTCTCCAGTCCTCCGTCAGCAGCGTGATGCCTAACCAGTAGCCGCCCTGCCGCCTCACCCCTCCCCGCTCACCACCTGGGTTTTTGTGACCTTTGCCTGTCTCTCTCATCCCTCTGGCCAGTCCTAAAGGGGTCATCTCCAATCCCAGGCTGGCTGCCGGCAACTGCCCCAGCCTGGAAAACTCAGTATGCAAGGGAAGGCGTCAGAAAGAAAAAAGAGGGTATAGGAGAGCCACTGGGGGATGATAGGAGGCCACAAGAATTCAAAGGGTAACAAAAACTGGTCCCGGAATGTCCCCCACCCCATGAGTCTGCTTGCTGCTGACCCCAGGTCACTGTGGACCTGAGCAGGCAAGAGAAGAGGGTGGTGTATATCAAGTCACCACATGGTGGGTGCTCTCTAAAGGCCCCACAGGTCTCTTTCGGTTGCTGTAAACTGGCAGGTCAGTTTCGACCTGGCCCTTCTGTTAAAATTTACATTGCCCTGGAGCTGTTCCTTAGCTCTTCTTCCTGACAAGAACATGAATGTTTATTCAGCACACGTTTACTGAGCACCTACTATGTGCCAGGCCCTGTTCTGGGTGCAGAGAATACAGCAGTGAACAGAACAACATCTGGGTCCTTTTAAAGCTTACCTCCCAGAAGGAGGAAACGGACCATAAGCAAATGTGTGTTATGTCAGGTGATATTATGTACTTAGAAGAAAAATCTGGATAATAAGGGTGGAGAGTTCAGGGCAGGGCAAAGGGTGGAGTTGTCATTTTATAGATTAGGGAAGACCTCACTTGTAGGATGACATCTCAGAGATGACCTAAAGGAAGTAAGGGCAGAACCATGTGCTTCTCTGGAGGAAGCACATTCCAGGTAGAAGCAGCAGGAGAGCAAAGGCCCTGGGGCGGTTCCCTTAGTGTGGTTACAGAACAGGCTGGACGCCACTGAGCGAGGAGGAGGGGAGCCAGAGATGAGGTCAGAAATAACAGGTGACAGGCTGTTTAGTTTTTCTTCTAATGCATGCGTGCTCAGTTGTGTCTGGCTCTTTGCGACCCCATGGACTGTAGCCTGCCAGGCTCCTCTGTCCATGGGATTCTCCAGGCAAGAATACTGGAGTGGGTTGCTATTCCCTTCTCCAGGAGATCTTCCCAACCCAGGGATCGAACCCATATCTCCTGCATCTCCTGCATTGGCAGGTGGGCGATTCTGTACCACTGCGCCACTTTGGAAGCCCTAACAGCCATTTCAAAAGATTTTTTTTGTAATATGATAAAATGTTTTATAAACAAATGAGCTGGCAAACACACATACACCAGTGTGCCTTTTGACAAAATGTCCCCTACTCCCACATCAAGGTGGACACAGGATCGGAGGAATGAACACAGCAGATGGTACAGATAGAATAAAAAAAAAAAATCACTAAGGATGGAATTTAACATTGTGCTTGATTATTTTCCTATGTCACAACAAAACATTTGGGTGCAGATAGTTAATTTTTCCTCTTTCCCACTTAAGTCTGGAGGAGAAAAACCAACTTTTTCTGTAATAAAATAGGTAGGATTTGGGTGTTTTGTTTTGTTTTTCATTTTTAACATAACTTTTTTCCTCTTGAGGGGACAGGGGGATTGTGAAGAGCCTAGTAGGTCATGCTGAGCACTGGCTGTGTTCTGAATAAGGCAAAGAGTGTTGAAGGGTTAGGGCAGAGACCTGATGCGATCTGACTCAGGTCTTACTCAGGATGCTCTAGTGACTGGGAGGTGGGGGCGGGACAAGGGCTGAGACTGTCAGCCTGTGGCAGAGACCATGATCATTAGACGAGGTGGTCATTCGGCCAAGAGTAAACCAAGCCTGGAAGTAACTTAAAACATGGAACCAGTGGGATCTGGGATGTGAAAGAAGCCTCAAGGTGATCCCCAAGGTTTTTGGCCTGAGCAGTAGGCAAGATGGAGTTGCAATTTATAGAAATGGGAAAGGCTGAGAGAGAAACAGGTTTGAGGGGCAGAAATAACTGGTTCTGTTTTAGACGTGGTCAGTTTGAGATACTTGTTACTTGTCTTGGTAGACATGGCATTATGTACACAAATGAGTTGAAGGAAGAGTCTAGGCTTGGATACACGTGTGGATGTAGAGATGTTATTTCAGGATCACTTGAAAATAGAGGAGACGACTGACGTGCGGTGTTTAAAGGCTGGGGAGATAAGAAGCAAGCAGGAAACTGTCTGGGGAGATGAGGGGAGGCTGAGAGGGAATGAGAATCCCAAGTGAGAACATGTTTTAAGGAGGAAGAGTGATGAGGACGGCATCCACCGAGAGGTTACGTGGAGCCTCAGAGCAGAGCCTGGTGTTCAGCGGGCACCCGGTCATCATCAGTGACGGACGTCATCGTGACTCACTGCTGCCTGGGCTGCTCCCCTGGCTTCCAGCAGCCTGGTCAAGTCTGACCCGGGAATACCAGGGCTGGGTTCCAGCTTAGAATCTCCATCGCTTTGTATGTTTTTGCTCCCCGGGGGTCACATTCAGCTTCCTCAGCCCAGACCGTCTCATGACCAGGAGCAGGCATCCTCAGGGAAGCTGGCCGTGGACGTCAGCTGTTCTCAGCTCAGCCCAGAGAGCAAGGCTGTCTTGGACAGTGACCTGATGTAGCCAGGGTGACCTCTGGTGGGGTGCTGGGCCTGGAGGCCTCAATCAAAAATGAGTCTTATTTCGGGTCCTTTTGAGAACTGGGTGAGTTATGCAGATACTGGAATGATGGATGATGCATTCCAGAGGGGAGAGAGGAGGTGCGGAGGGCGCATGCAGGCTCTGGCATCAGACCCACCTGAGTCAGGAAGTCAGACCACCCGTCAGCTGACGGCTCAAGGCACGGAACCTTTGGGACCGCCGTTTGCTTCTCTGCACAGGGAGTGTGGTGATGGCTGTGTGACATTGCTGCGCAGATTGGAGATCCTATGTGAAATGTGCAGAGGTCCGAGGCTGGCTCCTTGTAGATGCCCCATAGATTACAGTGATTGATTTTGTTGTCGTTCAGTTGCTCAGTCGTAGCTGACTCTTTGCAACCCCGTGAACTGCAGCACGCTAGGCTTCCCTGTCCTTCACAGGCTCCCAGAGTTTGCTCAGACTTGTGTCCATTGAGTCGATGACATGATCCAACCATCTCATCCTCTGTTGCCCCCTTCTCCTGTCCTCAGTCTTTCCCATCATCAGGGTCTATTCCAACAAGTCAGCTCTTCGCATCAGGTGACCAAAGTACTGGAGCTTCATCTTCAGCGTCAGTCCTTCCAATGAATATTCAGGACTGACTTCTCTTAGGTTTGACTGGTTTGATTGCCTTACTGTCCAAGGGACTCTCAAGAGTCTTCTCCGGCACCACAGTTCACGTTAAACATAATATAAAATCGTACAACTAATAACTTCAGCAAAGGGAACAGATAGCTCTTGGCATCGTGAGTATCTTGTAATTCAGGGAGAGACTATGTCATGATTTGGAGTGTGTGGACTAGGTCATCTTTTCCAAACCATCCTGACTCCCCTGGGATGGGAGGTGACCTGGGAAGCGGAGGCAGCAGCAGGAGCCAGGGCCCGGGGCAGGAAGGGGACGTGTTCAGGACAGGGGTGTGTCTTCATGTTCCCACGCTGTGGGCCAGATAATGTGAGACTGTCCTGGAGAAGCAGCCGCAGGAGGGGCTGACAGTTATCTAACTCTCCCCATCCTGGTCGTGGTGACCTGTTTTCAGGTGCATCATGTGCTCTCAGGCGCCGAAAAAAGCTGCCTTTGCTGGTTCTCTACGCGGTCTATTTCTGACTCACAGTGCCCTTAAGTTAAAGGGTTGGGTTCAAAGGATTCCGGAGAAGTCTGCGTGTTCAAGTAGAATTTGCAGTTCCCACCCCGTGCCTTTGCACTGGGCCATCCGCTCGCTGCCTTTGCGGAGTGCCTGCACCTGGAGGGAGGGCGTGGCGCTCAGCCCGTCACCCTTGCAGACCACGGTCAGGGGCTGCCTTGCCCTGCCTGGCTGTGTTCGCTGTGCCCCGAGTGTTCCATGACGCTTGACACACCCAGTCACGCTCACTGCTTGCACAGCTGGCCTCCCCGGGAGGGCAGGAAGAGGACGCGTGTTGTGGCTCTGACCCCGTTCCCCAGCCCCACGCCCGCTCCCGAGCGCCAAGTGGAGAAGGTGGCTGAGCCCTGCTCTGGATGTGAAGTGGGTTGAATGTCTCCACTGGCTTCTCACTTCAGATGGCGCAGAGTAGGGAGGCAGATAATCCTCCAGTGTCCCCTGCCAGATCCCTTTAAGGGTACTTTCAATGGCATTTGAGTATTCTTAGCTGTCTTCCTTCATGCCGTTCGAGTTTTCCTCCCTGCATACACTTGCCTGGCTTCTGAGGAGCCAACACGGACCGACGTGGATTAGCGTTTTGCTGTGGATAATCCATGAGCAGGTCACGCAGAGTTTACTGTCATCAGGACGTCTTAGTTTTCCAATTCAGACATTATCACTTGGGAATCTCAGCTAAGAGGAAGGAAGAAATCTTAGAAAATTAAATTGATCTCATTCTTCTAAGTCATATTTACCTTAGCCTTATTTTCCATATGTTCAGTGGTGCTTCTTGACTTGGAATTTATTAAAGCATTTCTTAGTGTAGGGTAGTGCTTCCCAGGTGGTGTGGTGGTAAAGAATCTGCCTGCCAGTGCAGGAGACGCAAAAGACATGGATTTGATCCCTGGGTGGGGAAGATACTGTGGAGGAGGAAATGGCAACCCACTTCAGTATTCTTGCCAGGAGAATCCCATGGACAGAGGAGCCTGGTGGGCTACAGTCCATGGGTCACAGAGAATTGGACATGATTGAGCATGTGCCCGCGCGTGCACACACACACACACATATACACATATTGTAGGGTGTGTGTGTGTGCATGAAATCTCGCCACATGTTTTAATACCTTCTTATCTGCAATAAAGACTCTAGAGACCAGCTCTTAATTTGTTTTAAAATTTTGTCCACTGGACGTTTTCTTTCCTAGAAACAAGATACCGGTCAAGTTCTCCTGGACATGGCTTACAACTACCTGGGTGTGACTGAGAAGGAGTATTTCGGTTTACAGCATGGTGATGACTCGCTGGACTCTCCCGTGAGTATCCTCCCTTGAGAACATGCTGGGCTCCTGC
Source organism: Odocoileus virginianus (assembly GCF_023699985.2). Classification (NCBI taxonomy): domain Eukaryota; kingdom Metazoa; phylum Chordata; class Mammalia; order Artiodactyla; family Cervidae; genus Odocoileus; species Odocoileus virginianus. Next base: position 13,124,511 of record NC_069704.1, read on the forward strand.
AGAGGTTGGTTTTATATCTTATGTTTTCTCACCCAACAGAGATGGCTTGAAGCAAGCAAACCCATCAGGAAGCAGTTAAAAGGTGGGTGTGAGCTTCCCATTTCCCTTGAACACTAGGTGTTAGCGTATCACGGCCCGTTTCTCTCCTCCAGTTCTCAGCATACGTGAAACATCTGGAACCTGGATTCCAGGTGGCCCAGGAGACATGAGTAAGCTGGCTTCCTCCTGCCTGACTTCTGAGTTAGCAGAGAAACTTCCAGATCAGCCCCCAAGGCCCCTCGGCAGCTGTGGGCAAGAGAGGGAAAGGTAAAAGAAGGTGGCTAAGAGGAACCCACACTTCTTTTTATAGGAAAGAAAGGGAAAGGACGATAACCTTTTTCAGCCCAGTGTGAGAGCCAGGATGGGAAAGACACACACACACACACACACACACACGCGCGCGCGCACACACACACACACACACACACACACACACACCTGCCTGCCCACCCGCCCCAGTCCATTTCAGCAGCACAGTTTTTCAGCCCAGTGTGAGAGCCAGGATGGGAAAAAAATGATACACACACATCACACCCTCCCCCCCACCCCCCACCCCCACCCCCACTGCCAGTCCTTTCAGGAGCACAGTTCCATTCCCTGGAAGCAGAGGCATGGATAGATAGTGTCACAGATAAACACACATGAGTATATCCTGTTGCTATATCCTACCTTCCAGTTAGGCGGGCTGTCCAGCTACACCTCACCCCACTCCCTGCCTGGGTTTCCAATCGCGCCCTCTGTTCCTCTGTATGCACTTTTTGCCCCAAACCAAACTGACATGCAGGGCCACATAGCCTCCCCTCTGCCTTCCCTGGGTTTGTTCCCCCATTGGGAATGCTGTTCCGTCCCACTTCCCTATATCCCAGTCTTGCCGTTTCTCTTCAATGCCACTGAGATTCCATTTCCTCTAATAGAAGCCCTGCCTCCCTCTCCCCTCCCTTACATCGATCCCTGCCCGCCTTGTGTCTCAGAATACCCCCTCCTTCACTCTGAGTTATTGGCCTTTATCGTCTTTGCAACACGGCCAGCTCTTTGCAGGTAGGGTACTTGTCACATCCCTCGTGGTGCTCTCCATATAGGAGGTGGCCAGTAGATGATCGGGGGGTGAAGGCAGGTGGATCTTCACACATGAAAGTGCACACCCATGATGACATGCTCGCCACTGGCCTGGCACCAAGGCGGGAAGGAATAACAACAATCAGACCTGACTCTGACCCCATTGCTGCCCTTACCTGGATTCAGGCCTCAGCCCTCTTTCCTCCCATGAGTTGTGTCCTTAGCATTGGGAAGTACCAGGGGGAGCCACAGAGATGCTGTGCAGGCAAATATGTGCCCCCGTTTGAATTCACAGAGGAATGAGCTCACGTGTGCATGGCCAGGTGTTGTCATTCATTCTCTTATTAATTCTCTCAGCAGGCAGGTCCCGTGCTCGGACTCTGGCGTGGCACTGGGCTGAGCTCTGGGACTGAGAGTTGGACCGTGCTCTCAAGGAGCCTACAGCCAAGTGTAGGGATGGAGACAAGGGTAGAGACAGCTCTGGGGTAGCCCTGAGCTCGTGATAGGATGCCCTGGGTGCACAGAAGAGGATGAGAACGGCGAGGGGGCATGCTTGGAACACAGAAATGAGAAGTTACAGAGCGGGGAGGCAGGGAGGGGAGCCAGTAGGGCGTCCAGGCTATTGGGAGGACTTACCCATCCCCTGATGTATAGGTCGTCAGCCTGCACCGAGCTAAGAACCACCCCCTGGACCCAGGTCCCTGCACAGAGGTACATTCACAGGTACACACACACCATTAGAGACTTTGATACAAGCCAGAGATAAAGACAGAAGTTCATCTGAGATGGGAGGGTGGAGCCCAGAATGAACTCCCGTAGAGGAGCTCAGTGGAGGAGAGCAGGGTAGAAAAGGCTTGGGTTTCAGAGAGCAAGAAAGTTCTGGAAAGGATCAGTGACTATATACTGAGTAATGGAGAAGAGAAAAATGGACATGAAGAGTGTGGGATCTTTGAGACAAAATCTGATCATCTGTTACCACATCCAGCAAAAGAAATGGACAAAGTCTATCCTTACAAGCAAATGAACTCTTGGCCCTGATGCATAAAATATCTGAGTATGTTAGCTGTGTAATATTTGCCGGTACATGAATCATTTTTAGTATTCACTTTGCATTAAAAGCATGAAATATTTTCCAGGATCAAAATTAATTTTAAAATGTGGCCACGCAGAATCAAAAGACTCAATGCAATTAACTGTGGTGTTGTCCTCGGCTGTGTGACCTAAGGCAAAACTCTGAGTGGCTGAGTGCAAGCCTGGTGGCTAAGTTGTTGCATGCTGCAATCAACAGCACCCTAGCCTATTCATAGTCGTGGCGGTGTTTACATTCAAGAATGTATCTGAAAATATTTGAAAAGTACGGAGTCATTGTATATGTGAGACATTTTCTTTGTGAGTTGTTTAATCTGCTAAATTAAGGATTTTTAAAATTCCTAATACAGATGACGGAGTGCAGTGTTTGAACACCTCCCTAAGTTAAACATGTTATGGAAAACAGATTATATCTCATTTTATGCTGACGTTGCAAAAATATTTTACTCCTTATAGGCTTGGAGATTTCTGAACAATTATCTAACTCATGCACTCTTTTTGTGAAGCTCATCCTTTTATTGATGGAAAAAGCTGTGGTCTAGTAAAAAAAAAAAAAAAAATGTGTGACTTACGGGACAGTAGCTGCTTACATACATTGCCTTTTTTAAAGGGAAAATTTAATTTGTTTTTGAAAAATGTTGTAGGAGGTTTCCCCTGTACCCTGCATTTTCGAGTAAGATTTTTTATACCTGATCCCAACACACTACAGCAAGAACAAACCAGGTAATAACCTTTTTTCTTAAGTTTTCTATTTAGTGTGTAAAAATTGAGTAACCACTAAAAAATGTACTCTTCAATTTCCCACTGTGGTCAGATCCTTCATTTGGGTATAACTGCACCAACAGTCACTTAAGATCCCAGTAAAAACTGGGCGACGTGTATTGAAATTTTAATCAGCAAATTAGTCTTCATCTTGAGCCTCTTTCTGTCCCTTTCTGATTTGGTGCGGTCCCCAGCATGCTCCTATCACCACCTCCCACCCTCCCCTTCCATCCAGGCTCCTCTTCAACTGGGCACCTGTGGTCTGAGAACCTGGGTATTTTCTGCTTCTGCAGGCAGGGAGTTTGTCAAAGTCCTCTACCGATCAAACATCCCGGTGTCTCTGAAGGGCTAGGAGTGAGCTCTTTAGGAGAACCAGAGGCCTCTTAACTGAGAACTTTCTGAGAACTTTCTATTCGATCCCCAGTTGGTAGGAGAGGAGGCGGGGCAGCATCTTGCCTCTGCCTCCACGAATCTGTGAACCAGATAAGAGAGAGAGGGCTGCAAGAGTTGTTTACCCCTCCAGGCTGGGCTCAGGTCCGGGCCCTCCTGTTGTGGGTTTTCTGGGTGGGGACCAAAGAGGGGGGCACAGGAGAGTTGTTGCTATTTAAACACAGGCTCTGGAGTCGCACCTGGCCTCTCCTTCCCCTCCCCCAGGGCATCAGCCAGCCCTTTGGTTATTGAAACATTTGTGTTTCTTAGTGAGGGGAACTCTTCCACCTGAAAAAAAGCAGTGAATGTTCAGGATCTTTAAATCCGGTCTTGTGCCCATGGTGGCCATGAGACCATCACCAAGGAGGCAGCATTAGCTTGGGTGGAAAGTGCTGTTTCATTTTTTTCCTTTTTTTAAATTAGTAATCACACGATCACATTTTAACTTGTAATGTGTGTAAAGGCCAAATATTATTCTATTACTAGTTTGTCTTCTTTGTACACCCGTCCCTCTACAATAGAAGGCATTGATAATTTGACTTGTGTTTACTATCAAGTTAAATTTTAAGCAGATATAAGATGGCCCACATGACTCATTGGTAACTATGGGACATACAAGTGGTGCCTTGAGTTTTCCCCATAATAGCTCTTCACACAGGTGGACTAAGGGGAAGTGTAGGATGCTCAGGCCAGCAGATCAGCTCCTGCTGGCGGACGCAAAGGGGTGACATGATCTATGAGATTTCCCCAGGCTACCACCAAATACCAAGTTTTTTTCAAGTTTTGTTTTAAAATGTCATGATGGATTATGTGTGTGTGTGTGTGTGTGTGTGTGTGTTTAACCAGTGGGATTTTTTTTCTTTTTTTTTTCAATCACAACCCCACATGTATATTTTGCTTTGTAATATATTACACAGATACATGTAAATTACTGAAGCAGACATTCTTGAAACAATAGTAAGTGCAAAGCACCCTTGGGTTTTCCCTTTCCTTCACTTAAGATGCCAACTGTGGCTCATTAAATTGATTTTACTACCCACTGAAGGGTTCCCACCCCAAGTGTGAACTGCGCTTCCTCCACTAGCGGGTTGTCCCCCATAACCCCTTGTCCTCCGTGACATGCTGGTGCCCCAGAGTTGCCCAGGGTACCTGAGTGAAGGGACCACTCCCGCCAGCTTAGCCCAGGCGCCCCTCTCCAGGGCCCCTCTCAGGCGTCGGACTCCACGCCCATACCCACCAGGAGAGCCTCTGCCTACTGAGCCTCCCTGGCGTTTGAGGGACACCTGAGGAGGTGGAGGGATGAGGATGGAGAGGAGACTCAGAAATGAAGGCTGCCTTCAGATCTTCAAAAGGCCGGCATGGGAAAGGGGGAATTAAATGTGCTTGGTGGTAGAATTATAGTCAGTGAGTGGAAGCTACAGAAAGGCAGATTTTGGCTCAAGACAAGTAATAGGCTAAATTTTGTTCTTAACGTAAGTCCCAGGTAAAATTCGGTTGGTCCGTGTTCCTCCTAAAAGTCACCGGTTCCAGACTGACACCCAGCCCCACACCCCACCTCCCATCTTGAGATGGGTGGTCGCCCCAGTGTGGAGAAGATTATAGCTGTCAGCTCCTGGGACGTGGGCACCGCTTTTCCCCTAACATAGCAGGAGCTATGCTAGCCATGTGCCTCCTGAGAGCTGGGAAAACAGCCAGGACTGCCAGTTCTTCTTAGTCTGGGCCAGGTTTCCACCATTAATTTTTTTAAAAATGGTCTTTTGTCTTGTTTTTACTTAAAGGAAGAATTTTTCCTGTGTTCCTGACCCATACTATCTTTTTCTTTTAATTGGGGTATAATTGATGTACATATTATACACAGTATCTTTTTTTTAAGCCCCAGCTCTATAGCTTATCCAAAAGGAAGTTCCCCTTTAAAGAAAATTTAGTCTCAAGGGTCAAAGAAGGAATACAGAGGTGGTGTGTGTTGTCCCCTGTTTGTTTACCAAGGATCTAGGCAGGGAGGCCTTCGTTGCTTTTTTCTGAAGTTGAGGTCATGGATGGGGCAGACTCCAGCATGAGCCTTTACATTTCTGAAGTCAGACACATGGAGCATCTCTTCTAAATGACTTCCTTTCTCCTAATCACTGTCTCTTTGATTGTGAGCCTCCACAACGGCTGTTCCTGATAAATTTAGACCATTCTATATAGACTTTCATGTACTGGCAGTCTCAGAATCAGGCTCCTTTAAGATTCCTAGGGAGATCCAAGATTCCTAGGGGCTTGGGCATCGTTCCACTATTCCTGTGTCTTTGTATGATATCCTAGGGCTAACTCAGAGACATTGCTGAATATACAACAAGGTAGCATTTGGTGAACGGGGGTCTCCAGGTTCCTGTTCTCCTTTATGTCCCAAGGAAGACCTACTGCCTAGCAGGACTCGTCAGTGAAAGTCCAGATTTACCACTGGATTATCTGTGATTCTCTCCCTCCTCTTTTTTCTCTCAGTAGCATTATAGGAGGAGAGAACACTTAATTCCCCTTGAATATCAGCTTGAATAAACATCGGAACAAAGTAGAAAGGACTCGTTGTGTTCCGCTAGGTGGCAGAGATAGAGATTGCGATACGGAATAAGCGTGATTCAGCCTGTGTATGTCACACCGTCCCTCGGTGTTCTGGCGCTGAATGTATTAAGAGTAATTGACAGTTCTTACAATCAAAGTAATGTCAGTTAGGAGATTGATCCTAAGGTTTTTAGTCATTAGACACATAAGAGATTTGTAATATAGTCAGATTTTTTTTTCATAACACGAGTGTCCAGGTTAAAATAAGACAGACATCGCTGACCCCACGTCACCCATCTGAACATCCATGTTCTCATCAGTAAAAAATGGAGGTAGTGGTACCCATTTCAGAGTCGTTCAGTTCAGTCACTCAGTCTTGTCCGACTCTGTGATCCCATGGACTGCAGCACACCAGGCCTCCCTGTCCATCACCAACTCCTGGAATTGGCTCGAATTCATGTCCATTAAGTCAGCAATGCCATTCAACCATCTCATCCTCTGTCGTCCCCTTCTTCTCCCGCCTTCAATCTTTCCCAGCATTGGGGTCTTTTCAAATGAATCAGCTCTTCGCATCAGGTGGCCAAAGTATTGGAGTTTCAGTTTCAACCTCAGTCCTTCCAATGAATAGTCAGGACTGATCTCCTTTAGGATGGACTGGTTGGATCTCCTTGCAGTCCAAAGAGGTTAAAATGAATCAGTAAGTTGTGAATGCCACACACAGCCCAGAACTGTGCAAATACAGGGTTGTAACACCATGTGAAACATTCACATCTCAAAACACTGGCACCTTGACTTTTAAACATCGAAATTAGAAGGACTATTGAGACTGATTTGTTTAAACTGCCAAAATTTTCTCTCTCTCCTGCCCCCTGAACACTCCTGCCTCTGTATTAGATTTCAAGAAGTTTCCCTTTTCTCACCTTGGCCAGACACTGGAATCTGTATCCCATGTGAATCCGGGCTTTAAAAAAGAGTGGGAACGGCGGCCAAGTGTCACATGTCCCGCGTCCCTAAATATAACGTGCTCCAGGGCCCTTCCTGGCCCTCACAGCACTGTCGATGCCCTCTGCTCCCTGCACAGAGGCGCCTGTGACTTACCAAGAGCTTACCAGGTTCTGTCCGCAGATCAAGTCCCAGGTTTCAAAGCAGCAGTGCTGGGAGCTCACAGACATGCGCACAATTCAGCCTGGAGACAGCTGATGTCTGTGCTTTTGCTCAGGCACCCACAGTTCCTGGGACCCAGGAAAAAGCCCAGCTGGGTGTTTGCACCACAGCCAAGGAGGTGTCTGCATAGACCCTCCTCCTCTCAATAACTTCACACAGCGGGAATGTGGGTGTGCAAATACTGTGTGAAGAACAGCAGCCCCTTGGCGTGCAGGGGCGGCCTGTGGGTCCCGGCGCTCTCGGATACCCCAAGTTTGACTGGGAAGGTCCAGGGCGGGGGCGCCCACTGGCGGCAGCACCAGCCAGTCGTTTGTGGGCTCCTGTCACTCTGTCCATCCCTAAGACAGCATGTGCATGTGGGGCTGGCTGGAAATCATCCCCCTGGCCCATTTAGACTAAGGCAGCCACAGGAACCACTGTGACGGAATGGGGGCAGCTTTGCAATGTATGGGAACAGCACCTGATACTTGAGACAAAAATATGTTTTGTGTGTTTTGTTTTTCGAATGTGTAGGTCTTGTCCTTGACTCATCTTTTATTATTATTTTTGCATGTTTTCCTTTGTGTATTATGAATTAATGAGATCAATTATTTCATAGGCATTTGTATTTCTTACAACTGAAGATGGATATTTGTGAAGGAAGGTAATGAGAATTTTGCATCTTCTTTTCCCATCAGTTGCCCCAGGCTACTGAAATTCCTGGTTTTAATCTAATGAGTGTGCGTTTCTGGTAACAAGATTAAATGTAAACAGCGATCGGATGTTGAAAGCAGCATCCTGCTTGAGACGTCTGTTTCTGGCTCGGTCTGGACTTAGGAAGCCTCATTTCATGATGTTTCAGTTTTATTCCAGAAGGCAGTTATCTTTCTGGTCAAGACCTGAGAGGCTGTAGAGAGAGGGAGGGAGAGACCCTGAACATGAAATGAGCTTCATCCAGGAAGGCAGAGGCCCAATTTAGGTCCCCTCCGAGCCCCTGAGTACCCAGAGTGACTCGTTTTCTCTCTGGGGAACTTTGCTGGAGACTGGAGCTTCAGCCCTGTTTCAGCACTTCTTGTGCGTGAGGACCATCTCCCTGGCTACAGAGTTATCTGAGAGGCTCAGGGAGGGGGGAGACTCCAAGTCAGTGGTCCCTGAGCCAGCCACCTTCTCCAGCGTTCAGTTTTCCTTGACTTACCGGAGACACTGCAGCAGGCGAACAGGTGGGAGCAGCCGTGTTTGGCTCCTGTCCTTCCCACTTCCTGCTCCTACTGGGGAGGGTCTCTGGAAGCCCCCACTGGGCTTCCACGTGGGAGCTTGAGGTCTCATCGGAGAAACGAGACAGGAGCCCGTGAAGCAGCTGGGACCAGCATGCGGAGAGGAGAGCACAGCCGCCTCAGGCATTAGGAGAAGGCGATGCCAGTGTGAGCTTTGGGAAGAGTGTGGACCGCTGTGATGAGCTGGGCGTTGGGGGCTGGTGGAGATGTGAGGAGCCAGATCTCCTTAGGCAGAGAGGACAGCACCCCACGCCCCACAGTCCCAGTTGGAGACCACATGCTGGGGGCTTACGAGAGAAGGGGGAGGGAGGGAAGGAGAGCTCTTCACGCAGGCTGCGTCTTGGATCCAGCAGGCAGAGCGGCGCTGTCAGGGGTGTTTAAGCAAGACGGATCTGGCAGGAGCAGCGTCTCCAGGGAAGGCTGGAAGAGGCTGAGGAGCTTCCGTCTGGGTGGGACGGAGGGAAGGCACAGCCCTTGAGGGAGCTGTTAAAAGGCATCCAGGCCAGAGAATCGGGCGCAAGGAGTGGGGGGCAGGAGGGACAGTTAGAAGCAAGAGACCGCTCGAAGAAAGGATCGCCAGAACTTGATGGCCTAGTGGCCCTAGACCGTTTCTGCAGTTCGGCTCATCTTCCCATTTGAGGGCGGAACAAGTCCCTTCTGTAGCACAATAAGCAGGACATGAGGAGATAAGTCACTTCTTGGCCTCTTGGCTAAGATCAAGCGTAGTCTCTGTTCTTACCAGTTTAATGAATCTCACTGGGCAGTGAGGACACCCCCCTACCCCCACAGTCCCAGTTGGAGACCCCCTGCCAGGGGCTTCTGAGAGAACCCAGGGGGAGAGAGAGGACCCCTCCCGTAACCCGGTGCCCACCCTTTCCTGAGGCAGCCTCGTATTTCAGGGGAGCTCTCGGCTGAAATGGTCACCCCTGCCCTGGGTCCAGGCAGCCCTCTGTGGCAGCAGAAACGGTTGTGTCTCTCTCTTCTGCACACCACCGTGTTCTCCCCACATGTTTTGTGAGCACCTCTTACAAGACAGGCACTGACGGTGCTGGTCAGATGAGGCTGGCCCCCACCCCTACCCTCAGGAGCTTCCAGTCTGGCTCTTCAAGTGTTGGAAATTGGTCATCTTCATTTTCAACAGGAAAAGCCTATTGAGGCCCATGTCCTGGCTCAGATCCCTGGCACCTTGTGAGGCCTGCAGGCGGCCCTCATCTTGGGGGCGAGGGGTGTGGGGTCAGGGTGGCATCTGGCCCTTACAAACCGTGGATCTCTTGACAGAGCCGGTGGATCTGGTTAGCATTTCTCTTGGGCTAGGAAGGGTTTGTTCATCCTCTCCTTCCTGCTGAGATAGGCGATCTTGTCTGACAGGTGGAGACCCTGAAACTTACTGAGAAAGAGAGGAATCTGTCGAAGAACACGGTGTTCTTTAGTTTGTTATTTACGCCATTCTTTGGAAATGTTCTTTTCTGACTTACTCATAGGGTTGTTCCTTCCATCTAGACTGAACCCCTTTAGCCACTCTAAGCTGTTCCCCAAACCCCATTCACAGGCTCTTCCTGTAGCAGGATGCCAGCTTTGACTTCACTGAAGCCCATCTTGGTGGGAGAGTGAATGCTGACCTTTGCTGTCCCCATGGGCTGAGTCTCCAGTTGATTGGATAGATAGCAAGTATCCCTAGATGTATCTGCATTTAGAAGTTCTAGCGGGAACACAGGGTTACTTGAAAGATGGGGGCCCCCTCCGGGCTACCTCCATATTCATATTCAGCTTCAGGACCAGCGCACAGCACAGCAGACCAGGAGGGGAGCCCTGGTGAGCCAGCCAGATTAGTCAGGGAGGTGGGGGTGACTCATATCTTGGGAACTTGATGGGCTGCCATGGAAACTGCATGTTTTCTCCACTTCCCACAGGGTTGCTGGGCGGAATGCTTTTAAACTCTGTGTCCCCGCCCCCCCCCCACCACCCACCCAACCCTCCAAGCCCTCACCCTTGCTGCCATTCATGTGTTCCCCTACCTGGCAGTGATCCCCGGCCCAGATCTGCTGAATGAGCTCCTAGGCAGACTGTGAAATCCGAGGTTGAATGGAGAGGAGGGAGCCACCAGATGGTTCGGAATATAACAGAGACAGAGATAGAGTCTTTGACCCAGACAGGGTGTTTGGGAGGGTGCTGAGCTCAGGAGGAAAGAAGGAAGACATGTCCAACTTGGGTTTGTGGATTTCTGGTGGACGCAGGAAGACTGAGGTGTGGCTGAACATTGCCTCTAGGTGGGAAGTTTCAGGAAGGTGAATAGATTTAGGAGTCTTACATCATAGTAACTAATCAAATAATTGAGAACTCACAGGGGTTTTAAAATTCAGAATACTTTTCTGTTTTTCCCTTCTAAAAGGAGGTGACCCTTTTGGAAAGCGGGTAATCAAGAATCAGAGTTAACAGAACTTAGGAATTCAGTTAGTCCTAGGAGAGGTCTCACATCTTTACCAGAAAGAGACAAAGACTGCCTGCCCATTGACCTAAGAGTACACTTTTCCTCTTAGTGATATGAGCCTGACCTTTCTTGACCAGCCAAACCTTAGCCGACATCAGACCTTTAGCCTCATGGTATTTGTATTAATAATGTTTTATTTTAAAAATGGGAAAATTCTGTCTTAATTTCAAAAACTCTTAAGTGTGTTACATTTATCTTTACTGTTTTGAGTATCCTAAAATTCTTTGTTATCATTCGGGATGTTTTTAAATGGTTAATCCAAGAAAAAGGCACGTGCTACCCATGATCAATTGCTGTCTCGGGCTGTGTTGGGTTCTGGTAACTTTCCTAATGTGTTTTTCTCCTGACAGGTTAACCTGCCCTCTTAACTCAGCGGTGGTTCTAGCATCCTATGCAGTACAATGTAAGTCACAAATGAGTGTTTCGTGGATGGACAGCTTGCTCTGACCAGAATATTAAGAAACTCGCTGGCCTCTCCTGTTTTTCCGAGTCCCTTTCTCCCTTCCCCCGGAATCCTGTTGGGCAACATCTCTGGCTGTCTGGATGGTCCCACTTTTCATCCTAACTTACATTCTCTTGAGGCTCAGGGATGTTCAATTAGGGAAAATGAGATTTTCTCCCAGGGGAGCCCAGAAGACAGAAGAATCCTATCACACATTACATTTTCCAATACCTTCAGTCAGTTTCCAATGCCTTCAGTCACAATCAGATTTGACTCTGTAACAAATCCCAGTGGGGCAAATGCTTCTACCACCAAGACCCAGATAGGTTCAGAAATTTGCTGGAGGTCACTCCCAGTACTTGCTGGGTACTGCTCGGAGACACTGCTGGGATCTTAGGAATTTATTTTTAGTTTCAGTAGCTTGATGGGTTATAGGCCTGGAGCAGCACAGTAGAATAGAAATATAATGGGAGCTGCACATGTAGTTTTAAGCTTTCTGGTAGCCATATTAAAGTAAAATGAAATGGATCATATTAATGTACTTAGCTCAGTAGATTCAGAATACTATGTTAATGTGTAATCCATGTAAAAACAGTTAAGGTATTTTACTTTTTTTTTTCACAGTAGGTCTTTGAAACCAGTCCAGGTTTTACACTCCCAGCACATCTCAGTTTGGAACAGCCACATGTCAAGTGCTTGATAGCCACATGTGGTTAGTGGCTGCCATGTGGGATGGCAAGTCCAGATGGAATTTTCCATCAAGGCCTGCTTAAGCTGAAGGAAGAATCCTCTTACTCAGTTATCTCCCCACACCGCCCGCATCCCCTTCTCCCCAGCGGGAGACGTGGAAGAGGTGGCCCGGGGTGAGCCTGGGTGGATGAAAGGTCCCTGCTCCGTTCAGTACAGCTGACACGGACCTGGCTTTGTCCCATCATGTGGGAAATGACACCAGCCAGCCTGCGTTCTTAGTGGTCACGAGACCCAGTGGACCCCACCTCTGCCAGGCTGGTCGGCTGAGGAGAGGTTTTTCCCATATCTCAGAGTGCATTTGGTACCCGCCGCTAGAGCTTCGGGTGTGAAGGACAGGAGCAGGAGGAAGGACTTCGCTTTGTATGCAAACTCCAGTTAAACCTGGCCCTCCCATCTGCTTCTAATGTAGTGTTACCTCTCTGAGTCTCACCTGTAAGATGGAGGTGATGATGGTGATTAGGACAGCTTGGAATACGACTGCTCAGTTCATGTATCACCTGGGAAGGTGATAACTAGAAAACTCTTTAGAGTTGGACCATCGCTATTAACTGAGTCAGTGAAAACACAGGCTGAAGCCACACTACCTGGGCCTCGGGTCTTCCAATTATACCTACCTTACTTTGAGCCTCAACTTTATCTGTCGGGTAGGGATGATAACAGTATCTAATCATAGGGTCATAGTGAAAATGAAATAGATGTAAAACTCTTAAAATAGTGCCTGGCTGATGGCAAATATTACAATGTTTAACTCGTACTGTATTTTCTTTTCTGCCCAGCAGAAAGCTATCTAAAGAACAGCCTGTTGGGGACTTCCCTGGTAGTCTTTTGGTTAAGACTTTTGCCTTCCCATAGAGAGGGTGTGGGTTTGATCCCTAGTCAAGAAGCTAAGATCCCACATGCCCCATGGCCCAAAACCTAGAACATAACAGAAGCAATATTGTAACAAATTCAATAAAGACTTTAAAAAATAGTCCACATCAAAAAAAAAAAAGTCTTAAAAGGGAACAGTCTATTGTAAACAAACTATTTGTTGTTGTTGTTGTTGTTCGGTTGCTAAGTCATGTCTGACTGCGACCTCATGGACTGTAGCATGCCAAGCTCCTCTGTCCTTCACTATCTCCTAGAGTTTGCTCAAACTCATGTCCATCGAATTGGTGATGCTGTCCAACCATCTCATACTCTTGTCACCCCCTTCTGTTTCTGCCTTCAGTCTTTGCCAGCATCAGGGTCTTTTCCCAGTGAGTCAGCTCTTTGAATCCGGTGGCCAAATTTAGAATCCCAAATAAAATTCCTAAGTTTCAGCAGTCAGGTTTCCCTCTACAAAGAATCAATAGAAATAGGGACTAAAGAAAGTTATGAGCATTTAAAAAGTCAACTAGCTGCAATGCAAATTTGAGCATGGCTGTCATGCTAATAATATCGTAAGTTGTCAGATGAGCAGTTTTAAGTAGAGGTTTCTTATTCCTCCACCCTCAAGTATATATACCTACATACATTTTCTTACACTTCTGTGCATATATTTCTGTAAGATTAATTCTTGGATATGAAATTGCTTGATCAAAGAGCAAACCTAAATTTTATCTGATACACTTTGCCAGATTGTCCCAGAGAGACATCTGACATGAAGACAAGCCTACCAGTGGTCAGCGAAGCCAACCAAAAGCACGTGTTCTGACATAGATAAAAAGTAAAGTGATCTGTGGATAAAGAACCTGAAAGGACTTGAGGGTGAAAAATTGCTGGTGGCCTGCCAAGGATCAGTGAGGGTTAGAGAACGAAGTGTTTGAAAATAACGTATTTGTTCTATAATGGTCTCTGAGCCTCTGCCATGTGTGGGTTCTGCACCATACCCGAGTTGCACAGAGAGCATGACTGCTCTCTGCAAGGGGTCTGCAGCCTGGTGGGAGACAGAGATGGACCAGTGGATGCTGGCAGTGAGGATGGGCACGGGGGAGGCACCGCTCTGTTCTCCTTGGCGGGGGGATAGGAGGTACAGGGGGACATAGTGTGGGAAAGCTTCCTAGTGATGACCCGTAAGAGCCTCCAAGATCAAGTTGGACTAGGATGAATAGCAAGTCAAGGGCTTTCCCAGCAGGAAAGCTTGACACACCATGCATTTGAGTACCTGAGACACTCTCTGTCCTGCAGAATACAAAATATCAGCCAGAAGAATGCATGGGACTTAAAAGACAAGGTATTTCCCACATAAGCATTTATTTCCTTTTCTTTTTGCTATAATTAATTTTCTCATGTGTTGCTTCCCCACAAATAGAAAAGTGTGTTGCTCTGGAGTTCAGGGCATGTGGTACAGTAAGTAGATAAAGAGGATGGACTGTGATCAGGGTCTAGGCTCCAACTTACCAGCCTGGGCAGCCGTGGGCGGGTTCCTTCCTTGAGTCTCAGTTCCTTTATCTGTTTAATGGGGCTAAAAGCAATGCCTGTCACTAGGTTATCAAGAGCATCTAATGGGGTGATGTCATTGGTCATTAAATTCAATGTGGAGACTGCCCTGTGCTTTGCAGATGGTTTCCAAAGGCTGCTTAACTTTGTCTCCCCCTAGTGGTTAGCACAGGGCATTGCAGAGTAGCCGACTAAGAGTTCAAGGGTCTGGGAGGGTCAAAGAATGAAGGTTTTGAAAATAACGTATTTTTATATAATGCCCTTTGACCCTTACAGAACCCCTTAGAGGGGGTTCTTTGGTCTTATATTAAGTACAGATATTTGTCAGTGACCTGACTAAAGAGAGAAACTTGCTCTGTGTTTGCAGAAAGGCACAGGGGTTGGGACTATTCATTAACATGATGGATGACCAAATCGAGCTCTAAGATCTTCATGAACTGATGTAACATGCAGCATTCAATTTAATAGGACTCTGCCTTGAGTTGTTTGACCTCAGGAAAGCCATTTGCAGGGTTTGGTTTCCCTCTGGGAACAAGACCACTGTCATCTGCAAATGGCCAGCAGCAACTCGTAGGCCTGGCAGTCAGGCTGGTAGAATGATGGGAGCTCTAGCTGGGTCTGGCCTTGACTGCTGAAAAATGGCTCTGTGATAGGGGTAGGTCCTTTCTCATCTCTGGACTTCAGGTTTCTTTTCCTTCAAGACTCGGAGTTCGGGTGAGCTGATTCTAAGGCTTCCTCAAGCTTTCTTCATTGGGGATCCTGCCTAAGGGCATCTAAGTTGCTTCCTGTAAATGCACAGTCATACACTTCACCATGAAAAAACTCACCTGTAAGCCACACTTGTGCTTACATAGTACAGCCTCGACACTCCCGTCCACAGCTTAGCCACATTTAGCTGGCCTTCCTGGCCTGTGGTCCGCCCATGACCAAGTCTGCCCTTTTACCCTTGCAAAGCTGAACTTTGCAGTAGCCTCTTTACAGCTCAGTTCCAAGCACCCAAGTACCTACTGCGTGCCATGCCTTGGTGCACGGCTCAAGAGATGGATGTGAGCTACTCCCAACCCTCAAGGAACAGTGAAAGGAGAACACAGATCCCTTCATCACAGCCCAGGTCCCAAAGAGCAGTCCTTCTGTGTGATGGCAGTCGAGGGTGAGCCAAACCAAGTAAATGTAAAGCAAAAAAACCCTGTATCTGACTTTGAAGATTGGGGATGAAATTCACATAAGCAACCACCTCACTCATCTCCTTTCCTTCTGGGATGGGAGACATTGATATTAATAGAGAGTATTTCTGATGAATTTTTCTTCTTGTGATGTTGTAGATGCTTATAAATACAGACCACATTGAAAAGGTGCTGTTCCCCTCATTCTGTCTTGATAGCTCATTTTGGAGACTACGATTCTTCCGTTCATCCTCCGGGCTATCTCTCTGATAGTCAGTTCATACCAGATCAGAACGAGGACTTCTTAGCGAAGGTGGAGTCGCTCCATGAGCAGCACAGGTGAGGAGGGGTGGGTGACCTACTTTGGAAACTCAGGTCGGTGCTGTCAGACCTCGCACCCCCTTGGGTTTGATGTCGTCTTCTCTGGCTTTTGCCCATGAACGTTCTTTCAAGAAGTGAGAGGTTTGTGAACCTTGAGCTCTTATGGTGACAGATATATTTGGCATAACTAGCATTTCTGTAAAGTGTGAAATCCTATGAGAATTCGGGATGACTTGCTGTGTTCTTTTTCAGATGTCATTGAAATCCATTAATTCCTGAAGGAAATGCCAGTTGTAAATTTGGCTGCCCCACACATTGACTCTACCAAACAAACCTTTGAACTGTTTCCTACGTTTAATGAAATGGGCCGTTTCCTTAAGTGGTATTGAATAGACAGACAGGCAGACGGACCTAAGAGCCGTCGGGCTGGGTAAACCCCAACCCTCACTGGTTCAGTTGGTGAATCCGCCTTCCTTCCAGCCTTCTGTAGCTGCCTCGGGCCAAGCCTCCATTCCAGCACATTCACCCTAATCTGGCCTCCTCTTCCCTTGCCCCCTTCTCTTCAAGCTGCACTGGCTCCATCCAGCCAGGTCAAATAAGGGCCACCCTGACCCAGAAGGCCGGGTCTCAAGGGACCTCACATTCTCAAGAAGGCCGTAAGAAGCAAAGGCCTAAGCACCCAGTGTCCCTTCAAAGAGGCTCTGCCCATCCTCTCCCAGAATTGCTCCCCATGCAGGAGCCAGCGTCCTAAAATAGTACCGTGACGTTTGGGAGTTTGAGGCTGCTGCTGAAAGGATAGATGAAGGCCGAAAGGGCTAAAGAGCGTGTGCTCATTTAGCAACCTGGAAAAAGTGGGGTGGGGATGGCAGAAGGTGACAGTCTTTGTCTCTGGGTGTTGAGAATCCACTCAATGCCAGGTGTTATTTAATATAGGAACATGAGGGCTAAATGAAGTCATAAACAGTGGACAAGGAAAAAAAGCCTGGTTTAGTAGCTTTGGGGGTTCAGTTGTTTAAGATGAACACTGTAAGGCATTTAATCACCTTATAGTAATGATACCAATTTTTTTAGATTTTTATTAGCTTTAAAATTTGGAGTTAATGTTCTGTTTGTTGGATAAACACTGTGTATTCCCTCTGCCTCTGTAGTGGGCTAAAGCAATCAGAAGCGGAATCTTGCTTTATCAACATAGCTCGGACCCTCGACTTCTACGGAGTGGAACTGCACAGCGGTAGGGTAGGTACCTTCAGCATGTTGTAATTCAAAAGTTTTTTCAATTTTAGTTTCTGAACATCTGAAAGCTGCTTTGAAACTTTTCCAGTTTCAAATAAAAAAGATCTTTTTTTTTTTAAGGTATCTGAAAAGTTTATATTTTATATATATATATATATAATATTTATATATATTTATATGTATATTATATATAACATTTATATTATATATATAATATTTATATATATTATATATATTATATATAACATTTATATATATTTATATATAATATATATATTATATATATATAAGTAATATTAAGTTTTTCTGGTTATTTATCCTCTGTCTACTTGGTTTTTTGTTTTCCTTTGTACTCAAAGACTTTTTACTGTTGGAGGGTGATCCAACAGTCTCCTTTCATCAGGAGACTCTTTAATTCTTCTTCACTTTCTGCCATAAGTGTGGTATCATCTGCATATCTGAGGTTATTGATATTTCTTGACAGTCTTGATTCCAGTTTGTGCTTCATCCAGCCTGGCCTTTTGCATGATGTACTCTGCATATAATAAGTTAAATAAGCCAGGTGACAATATACAGCCTTGACGTGCTCCTTTTCCTATTTGGAACCAGTCTGTTGTTCCATGTTCAGTTCTAACTGTTGGTTCTTAACCTGCATACAGATTTCTCAGGAGGCAGGTAAGGTGGTCTGGTATTCCCATCTCTTTCAGAATTTTCCAGTTTGTCGTGATCTACAGTCAGAGGCTTTGGCATAATCAATAAAGCAGAAGTAGATGTTTTTCTGGAGCTCTCTTGCTTTTTCTACGATCCAGCAGATGTTGGAACTTGATCTCTGATTCCTCTGCCTTCTCTAAATCCAATTTGAACATCTGGAAGTTCATGGTTCACATACTATTGAAGCCTGGCTTGGAGAATTTTGAGCGTTACTTTGCTAGCGTGTGAGATGAGTGCATTCACTCAGTAGTTTGAACATTCGTTGGTATTGCCCTTCTTTGGGATTGGAATAAACACTGACCTTTTCCAGTCCTATGGCCACTGCTGAGTTTTCCAAATTTGTTGGCATTATTGAGTGCAGCATTTTAACAGCATCATCTTTTAGGATTTGAAATAGCTCAACTGAAATTCCCTCACCTCCACTAGCTTTGTTCATAGTGATGAACAAAGGCCCACTTGACTTGTCATTCCAGGATGTCTGACTCTAGGTGAGTGATTGCACCATCATGGTTATCTGGATCATGAAGATATTTTTTGTATTGTTCTTCTGTGTATTCTTGCCACCTCTTCTTAGTATCTTCTGTTTCTGTTAGGTTCATACCATTTCTGTCCTTAATCGTACCCATCTTTGCATGAAATGCTCCCTTGGTATCTCTAATTTTCTTGAAGAGATCTCTGATCTTTCCCATTCTATTGTTTTCCTCTGTTTCTTTGCATTGATCACTGAGGAAGACTTTCTTATCCGTCCTTGCTGTTCTTTGGAACTCTGCATGCAAATGGGAATATCTTTCCTTTTATCCGTAGCCTTTAGCTTCTCTTTTTTCTCAGATATTTGTAAGGCCTCCTCAGACAACCATTTTGCTGTATTGCATTTCTTTTGGGGGGGAATGGTCTTGATCCCTGCCTCCTGTACAATGTCACAAACCTCCGTCTACAGTTCTTCAGGCACTCTGTCTGTCACATCTAATCCCTTGAATCTATTTCTCGCTTCCACTGTATAATCGTAAGGGATTTGATTTAGGTCATACCTGAATGGTCTAGTGGTTTTCCCTACTTTCTTCAATTTAAGTCTGAATTTGGCAATAAGGAGTTCATGATCTGAGCCACAGTCAGCTCCTGGTCTTGTTTTTGCTGACTGTATAGAGCTTCTCCATCTTCAGCTGCAAAGAATATAATCAATCTGATTTTGGTATTAACCATTTGGTGATGTTCATGTGTAGAGTCTTCTCTTGTGTTGTTGGAAGAGGGTGTTTGCTGTGACCAGTGTGTTCTCTTAGCAAAACTCTATTAGCCTTTGCCGTGCTTCATTTTGAACTCCAAGGCCAAATTTGCCTGTTACTCCAGGTATCTCTTGACTTCCTACTTTTGCATTCCATTCCCCTATAATGAAAAGGACATCTTTTTTGGATGTTAGTTCTGGAAGGTCTTGTAGGTCTTCATAGAACTGTTCAATTTCAGCTTCTTCAGCATTACTGGTTGGGGCATAGGCTTGGATTACTGTGATAATGAATGATTTGCCTTGGAAATGAACAGAGATCATTCTTTCATCTTTGAGATTACACAAAAGTACTACATTTCAACTCTTTGGTTGACTATGAGGGCTACTCAATTTCTTCTTAGGGGTTCTTGCCCACAGTAGTAGATATAATGTTCATCTGAGTTAAATTCACCCATTCCAGTCCGTTTTAGTTCACTGATTCCTAAAATGTCGATGTTCACTCTTGCCATCTCCTGTTTGACCACTTCCAATTTGCCTTGATTCATGGACCTAACATTTCAGGTTCCTTTGCAATATTGCTCTGTACAGCATCGGACTTTATTTCCATCACCAGTCACATCCACAACAGGGCGTTGTTTTCGCTTTGGCTCCGCCTCTTCATTCTTTCTAGAGTTATTTCTCCACTCTTCTCCAGTAGCATATTGGGCATCTACCGACCTGGGGAGTTCATCTTTCAGTCTAATTGGCAGCTGACCTTTACATTTTCTACCTGTAATTGGCCTACATCATATCCAAAAAAACCAAACAGTAACTGAATACCTAGTCCATCGTAGCCATTGTTCCAGATGCTTCATGTGTGACCATAGGTCTCATGTAAAGAGGCCTCTCATTTATAACAAACTTGGGAGATCAGTGTTCTAATCATCCCATTTTACAGGTGAGAAAGCTGAGGCCCAGGGAAGTTAGGTAAATGACCAGACTTTACATATATGTAATATCTTTGCAATTCATGGAGGTGTTTTCATTTGTCTTGCTTCAGTCCCTTAACTGTGCAGTAGACAACATCAGTTCGGTTCAGTTCAGTCGCTCAGTCGTGTCTGACTCTTTGCGACCCCATGAACCGTAGCACGCCAGGCCTCCCTGTCCATCACCAACTCCTGGAGTCCACCCAAACCCATGTTCATTGAGTCGGTGATGCCATCCAACCATCTCATCCTCTGTCGTCCCCTTCTCCTCCTGCCCTAAATCTTTCCCAGCATCAGGGTCTTTTCAAATGAGTCAGCTCTTTGCGTCAGGTGGTCAAAGTATTGGAGTTTCAGCTTCATCATCAGTCCTTCCAGTGAATATTTAGGACTGATTTCCTTTAGGATGGACTGGTTGGATCTCCTTGCAGTCCAAGGGACTCTCACGAGTCTCCCCCAACACCACAGTTCAAAAGCATCCATTCTTCTGTACTCAGCCTTTTTTATAATCCAACTCTCACACATCCATACATGACCACTGGAAAAAACATAGCCTTTGACATAGATAATAAAGTAGGAAGAGATCCGGATCTTACAAAACATCAACTTTGGGACTTGACTGTTAAATTTTATTCCATTTGCAAATACTGTTTTGTCTGGTTGAACATTATGAAACCTTTCCTTCAGTGGTGAGGTGGGCTTTATGTCTGTCTCATGAGGGTCCTGAGGCTAGTTGATGACCTGCCTGCCTGACACCCCGACGGTATCAGAGAGAGCTGGGTTACCCTTGACTAAGCTGCATCAACCCCCTGAAATCAATAGCTTGACGCCACAAAGGGTGTTCCTCAGTAGTCTGAGTCTGCACGGGTCCTGGTGACTCCAGGGCAGCCCCGATCCGAGCAGTGACTAGACAGCTAGGCTGCTTCCATCTGGTGACTTCACTGTCCTCACACATGGCTTCACGCATGTCACAAGGGAAGAGCAAGTTGGAGGGCCGAACACCAGCTCTTAAATGTTGCAGTCCCAAGGGGATGCATCACTTCTGATCATAGCTCATTAGCCAGGACTAGTCACACAGTCCTGCTCCACAAACTGGGAGGTGTGGAGATGGGCCTAAATTTAGCCGACAGTACCTGTCTTCACTGCTGTGGGTGTGGTGCAGATAGGAGCACCATGCAACTAGGAGATTTGAGACCCATGTCACTGGCCCACCCAAAGCATTCATTTATTGTTTTATTCTGCACTCAATTTTTATTTTGTTTGCTAATTTTCTCTCCCACCTGCCTCATATTTCCATGTATTCCAATTCTAAGTATCATGTTTCGATGCCACCCTGGTTTTCAGCTTGCAGTTTGGTTTTGCTTTCTGTGTGTGATTTCAGCTGGGTGCCCAGTTGTGTTTACTCTCTGGATGGTCCACGTGTCAGCAGCATTTGCTTTGGTCAGTTTCTCCAACTCCCCACATGCACGTCACTGTTCATAAGTGATGCATCCCACTATCTCTTGAGAGGTGAAGGAGATGAATGTTTATTATGCCTACCACATGCCAGGCCCTGTTCTACGTTCTTATATTCTCTAAGTTCAACCTGATAAAACTCTTAGAGGTGGATTCGATAATCCTTATTGCACAAAAGGAAAAATTTAGGCTCAGGAGCCCAAACCAACATAGCTAGTAAGTGACAGACCTAAGGTTCATACTCACTGGTAACTCTGCCCCTTCTTGAAAATTAAGGGGGACTTCCCTGGTGGTCCAGTGGATCAGTTATTCACCTTCCAGTGTAGGGGACACAGGCTCAATCCCTGGTCCAGAAGCTAAGATCTCACACTCCTTGAGGCCAAAGAACCAAACCTTAAAAACAGAAGCAGTATTTTACCAAATTCAATAAAGACTTTTATAAAATGGTCCACGTCAAAAATAAAATTATGAGTATCCAAGTGGGTAAATAGAATATAGATGACTCAGGAGGAGGAACTGTTTTCCTTTGGTTTGTATTGTTCTTTGGCCATGCTGCACAACATGCAGGATCTCAGTTCCCCAACCAGGGATCAGACCCGGGTTCCCAGCAGTGGAAGCGGAGTACTAACCACTAGACCGCCAGGGAATTCCCCATGATGAAACTGTTTTATTTTAAAATTTTCATTACTTGTCCTTTAACAGATTTAAAACAGCTTTTGTCACTGTATCTTTGTCATCTTAATTATCTACAACAATGCCTAGCACATAGGCTCTTAAGAATGTTGAATGTATTGGATCTAAAAGCCATATTTTATTTCTTCATTGGGTTTAGAATCAGCAGTGCTACACTTCAGCTAAAGCTTTTGCAGTGATGGGAGTTGAGATTTGTTTAAAGCAGTGTGGGGGACGAGGCTTTTCTGTTTTTAATACGGTGTCTGATACTAATTATTGAAAGTATAAAGGCAGATGTTCATTTCTCTGATGCTGTGGAATGAGTGAGCTTGCTTAAGAACTTTGTAAACTGGCAGGACCCAGGTGTTGCTGTCAGGCAATATATTTTCACTTTAGGAAAATTTGGTGCTAAGTACTTAGATCTCAAGTTTATCTGTTAAGAGGAGATTTTTGCCTGTTTTCTGTAATTTTCCCTTTGGAGCTCATACTTAGTGCTATTTATAAATGCGTGGGTGCTTGAGTTACCAGAGGCCATAAGCATGACGGTAACACACTGTGAATCTGAAGTCTTCCTGTTTTCCAGGATCTGCACAATTTAGATCTAATGATTGGAATTGCTTCTGCGGGCATTGCTGTGTACCGAAAATATATTTGCACAAGTTTCTATCCTTGGTAAGTGCAAACCAGTTCTAATTATTCTCTGAATCATGCTTTAAAAATATGCTGAACAAAAGTAACGGTACCTCTAATTTTAAACTTTTATTTCTAAAGAAGGGACAGAGACTTTCTCCCAAGTTTTTACCTCTGCTCTACAATTCATCCAGATTCTGTACTTGGGAAAATTCTTCTGGTTATTACTGGCCATCCCATTCTGCCTTGGTCACCCGATGGTTTGGGATACTCTGTGAAACATGGATAAAAACAGCTCAAGGCAGGTTTTGGTGCTAAGGAATCCTTCCTGGGCGGCACGTGAGCCAGAATTCAGAGAACTTCCTCTGAGCAGAGGTTGTATTTTCTGCGCCGTTCCTGTGTTATTAATTGAAGCTTTGTCAAGTGCCCAATTCTGGTCTAAAACCTGAGGAGACCCAAAAGACTTGAATCATCACAAATCTGAGAAAGGCAGTGCTGTTCCCCTTGTTCCAAAGGCTCTCTGCTGGAGGAATTAAGAGTACATGCTCCCATCCTGGCTTCAAGCATCTCTGGATGGATGATCTTGAACACTTATGGGATATCTCACAGCCTTAGTTTCCTCATTTGAAAACTGGTTATAACGATATGTAGTTTTCAGGACTGCTGCAGGGCTTAGCAGAGGGGCTGCCATAAAGCTTGAAGTAGAGGATTTGGTGCATAAAAAAGGCTCAGTTCGTGGTGGCTCTCATTGTGTCACTCTGCAGACAAGAGGCTAGCTGACACAGGGCTGTTAAGTGACTTAAGTTGCATAGCAGCTGGGCGGCGGATCTGCGTCTGTCTGTGCTCCTCCCACTGCTCCACACTGCCCTCAGCTGTCTTGCCCAGGTACACACCAGCTCCCCTGGACCTGCTGCGTCACAGAACAGCTGACAGCAAAAGGAGCGCCTTGCCCGTGGTCCTCGTTGTTTAAGAGCTACATCATAATCCACTGGCCCTGATGTGACACTCGGCTTCGGTCAGCCACTTGGTGCTTGGCCGGGGCCATGGGGCCGCCATCCTTTCTACGCTGAAGCGAAGTCTAGGAAGCCGAGAGCCCCTGGCCATCATGACCGTGGACTAGAGGACACACACCGAGAGGCGTCAGCTGCAACCCGGCTGCTCCCTGATGTGCTTTTTTTGTGTCGTTTTATTTTTTTTCGGCAGGGTGAACATTCTAAAAATTTCTTTCAAAAGGAAAAAATTCTTTATACATCAGCGACAAAAACAGGTGAGTTAAACCTCTGCTCACTTTGGTCCTTTTGCTTTTAGCCACTTCAGCTCTCAGCCCTTCGGTAGGTGATGGTGTTTGTCGTACATTTAACAGGGAAGAGAGAGCTTAGCAAGCGGTGGAAAGAAAGTGGGCGTTGGGATCCAGAGGGCCCCGTGGTTCTCTGTGTAATTCACTCTGCTTATCTGGCTAGGAAAGTCGCTTGCTTTGGAGCCACAGACGTTGGGTTCAGGCCCTAGCTCTTCCACTTGCCCAGCTGGGCAGGTTACATAACCTCCCCTAGTCAGAGTTACCTTTTTTGCTGGAACCCAGCAATGCCCACTTCTCAGGGAATCACCTGATTTAGGTAGAAGTGCCATTTGTCAAAGCCCCTGGCCAAGCCCACCGTAGAGATAGCAGTGAAAGTCCGCAAGGTCAGTTTCTGCCCTTGATGTGTTTAAAATGCATGGTGGCCTTGGGTGTATGCCTCATAGGAGGAATCCACAGCCCTCCAGATAACTCAGCTTGCTTTTTCACTTGGAGAAGAGTGACTTAGAGTTGAGAGAATCCACAGCTAGCAAGGTGGAAGAGCTGGAATTTGAACCAGTTGTTATAAATCTGAACTGCCAGCTCTTACCATGACACCACACTCTGTCTTGTTTGTTAGGCTGCATATTTTTCACTTACCGTCACTATGCCACTTCCCAATTTTCCAAAGACAATGTGTGCTTAAAATGGCTCCACACCACAGTGAACTCTTAGGAATGAGAACACTAAAGCTCAGAGCAAATAAGGACTAGAATCTGGGTCTCCCAAGCCCCACATGCAAGATGCAGGGTACCGCAGAAATGCACAGGATGGTAATTTAACATGAAAACAGAAAACCTGAATTCAAGTAGGAGAGAAATTGAGCAAATGATCAAAATGATGATTTTGAGTGAGCACTAGATTTAACTCGCTTTGTGGAAAGCGAATAGAGATCCAAAGCGTTATAAGATTCCTGTCATTTGACAGGTGAAAGATTATTTCTTCAGGGGAGAGATTTTTCCCAGAGCTAAATTTTAAAAAGGATTGTATCAGACAGCCCTTATTCTATTGCTCCAAATATACCCGACCTAGAAAGGTAGACAGATGTGAAATGAAAGCATCCATGAAAGGCCACAGAGAGTGATGGAGAGTTTGACGCTGGTGATCTTTTCTTTTTTTTTACCACATGCATAAAGATGGTTAACAACTCCTGCTGTTGAATATTCTTAGAACCCTGTTTTGTAGCCTAAGGAATTTTGAAGCCAGTTTTCCACTGTCTGTTGTTTCTTCCTGGATTACCACTCATATGGGCATAAAGTGTTCGAGACCCTACTTCTACAGCTATGCAGCTGAATTCTCTACTGTGTTTTTTTCTCCCAGACGGAATCCAGGGAGCATATAGTGGCCTTCAACATGTTAAATTACCGATCTTGCAAAAACTTGTGGAAGTCCTGTGTTGAGCACCATACATTCTTTCAGGCAAAGAAGCTGCTACCTCAGGAAAAGAATGTTCTGTCTCAGTACTGGACTCTGGGCTCTAGGAACTCCAAAAAGTGAGTATTCTCTAGAGGTAGTCTCCACAGTAGCCTGAAATGTCAGCCCATCCTAGTAACCCCCCGGGGAACAGACATCCTCCAGGAAAGAGATGTCTTTCCCCGGAGGCCCCACGTCCTGGGGCCAGAGGTGCGGGTGGATCTTAGAACCTCAGATGAAAGTCTCTCCAGGGACAGGCAGCAATGTCTCCTTCCACACACACTCAGGCACTTCTGCTCCTGTTGCTTGCTTCTGCCTTCTCAGCTCTGTATTACTCAGAGCTCCGGAGCACCCACAGTTGGAACCACTCCTCCATGAAAGCACCAGAAAGCACACAGCAGTGACTCATGGCCATCTTGGTGGCATTAAGACAGCCTCTCCCACTGAACGTTAACTCCATAAGATGCTCTGTAATAATGAATGAGTGAATGAGCAGAAGTAAAGATTTCCAGAGTCAGGCAACTGACACAAGCAGTCACTTGGTAGGAACAACAATAATTGCAGCTGACAATTACTGAGTGCTTACTTTGTTCCTCGCACATATTGTTTAATTCTTTTTTAAATATGGCAATTCCATGTATGCTGTTATTCATAGGAATGATATTCAAAATACCTAATGATTAGTACAGTAAAATAAATCTGTAAATTGAAATTTTTTAGTTTATAGTGTATTGTTCAGATTGTTTGGTTGGAAAATTTATTTTTGTGGTTTTTTTTTGATGTGGCTGTTACTAAAAATGGTACCCCTGTCTGAATCATTATCTGATATGTGGTACTGTATCAGACCATTTGGCCATTTCAGTGACTTTCCTACTATATTGGTAATCAGTAGCATTCTAGATTGAATAAGTGGTAAATGTCTGTTGATATCATTGATGGTATTTATGGTGCTAAATGCTCTCTCTGTTTCTGATGAACCAAGAACAAATGTATTTTTAAAGGTTTTGGCTTAAGAAACCATTCAGTAATTTTATACCTGCAGTAACTCTATTTCTATCTTCTATGTCTATAAACATAATTTGCTGGAATGTAGCATTTATTTTGGTTGGACTTAATCCTCTCGGTGAGCTGAGAAGTGTCATTGAGAGCAACTGAAAGCCTGGACTCTGTTACTAAGAAACCTGGCTTCGAATCTGATCTACATCAGTTTTAATTTAATTTGCTTCTTCAATTTCTTCTTCTATAAAGTGTGGCCAACACGGAGAATTTTTTTTTTTTTTTTTTTTTTGGTTATCCATTGTGACAGATGAAACCACCCCTATTTTGGTGGCTTAGAGCAGTAATCATTCTCTTATATCTCAAGACCTTGTGGGTTATGTTTTCAGGAAGGGTGTGACTGGATGGTTCTTCCACTGCATGCAGTATGTGGATTGAGGTTTCTTGGTGAGATGTGGCTGGGCTGGGCTGGGCTAGGCTGAGGGTCCAGAACCACCTCTCCACACCTGGTGCCTTGACAGAATGATGAAAAGACTGTACTCATCTGGACCGCCATCTTCTCTGTGTTTCTCAGGGCCTCTCCCATAGTAGACTTCTTACACGGAGGCTCAGGACTGCAAGAGTCTAAGGCAGAAGCAGCTAGTCATCTTAAAGGCTGGGCCCAGACCTGGCACAGTTACTCTTGGTTAAAGCAGTCACAGGCCATGCTGGGTGGAAAAGTCAGAGAACTTGTCCGCACCCCCCTTTAATCTGCAGCTGAGGGTCACGGGCTATGAAGGGTGACTCGGTGGCCATAGGTCAGCAGTTCTTGACCACCAATCCCAGCTTCAGCATACTGGCAAATCTCATCCCTCATTATCTCTGTTTCACAGATAGAGAAACTGAGGCTTAGGTTACATGATTTGCTCAACCCTTAGAGATACAATTACACATTCGCATATTGGGCCTCTGAAAGCTTCCACATGAAAGAAACTTGTTTGGTATTTTCCAAGCTTACGGGACAGTGGAACACTTCTTTTTCCAAAGAGTACCTATTAATAACCTGTGACACATACTTTGGGGAACTGCTACATTCAACCTTTGAATCATCTGGCTTGCTCCCACTGTTGCAATGCTGTGCTCTCAATCAACGATAATTGGGTTTCTGATGTGGATTCTCCTGGTGATGCTGCTGTGAGATTTTGATCAGGGTGACAGCCATATTTCTCATTGAAAATCAGTACATTGATATTCTAGAGGGTGTGCTTCATGTCACCAATGTTCTTTTGAGGTCTTTTGTGATGATTTTTGTTGGCTTGCTGGCTTTAGGCTGCAAGGAAATGTGTCAAATGTTTTAAGGTACTAAAACATCGTTTAAAATTTAGAAGTGCCAGGACTGAGTTTTCTGGAAACTAGTTTCCAACTCCATCCTGTCAAATAATTCATACTCTGAGGGGTCTAGAGAGCTGAGATTTAAATTACCTAGGTATAAATGAAGTCTGAAAGTAACCTTTAGGGTGACACATTCAAAGAACACAGCCCAAAACTCTGCTGTCTAAGCATATTTTCTCAGGTCTGCTCTTAAAGAGTTCTGAGTGATTTACGGTGACAGCTTCTGCCAGCTCGAATGACAGAACATCAGGAAGGATGGTTAATGTTTGTACTCCTGCCAGTGAGTAAAAGTGAGAATTCCTTGAAGTTCCTTGAACGGTGTTTCACTGTTAATCCTGAAATTCCTTCTCATCTGGTAAGGCGTGGTTTACATTCTGAAAGCAGTTTTGTTGCTTGCAGTAGTAAGGACAGGAAAATATTTTTTCACCCAAAGAAAAGAAAGAACGTCAGGGAAAGCCAGCCCAGAAAGGAATCTCTGACCCAGGTGCCTCCACTCCCGGGAACCTCGGCCGGGGTCACCAAAGCGTTAACTGGCCCTGCGTCAGGGAGGGAGCGTGTGCAGACTGTTTGTCTCATTTATGCTATCACTTCTATCTCGTTGAACATGTCAGTGTAGAAAGTGAACCTGCATCTGGTTTTTCAGGTCTGTAAATAACCAGTATTGCAAAAAGGTGATTGGAGGGATGGTGTGGAACCCAGCCATGCGGAGATCTTTATCGGTGGAACATTTAGAAACCAAGAGTCTACCTTCCCGGTCTCCTCCTATTACTCCCAACTGGTATGTCTTTCTTTTTTTGGTACTGTCCACCAGTAAACACTTTATTTCTTTTAAAAACTAAGTAAAAATAAAAACCTAACTATAGATGGTCTATGATGAGAGTTTACATTTGCATATTTGACTATTGCACAAGTAACTGTTTTTATGAGATGCACAAGTGTAGCTAGATTTTTTTTTAGTGTATGATGTTTGGATGTTCTTTTTTTTATATATAATTTTTGTAAGTCTTTCAAACTTGTTACAGTGTTGCTACTGTTTTATGTTTTGGGTTTTTTTGGCCATAAGGCATGTGGGATCTTAGTTCCCCAGTCAGGAATCAAACCTGCACCCCACCACCAGACTGCTTG